>NW_025111185.1:3231223-4471834 GCF_015476425.1 Leptopilina heterotoma | reverse complement strand
TTAAGCTTAATTCCTAGGCAATAAGCTTACTGCCGGCAATTAGACGAATACACGACGAAATCGTTCAGATTTGTCTATTTGCCTAGGCAGTAAGCTTAATGCCCGGTAGTAAGCTTATTGCCCGATGAAGATTCGGCAATTAGACGAATCACATTAGAATCCATTTGCAGTGCACAAACGTCCTATAAAAAATTAATTAAAAACAATAATAATAATAATAATAATAATAATAATAATAATAATAATAATAATAATAATAATAATAATAATAATAATAATAAATCATTCTGGACAGAATTAAATATTTCTTGGGTAAAAAAAATATTTCTTGAGTCTAATAAACATTTCTTGGATCAATTAAATAATTCTGGACAGAATTAAATATTTTTTGAGTAAAAAAAATATCTCCTGAGTCAAATAAATAATTTTTTTACTTTTGCATAAAGAAAAATATTTCTCGACTAAAATAAATTTTGTTCAAGTCTATCAAACAATTTTTGACTAAAATATTCCTTTAGTGAAATAAATATTTATTGAGTCAAATAGAGATTGTTTGATTTAAATAAATATTTCTTGACTCAAATAAATGCTTCTTGACTCTTATAAATATTTGTTATCATTGAGAAACATTTCTTGAGTCTAATAAATATTTTTTGCCTCAAAAAGAAATAATTCTTGGATGAAAAAAAATATTTCTTAGGAAAATATAAATTATTTATTTGACTCAGGAAATATTTTTTTTACTCAAAAAATATTTAATTCTGTCCAGAATTATTTAATTGATCCAAGAAATGTTTATTAGACTCAAGAAATATTTTTTTTACCCAAGAAATATTTAATTCTGTCCAGAATGATTTATTTCAGTTAAGAAATGTTTATTTGACTCAAGCAATATTTATTTTAGTCGAGAATTATTTATATGAGTCAAGGAATATTATTATCATTATTATTATTATTATTATCATTATTATTGTTTTTAATTAATTTTTTATAGGACGTTTGTGCACTGCAAATGGATTCTAATGTGATTCGTCTAATTGCCGAATCTTCAACGGGCAATAAGCTTACTGCCGGGCATTAAGCTTACTGCCTAGGCAAATAGACAAATCTGAACGATTTTGTCGTGTATTCGTCTAATTGCCGGCAGTAAGCTTATTGCCTAGGAATTAAGCTTAATGCCGGATTCTTCTAGTTGCCTACGACATATATACTGATTCGCAGGTAAAATTTAGTAAATTTGGAAAATGCTGTAACGCATTCTCTAAAACAAAATTTACCTTTAGAAGCTTATATTAATTTGTTATTTGATTATTAAAGAAAAGGGAGTAATTTATTGAATACTAATAATTATTATTAATATTTCTGTAGTAAATAAACTTTTATGAGTAATAGTAAAAATGTAAATAATTAGCAAAATTGCTTTTATTGAAATAAGTTTAAAAAAAAAATTTTTCTTTTTTTTTCATTAATTTATACAATCTTATTTATTTTAATTAATTACTAAATTATTATTATTGTTTATAATTATTTAAATTTATATTTTATGTAACACTGTTGAGAATTATACACTAAACACTTAGAACTAAAACGGAAAAATATCGCACGCACGGGGGATCGAACCCTAGACCTCGAGGACGCAAGTCGAATACACTAACCACACAGCCACGCAAGCTTGGAAGTGATTTTACTTAAACTTCCTTTTGAATTATGGGAAGGATATATACAGTGCTAAAATAATGAATTCACTGTATATTATATTTAGTTAAAGAAAAATTATTATAATTTGTCCCTCTGCGTTATAAACTCATTTTCCCTCCAAGAGAAATAGCACGAATATTTGTCAATGGTGTATTTGAACATTTTGATTGTTATCCAATAGCTAACTCTCAAATATGAACGATTTGTCCCTCCAGATGTTTAGTCCAATACTCCAGTTTTCTCAGTGTATTGTTGATGAATAATGTTTTTAAAAATTTTGGAAAATATTTTAATAGTTAATAAATCAAACGATGTTGTTATTAATAATGGCCGGTTTAATGCCATTATAACAAATTTTGTTTGTTTTTTAACTCCTTCGCAGTACTGATTTGGTGTTATGCCAGTTTTCTGCCAGTACTGATTTTAATACTTTTCTAACTCCGACATAGTACTGATTCGGTTTTGGAGTCAGTATACTCCCAGCACTGATCGGGTTCCGAAAGTCAGTACCGTCGGTCAGTACTAAGTCAGTACGATGCCGGTGTTTAACTCCGTCCTAAATCCGGACATTTCTACTTGGGGAGCGTGACATTTTTCGATAGTTGAAGGATTTAACTAAAAAAAGTATATGTACAAGTTTGGAGTATTTATACAAAGTATCTATACAAAGAAAATAAAAACTGAAAATAAGATAGAAAAATGAATTTTGATAAATATGTCCAAAATTAGATAAAAAAATAACAGAAAGTAAATTAGGTACATTTGTCTGTGAATTCAATACTTGTGATATAACAGATATATATTGACTTTCAATAGATCCAATAATCCCTCCTCCACGACGTAGGAGCGATATGAAAAAAGATTGACATGCAACTGCAATATCACTAAATTACCCTGTCAATCTCACTTTTCAAAAACAATTATCCAAATAGATAAAAAAAGACACAATATTACACCAGTATCTTCATCAATTTTTAATAAAATGAAATACTCTTCTCAAAGGACTTTTAAAGCAAAAAGTGTATAAAAATATATTTAAAATCCCCAATGACTGATGTATGTATGACAATTTTTATTTTCTGCAAATAAATAAAGTCGATAAAGAGCGGAAAAAAGGTGAAAAATCCTGGAGAGAAATTAAAGTTTATATTTAAAAACAAATTTATTATATATATACTTGGGGTTTTCTGTGCTTTGAGAAAATAAAGTTTATAATCAGACAGTAAAAAAAGTGAGTTCTATCTCTTTTCAACTTTAGGCACGAACACACGTTGGCCTTGTGATTTCAACTTTAACAAACCCTTAGATTAAAACTCCTCCAGTTGAAAAGAATAATCTTTATTCGCTTCACGCGAAGGGTGCTTTTGGCTTATATCCAATCCCCATACGAGATATGAGTAAATAATAAGTTTTTTAATCTTTTACTTTACAGTCTTCAATCATTTTTCGATGAATACATTTTTTTATTCCTTTTTTCAAAAAAAGAACATTTTCGTATATGAGGTAAACGATCCAGCTGGGCATTACCAAAGGCTGGATATTAATACGAATAATATAATAATTTCTACAAATACATCTTTTGTTTTCAAAACAGTGTAGTAACATTTTTAAATGAATTTATAGAATTATAATTGTTCGGTAATTCAGCTTTTTGTTCTTTTCATTATCTTCCACTAAATTAGATAATAATAATTGGTTTACTATATCGTTCGAAGGATAATGATACAAAAATATAATAATAAATTAATTTAAGTCAATAATCAATTACTAAATTAGCATATATTACGTGCGCGAAACGCGATATTCAATTTATTATTGTTATGCAAATTACAAAATTTTTAATTTTCAAATATTAACTTCAATTTTTGAATAAATTCAAAATCAAAATTTTAAAAAAATCCAGAAATTAACTCATTTATTATTTTCAAATATTTTAATAAAATTCTTAGTAAGAATTCAATTATTTTAATCAGGGACCGTCACGGAATCAAAACAAAATTAAAAAATACTTTTGTTTTGATTCGGATATGGGTATCAGAATCAAAATTCCACTCTATTTAGTTCTGATTCCAATATCAAAATCAAAATTCCACTCTATTTCGTTTTGGTTCCGATATCAAAATCAAAATTCCACTCTATTTCGTTTTGGTTCCGATATCAAAATCAAAATTCCACTCTATTTCGTTTTGGTTCCAATATCAAAATCAAAATTCCATTCTATTTAGTTTTGATTCCAATATCAGAATTCTTTTTTGTTTTAATTTTGATAAAATACTGCTGCGCATGTATAAGTCTCATTGAACCTAAATTTTGTTGCAAATGTCAAATATATCAGAAGATAATATCGTTTTTACATACGTAATCTGAAGTAGAATATTCGAATCGACTTCTGTTTCTATAAGAAAACCGAATTGCAGTATTACAGTATCAGAATCAAAATAGGAAGTAAATTTTGTTTCGTTACAGTATCAGAATCAAAATAGGAAGTGAATTTTGTTTCGTTACAGTATCGGAATCAAAATAGAAAGTAAATTTTGTTTCGTTACAGTATCGGAATCAAAATACATTAATAATTTCGTTTTGTTTTGGAATAAATTAACGAAATCAAAATTTGATTTCCGTGACGGTCCCTGATTTTAATAAATAATAAAATTCCTTGGAAGAATTCACAAGTTTCAGTTCATCAATTTCCCTGACATTTCCCTGACAAAATTCTTTTTACAGTAAAATACGAAAGTTTACGGGAAATGAGTACCTACCTAAAATTTATGAACTTTAATAATTTCTAAAAATTACAATTATCTGAATTCAATTATTTCCTACAATTTCCAAACAATTGAAATTTGGTAAAATCTTTTTAAAATAATTGAATTTTTGGAAAATATAAATAAAAATAATAAAATATCAATTTGAATTTATCACTTGGTGTTATTTAATAATAATGATGACTTTATCGATCACTCCGAGTCATTTAAAATAATGAAAAAATTAAGAGAAAAAAAAAAAAATTTTCTTTACGTTTCAACGGCACAGCCGTCCTCTTCAGAATCTGAAATTTTATTATAATTTATAAATACTCATACATAAAATACTTTTACAAATAAAAAAATTATTTTACAAAAATAAAAATATTTAACAAAAAAATATTTACCATTGAAAAAAAAAATATATAAATAAAAATAAAAATTTTGGACATTATTAAACAATTTGTCGATTGTTAAAACGTCTCGCTTGACACGATTGCTAATAGACACTGATCAATTATAAAGTCATTAGAATAATATGAAGAGAGAAAAGTAAGTTCAATGAACTTATTACAATAATGCGAATAATAAATAGACGAAATGTCAAGGTGTTACTAAACAAAGAAACACTATAAATATTTTCTCTCATTAAGGAAATGGAGATAACAATTACTAAGATTTTGAGTATCATCTTTTTTGTTTATTGCATTCTTTTGCAAATTAATATGAATCATTTCGGATATTAAACGTTTGCTCTCATTAGATTCTTTGTCAAGTATGTAAAAATTATCCCAATTAAAGTCATGTTTTTGTAAGTTTCTATGAGTAACAGTGACGCCAATCTTAGCTTTTTTGTGTTCGTTAATACGAACCCCCACCATTCTTTTGGTTTCACCAACATAAGATGCTGAACAATCCTTACAGTTAATTTTATAAACAACGTTAGTAATCTCGGATTTTTTATTTATATCTTTACCCTTTTTGATTAAATTATGATTCAAAACTTTATTATTAGTTGGTACAGTTAAAATATTATATTGTTTCAGAAATGATGAAGATTTTTCATACAACTTTGGTACATATGGTAAAAATACTTTTGGTGATTTTCTATATAAAAATGAATTGACATTGTTTTTTTGAGTATTGGATTCAATAGAACAAATGCGTTTCTTAATGTATTTGTCTATAAAAACAATAGGATAATTATTTCTAAGAAGAATTGTTTTAACATATTTAATATTTTTAATATGGAATTTTTTATCTGATAACTTTATTGCCCTGTCCGTTAAATTATAAATAATTGCAATTTTTTGAGCTATAGGATGTTGTGAATCATAATTTAAAGTACGTTCAGAAAAAGTAGGTTTTTTATACCAATCCGTGATTATTTTATTACTATCTTTAATTATAAGTACATCTAAAAAATTAATTGAATGATTAACTTCTAATTCATGAGTGAATTGTAATCTTAAATCATAACTGTTAAAAATGTTCAACATTTCTTGAATTTTGTCATTTGGAATGCATGTGATTATATCATCAACGTACCTAAAGAAAAACAACGGTTTAAACGACAATTTATTTAAACCACAAGTCTCAAGATCATCCATGACGATGTCCGCAAATAGCCCAGATATGGAAGAACCCATAGGTGTACCATAAGTTTGCTGGTAAAATTTACCATTAAATTTGAAATAAATATTATCAAACAAAAAGGAGCATGCGTCAAGTAGATCATCGAGAGGGATATTTGAATTTTTAGAAATAGAAGAATAACGTTTTATGATGCAATCAGATACATGTTTAGATCCGACATTTGTAAATAAAGATTTGACATCTAAACTAATTAATATGTGATTATCTGGAATAACGAAATTTTTAATCTTTTCAATGAAATCAAAACTATTGCGAATGTAAGATTTAGGTTTAGGAATAGATTCATTCAGAATATATAACAAATGTTTGGAAAAAAAATATGTTGATGAACCTACAGTAGAAACGACAGGTCTAAAAGGACAATCCTTTTTATGTATCTTAGGTAGTCCATCAAATTTAGCAAGATTCGTATTAGTTTGCGTCAGAACAAAGTCACTATATGATTTGTTTAAGTATCCACTTTTATTCCAATATTTTAATAATTCATAAGTGTTGGATTTTAGTTTTGGGAGTGGATCCTTTTTAATAATTTTATAAGTATCTACATCAGATAACAACAATTCGGTATTTTTTAAATAATTATCTCTGTTTAGTGCAACCGTAACATTTCAAAAGAGTTAATATTTTTTAAAATTTTATTTCTAATATTATTTGAAATTTCAGTATTTAAATCATAAGAATCAAAAAACTGTTTTATAGATTTAATATATTCAATTGTAGAATTCAAAGAATTATTATTATTATTGTTAAATCTATAACCATTGCCGAGAGAAACGACATCAATGACATTATTGGGAATGTCACAATTTGATAGATTAAGAAACCATTTTTGTTGTGGACAAATGGAATTATTCCTATTTTCACATTTTTTGTTGTTTTTGTTACACATAAAATTAAATTTTTTACAAATTTTATCTTTTAGTATAGAGACAAAACGTGCATGCTCTTTGTCATGTATTGAAAAAATTGACTTGGAAAATGTTGGACATTTTTAACAGTTATGATTTAAGATTACAATTCACTCATGAATTAGAAGTTAATCATTCAATTAATTTTTTAGATGTACTTATAATTAAAGATAGTAATAAAATAATCACGGATTGGTATAAAAAACCTACTTTTTCTGAACGTACTTTAAATTATGATTCACAACATCCTATAGCTCAAAAAATTGCAATTATTTATAATTTAACGGACAGGGCAATAAAGTTATCAGATAAAAAATTCCATATTAAAAATATTAAATATGTTAAAACAATTCTTCTTAGAAATAATTATCCTATTGTTTTTATAGACAAATACATTAAGAAACGCATTTGTTCTATTGAATCCAATACTCAAAAAAACAATGTCAATTCATTTTTATATAGAAAATCACCAAAAGTATTTTTACCATATGTACCAAAGTTGTATGAAAAATCTTCATCATTTCTGAAACAATATAATATTTTAACTGTACCAACTAATAATAAAGTTTTGAATCATAATTTAATCAAAAAGGGTAAAGATATAAATAAAAAATCCGAGATTACTAACGTTGTTTATAAAATTAACTGTAAGGATTGTTCAGCATCTTATGTTGGTGAAACCAAAAGAATGGTGGGGGTTCGTATTAACGAACACAAAAAAGCTAAGATTGGCGTCACTGTTACTCATAGAAACTTACAAAAACATGACTTTAATTGGGATAATTTTTACATACTTGACAAAGAATCTAATGAGAGCAAACGTTTAATATCCGAAATGATTCATATTAATTTGCAAAAGAATGCAATAAACAAAAAAGATGATACTCAAAATCTTAGTAATTGTTATCTCCATTTCCTTAATGAGAGAAAATATTTATAGTGTTTCTTTGTTTAGTAACACCTTGACATTTCGTCTATTTATTATTCGCATTATTGTAATAAGTTCATTGAACTTACTTTTCTCTCTTCATATTATTCTAATGACTTTATAATTGATCAGTGTCTATTAGCAATCGTGTCAAGCGAGACGTTTTAACAATCGACAAATTGTTTAATAATGTCCAAAATTTTTATTTTTATTTATATATTTTTTTTTTCAATGGTAAATATTTTTTTGTTAAATATTTTTATTTTTGTAAAATAATTTTTTTATTTGTAAAAGTATTTTATGTATGAGTATTTATAAATTATAATAAAATTTCAGATTCTGAAGAGGACGGCTGTGCCGTTGAAACGTAAAGAAAATTTTTTTTTTTTTCTCCTTATTTTTTCATTATTTTAAATGACTCGGAGTGATCGATAAAGTCATCATTATTATTAAAAATAATAAAATTTTTGAAGAATTTTAATTATAATATGAAAGAATTTTTGTATACGGGAGACCGGGGCGTAACGGATCACTTTTTACTTTTTGTTGCTTAACGTCGTCATTCTTGCTTTAATAAAAATGTCATCATATGGAAAACTTAGCCTAACATCTCAGCTTTCAATTAAAAAAAAGTACGCCCTAATATCACTTATACTTTTTTTCTGAAACAATGTTTTTGAAGAAATGCAAGGTGATCCATTACGCCTCGGGCCGGGGCGTAATGGATCACTACCCGGGGCGTATTGAACCAGGAATGAGATTATAATTTAGATCATGAAATATTATTACAGTATTGATAATTTTGATTTTCATTGTACATTTATAACAATATGAATAGGGTAAGAATTCCTGAAGTGGGCAACGGATTTTCTAAGGTTTGCAATTTCTATAATAAACTTTATAAAAATAAAGTACTAATAGAGGGACAAACAGTCACCAAGTTTTATTTAAAAATATTCATTTGTTTATTTTTTATAAACAATTTAATTTTAATGTAACATTTTATTTAAACATTTATATCTCAGAACTAGATTATCGGATTTTCATGAAAATTTTTGAACACAATTAATAAAGATTTGAGTTTTTTAAGAAAAATTATTTCAATGTTGAAAAAATTATTTATTGAAAAAAATAATTGTTAATAATAAACAAATGAATAATTAATTGTGTTCTGGACCATTTTCGTAAAAATTTTTTTCAGAAGCTTAAACTATATAAATCAAGGATTAAATAACTGAAAGAAGAAGTTGGTAGATTGAAATAGTTTATTAACTGTGAATTTTTTTGTGAGCGCGGTCGCGTTGTTCAGTGCGTCGTGGCTTGACGTGGAGCTCCATAAGTTCATTGCATACTCACCACGAACACTGAGTATTCTTAAAAACTGAAATACAGAATAAGTATTCAAAATTTAAGATTATTAGTAATTATACAATATTTCTTGAACAAAAAGTTAAAATTGAAAACTTTCCAAGTGTAAAATATTGTCTTCTGAGTAATAAACAGTTTTTTTCTTCAAAATCATCGTTGATGATATTAAAAAAATTAATCTAACACAAGCAAATTTGAAATCTTTGCTTTAGACCAAATTTTACCAGTTTCAGTAAAATTCCATAAAAAAAATTTAAATCTAAAGAAAATTTTTTTACTGTGAAGTTTTTACTTTTAACCCTCAAGGGCTCGAGCCGGGTCTCTCGGACCCGGAGGAAAGTTTTTTTGATCTACTTCCGGTTAAGAAAATACTATTGGAAAATCAACTTCACATTAGCCTTGGGGACGTAAAAACACACATTTTTCATCAATATAAACAATTTTTTTTATAAAATACTCTTGCTTAATAAGTATGTAGTTCGATTTATTCAAAATGACTCATTAAATTTATTAAACAAATTTTAGTTATAACTTGATTACTTTTTAATATTTAAAATTTCTTATGCAATTATATCATTAAAATTGTATTAAATATGAAAAATAAAAAGCACTTTGCTATTAAATTTTATTTTTTATTGCATTGAAACATCCGGGTCCCTCGGACCCACCTTGTGCGCGCATTTCAAAAATCGAACTCGAGCCTGTGAGGGTTAACAAAAACATTTCTTATTTACTTAAAAATTTACCCAGGTAGCAATTTCAACTCTATAATGACCAGTCACTGGGAAGTTTTTCTAGATTTTGGCCAGTGATTGACCAGAAAATCTGTCAAGTTATTGATTAGAAATGTAACGCGCTGCTTTAGCAGTCACTGTTTAGATTATCTGGCCAGTGACTGGCAAGTAACTGATCAGTAACTGGACAGCTTTCTGCTCAAAATCTAGGATAAAATATAATTTTTCCTGGCTCTTTTTTTTGTTTATAATTACATATTTATTTATATTTTTGTGATTATTCAAATATTTAAGACTAATGAACAATAATTACTCTACCAATAACACTTAAATCTAAGAATTAAAAATTCGAACGCATGGGGGATCGAACCCTAGACCCTGGAGACACAACGCATGTGCGTTACGACGCAGCCACGGTTTAAGAACTGAAGTTCCATTCCGATTGTGACCAGAATTTCTGGCCAGTGACTTGTCAGAAGTAATGATCAAAAATCATGACCAGATAAACTGTTTAGTCACTTGTCAGAGACTTGACGGCTTATTTTGTCAAAATTTAGAAAAATGTAAACTTTGGTAATGTGACAGTGAAACGATCATAACTTTTATATAAAGTTACTTTAGACTTTTCTGTTTTTGATCGTATGGAACATAATAGTATATTAAGCAACAAGGGTATAAAGGCAGCCATTTGTTTACGGTGATTTTTGTGACATGAGTGGAGGTCGAGGGCGCCCCGAGACCGGAACGCCATGGCCGTTTTCTCCCTTGGGCAAAAATAACGCATGGGATCAGCGGTTATGTTTGCACATGGGAGAAAATGGACGCCATTTTCATATGATCGAACAAATGAGTGACTTTACTCCCTGTCGTCAGCTATCTAAAAGCGCCATTTTTGTGCATGTGGGATAAAAAAATTATTTTTAATATCTAATTATAAATGATTGACTAAGAGTGTATTTTTATGGGACTGGGGCTTTGTTTTTTTCTTTAGTAACTGGTCAGTTTCTGTGTCAGCAGTTTCTTTTTTTGATAGTGCCAAAATTTTCTGGCTAGAGATTCGAAAAAATCTAGAATAATTCCTTTAATAGGATTCGGCAAGTTTTTCTGATCAGTGGTGGACCAGTTTTTCTAGGTGGAATCTTAAATAATTCTTCAAATCAGTGACTGGCCAGTGTCTGGAAAGAAATTCTTATCACTGTTATGATCAGAATTTCTGGTCAGTGACTTGACAAAAGTACTGTTCACAAAGGGGAATTGTTTTTATCCAGTGAAACTGGCCAGTCACTTATTCAGGACTGGCCAGATTGTCTTGGCAAGTAAAACTCGCTCTCGACTCTACAGCTACTGGAAGAAAACAAGTAATACTTGACAAATTTCTACCTGGGTAGTCGAAAATTTAAACAAAAATACTTTGTTAGTTAAACACCAACAATGTAAAATTTATTTAATTAAAAATAAATTACATTTCTTGAGAAAACCTAAATAAAAAAATTATATTTACATATTATTGTCACTAATAAAAACAATAATGTGGTAAAATAATTCTACTAATAATCTTAAATAAACTTATGAAGCTCCACGTCAAGCCGCGACGCACGGAACAACGCGATCGCGCTCACAAAAAAATCCACAGTTAATAAACTATTTCGATCTACCAACTTCTTCTTTCAGTTATTTAATCTTTGATTTATATAGTTTAAGGTTCTGAAAAAAAATTTTACGAAAAAGGTCCAGAACACAATTAATTATTAATTTGTTTATTATTAACAATTATTTTTTACAATAAATAATTTTTTTTCAACATTGAAATAATTTTTCTTAAAAAGCTCAAATCTTTATTAATTCGATAATCCAGTTCTGAGATATAAATGTTTAAAAAAAATGTTACATTAAAATTAAATTGTTTATAAAAAATAAACAAATGAATATTTTTAAATAAAACTTGGTGACTGTTTGTCTCTCTATTAGTACTTTATTTTTATAAAGTTTATTACAGAAATTGCAAACCTTGGAAAATCAGTTGCCCACTTCACGAATTTTCACCCATATATATATATATATATATATATATATATATATATATATATATATATATATATATATATATATATATATATATATATATATATATACTCCCAGGCGGAAAAGTCGGACGAACGTCGGAGTTTACAACCGGCTGGGATCCGCGCCCGTACAAACCACAAGTACCGACGGTCTGTACCGATTCGGATCTGAAAAAGCAACCGGCGCGGTACAGATTATGTCGGAAGAACGACGGATATGTTGAGTCTGTACTGGCTCGGTGCTGGGCCGGATCCGACTGCGGATCTCGTCATTTATTGTCACATTATAAATTAAATAATTATTACAAGTAATTGCATTATTTTAGAAAATAATTATTAATAAATGAATCTAATCAATATATTAAGTAATTATTTATTGAGACTTTTTTAAAAATTAAATAATTAGAAAAATTCGATATTAATTAATATTATATATTATTAATTAATAATATCTCAATAATAATTGAATAATTGTTTCTCAATATAATAATATTGAAGGTAATGATATTAATAATTTTAATTAATATCTCAATAATAATAAATTTATTGTTATTGATATATTATTAATTAATAATAATATTGATAATTTATTATTAATTCTCAATAATATTAATGTTAATTATTAATATATAAAATTAATTAATAATATCTTAATAATAATAAATTTATTATTATTGAGATATTAATTAAAATTATTATTATTATTACGTTCAATATAATTATATTGAAAAACAATTATTCAATATATGTATTATATAATAATAAAAATATAACAAGTTTCTTTTTTAACGAAATATTGAAATAGTCCTAAATATACATTCAATAAAGTATTGAAAATATACCCAGTGAGAAATTGCCAATAGACTTTAATCGGTCCAATATCGGTCCAATATTGGTTGCCGTGCTAAGCGCCGATTGACTCCCAATATTGGACCAATATGGGCTGATGCTTGGGATGTAACGGCATCGCCAGTCATCGGTTGTCAATATTGGTCCAATATTGGCCGAATATTGGCAACCAAGAGAAAAAAATTTTTTTAAATAAATTTTTTTTAATTAAATAATAATAATAAAAAATTAATGTTTATAATTTTTGTTTAATATATTTATTTGTTTAATTATTTATTTTTAATAATTCATGTAAATAATAAATAATTTATTATTTATAAATTATAATTATTTAAAAATGCAGCAGCTATTAGAAAATAGCATTCTGCAAAAAAATTCTATCATTGAAAAATCAATGATAGGCGAGAGAAATCCGCGTCTTTAAATAGATTCGCAGATGATAGACAAGAGATATCCGCGTCATTAAACGGATTCGCAGATATACTCTGGTCTCGCGACGAATCTCTCGATACTTATATACACTGGAGTCGCCGTGTCAGTTGCGAGAACGGTTACAGCGTCCCTCTTGCGGCGGAGATAAGAATTGTCACGTAAACTGCGGGTATAATGAGGCGGTCGGTAAAGCGATTTAGCAGTTTACGTGACAATTCTTATCTCCGCCGCAAGAGGGACGCTGTAACCGTTCTCGAAACTGACACGGTGACTCCAGTGTATATAAGTATCGAGAGATTCGTCGCGAGACCAGAGTATATCTGCGAATCCGTTTAATGACGCGGATATCTCTTGTCTATCATCTGCGAATCTATTTAAAGACGCGGATTTCTCTCGCCTATCATTGATTTTTCAATGATAGAATTTTTTTGCAGAATGCTATTTCGATTATTTCCTAATAGTTGCTGCATTTTTAAATAATTATAATTTATAAATAATAAATTATTTATTATTTACATGAATTATTAAAAATAAATAATTAAACAAATAAATATATTAAACAAAAATTATAAACATTAATTTTTTATTATTATTATTTAATTAAAAAAAATTTATTTAAAAAAATTTTTTTCTCTTGGTTGCCAATATTTAGCCAATATTGGACCAATATTGGGAGCCTTTATTGGACCGATGATCGGTCTCTTGGCTCCCAATATTGGACCGATATTGGACCGGTGAGAAATTTCTCACTGGGTAGCGGTATCATTGACGCGTAGTAATTCTGCAAGTTTTATTTGAGCTAGTAACACTTGAGAGTATTTAAGATTTGAGAGTCCCATGCGAGCGTAGCATAGTGATTAGCGTGCGAGTAGAGTGCCAGATCCCAGCCGGTTGAATTATACACGGAACGGCTTCTCCCGGCCGGTCAGCGGGCGGTAGAATGCCAGTTCCGAGCCGGTTGCCAGCGCGCTCCTGGCCTAGTCATTATTCGGTAGAATGCCCGTTCACATTCGGTTGGCAGGCGGTTCCCAGCCAGTACACCCAGGTGAGATTTTTTGGTCGGCCCATAGTTGGGCCAACTTATACAAAGTCGGCCCAACTTCTCGTGTCAGAGGTTGGGCCAACCATACAGATGATAACGGTCGCCGTCTAATGGCGACGATGGTTGGCCCGACAACTCATAAGGAAGTTGGCCCAACTTACAATGTATATGTTGTGCCAACTATACATTTCAATGGTTGGTCCAAAGACTGACGCCAAAGTTGGCACAACTTTAGATGCGTAAGTTGGGCCAACCACAATTTTCAAAGTTTGGCCAACTTCAACAGCCAAAGGTAAAAAATTATTAAAAAACTAAATTATTTAAACAATTAACAGGTTATTATTAGTAGGAACATCAGATATAGCCTTTACCTATTATTATTAAACACAATCTCATACATACATTTTCGCAAATATCTAACGCTCGCTGGGATCGAACCCCTAACCTAACGCACCGAAGACTTATACACTGACCACTACGCTACGCTCACATGGGAGTGCATAACGCAAAATGTATATTTAAGCTGCAACAGTCGGGCCAACCGTAGCCCAGAGTTCGGCCAACCAAGAAAAATCAAGTCAATTAAACTGCATTTGACAAAGTTTTGCCAACCGATGGGCCAACCGTGGCCCAGAGTTCGGCCAACCAAGAAAGTTTAAGTCATTTAAACTGCATTTGACAAAGTTTTGCCAACCGTCGGGCAAACCGTGGCCCAGAGTTCGGCCGACCAAGAAAGTTTACGTCATTTAAACTGCATTTGACAAAGTTTTGCCAACCGTTGGGCCAACCGTGGCACAGAGTTCGGCCGACCAAAATAATGTAAGTCAATTAAACTGCGTTTCACATAGTTTTGCCAACCGTCGGGCCAACCGTGGCCCAGAGTTCGGCCGACCAAAATAATGTAAGTCAATTAAACTGCGTTTCACAAAGTTTTGCCAACCGTCGGGCCAACCGTGGCCCAGAGTTTGGCCGACCAAGAAAGTTTAAGTCAATGAAACTGCGTTTCTAGAGTTTTGCCAACCGTTGGGCCAACCGTGGCCCAGAGTTCGGCTGACCAAAAAACTATAAGTCAATTATACTGCTTTTCTTGAGTTTTGCCAACCGTCGGGCCAACCGTGGGCCAGAGTTCGGCCAACCGAAACTGAAAGTCTTTTAAACTACGTTTGGATGAGTTGTGCCAACCTTTGTCGCCAAAGTTGGCCCGACGGTTGGTTAAACTCTGCATTTAATGGTTGGCTTGCAAAGTCGGGCCAACTGTGGCAACCAAAACTTCGCTTGCCAAAGTTAGGCCAACCTTGGGCTAACCTTCAAACTCTGGCGGCCAACCTAAATTCGCACCTGGGCAGTTATACCGGCGTCAGTACGGGCTAGGATCCGCGCCGGTTGGAAATTTCCGCCTGGGCTGAAGTAACATTATTTTTATTTTTGTTCTTCGAGTTTTACCGAACTTTTAGTAAATTGTAACTTGTTCCCTTTTCCCGAACACTTTATTTTACGTTTTACCGAACTTTTTAATAAATATAAATGTAGCGAGCACTTAGTTTACGATTTACCGAACTGTAAGTGAAGCGCTAATACATGTATCGTAAAGTTTATGCTTTTTACATTATTTTTCAGTGCAATTTCTTTTACAGTCTAATTCTTGAAAAATTACTGTTTTGACAGTTCATCCCAGTTTTACCGAACTAAATTCAGTAAAATTTCAGGAATAAATTTTCTCCATGTGTATAAAAACTTAAAAGAAATTTTTCTTCAAATTCAATTATACTTTAAAAATTTTCATTATAATTATCAGAGAGAAACTGAGAGTAGGCACGTAATGGAAATGAGTTGTTCCCGTAAAACAGTGCCTCTAGCGGCCAAAAAGTGGTACTTAGGGGTGTAATTTGAATTCACTTGCTTTCGCGGGTTATGTTTCCTCCCTATGTCCGTGAGACGCACACATACATTTGGAAATCCGAACTTGGACGAATATCGTCGAGAATACTCGGTCCAACGAGGTCCAGCTCTTTTACACAAACTGTACATACATTTTTCGTATGTGCTGACAGCGTATTTTAGGTTAGAGTGTCGCATTTAGTTTATTTTATAACTGTCAATACAAAAATTGACAAAATAGTAGGCATGGTAAAGATACTCGCCATTTATATATTTTTCCACAGCGGAGTACAAAACGACACGAAAACTGGTTGATAAATTTTGTTTTAAACGTCCAAATAAACGAAAATTATTTTATTGAATACTTTGTTTAATTTTTTATTTTATTGTAAAATAATTTTTCAAGGTGTCTACTATTTTCGTTCAACAAAATTCCCGTTTTTCCCGGCTTTGTCCTAATTTTTCCCGGTTTTGTTTTCTCATCAAATTTACATTTATTTGATTTCGAACCTAAATAAATCTACAAATGGCTTCCAAAATTTTTATTAGAGTTTTTATGAATATTCAAATTCTTTTGACGAGTTCCTTTAAATTTTTTTTAAATAATGTTTTTTTTAATAATTTTAATTAAAAATGTGGAAAATACATAATTGAATTAAACAAAGGATTTTTTCAATTTTTCAAAATAATATTGTCTTTTCATAATTATCATTGAAAATTTGTTTAATTCAATTTTAATCATATGTATTGATGGTAATTGAATTTCTGCAAAGAATTTTACTATTTATAAAAGTAATGAAATCCTTCCAAAGAATGTTATAATTTATGAAAATAATTAAATGTTTGCGTAGAATTTTATTAAAATTTTTGAAAATAATTCAATTGTGGAGAACAATTTAATTATTTATAAAGATAATTTAAACTTAAAGGAGAAATTAAAAAAATTTGTAAACATAATTGAATTCCTGCGAAGAATTTTATTACTTTTGAAAATAATTGAATTGTTTTTTTAGAATTTTATGAAAATTTATGAAAACAATTGAATTCTTGTAAAGAATTTTTTTAAAAATAATATTCAAAAGAATTTAGTAAATCTAAAGAATTTTGCTATTTATGGAAATAATTGAATTCTTGAGAAGAATATTTTTACAGTTTCTAAAAATAATTGAATTCTTTCGACGAATTTCAATCAAAATTTCAAGAATTATTACATTTTTCGAGGAATTTGAATAAAATTGTATTACAAATAATTAAAATTCTGCAATGAGATTTACTGTTTATTAAAAAAATTAAATATATTGCGAAGAAATTTTTAAAAATAAAATTATAATTACGGAGACTAACTTTGATTATTTCCGAAAAAATTAAATAAAATTCTTTAAATGAATTTAATTATTTTTAAAGAAAATTTTTGTAAAGAAATTTTTTGATTTTGTAAAGAAATTTAATTTATTTCAAAAATTTTTAATTATTTGTTTATAAAAATTCAATTATCTTGAAACAATAGAATTGAAAAATTTCAGAATTCTTATTTTTCAGAATTGTCATAAAAACTTTGCGAAAATTCAATTATTTATCAATTATTAAATTAAAATACTTTGAAAATTCGATTTGTTAAAAAGGTAATATCTATAAAAATTGAAATAAAAAGCGATTTTTTTAAAACAAATAAAAATAATAAAACTTTTTCTAATTTGATGAAATAAAATAATAAAATTCCTGGCTTATTTCCGGTGTTTCCCTTGTCAAATTAAATTTCCGGTTAGTAGACAACCTGTTTTTCTACATTAAGAAAATTAATTATTTTTGACTAAGAAAATATTTTTGTTTTTTATTTTAGTACAGTAATGTTTGGAAATATTTAAAATGGAAATAATTTCGTTGATTTGACAGTTCAAAACTTATAAATGGTTAAATAATTAATTTTAGAATGAATTAATGAAATTTTATTACATGAAATTAAGGAAGAAATTGACATTCAGTCAAAACAAAAGTTAGTCCAATAACATAATTTCCTATTTTAAGAGTAAAAGACAAATTAATTTTAAACTTGCTTTAGTGGAAGGGTAAAGAATTCAATTTTCAACATTGTAAGCAATTAATGTTGCACTTGAATAAAAATTATAATTTTTTGCTATTAAAAAATTATTGATAAATTTTAAGTTATGTTATCTAAATCGTTTCTATTGACAGAAAATTGTAAATTTTATTTAAATTCAACTTTAAATTACATATTTCAAATGTTGAAAATTAAATTCTTTACTCTTCCACTATGTAACAAATTAGAAATTAAATTTGTCTTTTTCTGTTAAAGTACGCAATTATGATTCTTTTTAGATCAAAATCCCATTCGGATTTTTTAAGTTTAGAAAAAGTGTTTATTCAAGTATAAAAACATTATTTGCAATTAAAATTTGTTATAGTAAACCTTCTGACGTATGACATTTATAAACATTAAAAAATATATTTCATTATATTTAGACTTGACAGACATTTTTTTAATTTATGATTTATACAATTTCATAAAAATCCTCAAAAATGTAAATATGTGATTACTTTAAAGTTTAAAAAATAATTTAAAATTATATTCATAAACATAGAAATAAACAATAAAATATAAAAGAAGAAAATATATACAAGCGAAATTATTGATATAAATTTTGAATAAATAAATATTTGATTTATATTAATATTTAAGTAATAATTTAATTGATATTAAAAGAAATTTACTGTAGATATTTGTTTCGACTGGTAATATCCCTTCCAAGCTTCGCGTTCGTTTTATGGATCTCGTGAGAAAAGTATAGAAGAACCTCGAAAGCGAAAAATGTACAGTTTGTAAAAGAGCTGGGCCTCGTTGGTCCGAGTATTCTCGACGATATTCGTCCAAGTTCGGATTTCCAAATGTATGTGTGCGTCTCACGGACATAGGGAGGAAACATAACCCGCGAAAGCAAGTGAATTCAAATTACACCCCTAAGTACCACTTTTTGGCCGCTAGAGGCACTGTTTTACGGGAACAACTCATTTCCATTACGTGCCTACTCTCAGTTTCTCTCTGTAATTATTAAAAAAGCAATTATTTAAAAAAAATTTTAAATATTTTCATACTCTCTAAATTTTAATTAGTAGTTTTCTACTAATTGCTAATACAGTCATTTTAATATTACATCAATTAATTAGAAATTGTATCAGTCAATATAAAATATACGAATAGTTAAAATACGATAAGAAAACAAAGAATTCTGAATAAATGGAAATTTTTAGGAGGAAGATTGGTTTCTGCGAAAACAAATAGAAGAAAATATCAGGTGGTGCAGAAGATGCACGTTTCAAAAAAGAAATCACAGTCTTTTAAATCGAAACCCGTTACCAAAATCAGACTTTACCCACGATTCGTACACACTATCTTCATATTTTCATCTCTTTTATTCCATCACATACACGATCTGAAATTCTTCTCAACTGACATTTCGGAATGTCCCATCGAATCGCATCACGAAGGCAGCGTGCGTTTCAGAAACCCTCGAACTTCATTTCTCCAATATGGCTACGCATAAGTAGAATAAGATATCTGTACTCACGTGTCTGAATATGTATTTGAGAAATTCTCACGTTCAGACAGGCCAGTCGTGTATTTCCTAGAAAACTTGGGATGTCCTCTCGCTTTTTCCTCCGCCACTTCTTCTTCTTGCACGAGTGGCAGTCGCTTGTATAATTCATGGACCACCCGGCGTTCGTGGTCGGGTGGATTCTTTGGCTCTCACCCACTCGACAAGCACCCCCACAGCATCTCAATGCTGACCGACCGCGAGATTAGCCCCAGGAAATTGCCAAACTTCTTCGCCCCGGCCGAAAAGTCCATTTCAAAAGTCATTCCTCAAGAAGACTTTCGAGACTGGCCGGCTTCTTTCGGCAGAGGACACACTCCGAAATGTCTTTTAAATTAATGCGCCATACGTCCACCAATCTTTTCTTGATCCCGTTCCAATACTGTGTGTGTATACCTGTCGTCAACACACAGTATATGGGATAAAAATTTCTTGGCATTGATGGCTGGATATCCGAAGAACTTTGCCTGATATTGGTTTACTTTCATTCTTGAGTCTTGACCACCGCCACGTTTGCTTTTGGCAAACATATACGACTAATTTGATATCCGAGCTTTTTGATGGTATATACAAGACGGGACAGAAAATTCCCCAACAAAAATTATTTCTTTTCAGAAAAAGATGGGGAGGGGCGCGGGAGAAAGAGTCTTCCAATTGTGACCGAGTTTACGTGCAAAGAATACAAAACTTTTTATTTTATAAAGTATTTTTACGTGAAAATATTCTCCAACAAGGCGAACTGTGAAATAAGAGATATAGTTCACTATATATTTGAAAAATATATGAATAAAATATAATACAACTAAAACTAGATTTTTCTAGTTTATAAATTTTTAGATGATAATTTATTTTTTAGCGTAGAGAAGAGTGGGGCAAAATGGGGTAGACGGGTCAAATGGGGTACCCCTGTTTTTCCATGATAGGTACTTTCAATTTTTTTATCCTTTATATATATATATCATTCATATTAATCAGAAATATTTTTTTTTGTAACTTATGCAACTTTAAAGTTTTAAGCAAAAAAAATATAAATATTTATCGAAATTAAAGTGCTTTTAAAACTTTTTGGGATAATGCATTTAATTTGGCAAGTATAGGATCTTTTTCAGCATTTATTTTAGAGTAATTTCCAATAGGATAGATTATTAAATAATTGTTTACAATAACTTGGAAACATTACATTTTGTTTTAATATGCAGTGTGGGGCAGAATGGGGTACTAAAATGTGGGACATACCGGGTGCTACGCCGTTTCATTCAACTATTTAAAAACATTACATTATGCAAACTTAAAAGTTTCCCGCAGAAGAATCGATATTTTTGTTTCGAGGCATTTATACTATCGATATATCGATATTTTGCAATATCGATGTTTTTTGTTAAAAATAAATATTACTTGTTTTTTCATAGTAATAAAGAACCCTATTTTTTGTTTGTATTTATAATCTCACTGTAAAAAATTTTTGGGGTAATTTTACCAAAACTGATTTGGAAGTAATTTACACCAAGAATTTGTGGGTAAAAATACACAAGATTTTTGGAAGTTTTACCCAAAATTTCTTGAAAAAATTCCTATTAAGTTTTAGGTAAAAATGCACAAGAGTTTTAGTGATTTTACCCAAACATTTTGGAAGAAATACCTAAAAGGTTTGGGGTAAAAATGCAAACATTTTGGTATCTTTTATAAAAGTTTTGGAAAAAATACCCAAAAATTTTTAGGTAAAATTACACAAGTTTTTGTACTTTTTTCCAAAATTATGTGCAGAAATACCCATGAAATTTTTGGACAAATTCAAGTTTTGTGATAATTTTTTATCTAAACATTTTGAGAAAATACGTAAGTAATGAAATGGAATAGTTAATTTTTCATCCCCAATTTAAAAAAATTCGCTAATACCCAGGCGCGAAAGACCAATGCTGACGATGGGTTGAAGCTTGATTGAGTCTTGAACGCCCAGCGTGGGTAACCCAGAGTTGAAGCAGTCTTTATATCATTGTCACTCAATATTGGTTCAGCATGGGACACCAATGTTCGTCTTATGCTCGATTTAACACTCGGTCAATCTTCGTAAGTGGAGCTTCAACATCCCGTCTTTATTCAAGCTTGAATCAATCTTGATAGTTTATTTATTACCGTGTGCACTTATAACAATATTAGATATAAATATTTATAAATTATTTAATATTAAAATATTATTAGTGATATTTTTTAGTAATTTTTTATACTATTTAAAAATTATTATTCTTATTATTAATTATTATTAAATAATATAATAAGTATTATTATTATTATTGTTATTAAGATATGAATTGGTAAGTAAATATTAATATTTATTTAGTGTATAATATTTATATTAATTATATAAGATTCATATAAATAAAATTAAATTATATATTATTTTTTTTCTTGCAATGTCAAATTATTATTTTCAAAGTTCAAGAGTTTCGTTTATCTGAAAAATTTTCAGTGAAAAAAATGTTCATTAGGTAGTAATAAATATTTATGCCTAGTAGTTTTACACTAGGTTTAACTGTTTACTGAATATTATCAAAAATATATTTTTCGTCAAACGCGCGCGACTAAACACAAATAACCTTGAGACTTTACAACGCGACGTTGCGATTGTCGTGCTCCCACCATCCCATCTACTCAATGCTTTCCCCTCATGACGTCACAGGCGGGGAGTGTATTGAGTAGATGGGATGGTGGGAGCACGACAATCGCAACGTCTCAAGGTTCCCTAGTAGAAATTTGTCGTGGCATGACTAGATTTATTCAAGTTACTGTACAGTTTTAGTCATGGAAGTTTAATCTAGCTTAACTGGCGAATTACTAGACAGCTACTGCATAACACTGTTAAAGAAAATATAAAGTTGAACTTGATTATTACTGCATAGAAGTCCTGTACAGTTATTTTCATGGCACTGTCGAGGCGTTCCGAGAAATGATGTTCCAAAGTTTGTCGTGGCGTTAGCGCTACCGCCAGTTTCAGTAACTAAACAGTTGTGTATTGACATTTTCGAAATATTTTCTATAAAATAAATCTTTTGGTTTTACAGTTTATAGTTTTTATAATTTTAATTTTGTTCTTTTATTTTACTGTTGACAACTAAATAACAAATTTTTTAAATTATTTAATATTAAAATTTTGATTTAATAATAAAAATTTCTTTTCAATCAAAATTTATTTTTAATGAAAATTCCTTTAGAAAAAAAAAATTTTTTTAAAATTCGCTTCAATTAATTGAGTTAATTAAAATAACTAATTTTTTAAATTCAGAAGACAATTTCTTTTCAAGATTATATACTCTTATTATATGTATAAATATTAATTTAACAAACCTGTTACATACAAAAAGTTAGAATTGGTCCAATAAAGTGAGGTTATGTTTTACATTGATGAATTGACGTTGACATATGTATAGCTCTCCGATCTGAATAACAGAACTGTCTATAATTAATGACAGTAGACAGTAACAATTTATTACTAATTCCTTACGGAAAAAATAGACATAATTCTAGTTACACCCGCGAATTATTTCTTTCAGTGTATACTCTGATGTATTTATGGAAAATGTCTACACAACACTGTTCAGTTGCTGGACTGACGGTAGCGCTAACGCCACGACAAACTTTGAAACATAATTTCACGGAACGCCTAGACAGTACCATGAGAATAACTGGACAGACAGAACTTCTATACAGTAATAATCAATAAGTTCAAGTTTAGAGTGTTATGCAGTAGCTGTCCAGTAATTCGCCAGTTGAGCTAGAAAAGATGAAAAAGGGAACTGCTTTACCTGCCGGTAGAGTATGGTTCTTATTTTTCCGGAATCGTCCATCGACTAGAACGGCCGTGATGCGTAAAGCGTGCGTTTAGGTATTTCGTCCCAGTGTGACCCGAGTTCGCTCCCCGAAACCGCTAGATATTTTTCGTTTGAACTGAATTAATTCTTCATATTAGGGTTTACTTATAAGTTTGTAGTGTGATAAAATAATAATATTTATTTCAGTGTTGTGCTTAATTAAAGGAAAAAGTGAATGTTGTTTAATGTAAAAAAATGACATGTGTTCAAGAATCAGTAATTTTTATATTTTTTTTTAATTATGTAGTTATTTAAAAATAATTTTACAGATAATTTATTATAAATCATTTATTATACGGAACAATAGATACACCAACAGTAAAAATATAGTTTCGTAAAATTTTAATTTATTTAATTTGTTGACAAAAAAATTTAACGTTATATTTTCAAATTTGTACGTGTTTAATACGTAACGTCAATATAAAGAAAGTTTTGACATTTCCAAGTGAATTATTTTGTATAGTTTTTCTACAGGACTGATGATCAGAAACTGTAAAATTTGACTGGACAATAACTTGAAGAAATTAGCGTGACATCACTTTATAGTTTTTAGCCAGTTTAACTGTAAAGTGCCTCGAAATTTTCCAGTGGAACTGTCCAGTGCCCTTAAAGATACTATGACAAATTTCTACTAGGGTTATTTGTGTTTAGTCGCGCGCGTTTGACGAAAAATATATTTTTGATAATATTCAGTAAACAGTTAATCCTAGTGTAAAACTACTAGGCATAAATATTTATTACTAGGGGAGAGTGGGGCAAAATGGGGTACCTTTTTGAAATTGGCTGTTTACAGAGAACCAAACGAATAAATCGATTCAGCTAAACTTCAGAATTCTTCTTTGTACACTTAGCTTTGAGGAAATTATGATAATAGCGGAGAAAAAAATTTTTGAAAGAACTTATATCGTATTTTCTAAGAAAGTGCTAAAATCCCATTTTGCCCCACCCGTGGGGCAAAATGGGGTGGCATCAAATAACTATACAAAACATTGAGTATTTTTTCAAAATTCATTAAATTCTTGTTGTATGAGATTATAAATACAAACAAAAAGTAGGATTCTTTATTACTATGACAAAACAAGTAATATTTATTGGAATTTAACAAAAAAAACATGGATATTGCAAAATATCGATATATCGATAATGAAACATCGATAGTATAAATGCCTCGAAGCAAAAATATCGATTCTTCTGCAGGAAACCTTTAAATATGCATAATATAATGTTTTTAAATAGTTTTAATGAAACGGCGTAGCTTCCGGCATGCCCCACACTTAGGTACCCCATTCTGCCCCACACTGCATATTAAAACAAAATGCAATGTTTACAAGTTATTGTAAACAATTAAACAATCTATTCTATTGGAAATTACTCTAGAATAAGTACTGAAAAAGATCCCACACTTGCCAAATTAAATGCATTATCCCAAAAAGTTTGGAGAGCACTTTAATTTTGAAAAAAATTCATATTTTTTTTGCTTAAAACTTAAAAGTTGTATAACTTTCAAAAAAAAATTTTCTTTGGAGTGTCTTCATAATTAATAACAGTTTCTTATCAACATTAATGATATATGTCAAGGAAAAAAAAATTAAAAGTACCTATCATGGAAAAACAGAGGTACCCCATTTGACCCGCCTACCCCATTTTGCCCCACTCTCCCCTACCTAATGAACATTTTTTTCACTGAAAATTTTTCAGATAAACGAAACTCTTGAATTTGAAAATAATAATTTGACACTGTGCGAGAAAAAAAATAATATATAATTTAACTTATAAAATTATCAGAAAAAATATTTTAATATTAAATAATTTATAAATATTTATAGATAATATTGTACAGTGCACACGGTAATAAAGAAACTGAATATTGTATCAAGATTGACCGAGTCTTGAATCGAGCATGGGACGAACATTGGTATCCCATGTTGAGTGACGGCACTGGCATTGATATAGTAGATTAGGCGAGAAGCCTTCCAGCCTTCTGTGGCTGAGCGGTTTAAATGCGTGCGTTGAGAACTTCCGGTATGCGTTAGGGGGGCGGGGTGCGTGAGTTTCGATCCCACATGCGAGCGAATATTTTTCATTCTTTGTTATAAGCGTTTATATAAAATAATAAAATTGTGTGTTGTGTTGTGAATAAAAAATGTGAACATGTTTATAAATAATGTTAAAAGTCTGTTAAAAATCAAGAAAAAAATGAAACGATTAACAGAAAAATTGTCTTTTTTTACTAAAATTATTTTTTTAAAATTACTATTCAAATGATATTTATTGTTAGTAATATATTCTTATTTATATGAAAATAATATAATTATTACAAATAATAACTTATTGTCATTAAATATATATGTATATATACGCACATGAATTAAAATAATAACAATAATATTTATTATTATTATTAATAATTCATATATTCACATTATATTGAATAAACGTGAGAAACGAGTAAATTTGGGAACAGTGGAAGCAGTCTTGTTTCAGTCCTGCATTAGGCGTCCGCAGCATTGATTGAGCATTGGTGTTCAATGCTGAATCAAGGCTCGCGCTGCAGTCTGGAATCGGTGTTACATTAAAGCTTCGATCAGTCCTGCTCTCGCTGATTCACTCATGCTCAATCAATGTTGACCAATGCTCGGCCAATCTTTATAAAGCCTGAACTCGGCGTCACTTCGCGCCTGGGAAATTACCCAAACATCTTTGTGTAAAATAATTTTACCCTCAAAACCTTGAAAAATTTCACAAGAGTTTACCTAAGCTTTAGGAAAATTCTCCAATTTAATTAGGTAATATTTCACAATTCTTGTAGAATTCCCAACATCTTTGGGTAAAATGACTTTACCCGCAAAATTTAGAAATTTTCCCAAGAGTTTACCCAAGTTTTAGGAAAATTTTTCAATTTATTTATAGGTAATATTTCACAATTTTTGCAGAATTACCAAAAGTTTTGGGTAAAACGACTTTACCCAAAATTATAAGAGAAATTACCTAAGAAAAATTAATTAAAGAATTTAATTAATTTTGAAAAAATATTCCATGTTTTGTATAGTTATTTTATACCACCCCATATTGCCCCACGGGTAAATTTTTGCCATTTTGCCCCATGCACCTCAGAAAATACGATATAAGTTCTTTCAAAATTCTTTTTCTCCGCTATTATCATAATTTCTTCAAAGCTAAATGTACAAGGAAGAATTCTGAAGTTTAGTTGAATCGGTTTATTCGTTTGGTTCTCTGTAAACAGACAATTTCAAAAAGGTACCCCATTTTGCCCCACTCTCCCCTGCTTAATTTTGAAAATTAAAATTTAAATATTTTTAATTTGTTTAAAACCAACATACAATTTTGGAAAATTAAGTGGGTGCTAATTTTAGCTTCACAAAAAATATTTAACTTTAAAATTTAATTAAAAAAATTAAGAAGGTGCTTCTTTAGCTTCTTGATATGGAGAATAAAAAAATAATTTTTGATTACACTGAGAGACCTTTGGGACTGTAGCGGAACAACGTATGTGACAGCAGCTCCACTATGGTTTTGGTGCGCTGCGGTAAAATTTTGGGCGCGTGACAGTCCCAAATGGTGGTGAGCAGCTCACCGAAGTAGTGGGAATGCCGCCTTTGGTTTGCAGCTGAACAACTTTGGGACTGTCATGCGCCCAAGATTTTACCGCAGCAACCCAAAAGTATAGTCCTGTAGCGTTCTTCCAAAATGGTCAGTAGCAGCCTATCGAAAGTCTCAGACCCTCCGTGAGTTTCCGAAGATTTCTCTAATAATTGGGGAAATAATTTGACGCGCAGACAAAATTAAAGTAATGATAAAAAAAATTATTGGAAAAAGATTTCTACGTTATCATCATAAAAGTTCTACCTTTAACGCATGGGACGTCAGTATACTACGATTGCAAGAGATCCATGCTATTTTAGTATATGTTTCATGCAACTGAGGTATAAGGACACGCCTCAAGCAGGGCGTTCATACAAAATTACCATAGAAAGTCTCCATACTACAAACGCTTTATTTTTCTCTCCGTGTATAATATTAATTTATCTTTCACATTTTTTTTCGTGCCTGCCCCCGACCAGAAGCACTCGCTTCGCTCGTGCATCAAATGTCGGGGCAAGCGAATATTGTTTGCAAGAGAGAGACAGAGAAAACACTAGAGCTTCACGAGTGTCCGCTAGAGGCGTTGAAGTGAGGAGCAAAAGTAAATAAAGATGGCCGGCTGTCAAATGAAACACGATTGCAATTTTCTTAAAAAATAAATTAGCGAGCGTACTTTCGACCGTATATAAAGAAAAATAGTATACATTATTATAAGGGCAGAAAGTTCGAAAGCCCTAAACTACGCGATAATGCCCTCGGCTTCGCCTCGGGCATCATTTCGCGCAGTGCAGGAATTTCGAACTTTCTGCCCTTATAATGTAATATACTATTTCAGAGTCGAGGTATAATTGGAATCAACTGCACACTGGAATCAATTGCAAACTACTCAAGTCAAATTAGACTCTCCCACGGAAGATATTGCCTGTCAACAAACTTAAAGTCGCGCACTAAATCCAGAAGCTTGCAGGTATGGCCATTTGTTCACTAGTACCCATGAACTCAACCGTACCTACCCGTGTAGAAATTGTCATATTTAGGCCATAACATGGCAATTTCTACACGGGTAATAAACATTGTCCTTCTTTTAGAGTTAATCTGGTAAAATTTAAACTCCCGAAATTCGAGCATTGTATGTGGTGTGAAGAAGAATGCGAGAACTTTCATCACATGCTTGTTGATTGCCCCAAATACAATCATATTAGAAAGAGTTTTTATCCCGAAATTTGTACAAGTGTGTGTGAGGCCTCTTTTTGGGGGAAAATTTTATCAACGGAATCATTGTCAGATATTAAAAATTTTACAAAGATGCTTATTAGTATCCTAACTGTAAGAATGAATGGGTAATGTGTTGGAACTCTGTTTTCTTTTTTTTCATTGTATCTTTTTGTGAATATTGTATATGGATTTTTTTTGTTCCTGTATCAAAATGGGCAGTTTGGACGAATAAAGTTTATATATATATTTTCAAGTACAATATTGTATTCGAAAATTGAAGAGAGCTATTTTAGAAAAGAAGAATTTCGTATAGTAATAATAATGAATATGAAATTTTCAACATCTCAGCTGAATTAAAAAGTCATCTGCTGAACGTACACATAATGGAAAAACAAATAATTTACGCTTTTTTCTTTATTCATTTTGGAAAAAAACCATTAAAGTAAAAATACTCGTAACAACAAAATTTGCAAAAAGAATTCTTGAATAAAAACGAAGTTTTAAAAATAGTAGTAACAACTTTTTATTTTATAAAGTATTTAAAAAATATTTAATATTTTAATATTTTCAAAATGTAGAGAAAATTTAAAATGGTTAAAAATTTAAAAGTATTTTCCCCACCCAATAATAAGTACTGTCGTAAAAAGGAAAGACCACTTTGTTTAAAGTCAAACCCAAATCCAATGTAAACGTACCGCGTACTTTGTTCTTTTAATAAATTATTTATCACAGACATATTGCAGTTTCGCTCTTTTATAACACATTGAAGGCGAAAAAGTTCCAAGAATAGACCTTGGAGATTTTCTTCCTTAAAGTTTTTTCAAGGAGATTCTTAAAGCAGGAGGGTGACTATTAAAATTTTTACACCTCAAACCAACTAGTGCACGAGCTATGTTATATAAAAAAGAAGTGGCACGTCAACGAGAAGCACTCATTATGTCTCGCAAGCTGTGAAAGTCTGATCAATTTATAATTAAAGCAAGTGACTTTTTAAGGAAAAAGTTCGATAAGATGATGACGTCGACGACAGTTCGTCGCGTGCTTACCAGGGTTTTATATTGAAAAATTCACTATATAACTAATCCAAGTTCTCTGCTGAAATCTTTACATTCACTCTCCAAGTTCAAGTTTTGCAACCTTCTTCGAATAATAACTCTATCAAACTTCATGGTACGTACTTCAACGTGGGAAAGTTCGCTAATATATTAACTTTACCCGAGTTTCAAATCTGTCGAACAAATAAATATTAAAATACAGATATTTTTTTTTTCACGGAAATAGCGAATCTGTAATCGTTTGTATATCACAGTTTTTCTAAGGATAACAAATTGAGACAAAAAACGTATCAAAACGTTTTTTGTTTCAAAACACTTTTTATTCATTTTTTGTCTTAATCTGATATCCTTAGAAAAACTGTGCTCCTTAAAACGAAATTATTCAAAAGTAGCCTATTTTTAAGCTGTGAACCACACAGGATTGCCACAACAATTTTATTTTATTTTTCCCTGATTTTCAAATAAAATTTTGATTTTTCTCCTGACTCTAAAGAATATTATGCGATTCACTCTAAAAATTATTAGGTACTCAAAATAATATTGTTAATAAATTAATTTTCGAGCTTCTTTAATATTGTAAAATGATTCGAAATCATCAATAACTTATTTTTTAAATAAATATTTAATCATTATTATTTTTTCATAGGAATTAAGATTTTCAAAAATTTAAAATTTAAACCTTTTTGAGATTACACAAGTTATAAAAATATTATTATATGTATAACATGAAGAAATCGATCAAATTAGTGATAATGTGATAAAATCATTATTTTTTTGTTATACACGGAGAAAAAGGAATAGTTGACACATCCAGATACATGGATATCACAGCCATATTATATTGAAAAATACGGGATATCCATAGTTAAGGTTGCTGCTTCCATATTTTATGGCTGGCTGTATATTGTTGGAGCAGCAAAAGATCTATGGTTGCGGGTGATCCATAGTAATGGAAATGGGTAAAAAAATTGGAATCACTCAATTAATTAAATTCAATGTCACTTGAGATATTTTATACACATTTTTGTTAATTAATACACACCACTTATTGAATAACCGCATATTAACAAAATAAATTATTAACCGATGGGGGAGACACGAACCCTAGACCTAACGCATACTAAACACTAACGCTATCCACCTACACTATACACACAACTACAATATTTGAGCATATAATATTCCTTATATACTCTACACATATTTCATGAAAATGAATTTACATAAACACTAATAGACAATAACGATAATAAATAATAAACAATTATAACACTATTTATACACAATAAACTCACAACGCGATTATATAGACGTGACAGGAAACCGACGCGACGGACAAATTGAGACGACCATTTTTAAATGGATGCCATGATAATGAATTGCGCGCAACATGTATCGAAATTTTGAACTAACTATGGATCTCCCAACCAAAGTTTACATGGATGAGGCAGCCATATGTGAAAATCCATAGCATGAATTGTAAGCCCAACCATGCCTACACGGAGAAAAATAAATAGTAATAATTATACTATTTTCGATGAAAAATTACTACTTTTAAGTAGTAATTTTGAAACTGCTCGAAAAATAGTAACTTTTGCTTCGTATTCAAACGATTTTTACTTTTTTGAAAAAGTATAATTTACTTCAAGGAATCTAAATTTTATTAAAAGCCGAGTAATATTTAAAATGTCCCGAGCAATTAATACTCTGAGCGAAGCAACTTTTATTACGAATCAGAGCAATTATTACTATTTCGGTAAAGATTTTTACTCGTAAAAGTAGTAATCCGTACCCACACAATGACGCGCCTCACACCGACGGGCGAAACGAATGCCGGCGCGCCTGCGCGTCTGTCCACGCCGTGACGAAAAAAAATGCTGGTGTAGAGAGCTATATTGTCTCGTTTTATTTTAATAAATTAAAATAAAATAATCAGTGCGTTCAAAAAATATTTTTTCAAGTAATTAACACTCTGCATGTGTATTATTATTCATTATTCATAAGTTTTACTTTTTTTTCACATTCTTACTTACAATTAACAACTTAACATATCGGAAAATCTTAACATCTATACAGTTTCGAACCCTACCTAACTTATATCTAACGCAACCTAAAATCGCACGCATTTATACTAAGCCTCTCGGCTACGCAATCGCTATGGAGAAAATTTCATGTTACCCGCATTTATCTCTTTTCGATAAAGTGAATCATAAATTATATTTATTTAGATAAGTTACTGAATTAAAATATAAACATTTATAATAATAATAATAATAATAATAATAATAATAATAATAATAATAATAATAAACAGTATTATTAATTTAAAATTACTTATTTTAATTATTAAATTATTAGATTATAATGTTAATGATTTTATTTATTTATATATTTTTTACTAATTAATTAGTAATTTATTAAAAATTAATTAACTAATTATTAAGTGATTATACATGAATTGCATACTTTGGAAATTGATAAATAATTAAAATGCATATAGCAATTAATGATCGCACCACTGATATAAACAAAATTGTCCAAAGAACTGAACCGTGCTACACGTGCTTCTTGTAACCTAGAAATGTTGGATCACTTTGACGTCAGGTTACGGTCGCTGCGCATGACAGTAGTGACGTGATCACACACATAGGTGTGTAACAGTAGTGGTACGGATTACTACTTTTACGAGTAAAAAGTTTGTTCTGCAATAGTAAAAGTTGCTTCTTGCAGAAGCAATCTTTATTTTCCGCAGTATTAATTATTAGAATTTCTACAAGTAATATTTACAACATATCGAATGTAAAAAGTAATACAAAATTTAATAAAATTTACAATGACGATGTAAAAATTAAAATTCTTAAAGCAATTTTTAAACGTGACTACTGTAATAATTACTATTAGTAATTTTTACTACCAAAAATAGTAATTTTTACTTCATGCGAAGTACATTTTACTATGAATAGTAATTTTTAATATAAAAGTAGAATTATTACTATTCCATAGGAACTTTTACTAGAAACTCAGCACCATTTTTCTCCGTGTATGGATGTCACATCCATATTTGATTCAACAATATAATATGGCTCCCTCATCCATTGAATATGGAATGTGCTTCCATTCTGAAAGTTGTCTCTTCCATTGAATAGGATAACACAACAATATTCTGCTCAACAATATTTTTATGGATATCTCTTCCAGACCTTTTCTTTCCGTGTATAAATATTGTTACTGTAACTAATTCAAAATTATTTTCATCATCAATTCAATTATTATTTTTTTAGAGTTTTTAACTAAAATTCTTCTTTAAATAAATTATTTTTAATAATTTTTGAAAACCTTCTTTGAGAATTTTCAAATTCATTTGTTTACAATTCAATTTTACGAAATTTCGATTATTCGAAAATTCTTCAATTAAATATTACAAAATTTAACAAATTTAAAAAAAAGAAAATTTTTTTTTCAAATTTTTAAAAGGCACAGAACATTAGAAAAAATAAATTGTTTATAAACAATTATTAATTATTAAAAAATAAACTTTTTAAAAATTTTCTAATTCTAAACGAAAGTATATTTTATCCCCTTTGTATTCCCGCTTGGTTCATTTAAATCGGTTCATTCATTTAGGATAAATAAAATTTTGTTTAAAAAGTTGCAAAAAAATTTATTCTGCAATACCTTTTATAAATAAAATTTTTTTTATGTCCTTTGGTAGACTTATTTCTAAGGCCAAATAGAAATGTTTCGTCAACATTTCGATTAAAAAAATATACTTTTTATTTTTAGTGAAAATTTCACGAATTTTTTCCAATTACATTTTTTGAGGAATTTGATTAAAATTGTATTAAAAATAATTGAAATTCTTCGATGAGTTCTATTATTTATGAAAATAATTCAATTACTAAAAAGAATTTATTTATATTTATGAAAATAATGGAATTATTGTGAAGAAATTTATAAAAAATAATTGAATTCCTGTGGAATTTTTATTATTTATGGAAATAATTAAATATTTGCGTAGAATTTTGTCAACATTATTTTTAAATAATTAAATTTTTTTGGAAAATTTTATTAAAATATTAAATACTGAAAATAATTGAATTGAGAAAAATTTTTGAAAATAATTGAATTACGGCGAAGAATTTTACTATTTATAAAGATATTTGAAATTTTGACAAGAATTTTTTTAAAAATTGTGAAAATAATTTAATCGTTTGATAAATATTGTTATTTATGAAAATAATTGAATTTTGCAAAAAATTTATTAAAATTCCTGAATGATTAAATTTTTGTGAAGAATCTTGGTATTTATTATAAGATAATTCAATATTTTCAATAAATTGAGATAAAATTTTTGAAACTAATTGAATTTCGCAAAAAATGTTATTAAAATTCCTTAAAATAATTGAATTTCAGTGAAGAATTTTGTTATTTATAAAGATAATTAAATTCTTTCTAAGAATTGCGTTAAAATTTTTGAAATAATTGAATTTGAAATTTTTTCTTTTTAATTTTAATTAATTTGAATTTTTACCTTGTTTTCTTTTTAATTTTCATTGTGAAATAACTTAAGATCACAATAACAAACAATTGTGACAAAAACTACTTACACCTTATTTTAATATTTTTAGTCTTAGCGAAGAAATATTTCGTTAAATAATACAAATCAGGATTATACCATAATTTAAGGAGAGAATTTTGAAGAAAAGAATTATTTTCACTTTCATAAAAGTTAAATTTACCCAGTTTTTTGTCAAATTGCAACCTATTGAAAATATTCTCAAAAGAAATAAAAGGTATCTTACACTAAAAAATTGGAATTGTAAATTAAAATGTCTGGCTTACATGAGGATATCTCAATTGGAAAAGAGAAGAGCGACCAATCTCATTAGTGCGGAGGCGAAGTAAAAGATTTATTCTCGTAAAGTTCAGATTAAGAGGACCGGATCTTCGTATATACTTTGTAGATGCAAAGAAATATAAAGGGCGTTTTCGCGTGATTTAGTACAAGCTTTTGCGGAGAAGACATAATTCTTGATTTTCAACTGTACTGTTTGAATACTTGTATAATAAGATTTTGTCTAAAGAAGAGAGAGAGAGAGAGAGAGAAAGAAGAATTCTTCGTATTACTTTTAACCGCAAACACAGTTAATTTTTTCCTAATTAAAAAAACTTTCATTTGCACCTAATTAATCACATATTCCATTGCAAGAAGGAAAATTGTAAAATTTTATTCGAAATACTCGACACGAATATATAAAATATTATGCTCAAAGTTTCATAAGATGAATTATTTAAAGGGCAATTAATTTTTAAATAGAGTTTGAAATATGTTTTTAAATTGACCTCACAAAGATTTAATAACTTACAAAATTTTCTAATAAGCGAAAGTCTTCATCAAACTCTTCATCAAGATGCTTACTTCATATTTTTAATGAACTCTAAAGTTTCTCCTTATGAGTTCTCGCATATTTCGAGCGGACATTGTAATTTATGATATTCAATTTTTATTTTTGGGTAAACATCCAGAAATGTGCATTTTAAATTTATTTCTATTTCTATTATATATTTGTATAAAAGAAAAAATTTGTTCGTTACATACAAGCAAGAAATTAAATTCAAAGCAAAAAGCTCAATCGAATGGATAAGGGGAAAAAGTAGAATAAAAAGAATGAGGAGACAAAAATATATAAAGGAAGAGCAAGGGATGGAAAAAGCGGGAGTTTAAAAACAAAAAAGGAGATTAAAAGACAGAGGGAGAGGGAAAGTTAAAGCTAAAAAGTAAGAGGAGGAGAGCGGAAGAAGATGGGACGAGTTTGATATGGATGAGGATACAGGAGACTAGAATAAAGCCAGATACGAAGAAACAGGGAGCCCTTAGCCCTCAGGCGGTCCTTAATAATAAATTCATATCTCTACAAGCACCCTTTCCCTTTTACCTCTCCTTATACTCTCTTCCTTCCACTCAGTTTTTGCCTCAACCATATACACACCAAGATGGTCCCTTCTCAGTTGAACTACAAATATCTTTTTTATACCGCTTAATAAAACTCGCTTGACATATCTCGACTGCTACCACTTAATTTTCGAAAGCGGCCTGCCCGGCTACTATTCACATTTCGCTTTCTCTCCCACACGACTGTATTCTTTTCCCTTTTCTCGGTAATCCCCAAAACTCTTACCTCGTGGAAAATGAATATTCTCCAGTCTTCCTTGAATTTTATTCCCCACTGAACCTTAATCCTCTATTGTCGAACGTTAAATGTTAAATTCGAGTCACGTGACTCAGACTAGAAAAAAAAATTTATTTTTTCTGTATCTCAAATAATTGAATTAAAAAGAAAACTTACGAATGATAAAATCTATTAGCCAGTTTCTCTAAATATTATATATCTTCACTGAGAAAAATGGAGAGTCAAATTCAGAGGTTCAAAAAGTGTATGTTTCCTTTGCTTATGAAGAGAGTTAAATAGTCCTTCTAAAATAAATTTTGAATTGATAATGGAAATCTACTTGTATATTCTCTCCCATTATATCTGAGGGTTAAAAGTTGCGCAGAAAATGTGTACGATCTCCCAGGCGGAAATTTCCAACCGGCGCGGATCCTAGCCCGTACTGACGCCGGTGTAACTGTACTGGCTCGGAACCGCCTGCCAACCGAATGTGAACGGGCATTCTACCGAATAGTGACTAGGCCAGGAGCGCGCTGGCAACCGGCTCGGAACTGGCATTCTACCGCCCGCTGACCGGCCGGGAGAAGCCGTTCCGTGTATAATTCAACCGGCTGGGACCTGGCACTCTACCGACCGTGGATTTTTCATTTAATACCCAACGGGAAGTTGCCAATGTTAACGATTGGTTCAATAATGGGCCATGCTTGGTACCCAATGGTTTTTTCTTGGCAAAACAATTGGCAACCATCATTGGACCACCAATGGTTTAAACTTGGGATGATCACGCTACTGCCAATGATCGGTAGCCAAGCATCGGGCCAATATTATTTGCCAAGGAATTGCCAAGGAGACAAAATCGATTTTCAAAAGCTTGATTTTTTATTGGCAGCCAACAAAAAACAAAGGTTTTGAAAATTGATTTTTTTTAATTATTAATTAAAATTTATTTTTAAAAAATATATTTTTCAAAAAATTATTTAAAAAAAAAATATATTTTTTTAAATTAATAGAACATATTAATTTAATTTGTCACCTCTGGTAAAACAAAGATGGAAGACTGATAAATTCCCTCACTTTATATTTTACAGTGGAGGGATGACTGTGAATGTCTTTGCGAGAGAGGAGCAGGTACTTATATAGAGCCAGTGAGAAAGGTCACAAGCGAGAACAAATCACTAGCATGCACTCTGGCGGCGCTTGTCGGAAGTGGCGCAACGTTGGTTGCCAAGCGCTGCGTCGATAATGTCAGGATATGCATGCGCGCCAGAAAACAGTTCCGACAAGCGCCGCCAGAGTGCATGCTAGTGATTTCTTCTCGCTTGTGACCTGTTTCACTGGCTCTATATAAGTACCTGCTCCTCTCTCGCAAAGACATTCACAGTTATCCCTCCACTGTAAAATATAAAGTGAGGGAATTTATCAGTCTTTCATCTTTGTTTTACCAGAGGTGACAAATTAAATTAATATGTTCTATTAATTTAAAAAAATATATATTTTTAAAAAATATATTTTTTTTTAAAATAATTTTTTGAAAAATATATTTTTTAAAAATAAATTTTAATTAATAATTAAGAAAAATCAATTTTCAAAACCTTTGTTTTTTGTTGGCTGCCAATAAAAAATCAAGCTTTTGAAAATCGATTTTGTTTCCTTGGCAATTCCTTGGCAACTAATATTGGCCCGATGCTTGGCTACCGATCATTGGCAGTAGCGTGATCATCCCAAGTTTAAACCATTGGTGGTCCAATGATGGTTGCCATTAATGTTCCAATAATGGAACGGAGTTCGCCAAGCATGGCCCATTATTGAACCAATCGTTTACTTCCCATTGGGTAGCCAGCCGAGCGCTGGCATTCTACCGACTGACAACCGGGTCGGATCCAAATGATAATTTCAACAAATATCAATAAAAAAAATAATAATTAATTGCAAAAGATAAATACTAATGACAATTCATTGACAGTTCACTTTACACATTTTTTTTATTTTTTTATACACTTAAACGTAATTTGTTATTACATACACATTTGAAAAATCCTAACGCTTGGAGGTACGAACCTACGCCTAACCGAATATTTACGCACCGAAATCTCGCACGCTAACCACTATGCTACGCTCGCATGGGACTCTCAAATCTTAAATACTCTCAAGTGTCACAAGCTGAAATAAAACTTGTCGAATAACTACGCGTCAATGCTACAGCTATATTTTTATTATTATTTAATATATTAAATAATTGTATCTCAATATAATAATATTGAACATAATAATATTAATAATTTTAATTAATATCACAATAATAATAAATTTATTATTATTGAGATATTATTAATTAACATTAATATTATTGAGAATTAATAATAAATTATTAACATGAATATTAATATTTATTAATATTAATAATTTATTATTAATTCTCAATAATATTAATTAATAATATCTCAATAATAATAAATTTATATTAATAGTATAAATTTATTTATAATAATTATAAACTATAAGTGCACAACAAATTTTTTTAATTGCTTAATTTTGAAAAAACTCTTAATAAATAATTACTTAATATTTTGATTAAATTCATTTATTAATTAATCATTATTTTCTAAAATAATGCAATTAATTATTGTAATAATTATTTAGTTATGACACATTTATTGAAAATAAATTTATAATGTGATTTATAATGTGACAATAAATGACGACATCCGCAGTCGGATCCGGCCCAGCACCGAGCCAGTACGGACTAAACATATCCGTCATTCTTCCGACGCCGCAGAAGAATAAGATCCGCCGGCGGAAGAAATCCAGTACCGAGCCGGTACTGACAATAGTGGGAAGACGGTTCCGACAGTCGGAGCATAATCTGTACCGCGCCGGTTGCTTTTTCAGATCCGAATCGGTACAGACCGTCGGTACTTGCGGTCTGTACGGGCGCGGATCCCAGCCGGTTGTAAATTCCGACATTCGTCCGACTTTTCCGCCTGGGCTGATGCGCGCGAAATTATTTTTCTGACATTTTATGTATTTAATTTAGGGGTTAGGTTGCCATATTTATTCATTTCGCGCCGGATAAGGAAGGGATTTCTCAAGATGGTTAATTTGTCCCTCTGTTATAAACTCATTTTCCCTCCAAGAGAAATGGCACGAATATCTGTCAATGGTGTATTTGAACATTTAGATTGTTATCCAATAGCTAACTCTCAAATATCAACGATTTGTCCCTCCAGATGTTTAGTCCAATACTCCAGTTTTCTCAGTGTTGAGTGAGTTAGGACACGGCACGAATTTTCGTATTTTTATTAATTTATTTATTAATTGTTAACGTCCATTTTATAGTTCACTTTTATGATTTTCACTATTCGCCAATTGTCTTCAATTTCTTTCACTTCACGTGTTCAAATAATTGTTTTTTTTAAGTAATACAACACTAATTTTTTCCTTAAAAGAGTTCCTATCTATTTAACTTTAAAAACTTAAAATAGTTTTTAAATTAGTCAAATTTTTAAGAAACTACAGCGTTTTTTGTAAAAAAAAGTCAATTTTGCAATTTTTTGGTGTTTTTTTTTGTTTTAACAGTTTTTTTTCAAAATTCTTTTAATTTATAAAAATATGAATAATATCATTGTGTTCCTTACTAAAAAACCAATCAAATTCACTATACATAATTTTTGTACGTCAAATAAAAACCTTATAAAACAAGTTTAAAGCATGGGGTGTCAGGATACCCCAGTTACTCCTTAGATGGTGAGTAAATTCACGTACTCCTTCTACACGGAAAAAATTAGTCGCTGAAGTTTTCAGCTACTAATTAAAGACTCTCGGATATGAAAAAAAACTTTACGGACTTTTTGAAATACTCTTCGCTTTTATCAGAAATTCTCTGAAAAAAGTTGAGGACGTTTTATAAACCTAGTAGCGGAAAATAGTCGTAGAATTATTGTAACACTTTGATAGAAATTTTCGTCGACGAGTCGCGGAAAATGATGCGCAGAAAAGATGCGCAAACTCTCAGGCGGTAAACGTCACGTGAAATAATTTTGACTGACTTTGTTTACGTATTTTTTATTTTTATTTATTTATTTTTATTTTTTTTTATTTTTCTTTATTTACTTTTTATTTATTTATTTTTTTTATTTTTTTCTTAGCAATGTCAAATCAATTATTAAATAACAAAATTATAAAAAATAAAACAGTTTGTACAGGTATCATTACTTTTCAATGTGAAAGTGACTATTTTTATTTTCATTGGTATCGCGCACCTTTACGATGGAGGAGTTTGAAAATCCGGTAAGAAATTTAAAATAATTTGTGACAATTAAATACCAACTTTAAATGAATATTTTGTTTCATCAAAAAATATAATCACTCTCGAGCTTATTTCATTATAATTTAATTGTTAATAATACTTTTAATACGCACATTATAAATTTATAGAAATTGTAGAAATATATTTTAATATTTATTTACATATTTTATATTCAAAATTTTTAGGATTGTTTATTATGAATTAATATAATTTATTATTGATTATAATAATAATATATAATATATCAAATCATATTATTCAAAATAATAAAAAACATAATAACATACAGTAATATAAAATATAATTATTAATCGTTAAAGAAGTTTTTACAGTAATTAACAGAAAAAAATTTGTTTGGTTTAATTATTTTTTTCATTAAATATTATAATTCTTCTATACATATGTGATAAATTAAAAATAATAAAATGGAAATAAGTGTGAAATAGTCCTTAACGCATACTGAAATACTCTTTAAAATTCTAAAATATGTTGAGCAGAAATATTTGAGATTTATAATTTTCAAAATATTGCACTTTTTCTCGCAAGCGGTAAAGAAATGTTTCATTTAATATATAAGGACGATGAAAAAGTAGATTTGTAGCGTGCGAAAGCGTAGGGTAATATATGCGTGTTAGTTATTTAGTTTGACGTAGGAAATTAGTGTTTAAATAGTGTTCGATTACATGTGATAAGTGTCGTGATTATGTATAAATGTACAAGTGTAATTAAATATAAGGCATAATAAGAATAAAATAAATAAGAACTGAAAGAATTTTTTTTTTTTCATTGGTCGGCCGAATTTTTCATTTTCCGCGACTATCGATGAAAGTTTAGAATACTATAAAACAAGATTTCCGCGACTGTCGCCAAATCGTTCGCGCGCCGGCTGTGTTTTCATTTTCCGCGACTGACGCTGAAAGTTTCGAATCCTTTTTCTAAATTCTCTTCGAATGTAGTTTATTTTTCCTGCAACCTGTTAATATGATTTTTAAAACTCAGTGATGTTAAAAATTTAAATACTTTCCACTAAATCCGAGAGTCTTTTACAAAGTCGCGGAAAATTTCAGCAACTAATTTTTTCCGTGTAGGGTTAAAATTGTGAAGATTAACAAAACAAACAAAAAGTGAATTGATAGTGTTTGTTCAATTATTATCATAATTACTTTTATTATTTTATAAATTATAAAATTAATAAAATAACTGAATTTATCACAAAGATATTGTGGTGAAGTGCATTAAAATCTGATATTTATAAATTATTCCATTAAATATATGAAGACCTCCACGGAATAACGATCTATGGCACATTTTAACATAAATCCAATTGTAATGAAAATATGTAGACGTATTATTGAATTTTCAGCCTAAATGAATAAAATATTGTAGTTGGAATAATGATTTATGGCAATTCAAAGTTGAAAATTTTAAGCATTTTGAAATGTGCCACAGATCGTTATTCCGTGGAGGTCTTCATATATCCATTTAATAAGTAATAATTATTTAACTCTCGATTAAATGATGTTTAATGAATAATTTAATAATCTACAAATATTTAATGCAGAAATTAAAATTGTCAATCGCTACACAACTCAATAGTAATACTGTCTGTTGTAAATATTAACACAACGTCTACACATACCATTGGTAATTAATTAACAGATTAATTACACGAATTATGCTGATTTAATCGAATAAAACTAATTGAGATTTGATCTTAATTACCAGCAAATTATAATTGATTAATATAAAGTACCTTTTCACTTAATTAGTTCAAACTCTACTCGAGAACAATGTAAAATTATTAAGTTTCAAAATATGGGTCAATTAGGATCTATTATACAACTGTTGGAATATATCATATGTCGTAATATAACATACGTGTAATATAAGTATTATTATTATTATTATTATTATTCTACTAAAATGTACTATTTACTACTTTTTTTACTATTTGTTACTATTTAGCTACATTTCTTACATTATTGACACAATATAAAAGCTACTTTTTTCTATTTTTGAGAATTTGCACAACTTTAAAATCGCTAATAGTTGGAATAAAAGAATTATTCTCAAAAATTTTATTAAAATTCTTAGAAACAATTAAAATAATTTTTATAAAATTCTTTCAAACTATTCAATTATTTTCAAAAAGTCGAAATTCAATTATTTTCAATATCTACTAATTTAATAAAAAATTTCCCAATAGAATTCAAATATTTTTAAAAAAACGTTATAAAATATTTTGCAAACATTCAATTATTTTCGTAAATAACAAAATTTCAGAGGAATTCAATTATTTAAAAATTAAAACACAGTTGTCATAAAATTTTCCGAAAAAATCAATTATTTAAAAAGGTTTGTACTAAATTCTTTGCAAGAATTAAATTATTTAAAAATAATTTAATAAAATTCTTTGCAAGAATTAAATTATTTAAAAATAATTTAATAAAATTCTTTGCAAAATTCAATTATTTTTACAACTAATAACACTCATCGCAGGATTTTAATTATTTTTAATATAATTTAAAATAAATTCCTAGAAAAATGCTATTATTCTTAAAAATTTTATTAAAATTCTTCAAAAGAATTCGATTATTTTTAAAAATTTGATATTTATTTATTAGATTTGAATAATTATTTACAATACATTTTTCATTAAATTTCTGGAAAGAATTTAATTATTTTTAAAAATTTTAATGAAATTCTTCATAGAAATTTTATTAATTTCAAAGATTTGTCGAAATTCAATTATTTTTAATATCTACTATTTCAATAAAATTTTCCAAAAGAATTCAATTATTTTCAAAAAGTTTAACAACTTTTGTTGACAGAATTAACTCTTTTTTAAAATCGTTATTCAATTACTTTCAGTACAATTTTAATTAGAGGTGTGCATTTAATCGAGTCAAACCGAACATTAATCGACTCGGCAACAGAGAATTCGAATCGGAGATAATTCGATTCGAACTAGTCAATTCGAAAATCGACGTTTTGAATTTCGAATTGCACAACTCGACTCGTTCTACTTTCGATTCGAATCGGCTAATTCGAAATTTCGAATTGCGAATTGCACGACTCGACTAGGTTAACTTTCGATTCGAATCGGACAATTCGAAATTCGAAGTTTCGACTTTCGAATTACTCGACTCGACTCGATTTTCGAATCAAGTCGGCCAATTCGAATATCGAAGTTAGACTTTCGAATTGCTATGTAATGTGCTATGATGTGTATGCTGTATGTTATGCAATTCGAAAGTCGAAACTTCCAATTTCGAATTGTCCGATTAAACTCCTCGTACTAACTTGAATTTTATTCGAAACAATTAAATTTCATTTTTTAAAATTATTTTTATATATTACTTTTATAAATAATAACATTTTCATTGGAATTCAATTATTTCATTAATTTAATTAAATTTAATTTTAATTGTTTTTAATACAAATTTAAATAAATTCTTTGAAAAATGTAATTATTCTTGAAAATTTTATTACAAATTCATGGAAAGAATTCAATTACTTTAAAAAGTTTTGATAAAGTTCTTGTAAGAATTTATTTTTAAGAAATATTCAATTATTTATTTTTGTATTTAAATAATTGAATACTTGTAGAAATTTCAAATGAAAAATGATTTAAAATTGAATTTCAGTTAAAAATTATCGAGTACGAAAATTAAGGTCAAATTAAAATCATTTATTAAAACTATTAATTAATTGATTCATTATTCAATTAATTATTAAATTAATAGAACCACAAACAGCGAGTTGGAGCACAAAACGCAATAATAATTTTTATTATTATTTATAATAATAAAAATAATCTAAAAATCGGAAATACAAGAAAGAATGTCTGCTTTTGGAAAAATTGCAAAAGATAAGAGTTTTTTATTTAAAAAGTTTCGAATTAAGTTACGAAAGAAGAATTCATTTCTGACTAACCTTTGATCTATTCTTTTCCTCACAAAATGATTTTTCTTTACACAATATCGAATTCGTTTTTAAACTTATATTTCTATCGTTTCTCTTCTGGATTATTTGCAGACGAAACGATTAGAAAATGAAAGAAATTGATCCCAAGTTGATATGTTTTTCAATACGAAAGAAGAAATATAATTCAGTACTGAGTAAAATAGAGCAAATAGAAATTTTTGCTATAGTCGAAAAATTCTGATTTTGTGGCTAAAGTCAAAGAATTTCTAAAGATGATGTTTTATTGTTTTAAAAAATAGATTTCGATAAATAAAGAATAATTTTCCATTACACTATGGTTCAAAAATAAATATTTAAAAAGTTATGGTTAAAAAACTGATTTGTCCCATTGAATTCAATGCATTGTTTGTCCTCCGGTAAATCAGCTGATGTCAGCCATATTGGATTTCCCCCACCCAACTTGAACTACCTTATTGTATTTAAATGTTTGTCAGTAGTACTATCGAATTTTAGGCAGACAAGCCTTTCTTTAATTCATTTGACAAATAGCAGTAACAGTAACTTAAGTCAAACAGTTTCTTTCCATTTCTCTTTCGATATTCGCAATATCAGTAGTACGAGTCAGCGTATGTCGGACACAACATTTCTAAATGCCTCTTACTTTTATTTGAGCAGTAAACGTCAATTTAGTTCAAACGGAATTTTTTTTTAAATTGCCGTAAATTTGATATCACTATACTAAAAGTCAGTTTCAGATAAGAAATTTACTTCCAATTCTTGTTTGTTTTCTTCCAGTATACCTAGTTATTTTTTCCGTGTCACTTGCTTTTAAAATGTAGTGAAGTAGTAGAAAAAATTTCTAGTGAGACAAGAGCGTGTAATTCACAATAGATTTTTTTGTCTCAACTTGATAATCTTAGAAAAACTGTGTAAATAAAGAAACAAAGAATTAAATATTTGAAGATCGATAGCGATGAGTAATTCGCGAGACTAATATAGAAATTAAACAGCAAGACTAAAGCATCTCATTTCATCGGCCAGGTTTAGTGTAAGAAGAAATGGTGAGAGGCAAAGTTCGCTCTCTTTTTGCAGCCAGCCTTTTATGCTAAACGCTCTCTTCATTTGAATGGCGCTAATGCGAAAAACCGATGCATGCTAATGGAGAGCACACGACTCTGTCTACTCGTCGCATACAAACCAACCCTTCATGTCATATGCATACGTTACGACCGTGAAATCATCCAACTACCTTTCCCACCTAACGAGCATTGAGCTATAGTTGACCCAACTATAGTCACTTTCTATGCTTTTAAACTCATAAAATCTGCAATATTTTACGAAAATATCTATTTTGGATTACACGCTCTTGTCTCACTGGACATTTTTTCTACCACTTTTAAAAGTAGAAGAAACATTTTTTTTTACATTTTAAAAGCAAGTGACACGAAAAAATTACTATACTGGAAGAAAACAAACTGTTTGACTTCAAGTAACTTTTACTGCTATTTGTCAAAAGAATTAAAAAAAGATTTGTCTGGCTAAAATTCTGTATTACTACTGCCAAAAATTACAAGCATTGAGAAAATTGGTGTAACATTTACAAAGATTAAAAAATATTCCGCCTGACTTAAATTGACTTTCACTACTGATAAAAAATTATAAAGAGACATTTAGAAATGATGTGTCTGATAAACGCTGACTTCTACTACTAATATACCAAATTTAAGGGAAGACTTAGACTACATTTTTAACTATATCAAGAAAATGATTTAAATTTACCACAAACTTATTATTCATAATAATTTTTGGAGAGGACCATTGATTTACAGATATTTATCAAACTCATTAAATAAAAAAAAGTCTTGTCTGACTAAAATTCGATATTACTACTGACAAAGATTTAAATACAATTCTTCCTTTCTATGATGAAGCAAAAAAATTTTAACTGACTGAATTTGACTTAGACTACTGATATAAAAATAAAAGAGATTCAAAAATTTTTGTCTAACAAGCTTTGACTTTTACTACTGACATAAGATTTAAAAGAAAAGGAATGAAAAGGTTAGATATAAAATAGTTTTGAATGATATTTATACAATGAATGAAATAAAGAATACGACTTGTCTGACTAAAATTTGATATTACTAATAAAAAAATTTAAAAATATAAAAATTATAGAAATAAATTACAAAAAATTACTGTCTGCCGAAAAGACACTGATAATCCAACCATTCAAAATTTACAAGAATTAATAAAAAACCAGCCTGACCTAAATTAACTTTTACTACTGATACAAAACTAATGCTGGTTCAAGTTTCGTCTGACAAGCACTGACTTTTTCCACATTCTGTTTTTAACAGAGTGTTCTTATTAAATTAATTATTTTTCCTTCTGTAGATTAGTAATTCATTTTTTTTTCTTGAAAAATTTTTGCTATGTGTTGGTATTTGTAAAATATTGATTTCAAACGTTGGTTCAGTATTGGTAACCAATAAATAACCAAGCATTAATTTAATTTTAAAGCATTGGTAAATAATTGGTCATTAATATGGGTCCAATCTTTGTTGCCAATGAATAACCAAGGCTTGGAAAGTCCGGCATTTGCCTTGGCAGCCAATAGTGATCCAATATTGGCTGCCAATGCTTGTCAAAGTCGTGATCATCCCAAGACTCTAGCAATAATAGCCCAATATTGGTTGCTAATGTTTGACCAAGAAAAATCTGTTGGCAGCAAATATTGGTCCATTATTTAGCCAATGGTGACCATTGGCAATTTCCCATTGGGAAGATATACAAGAAATGAAAAGTATTTAACTTGCATTAACTTTTACTGATACTTTTACAAAATGAATTAAATAAAGAAAGAGTCTTGTCTGACTAAATGTGTATTTTACTACTGTCGTAGTAGATACAAGCACTTAGAGAATTACTGCTTGCTAAACACTCACATTTACCGTTCTAATAGGAACTTTACAAGAATTCAAAAATATTCCTTTGTATTTATAAATACCTTTGTTACTTATAAAAAGACTTGAATAAATAAACATTCTGTCTGACTTAAACTGCATTTTACTACTAATATAATTAGAAGCATTCAAGAAAGTTGTGTCTGACGTTGACCTTTACTACTGTCAACATGTTTATGTAGAACACGAAACTTTAGATTTGAATTTACTTTTACAATTGTCTGACCTATGTTGACTTGTACTACTTAACTGTTAGTTAAAATTTGAAAACAAGTAAAGTTACTTTCTATAGGTCAGTATTTTGCTCATTAACAAATCAGTATTGCTTTTATGACTCGCTACATCGTGTTTTACTGTTGAAGAATTTGAGAAAAATTTCTGACCAAAACTACATTTTACTCCTGAACTCGTAAAAGTCCGACATTAGCTAATTTGTACTACTGACTTTTACTGCTATTACAGAAATTACAAAAATTAGGAAAGTTTTAATTAAACTAAAACTAACTTTACAATTTTTACCTTTTTTAGAGCACTTCGATTAAAATATTCATATAAAATTTTTACTACTTAAATAATTCCATACTTTTGAAAAATTCGATTTAATTTTTCGTTTAAATGAAAATAAATAAATAAATTCAATTTGTTGAAGAATTTTTTAATAATTTTTGAGATGAGCAGATAATATTGAAAATTTGCCATAAAAAGAACTATAAATTAAACATATATATATATATATAATTATAAAGAGATTTAATTTATTTTCTTTTGTACTTATTGATTGACGACGGGTTTACTGCGACCCACGTTTTACCTTTCGATCAGTGACGTCGTAAATGCAGCCACTCAAATTTACGACTCGTACACGCTTCTCACTTACAAAGAAGAATGAAAAGCAAAAGAGAAAAACTTGGCTTTGAGTTCCAAATAAACGAATATAACAAATTAGAAAATAATACAAATATACCTATCAACCTACCAATCAATCGCTAAAAAAATTTTTAATTTTTTTATAAAACAAAAAAAGTTACTCACCATAAATACGAATTGTACCATCTGTCTCTCCTCGCGGATTTTTTGCTATACAATTGTAGCTTCCATAATCTGACATCTGAAAAAAATTGAGTTATAAACAACAAAATAATTGCAAAAAAAAAATGGAAAAAACAAATAAAAGCACTCTCTCGAAAAAAACGTGTCATGTGCAAACTGGCTTTGTTGAATTATTACTAAAGGTTCAACGAATCAATATATCTACTGCTTTCTACTATACTGCAGATTGTTAAATAATCGAAATCTTTACTCTTCCTCTTTCTATATATATATATATATATATATGATACAAGTGCACGTTGTGATTTCCTATCAGATAAATTCATAAATGTGAACTGGTTTACTCTCAAAACATGAAAGGGCTGTTTATTTTGGTTTCATGAATATCCACCTGTCTTTTGTTACTTTTGCAAATTTTATTTACTCGTCGTTATTATTCCAGTTTCTAGTCTAAAAGGTACCACAAACTAGCGTCTATTGTGCAAAAATATGATGCAACGCTTATATTGTAATACAATTTTTATAGCTTATTTTAGTTAAATTTTGTAAAGGAGCTTATTTTAATCAAAAATCTGACGAATGTCTGTTCGTCAGATTTTTTATCAAGTTTTGTTCTTTATTATAAATTATTTAATAAATAATTTTACATAGAAATTTCAAAAATTATTCTTATAAAATTCTTGTCAAAATTTCAACTATTTTAAAATTCTTTGCAAGAATTTAATTATTTTCAATACAATACAATTATTCGTATAAAAGTTGATAAATTTCTTTGCAGAATTTCAATTATTTTGAGTTTTTCGCGTAAATAGGGAGTTTTTACCAAAAATTTTTTTTCTGTGCCACAAAAAAAATATTAGGAGGCAATGCTTCCAGTTGTACACGAAGTAGTATAAGGAGACCCATTGCCATATATTGAAATGGTTCCACTTTTTGGATCAGCTTTAGAGCCCAAATGGGCACTTTGCGATTTTATTTAATTGAAAAAAATTTATAAGCTTCAATTGATGCTCGTTCGTGAAATGTGTAATTATTTATCACTTAAGAAAATATTAATGTTTAAAAAACATTGAAAAAATTATTTTAAACAATATTTGATACAATTGTCTAAAAAGATATACATTTACAATATAATTAGTTTAATTATTCAACTTTTAATTCTGCTTACCGCAGCAATTAAAACATTCATGTGAAATACATGGGCAATTGACAATAGCGCAATACAATTGACACAGCGCGCGGGATATTCTGATATTTTTTGATACTTTTGATCTTTTTAAATATTTAAATTTAATCAAAAGCTAGAATTTTATAAGCCATTAATTTTTGCAAAAACTTCTTAAGAATACAAACAATTATTTTAATAAATTATAAATTTAATTCCTTTGCTATAAATATATTTTTTTTATATGCAAAAGATATCTTGGCTGAAATGCCGCAGAAACTAGTGCACTTATCCTATATGCTGCCATATAGGTCAGGAAATTAAGAGAAAAACCAGTGAATTTTTTCGAAATTATTGGAAAAAGTATTAAATTTCTGGAATTGATAAAAATAATTCTGGTATTTTGTGTCCAGAAACCTTTGAAATTTTTAAAAATATTTAATCTTTTCGTATTAAAATTATTAATTGGGGTAAATTAATTAATTAAATATTTAATTGAAACATCACGACTTTCAATATAAAACCTTAAAAATTTATTCTCTATCTGGACAGTAATGGAACTTTATAGAATATGAAATTGAATATTTATTTTTATTTATTTTATTTATTTTTACACTCGTCTTTTGCCTAATACTAGCGTTTACCGGACAATAATCGACAGTCCACATAATTATGTGTACTGTCGATTATTGTCCGGTACACACCATTACACACCATACCTCGACGTCAAACCTCCCGCTTAGATTATCTCACGTGTCGGAAAAATCCCAGGCTAATGGGCGCGAACCAAGTACCCTTGGTCCTACAGCGTCCGCCGAGCGAGGCATTTATCCGACCGAGCTAATCTCTCGGTTATATGAAATTGAATATATTTTAAATAACTTAATCCATTATAATCTTTTTTAAAATTATTATTATAAAATAAGTTGTATATTTTTTTATAATTTTGGTGCTCATTTCATTAACACTTTGCTTCCTCATAGAGATAATAATAATAGAAACATATGAATAACTTTTTATAAATATGGTAAAAGTGATTGAATCTTGAGTCAATTAATGTATTTCTAAGTACCCTACAAGATAATTATAATAGTTTTATAGTTAAACAAAAATTTTCAAACAAAAAAATTGAGAAAATGTCATTTTCCACAATTTTTGGTTTTTAAAATATCAATAATTTCGAAATTTATTATCGAATTAGGTTCAAAAATAGCTAAATCGAAGCGTTTTTTAATGCTCTACAAGTTGGTAATGATAATTTGTAAATAACTTCTACATTTTTCAACAAAATTTTCAAAAAATCTTATTTTCCAAAATTTTTTATTTTTAAAAGTTTAATATCTCCGGTCAATATGGACGAAAATTTTTAATTATGGCTCAAAAGATGCGTCTAAAAAACTCTACAAAATTATGGAAAAACATTTATAGGTGTCCTAACATTTTTTTAAAGTTATGGGCAAAAAACGTTTTTTTGCAAAATTAAAAATCAAAAAAAAATTTAGTTAAACTTTATTAATCTATCTCAAAGTACTCTCATTTTATGTCCGCAGGTGAGATCTACAATTAAAAAAAAAAATGCAACCCAAAAGCTCTTCATGATTTCGAGATATTCATTATATTATATATATATATATATATATATATATATATATATATATATATATATATATATATATATATATATATATATATATATATATATATTAGGGGGGCTTCGCCCCCCTGCGCGCTTCGCGCGCCAACCCCCTATCCCTATTTTTATATTTATTTTAATTTAAATTTTTATAAATTTAAAATAATGTTTTCTTACATGGAAAACACTGCATGGTTGGGACAACCATATATATATTGAAAAATACGGGATATCCATTTTTTTTCTATGGATGTGTCAACTAAATAAATGAATGTGGTATATGGATGTGATAACCTTAAAAATGGATATTCCGTATTTTTCAATATATATGGTTGTCCCAACCATGCAGTTTTTTCCGTGTATATGAATGCATCATAATAAATTACATACAACCCCCTATCTGTATTTTTTATATTTATTTTAATTTTTATAAATTTCAAATAATGTTTTTTTAATATGAATGCATCATAATAAATTACAATAAGTATATGACAAAGTACACATGGATTTTGAAGTAATGAAACAATCGTTATTGACCTTTTTTTAACCTATATGTGAAAAATTAGATTAAATTTTGACTTATATTTTGACTCTATTTAATTTTAAAGTTATGTTTGCTTTCCCACCTATTATTCTGACCTAATTTTGGTGTTTTATTTTTACTCTCTCACCTATAACTTTTAAACTAAGTTTGAGGTTATGTTTTCCTCTAAAGGAAAATAAATTTTAATAAAATTTTTAAAAATAGATGTCAGTTTATAACATCTTTTATTTTGATTTAAACTTACTATTAAAATTTAAGTCAAGCTTCTTTTAACCTATAGGTCAAAAATTTTGTCAAATTTTAATATAAGGTAACGACCTCTTGAAGTATCCTAATTAATTTGCTTTTTTGATAAGTAGGTTAAAAAATATGTCAAATTTGACCTAAATTATGAGGGAAGGTCAGGTCAGAAGGAGTTTTCTCGACAATTTTTGCGGTGTAGATAAAAACTGCTCTTAAAATTTAGGTTCGTCAATTTTCTCCGTTTCGGTCAAAATCTTTTAAAATTGACCTACATTTTGAGAGCAGAGGGAATTGTTTGTCAATTTTTTACCTGTAGGTTAAAACTGCCCTTTAAATTGACCTAAATTTTGAGGGCAGAGGGATTAGTTTATCAATTTTTGACCTGAAGGTTAAAACTGCCCTTAAAATTGACCTGAATATGGGTCAAATGTAACTTGTTTCTGACGATGGGCCTACCTTAACAGTGGGCCAACCTTGACTATGTGCCCTTTCTAAAGGGCCCTTAGAAATGACTGAATCAGCGACGGCGGCGGCGAAATGATTTTATATTATAGGGATAGATATATTCATTATATATTCACTTCCTTTTCACCTCACTTTCACTTCATATTCACTTCACTTTCACTCTACTTGACTATTATTCCATTTTCACTTCACTTCTACCTCACTTTCACTTCACATTCGCTTTAAAGTGGAGTAAAAGTGAAGTGAAAATGGAGTTACTTAAATGAAGTGAAAGTCAAGTGAACAAGTTGTTCATTTCATGACCATTTAGCTTCCTCAATGTATAAAAATTGCGGTTTTGCAAACTTTTGAAAAACTATGTACAAAAGGGTTCGTCCAGAAGATTTGTTAAAAATAAAATTATATAAATCATTTATAATTTATAAGTTGTTATATAAATATTTGGTGAAATTTACACTTTCATTTGCCAATTGGTTCTTTTTTATGATAAAATAATCATTTCAAAATATAAATATTAATATTAAATAAATTATGAAAAAATACAAAATTTGAATTTTTTTTTTAAAAGAAAAATATTTATTAATTTGATAAATTTTGATAAAATATATACTTTGTATACATCAATCGATTCGTTTTCTTGTCAGGAATGTAATTTTGAGAATAATTAATAAAAATATTAACAAATAAAAAAATTATTTCAAAAAATACAAAAAAAAATTCTTTCTGAATTTTAAAAAAATTGTATTAAAAAAAATTTTGTAGATATTTTTGAAAATCCTTGCGTCAGATTTTAGGTATTAATGACTGCAATAAACCTGCAAAATTTCAGGACAATCCATCAAAATTTGTTTGAGATAATTTGTACACAATTTTTGTGACATACACACACACACACACACACGGAGAGAGATTTTGTATTAATATTTGTTAAAATTGGCAATAGAATTTAATATATTCTTTTTCAATTTAGGGAAATCGTGTTTTATATTAAAAATTAATATTGTGCATATTAGTAGGCAGCCCTTGATATATTTTACAAAAATTAATAAAATTGTAATACAATTTAATAAAAGAATTATAATTTTTAAAAATGACTATATTAAAATCGCAGTCCGTGAAAGTATCGAAAGAATAAGAAAAATTGAAATAGTTCTTTTAAATTTTAGAATAAAATACATATTTCAATCTTTAATATAGTCAATACTAAAAATTATGAGTGAGTCGAAAAGGACAGGAAATAAAAAGACGTAGGAAGGAGGAGGATAGAATTATCGTTTCGAAAGTATTTCGCACACACACTAATGAGCTAACGCAAGCATCATACTATACATCATACTATACAAACACAAACTATATACAATTTCGGAGATCTATGTTAAAACCTATAAACGCATACATATAAACTTAACTTAAATACAAATAAACGCAATAACGCACGCACGCTGTACATTGGGAGATACAGTTCTCAACTTCCTTATATACTAAACTCGAGAAATTTTCTGAACTTGTGAGAAAGTGATATTTTCTCCATATTTTGTTTAAAAAAGTTCTTAATTTATTTTACATTATAAATACATACTTTTGTATGCTGGGTCAAAATTTTATTCAGAAATGTTTATCATAATACTGTTTTTAAAATTGTTTGTTTCTGGAAAATGATTTCTATTGAAATTATATCCAATTTTTCGTTATATAAAAAAACCCATCATTTAATTTATTGGCATAAGAAAATGCAGCATATCTTAAATCATTTTTTTTAAATACCTTCCAATGTCCTAATTCATTTTCGTACACGGAAAAAAATTAATATCTAAACTTGAAATAATATTAATTTGAAATCCAATGGAATGTAAGTACCGTCAACTGGGGCTATTTTGTGCATCCGGGGGCTATTTTGTGCACGCGAGTTTTTTGATGAAAAAAATTATTAAAATGAATTATTTTAATCTGCTATTTTGTAAAATGAAAGTTTGATTACATGACAATAGAGAGCACTAAATGTTATTATTTAATTCTTCGTCAATTAAGAGAAAAAAATTCCTAAAAACGGAAAATTTGTTTAAAAAATTTTGAAAGTTCGGAAAAATTATACCAGATCTTCTAGAGTTTTAATGTGTCTCATAAACTAAGTTAGATATTTGTTGTCAATTGTGTTGTGATGATACATACGTAATGCGCTAATTTTTTATTCATTATTTTAAGAGAAAAGTGGAAAAAACTGAAAAACCAGGATTCCATGGGGCTATTTTGTGCACTTAAAAAAATCAAATATTTTTCATAAATGTTTTATTTAGTAAGTAAAGAAGATTCTGTTTATCATTTTAATACATTTTTGTCTTACTTTTCTGTCAAAAAACTGTAAATACGTTAATTAAAATCATTAAAACGATTAAAAGCTCAACCGCTGCACAACGTAACCTCAAAAAATGAACATTAATTAATATTTATAAGTTTTTCAAATTAGTTTTAAAACTATTTTCTCGTTTCTCTTAAAATGACTTGAAAAGCATATAAGATATTAAATTGTTATCTATTTAACCTTAAAAATATTTATTTCAAGATTTTTAAAAATATCATTCAAAACCATTAAAAAAGCTCCTATTGAAATGATGTTTTAAAGTTATTTATAAGTGTTTAAACGATCATTTTATAATTATATTAGTATATTATTATAAAATATATATTGAAAAAGAAAAAAATGTTATTTACTATCTGCGTAATATACAATTTAAAGAAAGATTGTTAATGTTTAGTAAATTCAGATTTTAGCAAAATTTTAGTGCTTTATTTTATATTTTTTGTATAATATATCTACAAAAAAAATTTTACTAGGTCATTCTTTTTTTAACTTACTCTCAAATATATACACAAAAGATTTCATGAAGCAGAAACGATTAAAAAAATGTTTACGCAACATTATAGGAAAACAAAGTTCGATGCACAAAATAGCCCCATCCCGGGAGTTATTGTGTGCACGACTTTCAATGACTATAACTAAGACAAAAAAATTTTTTTCTTTGCCAAATTTATAGGAAAGCTTCAGAAGGATGTCCACAACATATATCAAAAGTTGATTTTCTTTATTCTCTTAATTCTGAATTTAAATAAATCTTTGAATAAAAAAAAAGCTATTTGGTGCACAAAATAGCCCCGGTTGACGGTATGTCTAAAATAGACATTATAGTCACAATTAAATTCACATCTCTGATTTAGAGATTTGTTAATTTCACAACTTATCTGATGTGAATTACATTGCGTTTTAAGTTCATCATTGTCAAAGAATATTTAAACCTTTTTAATTATTTAAGTATTAATTTTATGTTTTAAATGCGTTTCATTCCCAGTTTTCACTTTCCATATTTTACGAATGTTTTTCGCGTTATCACGTGTGGGACATATTTTTATTTATTAGTATTTTCAGGTTAAACTTTCGTTTGACACTTGAAAACCTAACCTATATTGAAAGTTGTACCAAACCATGTTTTTTTTATTAAGAAATAGAAAAAGAATGTTTATATTGTGTGATGTTGAGATAATTTGATTCAAATAAAGAAATGAAATAATAAAAAATTCATATTATCTTCAAAAAATGTCCAATTTTTTATGATTGTCAATGGATTTGTTTATAAGTTCACACTAAAAGAAAAATATACATTCTTTGAATAATTCTCACTCTAAATTGTGATAAATCATAAAATTTGAGATTTCTAATATCATTTTCAGGCATAAAAATACGGATTCTTCACACTGATAATATATGCGGATTAGATATAACTCTAAATTTCAGTTTTAGAGATCTGTTCAAATCACACATCCGATTCCAGTGATAGTTTATGCCTAAATCTCATATTAAATCTCTAATTTAGAGATTAATTTTTTTCCGTGTAAATTTTGAATGCTCTCAAATGCTCATTTAAAAGACAATGGACTATGCCTTTTACTACAATTAGGAAATCTTCATTGTCGATTAAAATTATTGAATGAACAAAATAAAATTATTCACCCAATTCCGACACATTTTGACACATCAAATTAAAATATTTTGGGGTAAACACAACGTGCACATGTTGCCACGAGGTTTGACTCGGATAATTTCGGAACTGCTCGACTGAAATATTCGGCTAATCTCGGACAGCTTCGTAACCGCTCTACGTCAGCCTGACGTCAGCCCATAGCCTGCTATGGCCTGCTACTAGGCTGGTCATAATTTTTATTATAGTCGATAATACTATTCATAACTAAATTAACAACTTATGTAATTCTTCGATAGTATTTAGTATAATCATCTGGTAATACTTTTTACTATTGCATACTTTCTTACTTATAATATTACAACTTCTTATTGACTATTTCAATTTCTATTACTACAGAATAATACAAAGTAATAATTTGATTATAAACTTTCTTAAAAATGGTAATATTAATTCATAAATGTACATGATTTCCCCAAATTGCAATCGGTTTTACTAAATACTAATATAATAATACGAAATATTAAAACAGAATCTCTCTCCGTGCACATACATCTGGACATTTGCTCATAATTGAATATACATATGTTCTAGATGAAAATGAGTCCATATAACCTTCTTTTGAAAAATTGAAAATCGTCACGAATGCAAAGCTTCCTCAGGAGGAAGCAAAATGAAATAAAAGTGAAGTGAAAGTGAATTAAAATGGACGTATAAGTGGAGTGAGAGTGTTTAAAAGTGAAGTGATGGTGAAGTGAAAATGGAGTAAAAATGAAGTGAATGTGGTATGAAAGTGAAGAGAATATGAAGTGAAAATGAAATAAAATACTAAAATTGAAATGAGAGTGAGGTGTAAGTGAAAGTAAAGTGAATAAATAAATTTAAAAAAATGAAAACCCTAATAAATTGATGTATGTATATATTTTATAAAATCAACATTCAACACTCACCTGTATATCGAAAATAGTCAATGTCATATTCGTTTTGTACGGGGGTTTCTCAGGAGTGGACGTGACTTTGTACTTTTTATTCTCGTGTATCATGGGGCCGTCTTCGCGAGTCCAGTAATTTAAAGAAGTCGGATGCGCCTCCGTGTGACATTCCAAAGTCACTGAATATCCTAAGGGCACACCGACCAATTGATGTGGTATAGATAGCATCGGCGGGACTGTAACAGAGAAGTGATTGATTGTCCCATAAATACTCCAATTACCAACAGTATACAGAATCGATATCCTTTTGCTTGTGTCAATAAATTTTCCTCGAACCCAACTAATGTCAGTTTATACGTTTCATAGTTTTCCGAAGTGCCCTATACGCTCACTTTTTTCATTTTCATTCTACATGTCTCGCGCCAATAATCTACACACTGGGTGATCAGAACATTCCCATTTTTATACATTTCATATATTTTATATTTAAAAATATTATTCCATTTTATTCCTTATTATTTCTCAATATAACAGAGAGACCTTAGCGAAATTTGGATATTTTACCCAAAGTCGACAGACTTTCGTTAAAATATCAAAATTTCGCAAAATTTCAGAACAATTCTATTCAAAATATTTCTCACTGACTTGGTAAAAATTGACAAAGGATTATTTTTAGAGCTGTGCAAAATTCGAATCGAACCTAGTTTTGTTCGGTTTTTGGGGCGCCGAAATGTCGAATATTCGACATCCGAACTAAGCTAACTCGAATGTCGAATATTCGACATTCGAACTGGGCGACTGTAATGCCGAATTTTAGAATTCGACATTTTAGCGTACTAAAACCGAACACAACTCGGTTCGGTTCGAATTTTATAGTAACTCGAATGTCGAATTTTCGACATTCGAACTAAAGTCGGGGACAAAAGAAAGCGACTCTGGCTTTTTTTGTTTATATCTCATTGAAAAAAAATCTCTCAACATTCTGGTAAAAAAATTTATGAAAGCTTAAAGTCTTGAGAATGAAAAAAAGTATATTTCGAGACCACAAAAAATTTTTTGCAGTAGCTATGACACAAAATGTGCCAAAAAACACAGTTTTTCAGCCCTTTTTTACAAGTCTATACTTTCACCTGTTCCCCAAGCGAAACTGCTAGTAGGAAAAATTTTAAAAAATTCACAGATATTCTTTAAGGTGTGTACAATTAATTTTTGTTTTTGAAATTAAAAAATAATAATTAATTTGTATAAATTAGAGATGAAATACTATCAATCTATCCAAGTCAGGTTAAAATAAAAACACTCCGTTTTAACGTTTCGACGATACAATCGTCCTCTTCAGAAACTAAAATTTATTATAATAATAAGATAAAAAAATTATTTGTACATATAAAAAAATTTTTAATAATTAACATTTACCGAAAAAAAAAGTTGATATAAAATTTTGTTCAATCAAATGAACGTGTACATTGCCGGACGAAGACTAACTAAACAATACAAAATCCATTAATATAAATATATAGAAATAAATATGTTATTGAAAAAAAGGTCGATGAACCTATGACAGGTGTAATTATTGTGTTTATATATTAATGAATATAAATCTAAATTCTAAATTGTGTAAATTTACTCAATTAAATTAAATTCCTATAAAATAATTTTGAAGAAAAAAAGTTTTTATAAATTTGACTTAGATTTTTTGTATCCTCTTTTTTATTGAGGGGTTTTATCTGTAATCCAATATGGATCATCTCGGAAATTAGTCTTTTTCGCCAAACAGGTTCATTATCTAATACCAAAACATTATCCCAATCAAATTGATGTTTAAAATCACGTTTATGTATCGCGACAACATTAGTTTTCGACATTTTATGTTCATCCACTCTTACACTCAACATTCTTTTTGTTTCACCAACATAACAAGATGAACAATCCCTACAATTAATTTTATAGACACAATTTGTTTTATTGTTTTTTTGAGTTATATCTTTGCCTTTTTTAATAAGTTTATTATTGTTATTTATTTTTGAAATTGTGAAAATATTATTTTCATGTAACAATTTTGTAGCTTTATAATAAATATGTTCTGAGTAGGGTAAAACAATTTTTTTGACATTACGGTAAAAAATATCTTTGTCCACCGGTCTTTCATTCATATTGATCATGTGAAGTCGTTTTCTTATAAACTTATCAATAAAATCTGAAGGATAGCCATTGTCTAAAAGAAGATTTTTGGCAATTTTGATATTTTTTTCGTGGAATTTTTTATGTGATAATTTTATCGCTCTGTCAATGAGGTTATAAACAATACCAATTTTTTGAGAAATCGGATTATGTGAATAAAAATTTAAAAAGCGTCCAGAAAAGGTAGGTTTCATAAACCAGTCAGTTATTAAAAGATTGTTTTGCTTTATAATAAGTACGTCAAGAAAATTTATAAAATTATCATTTTCAACTTCACATGTAAATTGTAAGCGTTCATCATAAGAGTTAAAAACATTCAAGATCTCGTCAATTTTATCAAAAGGAATACATGTAATAATGTCATCCACATAACGAAAGAAAAACAACGGTAAAAAGGATAATTTTTCAAAACATACTTCCTCCAAATCTATCATGACCATTTTAACCAAGTGATAAATTCAACATCATCATAATAATTAATTTATTGTTTACACAGCTTTATTCAGCTTAATGCTATCTTTTAAACAAATAGAGATAAAATGACGTTTTTTAGCTTAAAATGTGCAATTTTATAGTAGGATAAAATTACATAAATTAAAAACTAAATAAATTGAATATTCTTCTCAAAAAATGAATATACATATTTTGGGCTTTAATGAGAATCGACGTGTGGCTGCCATAAAGCAAGAAGTTGTAGAAAAAAAAGAGTTTCGAGTGTACAATAGAAAACCCAGAAGAAAATCGCCAGATGTGGGATTGCACTCAGGGATGTCTCTACGCTTAACAGATAAAATCCTTGAGTGGCTCCCAATAAATGAGACAAAATTTTATGAAATAATATTTTTATCCAGAACAATTTTTTAAACTACTACTTATTAATTAATATTTGTAATTTATAATATGATCTACTTATTAATTTATAATAAATTATGCTACATTCCTAAGCGAAATTTTATACATTTATTATTTAATCTTTTTTCTAAGGAAAATTTGACTACATGAAACACATTAAGTATTAAATAATTAATTACTGTAACATTACCTGTAATGTTAAAGTAATATTACCATGTATATTACTGTAATGCTATTAATAATATTACTAATACATTGCAATATTACTAATATTACATGTTACACTACAGTAATATTACGTTCTACTTGGGATATTGCAAAAAAAACTGCAAATTGGATTTAAAAATTTTTTTTTTACAAAACTGGTTTTGCAAAATAAAATTTTTTACATCAAATTTGCATAATACTATAAAAATGTAGTATGCAACTTATTGAAAATCTAGTATGCAAAATTAATTTTGCATAAACAATGTATAAAGTTTCGTTTTGTTTAAAAAATTGTTCTGGATAAAAATATTATTTCATAAAATTTTGTCTCATTTATTGAGAGCCACTCAAGGATTTTATCTGTTAAGCGTAGAGACATCCCTGAGTGCAATCCCACATCTGGCGATTTTCTTCTGGGTTTTCTATTGTACACTCGAAACTCTTTTTTTTCTACAACTTCTTGCTTTATGGCAGCCACACGTCGATTCTCATTAAAGCCCAAAATATGTATATTCATTTTTTGAGAAGAATATTCTATTTATTTAGTTTTTAATTTATGTAATTTTATCCTACTATAAAATTGCACATTTTAAACTAAAAACGTCATTTTATCTCTATTTTTTTAAAAGATAGCATTAAGCTGAATAAAGCTGTGTAAACAATAAATTACTTATTATTTTTTAATTACAAAAACAAAAATTAATTGCACACACCTTAAAGAATATCTGTGAATTTTTTCAAATTTTTCCTACACGGAGAAAAATGGTGCTGAGTTTCTAGTAAAAGTTCCTATGGAATAGTAATAATTCTACTTTTATATTAAAAATTACTATTCATAGTAAAATGTACTTCGCATGAAGTAAAAATTACTATTTTTGGTAGTAAAAATTACTAATAGTAATTATTACAGTAGTCACGTTTAAAAATTGCTTTAAGAATTTTAATTTTTACATCGTCATTGTAAATTTTATTAAATTTTGTATTACTTTTTACATTCGATATGTTGTAAATATTACTTGTAGAAATTCTAATAATTAATACTGCGGAAAATAAAGATTGCTTCTGCAAGAAGCAACTTTTACTATTGCAGAACAAACTTTTTACTCGTAAAAGTAGTAATCCGTACCACTACTGTTACACACCTATGTGTGTGATCACGTCACTACTGTCATGCGCAGCGACCGTAACCTGACGTCAAAGTGATCCAACATTTCTAGGTTACAAGAAGCACGTGTAGCACGGTTCAGTTCTTTGGACAATTTTGTTTATATCAGTGGTGCGATCATTAATTGCTATATGCATTTTAATTATTTATCAATTTCCAAAGTATGCAATTCATGTATAATCACTTAATAATTAGTTAATTAATTTTTAATAAATTACTAATTAATTAGTAAAAAATATATAAATAAATAAAATCATTAACATTATAATCTAATAATTTAATAATTAAAATAAGTAATTTTAAATTAATAATACTGTTTATTATTATTATTATTATTATTATTATTATTATTATTATTATTATTATTATTATTATAAATGTTTATATTTTAATTCAGTAACTTATCTAAATAAATATAATTTATGATTCACTTTATCGAAAAGAGATAAATGCGGGTAACATGAAATTTTCTCCATAGCGATTGCGTAGCCGAGAGGCTTAGTATAAATGCGTGCGATTTTAGGTTGCGTTAGATATAAGTTAGGTAGGGTTCGAAACTGTATAGATGTTAAGATTTTCCGATATGTTAAGTTGTTAATTGTAAGTAAGAATGTGAAAAAAAAGTAAAACTTATGAATAATGAATAATAATACACATGCAGAGTGTTAATTACTTGAAAAAATATTTTTTGAACGCACTGATTATTTTATTTTAATTTATTAAAATAAAACGAGACAATATAGCTCTCTACACCAGCATTTTTTTTCGTCACGGCGTGGACAGACGCGCAGGCGCGCCGGCATTCGTTTCGCCCGTCGGTGTGAGGCGCGTCATTGTGTGGGTACGGATTACTACTTTTACGAGTAAAAATCTTTACCGAAATAGTAATAATTGCTCTGATTCGTAATAAAAGTTGCTTCGCTCAGAGTATTAATTGCTCGGGACATTTTAAATATTACTCGGCTTTTAATAAAATTTAGATTCCTTGAAGTAAATTATACTTTTTCAAAAAAGTAAAAATCGTTTGAATACGAAGCAAAAGTTACTATTTTTCGAGCAGTTTCAAAATTACTACTTAAAAGTAGTAATTTTTCATCGAAAATAGTATAATTATTACTATTTATTTTTCTCCGTGTACTAGCAGTTTCGCTTGGGGAACAGGTGAAAGTATAGACTTGTAAAAAAGGGCTGAAAAACTGTGTTTTTTGGCACATTTTGTGCCATAGCTACTGCAAAAAATTTTTTGTGGTCTCGAAATATACTTTTTTTCATTCTCAAGACTTTATAAGCTTTCATAAATTTTTTACCAGAATGTTTAGAGATTTTTTTTCAATGAGATATAAACAAAAAAAGCCAGAGTCGAACTTTTTTTTAGCCTCCCGAATCTTTCAGAGGAAAATAACGAAATTTATGCCAGAAAAATCTTTAAAAATTCTGAATTCTATGTTTTATTATTATATTATTACACTGTAAAAAATTTAGGGAGTTAACGGACTCGGGAGTTGGGAGTGAAATTTTTCGAGTTAAAAATCAACTCCAAAAGAGAGTTAATTTCTAACTCCCTTCATTCAACACCCGCGCGAGTTATTTTTTTCATGGGGAATTAGCATTTGGGTGTTAAATTTTAACTCTCTTTATTTAACTCCCCTGGCATTAACTCTCTAATGGGTGCGACTTTTATGGATTCCCCTGGGGAGTTGAAATTTAACTCCCTTTTTTTACAGTGTATTTAAGTATATATGCTTATGTATATTTAAAAATGGATTAAATGAAATATATATAATTCAACTGCCCGTGTGGAAAATGAAAATTGGTCCTAGCATGGTCCTACCTATTTTGCCCTGTTAATAGCTTGGACCTAAGTAGGCAGTGTAGTTTGGACCAACAATGGCTGGTGATGCGATTTTAGCCTGGTCCTAACTTGGGAGCCTAGTTAGGACCAGTTTATTTATATATTTTATTATAATTTTAATTAGTTTATAATATTTGCTAAAGAAATAACCTAAATTATTAATAATAAGTATTAGTTTTAATTAATTATTATTTTTTTCAATTAAATGATGACCAAAAGCGAATTCATAAATAATGTTAGTATATGCAGAGATTAATATATATTCCTCTAATATATACATAAAAAATTATAAAAAAATTAGAAATTTGTTAATTAAATTATTTTACAGTATATATAATCTTTAAATTATAAATGCAAACCTAAGAAGCAAATAAAATCTAACGCACGCGGGAATCGAACCTATGACCTACGGACTTCGAGACTAACGTCCTAACCACTATGCTACGGAGCCTAACTGAACATCGACGTCTTATTGTCAGTGACTTGTTGACTTGCTTTTGATGATTCAATATAGTATTTATTGACTCTAATACACCATAATAAATAAAAAAAACTAATACCTTCTCATATGATGAGAATGTAAAAATAGTTTAACAACAACAATAATAATAAAATAATATTCAAATATAAAAATTCAAAAATTAATATTTTTATATTATATAAAGAAAAAAATATCTTTTCATTTTCGTTAAAAACAGGTTTTTCATTGTTCTCAATCATTTTTAACATTAATTTGTTGGTCTAAAAAAATATTCGTCTTTTGGACTTGGAAATTTTTGCTAATTAATTAAGTGGGTGATTCACTTTTTTAAAAAAATGTCAAAAAATTTATGTTAAAAACACGTTTTTTATTGTTCCAAATCATTTTAAACATTAATTTTTTGTTGCAAAAAATTTTTTAAGTTTGGACTTAGAAATTTTTGCTAATGAAACTGGGAAGCCTAGGTAGGGCCTGGGTTGGACCTGGGTGGGTCAGCCCACATTCAGATTGCAATATCTTCTAGTGTTTAGCACCAACTTAAAAGAAACTTAAAATCAGCGAACGAAATTAAAAATATATTTTACTAATTATAATTATATTGCAGTCTGTATCTGTTTAAATAAATAAATGTTACTGTTTTATTAACTTTTGTGACAAATTACTTAGAAATTTATAGTTTTTTTTCTAATTTCGCGATTATTACACTTGAGTAGTAAAATATGAAGATAATTTATCATTTTAACAATTCAGTTATTTGTTTAAACAAATAAATGTTGTTATTTATTAACTCTTGATACAAAGTACCTAGAAACTTGCAGTTTTTCCTAATTTTGCAATAAACTAATTTAAAAAGTATGAAATAGAGATATTTTATAATTTTAACAATTCAGCATTTGTTTAAACAAAAAATTGTTGTTATTTATTAACTCTTGAGACAATAAAGCGCCTAGACACTTGTAGTCTTTTAAAATTTTGCAATTAACTAATCTGAGTATTTACTTATTGCAAAATTAGAAAAAACTGCTAGTTTCTAGGTTGATTGTGTGAAAAATGAGTAAATAACAATTAGTTGTTTAAACAATTGCTGAATTAATAAATTAACTTTATTTTATAATATTTGTATAATTTTCTGATTTATGTCAAACAATAAATTGTTTAAACAAATATGATTATCAATTAATTTTATAAATATTAATTGAGAATATTTATCAATTTTTACATGTTTTTCATGTACCAATTTTGACAGTTTACTTTCCTAAAAATTTTTCCAAGTCATAACTGGATTTCCTAGTTAGTACCAAGTTAGGACTAGCCTAGGATATATAAAAAGGGGTTGCCAAGTTAGGTCCAAGCTAGGGTCAATAATCATTTTAGGCATAGCATGGTGATTTCTACACGGGTGTCGATTTTTTTACTTTAATTATATAAAAAAATTAAAATCTCTATTATCCGAACTTTCGATTATCCGTACCCGGCCTTGCCTAGGTTAGTTCGGATAATCGAGGTTCCACTGTATTATTAATTAAAAAATTGTTTGATAACAATTGATATATACACTTCCTATATACTAGGATCGATAAAATAATTGTCCCACTTTTCGGAAATGGCCCGCTTGTTCGTTTATTTGCCAAAAGTTTTGTGTGTGCTTCTTTGGAAGTTGGGTAGTTTTATCTGCTAAGTTAAATCCCATGCGCAGAACCCAAGTACATCGCACAAGACTTAATAAAAAAGTAATCCCATTACGATGAACGTCTCCACTAACCCCTTTTCCTTTTATCCTCACTCGTCGTTCCCTATATAATATCCTCACGGCGCAGGCACTTCAATTTAACTTAAACCTTGTGAACATTATTTCCATTATGCCAATCTGAAATCTCTAATATGTATTCATACCTCTATACATATACCTTTGTCGAAAAGACAAAACGTTGCTTCAAAATTAAATGTCATTAAAAGCTGCCGGCAATAATTCTCGGGTTGCTGCTTTTGTTTCACATTATATATACAAACTGCAATATATATTGAATAAAATACATTGAACCTCTACCGATATATTAATACGATAATCATTCTTGATCACATTTCCTTTCAATAGATTTACCTTCAATCAAATTTTCTTTGAATCAAATTTTTTAAAAATTCGGATAATTTGTTGATTTGTTCTGAATTCAATGAAATTGTTTTTAAATTAAGAAACAATGTTTTAAATACGATTTAAATTATTAAAATATTTCTACGAAGGCTAAAGTCTTCCGACAGTTCAGAACGAGTGGAAAAAGAGTTTCAAAAGAAAGTTTACGGCTCTCTAAATTTAAATTAGTAAACACGTTAATAAAAAATAAAAAATGCTAATTAATTTAAATTTATAACATACTTTTTGCTTTTGAGTTAGTAAATTATTATACTAATAAATAGTAATTTCTTCTATAATTCATTAGTGAAATTTACTAATTCAACAGATAATTTCTCTAATAAATATTTAAATACCAATTTACATTTTTCGTAGGAATTAAAACATTTTAAATGATTTCCATGTAAAGCCTTTTTGAAATTTTAACTATTTTAAAAAAATTCCAACTCTAATTCTTCCAAACTTCAATTATTTTTTCGTTAAAATTTTCAATTGAAATTATTCAAAAATGTAATCATTTGATTTCAAAATAAAAAGTTAAATATTATAACAGTTTTACGACAATTAAAATTTTTAAAGATTTCAATTCAAAAATCTTTTGAAATTTCAAAAGATTTTTGAATTAATTCTATTATATTTTTCAAAAATCACACAATAATGCTTTTAATATTCAATTCTCTGAAAATTTCAATAAAATTCAATTTTAAATCAATTCTTCTTAGAAAGTTCTACGAGAATTAAATTATTTATATAAAGAAATAAATTATTTATCGAATAATTGAATATTTCTTAAAACTAAATTCTTATAAAGAATTTTCTCAAAATCTTTTAAAATAATTGAATTCTTTTGAGGAATTTTAATAAAATTTTTAGGAATAATTGCATTTTTCGGGGAATTCATTTAAAAGTGTATTAAAACTAATTAAATAATTGAATTTCTGTGAATTCTATAAACAATTTTTGTTAAACTTTTTTAAAATACCTTAATTCCATCAAGAAATTTTAATCAAATTGTATTTAATTAAATGATTTTTTCAAAATAATTTTAATTTAGTTAGAAATTTTATTATTTTCAATAAAATTTCTCGAAAGAATACAATAATATTCCAATTTTTTATAGATTTCTTCACAGAATTTTAATTATTTTCAATAAAATTTTTGAATAGAATTCAATTGTTTTTAAAATTTATTATAAATTTCTTATTAAAATTTCAATTATTTTAAAATTCTTTGCAAAAATTATATTGTTTTAAATTTTTCTCATAAATTGTATCATTTCTCAAAAAAATTCAATAATTCTTAAAATTTTTAATAAATTACTTATCAGAATTTCAATTATTTTCAACAAAATTTCACTAAAGAATTCAATTATTAATAATAATTGAATTCCTGTGAATTCTATGAACAAATTTTCTTAAACTTTTTAAAAATAACTGAATTCTTGACAAGATTTTTTAAATAATTGTTACGTCTTATGGACTAAACATAATTATTTTAAATTCAATTTATTAAATAAATGAATATTTAATAAATGGAATTATGTGTGTGATTTGAACCTTAGCTCTCGCTTAATAGTTCGGGACACTTCGAGTTTTATTTTGTTTTGAAATGATTTTTTAGGATTGTTGGAATTTAATTTATAAGGAATGAAACCAAATCATCGAACACAGAAAAGTAAGATGACAGCTTTCGATAACATAGTGTAAGAAATTAGAGATCTTTCAGGCGAATCGTTGTGAATATTGAGAAAGAAGGGAGAATCTTGTAAACGATGATTTAAGTGTCGCGCATGTCATAAGTTAGTGGTCAAGGGACCTTCGCATGTGAAACATGCAAAATCTTCGTCAAAATATTTGTAGATCAAGATTGTAACACGCCAAGTGGTATTTGACGAATACGCTAAAGACAACGCCCAATAGGGGTAAATATTTAATTAATTTTGTGTAAAAGTGTATAAAAAATGGTGTATTAATTGTATTTCTTTTTTTGTCTTAATTTTAAAGCGGTTGGTGAAGAAATCGAACTCACCGTGTGTTTCGTCGACGAGGCTTGACGAAAATTAAACTAACCTTTTATAACTATCTTTTTTTAAAACAAAAAAGATAAAAACCTTGTGTGTATCTGGAGTGGATTCGATGTCAAGAGAAGTCACCAATTAATTGGCTTTGCATCATCTGTATAATAATCGAGGTGGAATCTTGGATTTGGCCGATCAAGTTTTCCCGAAGAGCATACTCTAATCACACTTTTATCAGAGGTTTTCTTTTCTTATACAAAGTTTGTCGACTTCCATCTTTTGGATGGATAAAAATCTATTTTTTTATATTGACTGGGTGAGTTAGCCTATACATTTTATACAAGATCTTTGATCTTGCCCTTGACCACAAATTTTCTGTTAAATTGAATGTACAAATTTTACATAGCCCTTCAAATTGAATCTTATGTTTAAAAAAATATTAATATACAAATTTATTATAAATTTTCGAGTATAGTGTAAATGTGAAAAGTGTGAATCGTATGTTTTTGTTGATGGACTAAAAGAGATATTTTCTGTACAGACTAAATTATATCAAACTTTATAAATATAAATAAATATCCTCTATTTCACATTGAACTTGTATCAATAATTATTAAAAATATTAAATTTGTTACAATAGGTAACAATTTCAGGATTCAAAAATAGTTTTAAAAAGGTATTAAAGTTATAGTTCTCAGTCATAGAACCTTTTTTTTACGGATTTGGGAATTTGACAAGATTTAAGAAAGTTAAGAAGAGAAAGATGAATTTAATAAGAATATTTTGAATTTGTACTCACTTTTTATTTATAGTTATACAAAAATTTGTTGCTTCTTCCAGAACGTGAAATAATTTGGATTTTGTATAATATCGATTATTAATATTGATTGATCGATTTAAATATATCGATATATCGATTTATGATTTCGATATATTTGCGAGATTATTTGAATTTAGTTGGATTATTTAACGTTGATAATAAAAATTGACACTTGTATTTTATACAGGATGTAACAATTGATTTTTCTCAAAAAAATTTATGAACATTATGTTTTAAAGAATTGAATTCCTGGGAAAATTTTACTATTTATAAAAATAATTGAATGTTTGCAAAGAATATTATACAAAAATTTTTTAAATAAATTTTTTAAATAATTGAATGCTTTTGGGAAATTTTGATTAAAATAGTACCTATATAATATTGAAAATAATTGAAATTAGATAAAGTTTTAAAAAATAAAAAAACTTTCTTTACCCGACACCCAGGTGCGATTTTTTGGTCGGCCCATAGTTGGGCCAACTTATACAAAGTCGGCCCAACTTCTCGTGTCAGAGTTTGGGCCAACCATATAGATGATAACGGTCGCCGTCTAATGGCGACGATGGTTGGCCCGACAACTCATAAGGAAGTTGGCCCAACTTACAATGTATATGTTGTGCTAACTATACATTTCAATGGTTGGTCCAAAGACTGACGCCAAAGTTGGCACAACTTTAGATGCGTAAGTTGGGCCAACCACAATTTTCAAAGTTTGGCCAACTTCAACAGCCAAAGGTAAAAAATTATTAAAAAACTACATTATTTAAACAATTAACAGGTGATTATTAGCGGGAACATCAGATATAACCTTTACCTATTATTATTAAACACAATCTCATACATACATTTTCGCAAATATCTAACGCTCGCTGGGATCGAACCCCTAACCTAACGCACCGAAGACTTATACACTGACCACTACGCTACGCTCACATGGGAGTGCATAACGCAAAAGGTATATTAAAGCTGCAACAGTCGGGCAAACCGTGACCCAGAGTTCGGCCGACCAAGAAAATTTAAGTCATTTAAACTGCATTTGACAAAGTTTTGCCAACCGTTGGGCCAACCGTGGCCCAGAGTTCGGCCGACCAAAATAATGTAAGTCAATTAAACTGCGTTTCACATAGTTTTGCCAACCGTGGCCCAGAGTTCGGCCGACCAAGAAAGTTTAAGTCATTTAAACTGCATTTGACAAAGTTTTACCAACCATCGGGCCAACCGTGGCCCAGAGTTTGGCCGACCAAGAAAGTTTAAGTAAATGAAACTGCGTTTCTAGAGTTTTGCCAACCGTTGGGCCAACCGTGGCCCAGAGTTCGGCCGACCGAAACTGAAAGTCTTTTAAACTACGTTTGGATGAGTTGTGCCAACCGTCTGGCCAACCGTGGCCCAGAGTTCGGCCAACCGAAACTGAAAGTCTTTTAAACTACGTTTGGATGAGTTGTGCCAACCTTTGTCGCCAAAGTTGGCCCGACGGTTGGTTAAACTCTGCATTTAATGGTTGGCTTGCAAAGTCGGGCCAACTGTGGGCACTAGTACTTGCCAAAGTTGGGCAAACTCTGGCAACCAAAACTTCGCTTGCCAAAGTTAGGCCAACCTTGGGCCAACCTTCAAACTCTGGCGGCCAACCTAAATTCGCACCTGGGCAGTTGTATTCAATTTCCATAAATTATATTCTGCAATTATTTTTTAAGTTCGAGAAAAAATTTGGCAACCAAAACAAACGACCCAGATATATTTCACGTCTGAAGGCAGATTTAGTCCAGATTTACTTACAATAATTCCTGGACCAAATTTTCTCGAGTTTGATCATATCTCTATTCCAAATTTTATTTGTATATTGTACTTCTCGAGAAAATAGATTTATTGAAATATTAAATTTTACGATATGATTCATTAGCAGTATCTAGCTTTTTATTTCGATTTCGGACGAATAAAAAAAACGTAAAATTTATAATAATAATTAAAACAAAAATTTCTAGTCTTTTTTGAGAAAGACAACAAAAATAATTCTTTATTTCATAAATTAATGTTTTATTGATGTTCCAAGTTAGCCACTTATTTATTAAAGAAATTATTTTCATGAAGATTCATATTACTTTTTAATCCCAAAGACTAAAATATTTAAAGAATAGAATAATATATTATTAAAAAATTCTCGTATTGGAAAAAAATATACTTCTTTTTTAAATTTGTATTTAAATTTGTAGTTTTAAAAAGATTGTTTCATTAAAGTCTTTTCATTCGATTTATCTTTTTTATTAAATTGTAATAAAAAAGTAATAATGAATAACTAAATATTCATTGATTATTATTTTAAAACAGAATAAAGTCTGGTGACACAAAAAGCACTATCGATATCATGAAAGATCCCTTTTCCTCCCCCAGGAATTTATGTTTAGTTCCTCCTGGTCCATATCTGTGGAAACGCAACCCATTCGCTATTCTCTATATTTGCTGTAGTACAGCGAAAAACTCGATTTCTCTTTAGCATCGATTTCTTGAAACCTTCCTGTGTCTCTAAAGTGAAAAACCCAGAAAAGAGAGAAAGAGAGAAAAGGGGAGGGTAATGTCTGTGTTTTTCGAAAGAACCAAGAACTAATATCTACTGAGAAAAATTGTTGTCCAGTAAAAGTCAAATGGACTACGAATTTTCCCTTGGTACTCCGAGAGCTGGCAGCGCAAAGATCAAAAGAATCATAAAGTATGTTGAGAACCGTGTCTGAGAACAGGTACTACTGAAAGTATAGGAACATTTTCAGAACGAAAACAAGCCAGTTAAAAGTGTACTTTGTCTTTTTTATTCGAAAAGAAAAGATTTCGTCTTAAATTACAATTCGAAAAATTTTGCAAAAACAAAATTGGTAGATCCTAATTCACGGAGTGTAAATTGTAATATATTTTTAGCATTTGATGCATGAAGTCAATGATTACTCAGAATTGCGTAAAACCTTCAATATTCTTCCGTTGACACAACGATTCATTTATGCCGACCTAGTTCCCTTTTTAAAATAATTAAATTAATAACTAAACTACTAACAATTCTAATTTAGGCTAACTTCTTCCTTACTTTTTTAAATAAAATTCTCAATTTAAAAAAAATAGAATTTAAAAATATTTAATTAAAATTTGTTTTCATAAAAATAAAATATGAATTTGAATATGGTTTTAATAGTATTTTATAACTACAATAATCATATATTCTAAGATAGGGAATTCAGGAAAAATTCAGAGACTTTTATTAAAAGTACTAGAAAAAATTAAATTTTTAGAATTTATAAGAAAATTCTGATTTACAATTTTTAAAAATAAATAAATTTCAAAGCTTCCAATTTTAATAAAATTCTTTACAAAATTCAATTATTTTGAAATAAAAAGAATTCAATAAAATTCTTGGCAGAAATTCAATTATTATCAAAATTTTTTTTAAAAAAATCTCGTCAAAATTTCAGTTATCTTTATAAATAAAAAAAATTCTTCGCCGAAATTCAATTATTTTCAAAACAATTTTAATAAAATTCATTGCAAAATTTCAATTATTTTTAAAAATAATTACTTTTCCTAATTAATTCAATTATTAAAAAAGAATTTTGATAGAATTTTACACAAACATTTAATTATTTTCAATAATAATAAAAATTTCTCAGGAATTCAATTATTTACATATTTTTTATATATTTCTTCGCAATAATTCAATTATTTTCATAAATAATAATAATATTTTTTAAAATGATTTAGTTATTTAAAACACAATTTTCATAAAATTTTTCGACAAAAATCAATTATTTAAAATTCTTTGCAAGAATTTCATTATTTTTATAAATTATAAAATTCTATCCATGAATTCAATTATGTTTATGAATAATAAAATTTTATTCAAGAATTCAATTATTTTTATAAATAATAAAATCCTATTCAAGAATTAGATTATTTTATTTTCAATAAAATTCATTGCAAAAATTCAATTATTTTCATAAATAATAAAATCCTTTGTAGGATTTTAACTATTTTTAATACAATTTTATTCAAGTTTCTCGAAAAATGTAATTATTCGTAAAAATTTTATTAAAATTAGTCGAAAGAATGAAATTATTTAAAAAATTTTTGTGAAAATTCCATTTTGAGAATAATTTGATAAATTATTGATTTTTGAATTTAAATAATTAAATTCTCGTAGAATTTTCTAACAAAAATTGATTTAAAACTGAATTTTAAATTTTAATAAAAATTTTAGATAGGTAATAAAATTATATTGAATATTAAAATCATTGTGACATGAATTTTTAGAAATAATTGAATTTTAAAAAGGTTTCCAATTAAAATTAAAATCATTAAAAATTTTAATTTTTCATTCATTTAATTAACAATTTTGTAGAACTAATTTTTTTCAATAATTTTAATTCTAATTCTGTTGAAATTATTTTAAGTTTATATTTTTTAATAAATATTTAATTGAAGAGTTTCCGAATAATCGAAATTCCGTAAAATTGAATTGTAAACAAATGGATTTGAAAATTCTCAAAGAACTTTTTTAAAAATTATATTAAAAATAGATGATTTAAAGAAGAATTTTAGTTACGAATTCTTATAGGTAAGTTGTTGAATTTCAAAGAGGTTTGAATTTGAAATTTTTTAGTATCTTAATTTCTACGGAAAAATAATAATTGACAAATAGAATTTATAAAAATTGTTCTCTTTATTTTTAAAAAACTTTGAATTTTATTAAAACAATTGTAATTAAGAAATAGAAATGATGCAAATTATTTCCTTATGAAAGTTGAGAATTTTCTAAAAAAAATATTAAAAAATAGGAAAATGTAATATTTTTTTTCCAAAAGAAAGGAATGAGTTTGTGAATAATGTTGTTATTGAGAAATAAAAATTATGCATAAAATAGGTATATTTCCTATTCCTTAATCATAATTTGTTAACAATTGACAATATTTTCTATTTTTTATAAATAAATAGGAGGAAAATTTGCTCAATTTAAATCAGTGAAACGAAATTTACTATAGAAAAAAGCATATAATAAACAAAATGGATATATTTTTTATTTGTTAATCATAAAAAAAATTAATCATAATATTTTTTAAACTTTCTAATTTCTAATATTATTTTATTATTGAATTATGAAAAAATATCTGCATATTTTCGATTTGTCAAACAAAAACCAAAGCATACACAAAAGCTGACTTTAAAATGAAAACTGAAGTATCAGATTATTGTAGGTAATTAGAACATGTGGAATCAGCCAACTTCAATTGATAAATGTATTAATATTCCCACTGATTTTTTTAAAAAGTATAAAGTAAATATTGATAACATTAAGGGATATGTTGTTTCAAATGTAAACGTTTAGATCACTAGTCCAATTAATAGAAAAATTAGCTTTAAAATATTATTTTTCATCATTTAATAAAAATTTAGATATTTTTTTGAGAAAAAAAGACAATCGAATAGGTACAAATTAATATTGAAAAAAACTAATTTTCTATTTTTCTATTTAAACATTCATTTTTTTCAATGAAAATTTGCGTTCGATTGTCTTTTTTTGTCGAAAATTGTCAAAAAAATGAAAGTTTAGATAGAAAAATATTTTATTCATTTTTTAAAATGCTAATTTGTGCTCGATTCTCTTTTTTTCTTGAAAAATATCAAACTTTTTATTTAATGAAAAATAATATTTAAAAGCAAATTTTTTTATTTATTGGACTAGAGATCCATGAATCAATAAATAAAATACTATTTTTCTTATATTTTGTCAAAATTTATTTTATATTTTTTAAGAAAATCGGGAGAATAATAATATAATAATATAATAATACATGTATTAATTGAAGTTGGCTAGTTGAACATGCCCTTAATAGTTAATTAAAATAAACTAAAAATCGTTTCTTTAAATAATTCATAATTATTTTTCTTTCGCTATTAAAATAACTCAATCCTAAGAATACCATAGATTTTTAATTGACAACTATTTATTTAATTGAGAAACTAATGAGAAATTCGATACAAGAATCTGAATTCTCCAGGATTTCCCTTTATTTTCTCCTTTCTTTTTTCTCTCTCTCTCTCTCTCTCTTTTCATGATAGAACATTTGCACATTACTTTTTTTTCTTTTTATTCGACTTTTCGTCTGCAAAGGACGAAGGAAGAAGCGAGTGCTTCGAATCGAGGAGCAGAGGGGATTCGACACCTTCTTAAAATGCAAAACATCCCTGCATCTGAGAATGAGAAAGACGTGAAAAAGGGGGAAAATAAAGGTGAAAGGGAAGTCTGAGACGAAAGTTGGGAACGGGGTGACACTCCGATCCTTATTGCGACGACAAGCATTGACTTGGAACTCGAACCCGTCTCAGTCTATTCACCACTAAAATAGAAGGAAATCTAACTCAAACACGTAAAAAGTGTTCCCTAAGGATGTAAATTCGATACTCTTTTCTTTCTATTACGTGATGTATCATTATTTTTTCCCCTTCTATAAAATCAATTTTTAACCGCGCAAATTTACACAAAATCAGTTAGCATAATTTTTTTTTCGTCCTTGTACTTATTCTGGTGAGATGATTCATTGAACTGAAAAATTCTTCTTATTGAACAGAATTCAACGAGACTGATTCACGAAATCTTTTGAAAGATTTTCTTCAATATAACACGGTTTGAAAATATACACTGAGAGAAAATTATGTTTGAATCAGATGCTTCATTTTGTTATATAAATTTAAATTGTTGGTTATTCTAACAAAATTTTATTTGACCTCAAAAAAGATTTATATGATTTAAATAATTAGTCAAATTGGTCAGGGAATTTTATTAAAAGTACTAGAAAAAATTTAAATTTTTAGAATTCATAAGAAAATTCTGAATTTTTGTGGCTTTTTTGTTTGTCTCATAAACTATAAAATTACCACGAATTTTAATACAAAACCTTCAATTTTTTCTATTTCTGACAATAATTTCTTTTTAAATAACTTAATTCTTGAAGAACTATCATAAAATTATTACTTATAAATTATTTAATAAATAATTGTACTTAAAAATTTCAAAATTAATTGGTTTTCAAAAGAATAAATTGCGTTTACAATCTTTATAAATAGATGAACTTTAAAGCTTTTAATTTCAAATTTTAGAAAACTTCGATTTTAAATAAATTTAGTTAGAAATTTAATTATTTTCAATAAAATTTGTCGAAAGAATTCAATAATTATTAACAAATTTTATAGATTTTTTAACAGAATTTTAATTATTTTCAATAAAGATTCTCAATAAAATTGAATTATTCTTAAATTTTTTTTTAAATTTCTTGTCATTTCAATTATATTAACTTTTTTACTAGAATCCAATTATTTTCATTACAACATTAATAAAATATCAGAATTAAATTAGTTTCAAAAATTTTGATAAACTTGTTTTGTAGAATTTCAATTATTTTAACTTTTTACTAGAATTCAATTGTTTTTAAAAATTTTGCTAAATTTGTTTTGCAGAATTTCAATTATTTTTACTTTTAGAAAATTTCAGTTGTGAATGAATTTTCTTTGAAATTATAAGGAATTTAGTTTTTTAAAAAAAATTTGATAATTCAAATTGTTTTGAAATTAAGTTAAAGTTTTTAATGTATATTTAATTAATTATTATTTAAAATAATTTATTTATAGAAGAATTTTAGTTAAAAACTTTTTAAAAAATGAATTTTATGGAGGTTACAAATAATAGAAGTTATTAGAAATAATTGAATTTTGAAAAGGTTTTAAATTCAAATCTTGAAAAATTTGTATTTTTATAAATTTTCGAATAAACAATATGAAATAAACGGATTTAAAAATCCTCAAAGAACGTTTTTAAAAATTATTTAAAATAATTGAGTTGAAGAAGAATTTTATAATTTTGAGAATTTTAGAGAAATTACAAATGATTGCAGAAATTCAATTATTTTCAAAAGTAATAAAATTCGTCGCAGAAATTCAATTATCTTCAAAAGTAATAAAATTCTTCGCAGAAATTCAATTATCTTTAAAATTTTTTTTAAATTCTCATCAAAATTACTATTATTTTTAGAAATAATGAAATTCTTCTCCGAAATTCAATTATTTTCAAAAATTTTCCTCAATTCAATGATTTTCAATATCTACTATTTTCATAAAATTTTCCAAAAGTATTCAATTATTTAAAAGAAATTTAATAAAATTCCACACAAACTTTTAATTATTTTCAAAAAACAATAAAAATTTCACAGGAATTTTATTATTTACAAATTTTTTTATAAATTTCTTGGCAATCATTCAATTATTTTCATAAATAATAAAATTTTTACGGGGATTCAATTATTTTTGTAAATAATAGCATTCTTTTTAGGGATTCAATTATTTTCATAAATATAATAAAACACATTGCAGAATTTCAATTATTTTTAATACAATTTTAATCGAATTCCTCGAAAAAATTCTTAAAAATTTTATTAAAAATCATCAAAAGAATTCAGTTATTTAAAATTCTTTATAAAAATTCAATTTTAAGAAACATGCAAGTATTCAATAAATTATTTATTTTTGTATTTAAATAATTGAATTCTAGTAGAATTTTCTAATAAAAATTTATTTAAACATGAATTTCTGTTAAAATTTTAGATAGTAATTGAATATTGATGGCGTGATTATTTAGAAATAATTTAATTTTGAAATTAATTTGTTTGAAAAAGTTTAATTGAACTTTTTAATTATTATTTTAAGTTTTTATTTTCTAATATTTATTTAATTGAAGAATTTTCGAACAATTGAAATTCCGTAAAATTGAATATTGTAAACAAATGGATTTGAAAATTGTCAAAGAACTTTTTAGAAAATTATTAAAAATAATAATCGATTTAAAGAAGAATTTTAGTTAAAAATTCTTGTAAATAATAATTGAATTGTAAATGATTTTATCACTTGGTCATCTTGAATTATTATAAAACATGAAGAAATCGATAACTCCGAGTCTTCGACCCGAAGTGATCGATTTCTTCATGTTTTATAGTTATGAAAAATTTAATTTATACTTTAAATAAAATGTTTTCTTATTTGACTCGGACTGGCTATATTTTTGTCAATAATTGGTCCGTAAATGGTCCGTAAAGTCCGTATCTTTAAATACTTTCAATGGTTCGAGCCCTGAGTATATCTAATAATTTTTAGAGTGAATCAAAATATTTCTTGGGATCAGGGAAAAAAATGAAAATTCTGTCTGGAAATCCGGGAAAAGTGAGGGAAAAATAAAATAAAATTTTTGTGGCAACCCTGCTGATTATGAGGAAAATTGAAAAACTTAACGAAGAGTAATAAATAAAAGAGGGGAATAAAGGAAGTGCGCCTGAATAAATGGACAAAAATATAGTTTCCTCTAAAATGTTCGATTTAACAAAGACGAATTTGAGGTGAACCTTGAGTTAAACGGGTAAGAATAAAACTTGTACTTGTAAAGGGAGAAAGCCCAATGGGAAATTTACAACTGGCGTAGTACTGCGCCAGCACTGGCAGCACTGGCGGCAAGGCTGAGAGCCAGCACTGGCATGGCACTGGGATGATAACGCCGTCTGGCGCTGCCGAAGTACTGTCTGTCAGTGCTGCCAGACAGCGCTGGCGCAGCACTGGACCAGTGCTGGCTGAGAATATTGCCGCAATAAATGCCGTATTGTTATTTATTAATTAGTCGTAAATTAATAATTATAAATAATTTAACAACAAAATGGTAAATAATATTAATAAATAGTTATTATTCATAAAATATTTCTCTTCTTAAAGAAATTGTATTAAAGATGGAGACTAACAATGGATATAGTAAATGAAGTAGAAAAAAATTGTTTATAACATTTAAAAATTAAATAATAAACAATTACAGTAAGTGTGCATTAGATTTTCATATTTTAGTACCTAACGATTGGAATCTAGAAATATCGCAAACCTATGAAAATAAACAAAATTGCTGACGAGGGGAATCGAACCTACGACCTACGGACTAACAGACTAACGCTCTAACCACTATGCTAACGACACGTGTGTGCAGTAAAATTTTAATATCTCAGTATCATTCAGACATACAATTATTGAGTCAAAGATGAGAAAAAAATAGGGATACGTTAGAAATAATAAATTGAAATAAAATAAATTAAACTAAATTTTTAAAAATTAAATTACTTTACTTATTGCATTTAACATTTTACGTAATTCTTAAATTACGTGGTAATTTTTTAATAATTTTTTATTCATAGTAAGAAGTATAATAGTATTTTAATAGGAACCAAATTATTATTGAGATTAAAGTTTAAATTTTGTTTATAATTTTAATTTGTTTAAATAATTTATTATTTACAAAATTAGACAATTATGTTAAATTATTATTATTATGAAATTTAATAAAAATAAAAAATTAATAACTGAAAAGTAAAATATTCATTTTTTTCAATAAATTTATATTTATAAACATTCATAAACTTTTTTTATAATTTTTTTCAAGTTTATGTCAAAAAAGCAATGTTGGCAAAGAGCGTTGTGAACAATTTTTCTATACTCAGCCAGCACTTGCCGCCGTGGCTTGTCCAAGCTTTGGCGAAACAAAAATTCTGTACTGCGCCAGCACTAATTGTCGAGGCTCGGCTAGACTACGCCGAACAATCGTCTGAGTACTAAGCCAGTGGTGAACATCGGCACTACACTGGCATTTCCCATTGGGAGAGGGAGGAGAGAACTTTTTTAGGTTCATATTCCGCACTTAAGTTACTTCTGCCTCAAGAAACGCGTTTTAGTTGTTCCATGCTCTAGAGGGGAGAAGAAGAAGAAGAAGAAGAAGAAGAAGAAATAATAGAAAGGATTTTTATGATTATTTACGTGCTGTTTACTTTGAATTGTATTTTATTCTCGATAACTTTTATTGTTGTACCCACTATTCAACAGCATTATTTAGCACGCAAAACGATAGGAACGTAAGTTTGTAGCAAAAATGAGCTTTAAATACCATAAAAATAATACAAATGATACCACTAATACAACTAATAGATAGAATTACATGTCCATTAGTCTAAATTGTTGTCTTTGGAGAAATATTTGTATTTAATTGTTTGTGGTATATACAATTACACTCTGCTCCATATAATGGATTTTGAGTGTATTTAAATATCAAGCAGAGGGATTCCTTAGATCTTGCAAGTAGCACTGATCTCAGATGGCTATTCAGTTTAATTTAGTGTGTCAGTTTCAACTGTTCTCCAGCGACCAAAATGTATGCACACAGGCCATCGCGTCGTCTCTTGGCAAAGCTAAAGTCTACCAAGGGAAACAAACCTGTCCTTTATGGTAGAGGATGCCTCTTCAAGGTTGTGGTGTCGCACAAAGCAATCCTTTCCATTTGTAATTAATTCCGTTATTGTCGGTTCGAGAAATGCACGCAGATCAGGTTTCTGAGGCTGTAATAGAAACAGTTCATTTCGAGATCCAAAGAAATACTTGTCGGGTTGTTTGTAATCCCAAGAGCCTTTGAAACTGTCCTAATCAAAATTATATCATCTACCTCAAACTATTTCATTCCCATCATTATTATGCTCCAAGTAATTATTATTATATCTTTGAAATTGTATTCATTTGCAAAGATGTTTTTAGAACCTCAGGACATCCATAACTACCAATATTATATTATTTTCATTGAAAATTTAAAATCAAGAACAAAGAGAATTTTCTCTTATTGAAAAAGAAAGTTGGGGAGAATAATAAAAATTTGTAATCGTGTAATGAAAGTTTCGGAATCTAATCTAGAGACTGCCTCTAATGTGACAGGGCTTTTGATATAGCCACACACACACACATAGTGGTTGTCGTCGTTTGGTTAGTTGAAACTTTCAACATTTCCTGACCCCGAACCGGAATTCTCATGGAATTTTAATCCCTTGCTTGGAAACTCGGCGAGATTTATAAAGCGGCTGAATATACTCCTTCCGCACTTTTCAGGAAGTGTCGACGGAGATCACGTAGACCTTTGGCGCAAAAACGAGGCAGTTTATGAACGTTTAAAATCAGCCGAGAACTGCTAATCTGTCCATTCGACATGAGGATTTATAAAATACGAAACTTCATAACTGGACTTTTATTTTTCATTTTCCTCATACACTGAAAATTGTAACTTCTTTTCAACCTCTTCCTTTTAATATCAAAACTTGAAAAGCCATTTGAAAATAATATAGAGAGAAGACTTTTGCAAAGTCTTTTTTCCAAAAGGAACGGGTACAAAAAACGTAATTATAAACTTTCGTTAATAGATGGAGACAGAAAGAGAGGATAAAAATATATCTTTGAAAAATCTTCAACTTTTCAAATGATGCATAAGGGTAAAATTTAAATTCAAAGAAAAATGTTCCAATGTTTAATAACTTAGAATTGTTTGAAATTTGAATGATTCTGCAGGGAATGGCAGTCAAAAGGACTGTAAGGTTTGCAATGAATTTAAGACCACTCTTGCCTTAACTGTGCAGACCACGCTAGTGCAAGTGTACAGAGCATGCACCGGCAACATTGTTTAACTTCCATCTGAATTAGCCCACAACCCACATTATTCTCCACAATTTGGGTTCCCCGTCGTTTCTAGTTTCACATGAGTCTGGAGAATGTTTAAACTTTAAAAAGAACATTTTAAATGATGATTCAATGAATAAAAAATATTATAGATTTTTCCTCACTGTTACACTGTAGAAAAATGTAAATCTGTACTAAAATAATTCCATTCAAATGGAAGAATTAGAATTTTCCGAAACAGTAAATTTTGGGAAAATTTTTAAGTTTCAAAGGTTGTCAAAAAAATATGATTTTGTTTTTCCCTGATTTCTAGACAGAATGTTGATTGTTGACTTTATTCTAACCCTGACAAATATTTTGATTTACTCTAAAATTTATTATTTACTCAACAACATGTTCTAATACATTTTTTTGCGAATTTCTTTAATTGTAAAATTATGCAGAAAAATCAATAGTTTTATTTAAAAATTTAAAATATATATTTAATCGTTCTTAATTTTTTATAGAAATTAAGATTTTCAAAAATTCCAAATTAAAACCTTTTAAAATTTAATAACATATTATTATTATAATACATGAACATATCGATCGTTCAATTTCTTCATATTTTATAATAATTAAAGATGATCGAGTGCGATATAATCATTTTTTTATATTATAAGAATACTGTTACTGTAACTTTATCAAAATTACACCGAAAAAAATAAAATCTCAAAGTGAGAAAAAAATTCTGCTTGACAATTATTTTAACATTTTATTTTCAATATATACGAATATTCATCTACAAAAAAGAAGAATTTTTGTATATATATATATATTTAAAAGTTTTTTAACTAAAAGATGAATTTTAATCTTTCTTCTTTGATTTAAATTATTCCTTTTAAATTGAAACAAATTTATACATTTAATAGAAAATATAAAAGAGGAAAATCCTCTCAATTAGTAAGGAAAAATTTAGTGCCCATATGTAAGAGGAAAAAATGCTGCAAAAGAAGAGGAATCGTCTAAAATTGAAAACATTTTTTTTCGGTGTATTTTCATCATTTCAATTCAATTATTATTTTTTAAAATTTTTAACTAAAATTCTTTTTCAAATCAATCTTTCAAAAATTCAACTATTTCGAAAATTCAATTTTTTTAGAGTTTTTAATTCAAATTCTTCTATATAAATCCATTGTTTTTAATAATTAATTAAATATAAAAATATATTAAGAAACTTAACTAATTTTTAAAGAATTTAAATTATCAAAATTTTTCAAAAAACTAAGTTCTTAATCGGATACTTTTGAAAAATTTTATTGAAAATTATTCAATTCATACAAAAAAATTCAAAATAATTGAAATTTTGATAAGAAATTTATCATCATTTTTAAAAATAATTTAATTATTTTGAGAAATTTTATTGAAAACAATTGATATTCTGCCAAGAAATTTATCAAAAATTTTAAAGAATAATTCAACTTTCAACTAATTGAAATTTTGACAAGAAATTTATAAAAAATTTTAAGAATAATTAAATTCTCGTGAGAAATTTTATTGAAAATAATTGATATTCTTCTAAGAAATTTATTACAAGCTTTAAGAATTATTGACTTCTTTCTAGTAATTTTCTTAATTTTCAAATTGAAACCTTTTGAAATTAATTCTTCTTATGAAAATTGTAAAGGCAACTATTATAATATTTAATTATTTTTGAAATTTTCAAATAAAACTATTCATTAAATAATTTCTAAATAATAATTGGAGGCGAGTTTTTTGGATATGTAAAATCAAAAAATTCAAGTTATAAATTTGTGAAGTTCGGGGCAAGTACGGAAAAGTACAGCAAAGTATGGAAGATTCTAAAAATGGGTTTTTGGGAAATATTAAGTCTGAAAATTAAAATTCTATCTTTTTGGAGTTCGGCAAAGTACGGAAAAGTACAGAACAGTATGAGAGATTAAAAAAATAGTTTTTTGAGAAATATTAACCCTTAAACCGCACCCTGGGTGTGCGACACCCATATTCTAGCTTTTTCCTCTAATATCTCGTTTAAATTCGTAAAATTTGAACATGTCTTGATATTGGGCAGTACATTTTGTACTTAACTTTATAATTCGTAAGTGACATAAGTCTGCCAAGTGTCTTTGATAACTTTATGAAGTTGACGGCGAAAAATGTGTGCTTGTCTGACACCTAGTTTTTGGTTTAAGGTAATTTCAGTAGTTTTAAAAAACTCTTTTTTAATTATTAAAATTAAATAAATCATTATGAAATCTATTTTCCTCCAAAATAGATGTACTGAGCTATATAAGATAATTTTTCCAAAAGATAATATCCTATTCCAGCTTGGAGAACACACTTAAAAGTCCCCGGGTGTCGCACACCCAGTGTGCGGTTTAAGGGTTAAATAATAAGAAAATTACAAATCTGAATTTTTAGAGTTTGGCAAAGTACGGGAAAGTACAGCAAAGTATGGGAGAGTAAAAAAGGGGTCTTTGGAAAATATTAAAAAAGAAAATTTAAAATCTGAATTTTTTTCCAAAAAACCTATTTTACTCTGTACATTTACGTATTTTGTCGAACTTCAAAAATTCAGATTTTTAATTTTCTTATTTAATATTTCCCAGAAAACCCTTTTTTTACTCTCCTATACTTTGCTGTACTTTTACATATACCTTGCCGAACACCAAAAAGACAGAATTTTAATTTTCAGATTTAATATTTCTAAAAAACTATTTTTGTAATCACCCATTCTTTGCTGTTCTTTCCCATACTTTGCCAAACGTCAAAAATTTAGAATTTTAATTTTCAGATATAACATTTCCCAAAAAACTATTTTTTAAATCTCCCATACTTTTCTGTAGGTACTTTCCCGTACTTTGCCGAACTCCAAAAAGACAGATTTTTTATTTTCTTATTTAATAGGGTAACTGCACCAATTGCCGAGGGTGCTCCAATTGTCGAGGATAATAATTTTCTTTTTTAGATAAATAGTATAATATATAATATTTAAGAACAAAAAAAAATTCTAAATAATCTTTGTATTTTCAACTGTATATTTATATATAAAAATTTCGTAGCGATTCTACTAAAATAATTATTTAATTAATATTATAATTCACTGCTGTGAAATTTACACGAATCTCCATTTTCTTAATACTTCAGGTTGATTAAAACAGATTTTTAGAAATGCAAATTAAACATATTTATAATGACTTTTTGTGTACAAAATTATTATTATAATTTTGTACACGAACTAAATTAATTTTGTATGCATGTTTTTTTGTTAAAAAAAAATATTTAATATTTTTTAAAAGCAAATCATCGGTATTTGGTTCCTTTTTTTGACAGTTCCATTTTTCGAGGTAATGACTCGAAAATTGGTGTAGTCACTTTTTTCGCTGATGCACCATTTATCGATGGTTAAGTGTTTATTTACTAAACGTCAAACATAAATGCCAAACATTTATAGGTACAGAGAAAAAGAAAAAAAATGCTCCAAAAATTTACAACCAACAGAAAATAATCAACCAAAAAAACGAGAAAGACCGAAAAAAAATTAATAAAAAAATGCATTATTTAAAACTAAAAAATGTTGTACTATAGTTTAATTATAATTAACCATTATATTTACAGTTCGTAATAAAAGTTTATTTTATTCGTTTACAAATTTAATGTGACCTAAATTAATTTATTTTTTCAATTAATGTCTGATTAACAAAATTGATTAAATTTAATTAACTTATATTTATAAAAGTTTAAAAAACAGTTAAATAATTTTCTGTCCTGTATCATCTACAATAAAAATGTTTTATATCGATATTATAAATTATTGAATTATAGTTAAATAAATATATTTGTTTTCTGGTAATGTTCTATAATATTTTTATCGAAAAAATAAATATCTACTCGATTTTCTAATATCTGTACAGGTTAATTGTTAGGTTATATTGGGTTATATGTTTAAAAATGTCATACCCTCGACAATTGGAACAGACCCTCGAGAAATTAGCACAAGACCATCGACAAATGGTGCTTTTGCTCGATTGACTTTTAAATATATTTTTTGATTAACAATTTAGTTTATATTAAAAAAATAAATATGAATATTAAACATTATTAGATCCTTCGTCCAAATATACAAAAATCAAATTTTAAAGTGCATTTACTTCCGAGAAAAAAAATGTCAAAGTCACATGTTGCCTAAAACCCTCGACAATTGGTACAGTTACCCTATTTCCCAATAAACCCTTTTGTACACTCCCACACTTTGCTGTACTTTTCCGTACTTTGCCAAACTCTAAAAATTCAGATTTTTAATTTTCTTATTTAATATTTCTCAAAAAACTATTTTTTTAATCTCTCATACTGTTCTGTACTTTTCCGTACTTTGCCAAACTCCAAAAAGATAGAATTTTAATTTTCAGACTTAATATTTCCCAAAAAACCATTTTTTGAATCTCTCATACTTTGCTGTACTTTTCCGTACTTGCCCCGAACTTTCCAAATTTATAACTTGAATTTTTTGATTTTGTGTGGCAACGCTGTAATCAGTTATATCATGATTTAGGGACTTTTGTTTCAGTTACACCCTTCTAATTTTAAAGATTAATAATTAAACACAAAAATATATCTTCTGATATAGTAATTAATTAATTTTAATAGTGCAATTCACTATACAGAGTTCTAAAAATAAAGTGTAAATATTATAAGAAAGAATTATTATGTAATATTGAAAAATATACTAAAATACACTAAATGAATTTTCGAGATAGAGACAAGTTGCGACTTTGATATAAGGAGTTCCACGTATGAACAAAGTGAGTGATGTCAGAGATAAGGAATCAAGCTTGATTCGCGAATATACCTGAGAACATGATTGTTCGAACAAAGTTTATAGTTCGAACAGCATGAAACTAGGTCGCAATGTAACTAACGAGACAACGCGGAGATGATCTCTTTCATCTGAAGCATCTTGAGTGGCAGCAGGTGATGATAAATTTAGTGCAACAACGAGACCACGATCCAAGTAATTAAGAAGCTTTTATAAAGACAAGTGAGAGTCTCCAAGGAGTCACTCGTTGGAGGTCATAAAATAAAAATGAAAAAGACACAAGAACCTTCACTAAGTCTCCTAGAAGAGATATTTTCAACTGCACAAAAAAGAAACAGAAATAAAAACAATAAAGAAGAGATGAGGTAAAAGCTAAGAGAAAATATAATTTTTAGTTTCAAGAAATGTTTTTCCTTCAAAAAAAAAAATTTGAAAAGCATCAAACATTGAAAACTTAATATTTCAAAACTTTCATATTAAGTCTTTGAACTTATTTCTTTTTGCTAATTATTTCGAAATAAGATATTTATCATTTTAGCTAAAAATTCTAATTAGTCAATTTATTTATTAGATTTAAATAAAAAAAAGTGTTTGAGTGAACAAAAAGGAAGTAACCGAATAATATTATCAAGTTAGAGAAATTTTTCTTTGATCCACTAGCAATGCGGTACAAATTTCTTTGATTTACACAAGCTTTCTTTGAATCAAATAATCCGATTTCTAGCAGTACATTATTCGAAAGCACAATTGTCGATTTGTACACTGATTGAAATAACACCACCTCTTCTTCTGTATGTCTCATGTCTGAGTGAAATTGAATTTACATCTGTAAGTTGATAATTTGTTCGCTGAGGGTTTATACCGTTGGGTCATGAAGAACAGATAGGTTTCAGGATCAAAGAGTGAAAATTCCTTCAGGAATTCAAATACGCCTGCGAAGTCTCTTTTACATTTAGATGCGCTCCATGTTATATTATTTTAATTCAATCCTCTTTTATACCTCCAAGATATAATTGTTTTACATTCAGAATAAAAAGTGTTTTGTAAATGTTGAATAAGAATGACAAGAAATGAGATATCATTTTTTTTCTTTTCGTCGTGAAACATTTTTCATTGTTAATTCTTTTTGACAAAAAATAGCTAAAATAAAGTACATAAAAGAATGGAATTACGGTTCAATTTTTTTAAATCTACCCGCCATATTAGATCGACCATTTTGAATTTATAAAATCTGGTCTAAAAGAATCAAACGTGAAAGACGATTACAGGATTCGCACTCATCAAATAAAACCTACTATTTACTACTTTTTTACGTTATGCTACTATTTGGGTACTTTTTTTAGATTTCACCCACTAAATGCTACTATTTCTGTATTTTGAGAATTTCCACTACTTTAAATTCGCTAATACTAGAAATCAAAAAACTATTCTCAAAAATTATAATCAAATTCTTTAAAACGATTCAATTATTTTTAAAAAATATTCGAAATTCAATTATTTTCAATATCTAGTATGTATTCTCATAAAATTTTGCAAAACAATTTAATTATTTTTAAAAAAGTTGATAAAATTCAACCAAAAATTAAATTATTTTCATAAATAATACACGGAGAGAGAATATATATTAAATTTTGTAAAAGTATTTTAAAAATGGGGAAAAAGTGCAACAAAGCGAAATTTTGATATAGAAAATACTAAACTTTAAAAAAAGTTTTGTGAAATTAAAGGTAGGTGCAGCGATACGTCACCGGACTAATATCAATAGGGGTTTCTTCATTCGCCATGTATTTGGATAGGTCTCATTGAACTTGATTCTGGTATGTGTCGTTTCTCTCTCTTTCGGAGTGCATTCTTCTTTCCTTATGTGTGGTCTAGTTTGCAGAAGGTTGTCAAATTGATGCGTAATCCTTATTTCTTTTACATTACTTGAAATATAACTTCTCTTTCTTGGATTTGTTATAACTTATAAATTTGTTGTAATTACATAAATATAATAAGATATCCCAGGCGGAAATTTCCAACCGGCGCGGATCCTAGCCCGTACTGACGCCGGTGTAACTGTACTGGCTCGGAACCGCCTGCCAACCGAATGTGAACGGGCATTCTACCGAATAGTGACTAGGCCAGGAGCGCGCTGGCAACCGGCTCGGAACTGGCATTCTACCGCCCGCTGACCGGCCGGGAGAAGCCGTTCCGTGTATAATTCAACCGGCTGGGACCTGGCACTCTACCGACCGTGGATTTTTCATTCAATAGCCAGCTGAGCGCTGGCATTCTACCGACTGACAACCGGGTCGGATCCAAATGATAATTTCAACAAATATCAATACAAAAAATAATAATTAATTGCAAAAGATAAATACTAATGACAATTCATTGACAGTTCACTTTACACATTTTTTTATACACTTAAACGCAATTTTTTATTACATAGACATTTGAAAAATCCTAACGCTTGGGGTACGAACCTACGCCTAACCGAATATTTACGCACCGAAATCTCGCACGCTAACCACTATGCTACGCTCGCATGGGACTCTCAAATCTTAAATACTCTCAAGTGTCACAAGCTGAAATAAAACTTGTAGAATTACTACGCGTCAATGATACCGCCATATTTTCAATACTTAATTGAATGTATATTTAGGACTATTTCAATATTTCGTTAAAAAAGAAACTTGTTATATTTTTATTATTATATAATACATATATTGAATAATTGTTTTTCAATATAATAATATTGAACGTAATAATATTAATAATTTTAATTAATATCTCAATAATAATAAATTTATTATTATTAAGATATTATTAATTAATTTTATATATTATTAATTAACATTAATATTATTGAGAATTAATAATAAATTATCAATATTAATATTAATTAATAATATATCAATAACCATAAATTTATTATTATTGAGATATTAATTAAAATTATTAATATCATTACCTTCATTAATATTGTATTGAGAAACAATTATTCAATTATTATTGAGATATTATTAATTAATAATATATAATATTAATTAATAACGAATTTTTCTAATTATTTAATTTTTAAAAAAGTCTCAATAAATAATTACTTAATATATTGATTAGATTCATTTATTAATAATTATTTTCTAAAATAATGCAATTACTTGTAATAATTATATAATTTATAATGTGACAATAAATGACGAGATCCGCAGTCGGATCCGCCCCAGTACCGAGCCAGTACAGACTCAACATATCCGTCATTCTTCCGACGCCGCAGAAGAATAAGATCCGCCGGCGGAAGAAATCCAGTTCCGAGCCAGTACTGACAATAGTGGGAAGACGGTTCCGACAGTCGGAGCATAATCTGTACCGCGCCGGTTGCTTTTTCAGATCCGAATCGGTACAGACCGTCGGTACTTGCGGTCTGTACGGGCGCGGATCCCAGCCGGTTGTAAACTCCGACGTTCGTCCGACTTTTCCGCCTGGGATACCATATTAATAGAAAATGTACTGAATATAATGCAATGATATATGACATACACATACACACACATACACATACACATGTAAATATTATAAGAATTATATAAGTAAATCAAGAATATTAATAAGAATATACATAAATAATTCAAGAATATTAATAAGAATATACATAGGTAAATAAAGAATATAATTAAGAAACTACATAGTTGAATCAAGAATATTGATAAGTTACGGACGTAACAAAAGTTATAATAAATTCGTCCGCAAGAATTCAATTATTTTCATAAATAATACAATGCTTTTTAAAAATTCAATTCTTTCCAAAAAAATTTAATAAAATGCCACGCAGACATTCAATTATTGTTAAAATTTTGAATAGAATTCTTTGTAAAATTGAATTATTTTTTAAAACTTTTCGCAATTCAATGATTTTTAATAGGTATCTACCCATTATTGCATTAAATTTTCAAACAAAATTCAATTATTTAAATTAGAATTTACATAAAATTAGTCGAAAGAAATGAATTATTTAAAAAATTTTATAAAATTCCTCGCAAGAATTAAATTATTTTTATAAATATTTAAATTCTGTCATGAATAATAAAATTCTTTAAAGGAATTGAATTTATTAGCGGGATATTGGGATATCCCAGGGATATTTGTGACATCTCAGAGATATCCCTGGGATATCCAAATTTGCATCCCATGGGAGACTCGCGCGGGATATCCAAATATTCTCAACACGGGATATGCCACGTGAGGAATATAGTAATATGTTGAGAAATAATTAGAGCTTTAAAGAGTTGAAAAACCATTATTAAATTATATCCAGAATGAGAAAAAAATTATTTCAAAAATAAAAGATTATTTGACTAATATCAAAGTTATTTGTTTGTGATTTAATAAACATTAGTTGAATTCAATAAAATGTTTTTTTAACGCTAAACATTTATTGTGTGTGGGTTTAAACTAATTTTAGTCAATTCATTTTGTCTATTACTGATAAATATTTATTGGTTAAAGATATTTACAAGAAACTAAAAAAATGTGAAAGTTAAACATATTAAACAGCAACACTTATAATCACACAGTGCAAAACACACGCTTCTGATCTAATGACGCGACGCCATGGTCGTCATGACACTCAACAGCTGGGATGGTCGATGAGTACATACTTATAAAATTTTATTTCTTCTTGTTTAAAGGGGAAAATATACTGGATTTTCAGTAATTAATCTAGTAATTTATGCAGTATTTGTTTAGAATGTAGTTAGAATAAATATTTGAATAATTTAATATATATCATCTACCAAAAAAGTAACTAAAAAATCGTACACTCTAAGCTGAATTGATAAATATATTTATTTTCCACTTTCGTTAATTTAATGCAACAAATATCTAAACAAACTTTTTCTAATTTAAATGCGTTAAATATAATTTCACAGGTCTTTGACACACACTCTTTGACACTTGGAACGATTGCATTTCGTTTCCTGCGCATGCGCTGACATATCCCACGCGGGATATCCCACACGAGTTGCCCCAAGAAAGAAAACTTTGCATATCCCGTGGATATCCCAGGGATCTCCCAGAGATATCCAGTGGATGTCCTTGGGATATCCAAATTTCCGTCCCGTGAGATATCTCATGGGATCTCCCTGAGATATCCTAGGGATATCACGGGATGGAAATGGGATATTCGCGGGATATCCCGTGCTGTGAGAGAAATTTTTTCACTCCTTTTTTTTAGTTTGAAAGCTACTTTTTGCTACTTTTTTAAAATTAATTATCGAGTGCGAAATCTGTAATTACGATTTATGATAATTGAGGATATTTTTGTCAAAAAACTTACTCTCTAAATTTGAATCAGCGAAAAGTCGCTGATTGACCAGCCCAGAGTATGCAGCTGATGAAATAGCGTATATACGCTGGAAAATCAGTGCATATACGCTGTTTTATCAGTGTATATACGCTATTTCATCAGCGCGTCAAGTTGCGCAGACGTCACTCATGGGAATATACTAGAATATATACTTTCACTTAAAGCTAACCCCGGTCTCACAGACCGCTATACTTCAAATATTTATTTATATTACAAAATTTAACGAATAAAAATTTTTAAAAAAGTTGTCTCCTAACAGATTTTCATAAAATATGAAGCTACTAAAAAGTTCAAGTTCTTATTATACTTTGAAAAAAAGTTACAAGCAAAGAAAATTTTAATAGCGGTCTGTCAGACCGGCATAGCACTTTAAAGGTTAATCAAAAAATGGATTATTCTAATTTTTATCGAAGTAAATGACAAAAAATTTAATACCTCATATAGTTTACACCGAGAGTGAGACAAAAATGTTTCTTTGAAAATTAACAGAACAAGACAAAGGGCGAGGAAAAAGTGTACATATATAACCGTAAATGCAAGTAGAAAAGACAGAGTAGACAGATAGTGTAAAGGTGCTGGAGGTGAGTCAGAACAGAGGCATTGTCGCATTAACATTCCTTTCGTGTGAAGAGGGTGTAGAGCGGGAGAGTGGAGCGGTTAGGGTGGGATTTGATTATGGAGGGTTGGTAGTGGCCTGTGAGTTGGATGGAGCTTTCGAATAAGAAGAGAAAAGGGTCGAAGCGAGAGGGAAGGATTCGGAAACGAAGTTACTGAAAGAGGAGAGACGCCGTTTTTGGATGCGTTGTGGAGCGCACGAATTAGGCGACTTCTCTGGCATTCAAGTTAGTCTTGGATAAAAACCGTTTCTCCTAACGAGGATTTCGAATGCGCCAAGGGAAAGCAATAATAAGAGAGCAGAGTCTCCCAATTCTCAAAAACACAAATTTCTACCTGTTCTCTTTCTTCTTAATCCATCCCTCAAATCTTTTCCCATTAGAAAATTAAGGAACTACAATTATTAAAAATATTAGAAATAAATAAGAAAATTAGACAGTGATAGTATCTGCTATACATGAATTTGGAAAAGAGACGATCAAATCAAAGTGATCATTCACAGGATGGATCTGTGATATATATTTCGGAAACTAGGGATCGATAAACCAATCCAAACGGATATGACTCTCTCCATCCTATATGTGAGAGTGATTCGAATATCAAGTTGACAATATTTGTCCATTTTCTAAATCTCGTAAATCAGTTTCCTTCCTTCCCTCCATTTTGAAACATGTCAATATTAGAAAAAAAAGAATTAACAAAATTCATTGTAAAATGGCATCAATAACTGATTGAAAATACTTGTACCGAAAACTGGCGAATATAGAGTATTGCAACTACGATCGTTGAATAAACAAACAACAAATTTAATGAAAAGTCCATTATTTACCTTCATTGTTGATATAAAAAATATATTTTTTAATAAATAAAGAAGACATTTTTTCTATAGGCATATGGGTGATTCTCCGTGTAGCGCAGAATTTAATGTCCCTGGTGTTTTTTAAGAAATCAGTTTCATATATTGTAATAAATACAACGTGGGTAACTTATTTCCATGATAACAAATAACAGTCTATTGTCGTTTTCATTTAAAAGTTTATAATTTTGCTTAAAAATCTGTTTTAAGGTGCCAAATCGTCATGCCCAAGTAGAAATGTAATACTGGCATAGTACTGATCTTGTACTGACTGCCAGTATTGCAGTACTGACTCCAGTACTAAGTCAGTACTGGGAAAACCCTGGCTGGTAACGCTGTCCAGTACTGATTTTTACCGGCGGTCAGTATAAGCTCCTTATTTAATTATTAAAGCATGGGGAGTAATTTATTGAATACTAATAATTATTATTAGTAATAATTATTATTAATTAATTATTAGAATTCCTTTTATTAAAATAAGTTTTAAAAAAATATTTTTCTTATTTTTTCATTATTTATTTAAATCTTATTTATTTAAATTAATGACTAAATTATTATTATTACTGGTTATTAATTATTTAAACTTATACTTTATGTAACACTGTTAAGAATTATACACAAAACACTTAAAACTAAGACGGAAAAATATCGCACGCACGGGGGACCGAACCCTAGACCTCGAGGACGCAAGTCGAATACACATACCGCATAGCCACGCAAGCTCGGGAGTTATCTCGCATAAACTTCCTTTTGAATTGTGGGACCGATATATACAGTGCTTTAATAATAAATCCACTGCATAATGCATATTATATTTATTTCAAGAAAAATTATTATACATATATCTTTATATACATTTTATCAAGTCATTATGTAGTAATTAATAGATACATCATAATAATATGGTAAAAATTATTAATATAATTATTTATTTATTATTTATAATCTAATTATTTATTAAAATAATAATAAAAAAAAATTTATTTAAGAAAAATTTTTGTTAAATAAATAAATAAAAATATATATACAGCTTTAAAAAATAAAATTTTTTTTATTATTAATAATACGTAATAATTCTAAAAATAATTAATTAATAATAATTTATTATTATATTATTAAAATATAGGGTAGAGTGGGGTAAAAAAGCCATGGTGTAAAAAAGCCATTTGAGTTTTATTTAAAAACTATTAAGCCGATTTATCAGCTGTTTAGAATATAAATACTATTAGGTAATACGCAACTTTTGAATCTAATTTGAATGTTGTACCTAGATTAATATTGTTTTTATTGTAATTTTAATTTTTTGTTGCTTTTTTGAAAACATTTTGGTGAACTTTTCAAACATATTACAATTTGATTAAGTGAACGAATAATAAAAGTAAATGTTTGTACATAAGGAGAAAAGTATACCGAAAACGTATACAATGTTAATTTTTGGAAATTGAACTGAATTAACAATTTATTTTTGCTTTTTTTAATAACTGGTCTTGGGTGTAAAAAAGCCAGGGCAAAAAATCCATTAAATATTTTGTGAAATTCACTTGTTTTCTATTTAAACTAACCTTCTTATTTTACAAAATTTCTCGTGTTTATTTAATAAAATAAATTAAACACGACGAAAAAGAAGTTCAAAATGCATTTAAAAAATAAACAATGAATAAACGGTTGCAACGAAATATGTTATCTGTGGTAAAACTTAAAGAGAACTTCTAAAAAAGGTACGAAAAATTGGCAGTGCAAATGAAAAACAGGTAAACTTAATATAATTTTCAATTTTGCTTGCTAAAAACTCTTTCATAATTATTAGAATATTTTTCAAATAAGACTATTTGTCATATAAATAAAGGGAAACTATAAAAATACCTAAATTGATAACATGTTTTGCTAAAATCGTAGGGTGGCTTTTTCACCCCACCAGGTGGTGCAAAAAAGCCACTTGCAGTCCTTTCGTAAAACTCTTATAACTTAGTCCTTTCATGAGATAAAAAATATTTCCGTCAAGAATTTTCAAGCTTAATAACTAAACTTTCAATAACAATTGGAAATTTGAGAAAAAAATTTTAAATACAGATTTTACAACATCAAAAGTAAAAATGTGGCTTTTTTACCCCACTCTACCCTATTAGTTAATAATAAATTAATAAAATGTTTGATATTATTGTTGATGAATAATGTTTTTACAAATCTTTGCAAATATTTTAATTGTTAATAAATCAAACGATGTTTAATGTTTAATTACATTATAACAAATTTTGATTGTTTTTTTAACTCCTTCGCAGTACTGATTTAGTGTTAAGCCAGTTTTCTGCCAGTACTGATTTTAGAACTTTTCTAACTCCGACATAGTACTGATTCGGTTTTGGAGTCAGTATACTCCCAGTACTGATCGGGTTCCGAAAGTCAGTACCGACGGTCAGTACTGAGTCAGTACCATGTCGGTGTTTAACTCCGTCCTAACTCCGGACATTTCTACTTGGGTGGTGTAATCAGTCCCCACTACCATTTAATATATAAAATGTTATTCTTTTAGTAAAATATAATAATAAATATAATGAATATTGACATTTTCTTATTGTCGAAGTTAGTGGAATTGAGAAGAACAAAATACTTGTGAAAAAAAAATTTATTTTTTAAATATTTTTGTAGTTATTTCTTGTCTCTCGTTTTCGCGTCATGGTATAATCACTTTGTAAAACTGCATAATTTACATAAAAAATGAAATCGAAAAATTAGTTAACATTAATAAAAATCATTAATAAACTCTCCTAAGTAAATTACTAAAAAATAAATTAATGCAAAAAATTTGTTTTCTGTTTTATATGTGTTACAAGCATGAAAGTTGCATAGGGAATCACAGAATCGCCATGGTCGAATCATAATAATTATATTTGCAATAAAATGAATAATTATTTATATTTTACGTCAAAACAAGTTTAATAGTCTAAGGTTAGTGAAAATAAATGACGTTAAAAAAGAAAAAAATTAAAATCGCTAATAATTTGTTTAAAAAAATAGTTTTATTTGCGCGTCATGGTGTAATCAATTTTACACGGGTGTTTATTGTAAAAAAGAAAATTATAATTATTTTGTCTGGCCTACCACGAATATTTTATTCTTGAATGTTGAACTTTAAAATTCTATATCGACTTTTACATAATTTGACAAAAAAATTTCAAAAATAATAAAATCCAAATTGTGCGCTACGCGGAGAATCACCCATATATAGACATAGTGCGACAAATTGCAGATAATTTAGTTAAAACTGTGTGCAGGAGTCTCTGATTTAAATACGGGTTGTTGTGCTGGCCGACATTTGAATTATTTGAATATACGAGATACATAATGTTTACACATCAAGTATACGACTAACACGTATACACATAAACAGTTATATACCAGTCTCTAGAAAGACATGCCATTACACCGAAACATCCTTTGAATACAAAATTTCGCCTTGAGTAGAAAAATCCTCTAGGACTTGTTCGCATATAAGTCTTGCTGCTAGATCGATCAGCCTCAAGGTGAAAAGTGCAAAAAAGATTTGTACGTTTTAGAAAAAAAGGGAGAGAACTTATATTTCTTTTTGTATTGCAGACGCACTGTAAATACAAAATCTGCAGTTAAAAAATAGTGCTGAAGAACTTTCAATGTTTAACAATAATTTTTAAAAAATTACCAATTTTCCCAAATTGTACATTTTTAAAGTCCAACAACTTTAAAAAGTTAGCTCCGAAAAGCACATGTTTACTATCCTCACTCCCTGCTGTATAATGAATCTCGAGAAGCGTATTATTTCTTACATGAAGTGCAAAAAAAACTTACTTAATCATAGCCATTATTCATTTTTGATACAAATTTTCAATTCTGAGGGGATCATCCCTTAACCATCTTTATCTTCTGAAGGAAGAGTTTCCCTTGTGAAATTTGCTGAATCTCTAATCTGCGCAAGATGTTGCCCCACTCTCATGAGAGATGAGACTAATGGCGAAAGTAAGGATGAGCAAAAATGAAAGGGAAGTAATTACTAAACGTTAAAATAATCATCCGTACCTTCTGGGCCTAAGAAGTTATACATTATTTTATTCATTTCTCACCGCATAATTGCTTTTTTTGCTTTTTTTCGTTTTTCAATTATGTTGAGAAAATTACCACCGAAAATACTTTAAGACATCGCATGGATATTGTATGAAAGAAATGAAAAATTCGTTCAAGAATTATATGAAATTATATATAGCGTCTCTACGACTATGAAAGGATTTACAGTAAACGAGGTCACGGATATCAATTCAGAAGTAAAATATTCCTACAAACGGAAATTGTTACCGGAATTTCATTAATTTTGCACGATCAAAAATTCTTACGATTTATTGCAATTTGTTATACTATTCTACCATTGTAATGTAGAATAATTGAAAATGCAATTCATCATTAGCCTTTTGCTAATGATAAATTCACTCTATTAATCTAACAATTCATCTGTGACATGAAAGGATTGTGGCATCATCGATTATTGGCGAAGCTCACAAAGTTAAAACTCTTTCAATGGCTATATTTTATAAATCCTTTCATTTTTTTCTAATAATATCTATACTTTTTTATTTCGTCAAGAAATACAAAATTTTCCAAAAGTTTCAATTTAAAATTTTCGAAAATTTTAATGAAAAAATCAAAATTTTGTCTGCAAATCAGGGAAAAGTCAGCGAAAAATACAATAAAGTATGACTGCGAATCATTATTCGGAGAGATTCCATTCCCAAATGACAAATAGAGAAAATTCATTATCAATAATTGTTATCAAAAATTAAATAAAACTGTTGATCCCATTACCTTTTTATCTTTTGCATCCTTTGCGCGAATGATAAAAGAACCCGATGACCTATGAAATTGAAAAGCATTCACCGAGTAATCGGTTTCCGTTATAAAACCGCAAAGTCCGTCAAATCACTTGGTGTGAATCCGTCACGTTCAGGATATTATTAAGAGAGAGACATATTTTTCACATTGTTCGTGGATTTATCTTTTTTTCCCGGATTTTATTATACACCTAAATCGTTAATTTCACATTTCATTTTTTTGTTTGCGAATATTTTAAGTCATAAATTTTCTTTCTTTTCTTTTTCATTCTTTTTTAAATCTTGCGTAAAAATTCTTATTTTAAAATTATGAAAAGGCAAAATGTAATGAATATTCTGAAACTAATTCACGAAGGGGAATTATTTTCATTTCTATCCATATACATAAGACGCTGAATTATTTCCCCTTGGTTCGTTTGAAGATTATTCTGTCAGTCAAGAGGAAATTAGCAAAAAAGTTCTCTTGTACAAGAAAAATGTATCTTCGAGCAATAAAAGTCTCCAGACTTGTTTGTCACGCGTCACATTTCTTTAGTGTAGTGGAAAAAAAATGAATTTTAATTTTTGCATAAAATAATTGCAATTCAAGTATAATCGAAATTTTTATTGCTTTATTAATATCAATAAATAATCGATAAATAATTTTTTACTTTTTTCCGTTTTCAACTAAAAGTTTGGGTAAACCAGTTATTCAAATTAAGGGGTTACATCCAACATTCAAGTTTGTAAACATTGTCTTAAAGCAATAATAATTCGTCTGTTCCTTTTTTCTACCTGTCTATTATGAATGATAAAATATGTTTAAATAAAGGTCAAAGTACACTTTATATGTGCATTAATTTTGAAATTGAAATAGTCAATAGTTTTCTCATAAAAAATTCCTAAAATATCGACTTTGTTTAGCTGTTTAACTGGATGTAAGCCTTTAACAAAATAAAAATATCGCCGTCGAGTAGTCTAAATATAAGTTTTGTAATCCACGGACACAAATTTAATAGTGTTTATACAATAGAAACTCTCGCGCAGTTTGAAAGGGCAAAGAAGACTATTGCCGTGGGGTTGTACAACACGCTTTTCCGGACGTTGTGTCGTACGAAGCGATTCATTCTTGGCCGTTTCTCCCAAGGGAGCACCTGAATAGTAACCCTTCGTTCTCTACGTGCTCAGATTACCCGACATTTTCGTTCAGAAAAACCGGGACCAGTTAACTTTTTGAAACCTGTGGCCGCGCACGTCACTTCTGTTTACGTCAAGAGTGTACTGAAATTTGATAAGGGACTTGGAGTTCATTTTTTGCATTCTTTGACGTTCTTTTCACAGAGAATTTCCTTGGAATAACCGTTTTGTGGTAACTCACTTTTATCCCCCAATATTCCAACAACCAAAAAGTTACGGTTCCACTATAAAGTAATATCATTTTCAAAAGTTAACCTCCGAGGCATTTTCTATACTTTTTATGTATATACAATGTTTTCATCAAAATATATTTTATATAAAAGAAGTTAAATTTTGAACTTGGGAAAGTTTTCTTCTCAGAAAGGTTTAGATGGATGATTGAAAAAGTAGAGCGTAATCTAGATTAGCGATTCTGGGTCGCAAGGTAAATGAAATAGGTTCAGGAAAAAAACGTCGTTGGAGAAAAATCTACTATTTAAGACAATATGTGGAAGTCAGGGGCCAACTAAAATGACCGTCAAAATTCCATCCGTGGTTATACTATCCGGAGGCTCAATTACAATAACAGGGTTGCCACAGGTCAGGGATATCAGGGAATTCAGGGAAAAGTCAAGGATTTTTATTAAAAGTACTGGAAAAAATTAAATTTTTAGAATTTATAAGAAAATTATGAATTTTTGTGTCTTTTTGTTTGCCTGATAAACTATAAAATTACAACGAATTCTAAAAAACCTTAAATTTTTTCTATTTCTGACAATAATTTATTTTTAATAACTAAATTCTATTGAAGAACTGCCATAAAATTATTACTTATAAATAATGAAGTATTTTTTTGAAAAATTTTAATTTCAATTCTGTTGAAATTAGTTTCAATTTTAAAGATATTAACGCAATGTTTTGAAAGAATTCAACTTCCTTAACAAATATTGAAGTTGTTTCCAGAAATTCAATTATTTTGAAAAATTTAAAAAAAAATTTTCGTTTCAATTATTTTTATAAATAACAATATTCATCACAAGAATTCAATTATTTTCATAAATAATAGTATTCATCACAAATTCAATTATTTTCAAAAATTTTTCTTTATTCAACGATTCTACTATTTCAATAAAATTTCACAAAAGAATTCAAGCATTAAACAAATATTTTGATAATATTCTACACCAACATTTAATTATTTTCCAAAAAAATTAAAATTTAACAGGAATTCAATATTATTTAAAATAGAATTTGAATACCTAGAAAAAATCAAATGTTTTAAAATTTCGCATTACATTTTTCGCAGTAATTCAATTATTTTCATAAATTTTAAAATCCTTCCAGGGATTTAATTATTTTCATAAATAATAAAATCATTCGGAGGAAGTCAATTATTTTCATAAATAACATTGTTCATCACAAGAATTAAATTATTTTCAAAATTTTTTATAAAATTCATTGGGGAGCGTTCACAAATGATGTCACGCAATTATTCGCGATTTTAGACCCCCCCCCTCCCCCTGTCCCGCAATTCCATGCAATTTCACATGCAAAAATACATTGTGTCACGTTTAGTAGAGACCCCCCCCCTCCCCCAAAAAATGTGACATCATTTGTGAACGCTCCCTTGCAAATATTCAATTATTTTCAAAAATTTTTCTTAGTTCAACGATTTACAATATACTACTATTTTAATAAAATTTCCCAAAAGAATTCAATTATTTAAAAACAATTTTGACAAAATCTTACACGAATATTCAATTATTTTCTAAAATAATGAAAATTTCACATGAATTCAATTATTAACAATAGAATAATAGAAAAATGTAATTATTCTTATAAATGTTATTAAAATTCATCGAAAGAATTCAAATACTTAAAAATTTGTTGATACAATTATGTATAAGAATTTAATTTTAAGAAACATTCAATTATTCAATAAATTATCTATGTTTGTATTTAAATAATGGAATTCTCGTTAAAATTTTTGAATAAAAATTGATTTAAAAATTAATTTCAGTTAAAGTTTTAAATAGAATTGAATTTTAGAGAAGTTACTAATAATTGCAATTTTTTAGAAATAATTGAATTTTGTAAAAGTTTCAAATTAAAATTTTTTTAAATTTGAAATTTTCTTACTTTTAATTAAAAATTCTATGGAACTAATATTTTTTAAAAAGCTTAATCGAAATTTTTTAAAATTATTTCAAGTTTTTATTTTCTAATGTATTATGTTTAATTGAAGAATTTCCGAATAATCAAAAGTTCGTAAAATTGAATTGTAAAAAAATGAATTTGAATATTCTCAAAAGAACTTTATCAAAAATTTTTAAAAATAATTGATTTAAAGAAGAATTTCAGTTAAAAATTCTAGAAAATAATAATTGAATTAAAATGATGAAAATAATTGCTTCCTCGGGAGGAAGCTTTGCATTGGTAACGATTTTCAATTTTTCAAAAGAAGGTTATATGGACTCATTTTCATCTAGAACATAATTATGTATATTCAATTATGAGCAAATGTCCAGATGTATGTGTGTGTGTGTGTATGTCACAAAAATTGTGTACAAATTATCTCAGACAAATTTTGATGGATTGTCCTGAAATTTTGCAGGTTTATTGCAGTCATTAATACCTAAAATCTGACACAAGGATTTTCAAAAATATCTACAAAATTTTTTTTAATACAATTTTTTTTAAAATTCAGAAAGAATTTTTTTTTGTATTTTTTGAAATAATTTTTTTATTTGTTAATATTTTTATTAATTATTCTCAAAATTACATTCCTGACAAGAAAACGAATCGATTGATGTATACAAAGTATATATTTTATCAAAATTTATAAAATTAATAAATATTTTTCTTTTTCACAAAAAATTCAAATTTTTTTCATAATTTATTTAATATTAATATTTTGAAATGATTATTTTATCATAAAAAAGAACCAATTGGCAAATGAAAGTGTAAATTTCACCAAATATTTATATAACAACTTATAAATTATAAATGATTTATATAATTTTATTTTTAACAAAACTTCTGGACGAACCCTTTTGTACATAGTTTTTCAAAAGTTTGCAAAACCGCAATTTTTATATATTGAGGAAGCTAAATGGTCATGAAATGAACAACTTGTTTTAAAGAAGTTACAGTAACAATAATATTCTTATCAAATAAAATAATGATTTTACCACTCGGTCACATTTAATTATTATAAGTTATTGAATTTTAAAAGATTTGAATTAGAAATTTTGAAAATCTTTGTTCCCATGCAAAAATAATAGTGATTACCTAAATATTTATTTGAAAATGAAGTTATTGGTGTTTTTGTATAATTTTACAATTAAGGAAATTCGTAAATAAATGTAATAGAACATTTTTTTGTGTATCCAGTCATTTTTAGAGTGAATCAGAATATTCTTTAAGGTTAGGGAAAAAGTTAAAATTTTGTCTGCAAATCAAGAAAAAGTCAGGGAAAAACAAAATTAAATTTTTGTGGCAACCCTGAATAATATTGTAATAATTAATAATTCAGAAATATATTCCGATATTCAGAAATAGAATACCTACTCTCTAAATCTGAATATGTGAAATTTCACTTATTGTACGTTATAAGTCGTCCTCTCGATCAATAAGTGCATATACACTTATAAATAAGTGAATTTTTCACTTATTCTGAGTGAAATTTCACTTATTATAAGTGTATATGCACTTATTGATCGAGAAGACGACTTATAACGTACAAATATGTGAATTTTCACATATTCAGATTTAGAGAGTAATGGACAGTAATTATCATACGAAAGCACTGCAGATTTCTGCGATTTGATACGATTATAACTGGTAGCCAATGTAATAATTCAAAATTACAATACTCTAGTTAGTATTGCGTTATGCACTGAGTCTATTTCAGTACGAATTTTGGTTACGTTAGTGTCAACAGAATGTGAGAGAAAGCTCAAGGGGAGCGATGATGTAAAGGGAAACTGAAGAGAAATGGGTTACAGAGGGACAAATATGCGAACTCTAAGAGGAAGAGAAGACAATGCAGAAGGAGAGACGACAGTGCAATGCAAATAAAAATAAAATATTTAATAAAAGATAAAACTAGAAGTTTATCTAATTTATGCAAATAAAACTAATCTATTTTAAAATTAGTTAATTACTTTTAATTTTTCTAAAATTTTTTTCATTAAAATGTCGATATCGAAATTACATTAAAACCTAACTTTAATGTCTTTAGAAAGAGGACATATAAACGCGTTATTTCCAAGTACTGATTCGGTATGTAAAATGATTTATGTGACACGCATATCTACTCATCAGTTTTATTTCTCCTTTTTTCATCAGTCTGTTTCATTCAACGCGCTACAGAGATATTATATGAGTTTTAGGATGTTTCAAAAAATTTTTTTTTAGATTTTTCTTGACATATTTTAACAAAAAATTTTCAATTATCTTGAACTTTTAGCTCCAGACTATAAACCTCTAGAGCTTAAAAATATTAAAATATTACAAAATTTTTAATAATTGTTTAAATTTTGTTTTATCTACAGTTTAGTAAAACTATAACTGAAAAATGGTAATTGAAAGAACATCCACTTAATATTAACTTTCAAAGCGCGGTTTTTTTTCTTGCTATATCAGATCTATAATAGCAGAAAGATCGTTTGAATTTTAAATTTAAGAAAAATTAATTCATATGGAAAAATAATAATGATCAAATAATTATTTAAAGAAGAAGTTATTGATGTTTTCGAATAATTTTACAATTCAAGAAATTCACAAATAAAAGTATTAAAACATAGAGTGAATCAGAGAACTTTTTAGAATTAGTGAAAAAGTCAAAATTCTGTCTGGAAATTAGGGAAAACAAATTTTTATTTTTGTGGCGACGACGATGTAATTTTATTAAAATTGTTTTATTTTTTTTTTGCATAATTTTTTTAATACTACGCAAACACAACTTGTTAACTGCAATAATAATGGCTTAGTGGAGAGAACTTGTTCAGGAATCTCTTCTCTTTTTTTCGCTCAATTTTCATCGCAACTCAAGTGTAAAAACATGAATATGTTCACCTCATTATACGCAGTCGCAAATGACGGCATTGCGTCTCCAACTTTACAAATATTCAGTAACGCAAATTGTCATTTTCCTCGACTATTATTATAGTTTTACACAGAGTTTCTCCTCCTTTTTTTATGTCCCTTTTTTTCAACAAAACATTGAAAAAGTAAAATAACCCTAATTTCTATATTTAAGTCAAGTATTGCGTACACAAAAGAAGTATAAAACTTCTCTTGGCCTACTGCCAATCGTTTCTTCGAAACAAAGTTGCTGGAATTTGCCAGCAGCAGCAATATAATTGCCTCGCGTGTCGATACAGATATAAATTCACCGGGTACAATTATTGCGTAAAATTATCACCGTCAAATAACCGATGTAAAATTTAAATAATGATGTTCCAAAATTTGGTTTTGTCGTCACCTCTTTCAAACATTTAGGAAAGATTTATTTATTTTTATTTATTATTTATTCTCATTCGATTAGATTCGTTTTTAATTAATACTGTATATACATAATTATATTAAATTTGACTTTTTTGTGGAAAAAAGAAATTAATTTTGGAAATTTTATTCATCTTGTTTGGCGTGTGATTTTTATATTATTCAATGCAAGTTTTCCTGTTTTACATTTTGATATTGTTTTACAAACTCAAGTTACAAGTGGTGGTAAATATTGAGAGATTGCAGATAGATGCGGAAAAGCGGCTAATTCGCGGTATGCGAGCTCATAAAAATTCAACGCCCCCAAGAACTCGTACGCATCGTCAGGCGTCAAATATAAAAAAATTACAAGCAGAAGCAATTTTATTATACAATCTAAAAAAACGATAGGATAAAATGCTTTGTACCAAAACTGACCATTAATTTCCTTTTAATAAAAAATAAACAAATTGTTTTCTTTATACAAACTTATTCTTTTTTTTTTTTTGAAAAAAAAATTACACATTTCTTAATATTTTTGTCGAAAATTCTCAATTTTCATAAGGAAATAATTTGCATCATTTTTATGATGATGCTTTCAATTGTTGTTTTAATAAAATTCAAAGTTTTTTAAAAATATAGGAAAAAAGTGTTTATAAATTCTATTTGTCAATATTACAAATTCTAATTGAATTTTCAAAGCATTAAAATTCAAACCTTTTTTGAAATTAAACAACTTAAAAAATTATTTTTATAAAACACGAAGATATCGATAACTCAAAGTCTTTGACTGACTATGGTGATAATTCTGTTTTAAACAGAATATGTAAAGAGGCTAATGAATACAGTGCTGAATTAGATATTTTCAATAATTCAATGTCGTCATTTAAGGCATCTGCGTAAAGGGCTTAGGGGGTTAAGTGTGCAAAAACTGCCCCCGCATCTATTTTTCTCAAATTTGGCCCATATATTACTATCCATATGACTATAACTTTCTGCAATTTTGAACTCAAAATTCGCTTTTTTGGGGAAGTTATGGAGGGGGAAAGCAAAATCAAAAAACTTATTTTTCTCGAAAACTACTGAACCGATTTTAATGAAATTTTAAGAGGTTGTAAATATAGATAAGACGATTTTAGAAAAAAAAATCAAAATTTTTTTTCAAAAAAAATTTTCAAAAATTTTTTTTAGGGTTATTTTTTAAAGTGACCACTTTCTCTTTTGTTGTAAAAAGTACCTTATCATGTCCCCTTTAACATATAATTTTTTCAAATTTTTTAAAAATATAGTTTTTGAGTAAAATGTCAAAAACCATGGTCATGCTATTTGTCACGTACGGTAATGCACATATATACATATGGGCAATTTCATGTGATAGGGTACAGCCAAATAAGTATGGAAAAAGTGACCCGAATATATTTTTCCCATTCATTCCTACCCACTTAAAAATATCTTTTGAAATTTTTAACTCAAAATTTTGAGTTTTTCGGAACTAATGGAGGGAAAAAAATCGAAAAACGCATTTTTCTCAAAAGCTACTGTATGCATTTTAATCAGCTTCGGATATGTTGAAAAGACAATTAAAGAGATTCCAAAAAAAAATTTCAATTTTTTTTTCAAAAAATTCCAAAAATCTTTTTTTTTGAAAATTTCAAAATGAAAATTTTTTTAGTTCTATTAAAGTGACATTTTTATGTATTTTCTCATTTCATTCTCTTATGTGATCTACTTAATAAAAAAATTTTGCCCGACATGATTTCGGGGTGTGTCACGGTAAATAACTCAAAAACCCTACCCGGTACATTTTTATGTTGTATGTAAATGGTTAATTTTAAAAAATCTGTCAAATATTTTTGCAACTTATTACTAGTGGGTTATTAAGGTTGATAAATACAAATCTGAAGTTGATATAAAAAAATATCTTTAGACAAACAAAAAAATTTGGAAAATTTTAAAATCAAATTTTAGGATTTTTGAAGTTTTTTTACCGTGTCGCACTCTAAAATCATCTAGGCCATTATTTTTTAAAAAGTAAGACTGTTAAAAAAGTTAAATAAAAAAGTGTGATGTACCGCTTCAACGATCCAAAAAGAAAAAAAATTTAAATGCCAAAATAAAAATTTTTGGATTTTTCTTTGGAAATAATTTTTTTTGACATCGATTTCAGACTTGTATTCAGAAAACCCCTAAGTATTAATTTGTAATTAAATAAATAATTAATTAGTTAACCATTCACATACAACATAAAAATGTACCGGGTAGGGTTTTTGAGTTATTTACCGTGACACCCTGAAATCATGTCGGGCAAAATTTTTTTATTAAGTAGACCACATAAGAGAATGAAATGAGAAAATACATAAAAATGTCACTTTAATAGAACTAAAAAATTTTTTTTTTTTTAATTTCAAAAAATTTTCAAAAAAAATATTTTTGGAATTTTTTGAAAAAAAAATTTGAAATTTTTCTTTGGAATCTCTTTAATTGTCTTTTCAACATATCCAAAGCTGATTAAAATGCGTACAGCAATTTTTGAGAAAAATGCGTTTTTCGATTTTTTTCCCTCCATAAGTTCCAAAAAACTCAAAATTTTGAGTTAAAAATTTCAAAAGATATTTTTAAGTGGGTAGGAATGAATGGGAAAAATATATACGGGTCACTTTTTCCATACATATTTTCTCTATCACATGAAATTGCCCATATGTAGGGGAGAGTCTCCAGTTGTGAGACGGGTTTCATTTTTAACCCGTAAATTGTAAACGGGTAAACGAAATTGTAAATAAAATACACCGTTCGAAAGGTAACAGAAATACGCAACTTTTATTAAAAGAAAGTACAGTGTTTCGATGAACTCAAAAAATTTTACGATACATTTTCCGAGCACATCGCTTTTTTCAAACAAAAAAAATGTCTCCAGTTGTGAGACACTCATTAAAAATGAATTATGAATTAAAATTTTTTAATAATTATTCTATTATTTTTAAAATTGCTAATTTTATTTAAAAAAGTAAGTAAGAAGTTAGTTACATTATTAAATGAATAAATTGAAATTGAATAGATTTTTTTAAACGTTTTATAAAGAGAGATGAAAAATTTTAGAAACTGAAGTCTCAAACTTCAGATTGTATCTTATTATTTCGCATTTTGCGTTGCAGCAGAGCCTATAAATATACTCTATGTTGAATGTAGAGCGCCTGGTGAGCCTATATTTTACCATAAAAGCAGACATTCGTTTATGAAAGTTTCATGACGACTAGCGTCACCATGAAAAGTCAGATTGCGCGTTACCCGCAGGTTCAAAAACAATAAATTTTACTCAAATAAGAAACGTCGTCCCCTTTTTCGAGAAGTTCTCGATTTTTACTTGGAAAAGAGAATTTACGACAGCGAGAAACAAAAATTTACTCAATTTTCTTGCTTACACTTTCTCAAAGAACTAAATTTTAAGATGTTGCTGTGCTTATTTTTGTAATAGGATAATATTTTTCGGGTAACTTTCATTTTTCAAAAGACAATTTTACCAAAATGTAAAATGAGAAGATGAAAATTTTTTCTTACTTTTTCTTTCATGCCTGACATTATTTCACTTTTTTGCTTCTTATTTCCCTTTTATAAATTAATGACTACGAAATTTATTTGAAAATATATATTGAAATAGCAATTATATAATATCTATAAATTATTAAATATCCTAATTTAAATCAGTTTAATTAAACAGTTCTTTTTCAATGAGTTCCCGATTTCAAAGTTATTTCTATCAAGAAATATTTTTGAAATGCAAATTACATTTATTTTTCAGGTCTTTCAATATTCAGATTGGTTTCGTTCCAAATAAAGAGAAGAAGACTCGAGACATTTCTTTGGTATTGGATTCGTTTTCAAATTAAAAATTAATATCCTTTTGCTTGACTACTATTCATTATTATTATTATTTCTAATTATTACTTAATAATAATAAAATATTTAATATACTTGGTAATTTGGTGTCCACCAAACATTCAGTGGTACTGTTAAACGTTAATTGGACAGAAACAAAATTTGTCTGGAATTTGCCAAGTATTTTGAGAAACGTTTCATTAAGTCAAAATGAATCTCACTATTCTAAACTACCAGCCGCAGTAACTGGAATAACGCAATCTAATATAGAAATAATTTTTAATTAACTTAAAATATCTGTATTCATTAAAGAAATTAAAAACCACACCATAAAAAACACTCGAGAAAATAAGTCTCTCGAAAGTGAAAATTCGAAAAAGAAATCTCTAAAAGTTAACCATCCTCTTAAATGAAATTTCATTATTCAATCTTCTTTCTTTTCTTTGATATTTCAAGTTTCCACTATCTCTCGTGAATTCTTCGAGCCATTCAAAGAAAGCAAGAATAAAAAAGGAAAAAAGGGAATATATGAGACATGTTAATGAGTTTTTTCCTGAGGCAGAAAAAAAAGTGGAAAAAGGAAGTGAGTGCCAAATAGAGACGATCGACAAGAGATGAGAATTAGAGGGTGCAGGTGACATTCTAAGGAAGGAAAAAGGGATGCTGAAAAAGATCGATTTCCAGTTTTAAATTTAAATAAACGCAAACTCGTATACAACTGATAAGACTCCCCTTTTGTTCCCCTTTTATATATGGAATATAATTCACTATATCTTGACTTTCATCCTGATTTCTTTTTTTATATACCTAATATATATATATAGAAATATTATTTTGTATGCATGAGATTGCTAATCGTACAGAGATAACAACTTGAGTCTCAATTTTCTTTCTAAATAATGAAACTTTTAATGAAATAAGAATGACATTTTTGTATGAAAAATAAATTTTCCTCTTTGTTCTAAAAACATTGTTTTTAACATTTGTTAAAAAAGTTTGTTTTTTTAAAATTTATTTTAATTATTTATTTAAATTGAGTTCTTTAATCAAGATGGTTGGCAGACCCAGCTAAGAAAGTTCTATAGAATTTCCCTAGAATCATTCTATAGATTCATTCTATATAAATTCTATAGAATTTCACTATAATTCTAGTAAATTTTAGTAAACTTTAATTAGAAAAAATTTAAATTCGTGAAATAACACTTTACAACTTTATATTATTGTATACCTATAATTAAATTTTACATTTGATTTCAATGACAAATTTTAGACAAAATGGTTTAAATCATTTAAATTTATACAATTCTTTGAACTTATAGTAGCATACAATAATATAATGTTAAAAAAAACTATTTCACGAAATTTATATTCTTCTTCTTCTTCTTCTTCTTCTTCTTCTTCTTCTTCTTCTTCTTCTTCTTCTTCTTCTTCTTCTTCTTCTTCTTCTTCTTCTTCTTCTTCTTCTTCTTCTTCTTCTTCTTCTTCTTCTTCTTCTTCTTCTTCTTCTTCTTCTTCTTCTTCTTCTTCTTCTTCTTCTTCTTCTTCTTCTTCTTCTTCTTCTTCTTCTTCTTCTTCTTCTTCTTCTTCTTCTTCTTCTTCTTAAATGACTTTAGGCTTTGGCGACTGTCAGAACAAACACTTAGAAGAATAAGAGTTAAGAATTAAAAGTTTCCATGAAATTGGTTAATGTGGAAAAAAAAAAAAGAATGTGAAAAAAAAACGAAATTTATATTCTTTCTAATCAAAAATTAATAAAATTTAGTAGAATTCATGTAGAAATTCTACAGAATCGTTCTAGCGAAATTCTATAGAATATTCACTAGAATTTATATAGAATGATTCTAGTGAAAATCTATAGAACTTTTTCAGTTGGGGAGGTAAGGGAACACAGGGAAAAGTTAGGGAACGTAGAACTAGTCAGGGTATTTTATTAAATGTATTAAAAAAAATTAAATTCTTAGAATTCACAAGAAAATTATGAATTTTTGTGTCTTTTTTGTTTGTCTCATAAACTATATAAAATTACCATAACGAATTCTAATACAAACCCTTCCATTTTTCTATTTCTAACAACAATTTATTTTCAATATTTTAATTCTTGAAGAACTATCATAAAATTATTGCGTAAGAATTATTTAATGAATAATTTTAATTAAATATTTCAAAATAATTAGGTACTTTCAAATTCTTTGGAAGAAATCAATTATTTTGAATTCTTCGCAAGAATTCAATTATTTTAAATAAAATTTTTCAAAAAAATTCAATTATTTTTTTTTAAATACTTGCAGAATTTTAATTATTTTGAATTCTTCGCAAGAATTCAATTATTTTCAATAAAATATCTTCAATCAATTGTTTTAAAAATTTTTATTTTCGTGTCAGAATTTCAATTATTTTTCTAATAAAATTTCTCAAAAGAATTCAATTATTTTAATAAATTTATCTGCAGAGTTAAAATTATTTTAAATTCTTTACAAGAATTCAATTATTCCTACATTTTTTTAAAAATTCTTGTCAAAAAAAGTTATTGATGTTTTCTAATAATTTTACAATAATTCAAGAAATCCGCAAGTAAATGTATTAAAAACATTTTTAGAGTGATTCGCAGAATATTCTTTAGAGTCAGGGAAAGAAATCAAAATTTCGTATGAAAATTAGGAAAAAGTGAGGGAAAAATAAAATAAAATTTTTGTGACAAACCTGATTCAATGAATTAATTAATTGAGTCGAAGAAAGAAAGAAAGTCAAGAAAAAAATGAAAATTGTAGAACTAGAATGTAGAACGTTTTATGATGCTTTTAGCCAACAAAAACATTATCACTCTCATTTGCTCAGGATTCAATAAGATTATAATTGAAATTATTGTTGAGTGAAAACAAAGATAGATGCGCCGATCGGTAATATCCGCACCATGATGGCTCACGTCCAAGCAGAAGTTCAATTTCCTTTGAATTGAACAATTAAATTAGAATCGGTAAACGAGAAATGTTACAACACCATATAATATGTTAACCACTTTATACTGAAGTTAAATTTTGTCAGCTAATAATAAAATTCCACATAAAAGATAAAAGAAAAAATCACGAAAAATTTGGCACTCCTCTTTTCTATTTTGCAGCGCAATTCATTTTTCTATCGTTTTTTCAAAACCAGAAAATAACACTAATTTTTTGATAGATAAAAAATTGTCCAGATTTTACAAACTAATAAAATTCAATTAACAAATTGAATTTCCTCGTTACAATATAGTTCTATATTTACCAAAAAGAAACAATAAATTCAAAAGCGAGAGATTTTTACAAAATAAAAAAAAATAAACTTTTAAATTAGAATAGAAAGGACAAAAATAACAAAAGGAAAAATGTATTGTTTTATTTATAATTGGAAAAGAATAAAATAATTAAAAAAAAACAAAATAAATAAAAGCGGATAAAAATTTACATGAATGGTAAATAAATACTGCAAACAAATAAACAGAGACGAAACATTAAAATAGAGTTATCAATTCAAAAGTTAATTATAAATTGCCTAATTTAAAACTAAAATAAATAAAAGACAAAAATACAATCCTTTCCCTATGAAGAAGTAATAGTAAATAAATTCTCAATTTATAATTTAAATTTAATCAGTATTTTATGGTACATAGCTAACCACGTATAGGTATAATGTTTACAGCGTTATCATACAACGAGGAAAAGGTGGACGAGTGTAGAAAAGAAAAAAAAGAATAAAAAATAGCAAATATTTCTGGTAAAGATTAACCAAAAGACGTCAACTTCTCGAGTCCAGTAATTTCGTTTCAAGTTTACAGTTGCAGGTGGCTTAATTTTTGCCGTAACACGTTTGTCGGCGCGCACAGCAAGTGTTACAAGATACGGCACGGATTTTTCTTCGTTTGCTGATTTTAATAACAGATTGCTACTTTGGAGTCAGTGGAAGTTGACTGTGTATGGCTGAAACGGGGGTTGAGTCACTGCCTATACGTGACTGCAGCAACACCAATTTTCCTGCACAATTGCATATTCCCTATGTTTCCTATTGTTCTCACCAAAAACTCGTTTTCAATTCCAGTAATTATTTAAAATTCAAAAAAAAAAATTCTAAAAGTAATTAATTTTTCAAAGTTACTTATTTGAAGCAGCAAGTAGGTTATTATTCTAAAAATCATTTTAATTTTATTTAAATTGAGTTCTTTAATTAACAAGGTTTTTAAACTTTAGAATTCATAATAAAATACTGAATTTTTGTGACTTTTTTGTTTGCGTCATAAACTATGAAATTTACCACGAATTCTAATACAAAGCCTTCAATTTTTTCCATTTCTGACAATAATTTATTTTTAAATAACTTACTTCTCGAAAAAATATCATAAAATTATTATACTCATAAATTATTTAATGAATAATTTTACTAAAATGTTTCAAAATTAATTGAATTTTAAAGGAGTTGCATTTACAATTTTCATAAATAAATGAACTTCAAAAGGTCTCAATTTCAAATTCAATTAAATTAAAATTTTTTAAAAGATTTCTTATCAGAATTTCAATTATTTTCAAGCAAACTGCTCAAAAGAATTCAATTATTCATAAAATTTATTATACATTTCTTGTTAAAATATAAATTAATTTCAAATTCTTTACAAGATATTAATTATTTTCAATACAATTGTCATAAAATATCTGAATTCAATTATTCTTAAAAATGTTAATAACAGTCCAATATTGGACTGCGGAAATCAGGGTGGGAATGTATATATATTAAATAAATAAATAAATAAATAAATTTCTTTGCAGAATTTAACTTATTTTAAATTCTTGTCAAGAATTCAATTATTTTAAATAAAATCTCTTAAAAGAATTCAATTGTTCTTAAAATTTGTTGCTGAATTTCTTAGCAGAATATCAATTATTTTTTTAATAAAATTTCTCGAAAGAATTCAATTATTCTAAAATTTTTTTATAAATTTCTTTTTTCAGAAATTCAATTATTTTAAAATACTTTGGAAGAATTTAATTATTTTCAATAGAATTTTAATAAAATATCAGAATTCAATTATTTTCAAAAATTTCGATAAATTTTTTTGCAGAATAAATTTTTTCATCTAAATTTTTAAAAGTAATTAAATTTTTAAAGTGACTTATTGAAGAATAAGGTTATAAATCAAAAAATGATTTTGATTTAATTTTATTTGACATAAGTACGTAAAAATATACATTATTTTTACCCAGATTTAATATATTTCATGAACCTGTTACGAATATTTTATTATTTCACTAGAATATTCTAGGAATATTCATAGTTTAGGAGTATTCTAGAATATTCTAAATTCTTAAAGAGCTAAAACAAATAGTTTTTATAACTTTTTACATCTTTTAAAAAAAATTCCAAGATTGTTTAATATTAGAAATTTTGAACTTCAAAATTTCTTATACGATACTTACTATGAAATATAGCTTTATTAAATATTTTTTCGTTTTAATATAACCATATTAAGTTTCGTACAAGTCTCTCTCTAATGTTCGGAATTTATTAAATAAAAATTTTCTAACTGTGACTGACATTCTCTCTAAATTATAATAAGTTTTTAAATTTGATAAAATCGACTTTTTTATTATTTAGCAATTTTATTTTTCTTTAAAAATAAAATAAAAATTCTTTCGAGTAGGGAAAAAGAGTGACTCTATATTTGAATTATTAAAAACGTTTACTAATTTACATTGGTGACTGACTTTTCGCTTTTGAATTAGTCAATTTTACTAATAAATTAGAAAAGAACTAATAAATTATTAGAAATTACTATTTTTTCGTAAAATGTATTAACTCCTACGAAATAATCATAAAACTATCAAAATTCAATAAGTTTCAGTAAAGAAAATTATCAAATGGGTAAAATACAACACAAACATACGATAAGCAGCGTGTATAATTTGAGAGATCAATAATCAAATTGCCACTTAGGAGTCAATAATCACTTTACTAGTAATTTAATTAGCTATTGTGATAATTATTTCATGCAACCCCAATAAGCTTACGTGCCAGCCTTACTGACAGTTTTCCACGCTAATTAGTCGCTAATAGTATTAGAGGCGCTTGGTCATTTAATCTTCTAAATTTAAATAATCGATTTCATGACTGTTGTTATAAAACAGATAATTATTTGTTACAAAGTTACAAATGAAAGCAAATTTCCCTTTCTGCTCCAAATAATTATTTATTTGAGGGGTTACATCCAGTTAGACAGCCGAAAAAAGTCGATATTTTAGGAATTTTTTCTGAGAAAACTATTGAGTATTTCAATTAAAAAATTAATGCACATATTAAGGGTACACTGAGAAAAAAGGCGTAGTGAGTCTTACTAAACAGAAATAGTTAAAGAGGAATGGTCGGGCTAACTGAATAACCGCTTCCTGCAACTATAAGAATAGTCAAGTTTACTATTCCAACTAGTTAGAGAATCTACGCTGCTTAGTGAACGTTAGAAAAGTTTGTCTTACTACGCAGATAGTTTGACATACTAAATAGCATAGTATTTTGGAAGCATAGTACCACAGAACTTCGTTTAGTAAGTCTTACAAATTACTAGGTTATAGTGACTTAGCCCAACTAGTAATTGAATTTACATCTAAATAAAGGGTTAATATTGACATTTAATTAATAGTTTATTATTAGCATATTAAATATAAATAAATAAAGTATATGAAATATTGATGTTTGATTTTATCAATAGTTTTATAATATTGATATATTATTTATAGATTAATAAATTTTTATTAATCAATTTTAATTATTAATTAATTAATTGTAATTATTATTTGTTTATTTTAATCTTATTTGGCGTCAAATAAACCCTTTTCTAAATAAGCGTATATATTTAAATATTTGCAGTATATCTATAACTTTAATTAAAATGTATTATGATCGGTTATAACTTATAGGTGAATTTTAATTATTTTACTTTATATAACAAACTTATATTTACTATAGTACTGATTTTAAAAAATTATCGTTTAATTAAAATAAGTTTTTTCAAAACATTACGTTTAACAAATATTTTTGTACTTAAAAAGGCATATATATCATTTTGTAGTATGAATCAGAAAACATCTTGTTGCCGTGCGGTGAACAAAGACATAGGACCCTTGGCAAAGTATTTTGACCCACGACTTCGTAATTTTTTTTACATGTGTTTTTTTGTTTCGTGCATTTTCGGTTAATTACGGAAAGTGAAAGGACATTTTTCCTGTCAACATTTCTTCATATTCTCCTTATTCAGCCCTTAGAATTCTTTCGCCTAACATTATATTTCAAACTTCAGTGGTAGATATTGCGTAGATTCAAGTCTTATTTTTCACAGTGAATTGTTGCAAAGTATATTTAAGCTTTAATAAATTTATAATATTACCAGTGTTTTAATGTGAAAGTGTAAATTTAACTTATAATTAATTACTATTAAGTATTTTATTAGTAAAACATTACTATATTTGAATCATGGACTGTGAGATTTTTCCAATCAAGTTATTTCTAATTAGTTCAAATTTGGAAAGAAATATTATTCAAAGTATATAGTGTCTATTTATTTCTGCTAAAGAAGAAAAGTTTTTCTACAGACTATGTTTTTATTTGTGAAGCAATTAAAAGTGTGTGTATTATGAATTTTGTGAAAATGGTTTAAATTAAATTTAAAAAATGGATTGCTAAGTTATTCTTTTTCAAAATACGTGATTTAATATGTTGAAAACAACATTATATATATGTATGTACAAAATAAATTATATTATTATTAATATAAATATGCTTTTAATATTTACACAATGTACCATGTTTTATTTCAGTTGCTATGGCGAATACTACATAAGTAGTATCTTTAACTATATTATTTGGAAGCATTAAACTAAAAACTCAGTAGCTCGAACTACGTTAATTAGTAATACTAAGTAAGCAGCGTAGTGTTTTTAATTAAGAATCGTAGTCAAATTGACCGAGCAAAATAGTATGTTTTATTGCACCTTTCAGTAAGACTCACCTCGATATTTAGTAAGAGTTACTAAAAGGCGTAGTGTTCTTTACTACCCATCGTAGTAAAACTAAAATAATGGCGTAGTATGTTTTACTACGCCAGTTAGTTAGGCTCACAAAACCCACTGTCACTAGACGGAGTAGTACATGTCACTACGCTGCTTAGTGCTCCCATATTTTACTACGCCAAATAGTAAGTCTAACTATTTATTCAGTTAGCCTAACTATTCTTTTTTCTCTGTGTACGTTTCAATTTAACCCGACTTTTTAAAAAATAATCCGTATTCTGTCCGACATTTTGAATTTTATAAAATTAAACACTAGGACATAGGGGTCCCTATCAGGGTACTAACCGTAATCAACGATGCTTAACCTCCGTGATGGCAAGCAAAGAACATCAATACCCATGCTATAGCATTGCTCACTTTGTAGTTATACTAAACAATAATTTAAATAATTTTTCTAAAATTACTTTATTACTGTCTTGAAAAATAAAATTTACCTAAACAGACAATTTTCTCCCACACATTACTGTTTATCAGAGAATGCTATATTTTTCCAAGTTTGAAAAGTAATTCAGTACTCGTAAAGACGTGCGCTATTTTCAGGAAATTGTGATATCTGAGGTAAAATTTAACACAACAATAGTCTAACGCGATAGTAAAAAAAAACAGTAATAGCGTGTTGTGGTTGACTAAAGCTCGCTTGGTTTTATATGTCTCCTGAGGGTGAAGCATACTCTCTTTCTTTTCGACCCCTTTCCACTTGTTGTTACTGGAAGGTGGCAAAGGAAGAATAGATGTATATTTTTGTATGTTAGCAAGAGTAAAACGAGAGAGAGAGAGAGAGAAATACACTCAAAGCCTTGCTTTGTCACCCGTCGCCTTTCTCCATTATTAAATTGCTCGGTTCCCATCCCTTAACACGTGGATACCACTTCTCGAAACATACACTTTTCCCCATTCAACAAAGTATTATTCACTTCGTAAAGAATAATTTAGGGTCATGTTCTGCCTCACTGCTTTAATTACTCTATTTACATAAACCTTATAACCCTTTTGAAAAATAATAATCAAGGAAAGAAAATTTTTATTCCTTTTAAAAAAAAGAAATATTTCATTTTTTTTTGACGATTGCATAAATTACAAATATATAGTTTTTAACTATAATCTTAATTCATTTTATTATTTAATAACATAAGGATGTCTTTCTTTACCTGATTTGCATATCTACTCTTTTCATATAAGGGAAACATTTATTTTCTGACAATTTGGAGTTAAAAACGTCTCCAAATTGTCAGAAAATAAATTTTGTTAATTTAGTTTCGCTGAAAAATAATTAAAATATGTTAAACGCAGATATTGTACTTACAGTCAACTGATACTTTGATCTGCTTGCTCACAGTTGGAGGTATTCCATTACTGGCTATGCAGAGATAAGCTCCCATGTCTAACCTGGATATCCGGGCCATTTCTAAAGTGTTTCCATCCCATTCGGACACTAAAATGAGATATTTTTTGTGTGCCATTTGCAGAAATGAGCAGAATGTAAATATTAATATAATATACGGAAAGAAATTTTATTCAAAAATTTAACAGATTATTAAACTTTATTCAATGTTTACTGCAAAATATTAATAGAGTCACAGCGAAAAGAAAAAATAAACATATTCTCTTCTTTTCTCTGTGGCAATTTACTAGTGACAATATTAATATTTTGTACGTCTATAGCAGGCATCGAATAAGATTTAATAATCCGTTTATGAAATTTTAAAATAATATATCTTTCTTTGTACAGAAATTACTGTTTTAAATTGCTTCCAATACATTTATTTTCGGAGTATATAAATAAATTTGCAGATATATTAATTAATATTAGTCATGGATAAATTGGAAATTTAATTATTCCAATTTTAGTTGCAGCTTTTTGTTAAAGTATAGTTCGCTTTTAATTTCCTTATATAATATTTAAAAAGTAATAATAATTATCCAATAATAATTTCGCGCATGAAATAGTTATCAAAAGAGATTTAATAATGCATTAAAAATGTTCAAACAAACGTCAATATAATTTCTATTTTGATTTAAAAATAAAATACCGCCGTTTATATTTACCATTCTGAATGTTATAGAATTATTGTTTCCAAGCATATTATGTGAGTTTTAAATAACTTTTTATAATTAACATTGTTTAAAATCGAAATATTGGAATTTTTACCTGATAAACTTTTGTTGATCGCAATTTTTGTACCATCTTCCCGTTTCCAACGAATGCTGGGTATTGGACTTCCAGTTGCTTTACAAGTGAGTGAGACATTTGAGCCTTCTCGGACAATAGCATCGGACGAGCTTTGCGAATCGTCAATATTGGGTGGCACTAAAAGAATAAAAATATATTTTTTCGTTTATAATTATTTGACAATGATTTAATACTTCAATTAATTGATTTGTAATAAGGTTCTTAATTTTTTAGTCGATCGCATGAATTAAAAATATATTTTAACTATAACAGAGTAGCCACAAAAATATAATTTTGTTTTTCCCTAATTTTTAGAGAGAATTTCGACTTTTTCCCTGACCTTAAATAATATTCTAATTCACTCTTCTATATCAATTATTTTTAATAATTTTTAAAAAAGTTCTTTGAGAATTTTCAAATCTATTTGTTTACAATTCAAATTTATGAAATTTCGATTATTCGGAAATTCTTTAATTAAATATATATATTAAATAGGTACAAAATAAACAACTTCAAATAATTTTTAAAAAATGCAATTAAATTTTTTTAAAAAAATTTAAATTCTACCGAATTGTTAGTTAAAAATACAAAAATTCAAATCTTTAAAGATTTTAATTTGAAAACTTTTCAAAATTCAATCATTTAATTAAAATTTAATTCTCAAAGAATTTTATCAACAAATTTTTAATGAATTTAATTTTTTCGACGAATTTTTCCTACAAATGTTTAAATAATTAAATTCTTTCGACGCATTTTAATAAAATTTTTAAGAATAATTACAGTTTTTGAGGAATTCAATTAAAATTGTATTAAAAATAATTGAATTTTTTCGACGAATTTTAATAAAATTTTTAATAATAATTACATTTTTTGGAATTTGATTAAAAATCATTGAATTCATTCGACGAATTTAGTCTACAAATGTTTAAATAATTGCATTATTTCCATGAATTTTAATAAAATTTTTAAGAATAATTACATTTTTCGAGGAATTTGATTAAAATTGTATTAAAAATAATTAAAAATCAGTGTTCAATTATTTATGAACATAATTGAATCTCTGTAAAGATTAAAGAATTTTATTATTTTTGGAAATAATTGAATCTCTGTAAAGAATTTTTTTATTTATGAAAATAATGGAATTATTGCAAAGAAATAAATAATTTATAAATAATTCATAAATAATTGAATTCCTATGAAATTTTTATTATTTGTGAAAATAATTAGGGTCATTTGGGGTAATATTTTATTTTGACAATTGGCAATGCCATAGTGTAAGTTATCTTTTAATGCAAAAAGATTATAATGCAAAGTTTTACTGTTTCAGTATTTTGTGTCGCATTTGCATAAAAATAAATTTTAAAATCAAACAAACATATCTAATTCTTCCTTATTAATGCCCTAACAAAAATTGACTTTGATTTTCATCAATTTAGTTAATAAATAATTAAGTGTTTAAATTTACCCCGAGAATTCGAAAACTCGGTGTAAATGTAAACAGAACTTGAACTACATTTTAAAAGAAAATAATTGAATTTTGCTTCTATTTCACAATTTCATTAATTTGGCAATGTAAAATTACATAAAAAAGGAAATTAAGTCCTTTTTAAAAAAAAATTTGATAAAAAAAATTTTTTTTTTGAAAATTTGATCAATTTTTAAAAATATTTTTAGGTTCATCCGGCATTTTGAAAATTTAAAATTTGACTTCAGATTCGTATTCAGCGACCTCAAAAACCCCCGAGTAGCCAGATTCAAGCAAATTTGATCAATTTTTAACAATATTTTATGTTTGACCGCCATATTGGATCCACCATTTTGAAATTTAAAAATTCAATTTTACATTCTTATTCAGCAAAATAAAAAAAAAACTTCTTTTTACCAAGTTGAATGAAAATCTATTAAAATTTGTTCAAGTTATTCAAGTTTTTACATTACTAATTTTGTAATGGTTGATTGTTTATTTTATATGATACATTATCAGTCAACTGGTTGATTTACTATACATCTACGAAGAATTTTTATCAGTTCTTCCATCCCTTAAAACAGTAGTATACTTGAAATAACTTGTTTCTTAAACCTCGCTTAACTACAGTGGTGTTTACATTTACCCCGAATTTTAGGAAAATTTCAAAATCTCGGGGTAAATGTAAACATTCAGTTTTAGGCGATTCAGGTGCATCAATATTTTTTTGTACCTCATAAAATTTTTCTAGGGAACTCTAGTAACAAGTTCATGCAAAAGAAATCCGTCCGTTTTACCTTTTAACAAAAAAAAACTAATGTTTTTGGTGAAGAATAGATATTTCCGAGGGGTGAACAACTCTCATTCAGGGCGTACGAAGAATATATTCCCAGCAAGGAATACTTGAGAATATTTGGGAATACTTCAGAATATTTGGGAATATGGAATACTCAGAATAGTTAGACAAATGTAAGAATATTATGTTTGAATATAAAGGAATATCATGGAGAATATTGAAGAATATGTTTGAATATAAAGGAATATGCCAAGGAATATATGAATATGTTTGAAGAAAAGGGAATATGTTTGAAAATATAAGATTATTATATAGGTATAATATTTAGAAAAATTATAGAATATTAGTCAATGTTTCTTGAGAAATATTAAGAAAAGCGGAATTTATTTAAAATACCCTTTTATGTAAATCCGGGGTAAAATCTTATAAACTTTCAAAATATGCTTTGCTTCTGATTTTTATTTTATCTTCAAAAACTCTAATTTATTCTTTCAATTAAATTTTTGAGTGTCATAACCCTCACAAAATTATTAAAAATAAGTCTTAGAACTGATGTTTTCGTATACTGTCAATCCTTTGACGTATTTGCAGTCATATAACCAAAAGGTAGTTAGTACCTTACCCAGGGTGGTAACAAGATTCAGTTTATCAATTTCCCTGACAATTTACTGATATGAAAATTATTTTCTATTATAAAATATTTTTACAGGAAAATATGAAAGTTTACGAAAAACGAACCGACAGATTAGCTCAGTCGGATAGATGCCTCGCTTGGCGGTCGTTTAAGGACCAAGGGTATAGTACCCTTGGTTCGCGCCCATTTGGCTTGGCATTTTTCCGGCACGTGAGACAATCTGAGCGGGAGGTTTGACGTCGAGGTATAATGATGTGCACTCTGTTTTTTAACTCGAGTATCGAAACAGCAGATAATTTTGAATTTCCGGAGCCTTTACGCGTATAAATTTAAAATGACAAATGTAAAAATATGTTACAGTTTTCTTGAAACTGTTGTTACTGCTCGTTAATATTATAGAATATGTCAAAATATTAGAGATTACTTAGGAATATATGGGAATATATAGGGAATATTAAAGAATATAAGTGCCCAATGGGAAATTTACAACTGGCGTAGTACTGCGCCAGTACTGGCAGCACTGGCGGCAAGGCTGAGAGCCAGCACTGGCATGGCACTGGGATGATAACGCCGTCTGGCGCTGCCGAAGTACTGTCTGTCAGTGCTGCCAGACAGCGCTGGCGCAGCACTGGACCAGTGCTGGCTGAGAATATTGCCGCAATAAATGCCGTATTGTTATTTATTAATTAGTCGTAAATTAATAATTATAAATAATTTAACAACAAAATGGTAAATAATATTAATAAATAGTTATTATTCATGAAATATTTCTCTTCTTAAAGAAATTGTATTAAAGATGGAGACTAACAATGGATATAGTAAAGGAAGTAGAAAAAAATTGTTTATAACATTTAAAAATTAAATAATAAACAATTACAGTAAGTGTGCATTAGATTTTCATATTTTAGTACCTAACGATTGGAATCTAGAAATATCGCAAACCTATGAAAATAAACAAAATTGCTGACGAGGGGAATCGAACCTACGACCTACGGACTAACAGACTAATGCTCTAACCACTATGCTAACGACACATGTGTACAGTAAAGTATTAATATCTCAGTATCATTCATACATACAATTATTGAGTCAAAGATGAGAAAAAAATACGGATACGTTAGAAATAATAAATTGAAATAAAATAAATTAAACTAAATTTTTAATAGTAAGAAGTATAATAGTATTTTAATAGGAACCAAATTATTATTGAGATTAAAGTTTAAATTTTGTTTATAATTTTAATTTGTTTAAATAATTTATTATTTTCAAAATTAGATAATTGTGTTAAATTGTTATTATTAAATTTAATAAGAATAAAAAATGAACAACTCAAAAGTAAAATATTAATTTTTTTCAATAAATTTATATTTATAAACATTTATAAACTTTTTTTATAATTTTTTTCAAGTTTATGTCAAAAAAGCAATGTTGGCAAAGAGCGTCGTGAACAATTTTTCTATACTCAGCCAGCACTTCCCGCCGAGGCTTGTCCAAGCTTTGGCGAAACAAAAATTCTGTACTGCGCCAGCACTAATTGTCGAGGCTCGGCTAGACTACGCCGAACAATCGTCTGAGTACTAAGCCAGTGGTGAACATCGGCACTACACTGGCATTTCCCATTGGGAATACTGATAATATTAAAGAATATCAGTGAATACTGAGAATACTGAATATATGCTGGAAAACATGGGAATACCCATAGAATAAGGAAAAGGTGTACGAGATGATCCCCCTAAGGAAAAAAACCTATTATTCAAAGAAAAATCAACATATTCGAGTTTTTTTTGTACACGGAGAGACCCACATTCGTAAAAATTACTAAAAATGGTTGCAATGACCGGAAATAAGGGGACTTTTAGCATAATGTACTACAGAATTAGATAAATTTACAAAAGAAATAGATAAATTTGCTACATTGAAATAGCAAGTTTTAATATTTTGTGTAAGAGTTGTAAATGTAGCAAAAATTGATTATAGTTTTCTCTAATTTAATTAGACAAAATCTGACAAATGAAAACATTTTCCACTAAAACCTACGATCCACTGTAGTAATTTTTGGTGAGCAAGTGTGGCTAGCGAGTGCAGTCATATGGCGCCTGCATTTCTATTGGTTGCTAACTTCGTCAATCTCCGTAAATGAGCCGATGCCATCCGATCATTGACAGTGACTATGTTTCGCGTATGAAAAATAAATTTGGATATTATCTACAATAATTAAATATAAAGTGAAACGTAGGTCGTTCGTTATCTCAGAAATTGACCATTATAAATTAATAAACTTTGCATTTATTCCTGTCCCAAGAACTATGTCTTATAATAAGTTGTTAAAAGTAAACTGCTTTCTTGTAAGTGCTGTTAATTTTCATCATTCAATATATAAGGAAACAAAGATGTATGCTTTCAGTGAAATTCGTTGTCGTGCGTGCAGTTGTGTATTAGTGTATTAATTAACCGCGTCTATACATATAAGTGAAATAAACATGTGTGTGTCTTCAAATATTTATCCAACAAATATATAAGTGTGTGAGTGTGTGTGTCTGTGTATGTAAAAATCCTTCCAGTTTACCTCCATTAGTCAAGAATTGACGGGAAACCGGCGACAAAAATCCGTATTTTTTCTTTCACTCTTTCTTTCTGCATTTACAAACGACTGTAGTAATTTTACGTACACAATGCTTCTGAGTTTACTACAGTTATTTGGAACTATTGGACGAAACACCCATTGAGGGATCATCTTGCCCCAAATGCCACTATTTTGTAATTTGTTCGTAGCTTAACCTACGAGCTCTGTTATTCCATAATACCAATCAGAACACTTAGTTGAAGAGATACTGAAGCCGTGAGTACAAGAAACATGGAATTTCAGCTACTACACGGAAAAAAATATTCACCTGGAACAGCTATAAATTTCACTAGTTTAGCCAAATTTTTAGTTGTTTCAGTTAAGACTTTTGCTATTTTAGAGAAACTTATCGCTGTTCCAGGTAAATATTTTTTTCCGTGTACAACAAAAGTTATCTAAGCCCAAAGTTAAGCTTTCCTTAGATCAAAAGTATGAAATTTTTATTTTTTCCAGTAGAATTTTTTTAATGACGCGTGTTGTCATGACAGTTTGACTGATTCATAGGTATGTCATTGGCAACGTATTACCGTATTTGCCTAAAAGGTGGCGCTAATAGGCTCGCCAAAATTCAAAAGGATCATCTTGCAACAGGGGATCATCTCGTACACCTTTCCCCTACATGTGAATATGTACTGAGTGTACAAGGAATATCGAAGTTGTTCACCCCTCGGATATTCCGTTTACATTTACCCTAAATGACCCTAAATATTTCATATAATTTTTTCAAATTTTTTTTTAAATATTTGAATTCTTTTGGAAAATTTTATCAAAATAGTATAGATATTGAAAACCATTGAATTCAGGAAAATTTTTGAAAATAATTGAATTTTAGCAAAGAATTTTGCTATTTATAAAGATATTTGATATTTTGACGAGCATTTTTAAAAAAGTATTGAAAATAGTTAGAAATATGTCCCAATGGGAAATAGCCATTAGTCTACCATTGGTGCATTAATGGCTCAATATTGGGAGCCATTGGTTTTTCTAGGTTTATTATTGGCACCCAATAATGGACCACTAATGGTGAACTCGTGGGATGTCCACGCCGATGCCAATAATTGGCAACCATTATTGGCTGCCATTAAAAAACCAATAATAAAAAAAAAATTTTTTTATTAAATTTTTATTAAATAATAAATTTATTTATTTAATAATTATTTTATTTATTATTATTATTGTTTATTAATAAAAATATTAATTTTTTTAATTAATTATTTTATAGAAATGGTTATTATTTTTTATCACAGCGAAATGTGAATAACCCTTTCGTTCAGAGTCTAAAAATTATTTACCTCACATCCATCAGTGCAAAGATAGGAGAGGACGGGCAGAATAAAATTCCACAAATATTCGTGAGAATGCTGCCTCCTTATATACTTTTCAAGTTTCATGTTAATTGCGAGAGAGTTTCACGCAACACCCTCCTATGGGGCATTGAGCGAACTACATACTTACTACATGATAATTTCTGCAGCGTCGGTAAGTAATTGTATGTAGTTCGCTCATCGCTCCGTTGTTTCAAACTCTCTCGCAACTAACACGAAACTTGAAAAGTATATAAGGAGGCAGCATTCTCACAAATATTTGTGGAAATAACCATTTCTACAAAATAATTAATTAAAAAAATTAATATTTTTAATAATAAATAATAATAATATATAAAATAATTTTTAAATAAATAAATTTATTATTTAATAAAAGTTAATAAAATTTTTTTTTATTAATGGTTTTTTAATGGCTTAATGGTTTTTTAATTATTGGCCAAATAATGGGCCAATAATGGTTGCCAATTATTGGCATCGGCGTGTACATCCCACGATTTTACCATTAGTGGTCCATTATTAGGTGCCAATAATGGGACAATAATGGAATGGTGGCTCCCATTATTGGACCATTAATGCGCCAATGGTCTTTTTCTCATTGGGGTCCATCATAGTTTGTTAATGTTGATAATATAAAAATGATCAGTTGACAGTGAATCGTTCGATGTTTTAACAAAATTTAGACTGATGAGGTTGGCAAACCGTAGCCAACGAAACGTCGCTTTTTTAACGACACACATTTGAATTTTATTCAAATCTTACCTTCTCAAGATCATTTATATTATCAACATTAACTTTTGAAAATAATTAAATTCTTCTGATGATTATTATTATTTATGAAAATAACTGAATTTTGCAAAAAAATTTATTCTTAAAAATAATTAAATTTCTGTGATGACTTTCGTTATTTATTAAGATAATTAAATTCTTTTGAAGAATTTTATAAAAAATTTTAAAAATAATTGAATTTCGGAAAAGAATTTTATTACTTATAAAGATAATCTCGAGATAATTTATGTTTTGACGAGAATCTAAAAAAATTGTTGAATATAATTGAATTTCTACGAAGAATTTTATTAAAATTTTTGAAAATAATTGAATTTCAGAGAAAAATTTTATTATTTATAAAAATAATTAATTAAGTATATTTTTAAAAATTTAACTAATTTCGCATTTATTATAAATTAGCAAATTGAAATATACTTTGAAATTGAAGATTTATTTACTTTATTGATTCAGTAATTCGAATAAATTCGAAATTTTCTAATTACCTATTAATAGTTTTTTTAGTAATTTAAAAGCTCGAATCCATGCGAGTACTCGAATATTTCGAGTACTCGATTGCACTCGAGTGCTCGAATTTAATCGAGTACTTGAATTTACACGAGTACTCGAATTTTTCGAGTACTTGAAGGCACTCGAGTACTCGAAAATTTCGAGTACTCGATACATCGAGTCGGCTTGAGCTTGGCTCGGCTCATCTCGAAAAAATTTCGGTTTGGCTCGGCTCGACCTTTCGAGCTTTTTGCATACCTCTACTAATTATGGTTATGAACTAATAAAGATAAGCTGTTCTGATGCACTGAATTTAACGTTTTTAATTAAATAAATATAGTTAATTATTAATAGTTAATTACTTACATTAATTAATATATTTATTTGTTTATTTACTTTATTTGAATTCAATGTTTTTGACATTTGAACCTCAAAAAATTGTTCTGTTTTATTATTAACCACCAAAGAATAAAAATAAAATACATTCAAGTGTAATATGTAATGTTTTTGATAATTTCTTAAGAATTAAGTTACTGAAAAAAATTATTGTCAAAAATGAAGAAAATTGAAGGTTTTGTATAAATTGTTTACATTTCAAATATTAATTCTTCATTTCAAGAAATTCTGTTAATCTGTTTAAAATAAGATAAATTGTTACAAGGAAAAAAATTGTCAACACGAAGGGTTGGAGAACAGTGTGCAGATAAGAGAAAGAGGAAATCTCCGTTAAAGACTCGTAATCATCGACGATAAGAGGGGAGTTCGCGAAAGAAATGTCTTTGAAAAGCGCGCACTTGATTCCCGCAGTGAAATCTGAACAAAGTTTAGACAGACCTTAACCGCAAAAAAATCGACGCTTCTTTACCTTTGAAAACGGTTTTCATTTAATGGACAAAATTTTTTTTTCTCTCGACGATTCGTCGAATTTCAACATTTGCCTCCTCTTTTTACCAATTATCAAGGCGGCTTATTCTGGAATTACTGGAATCCCTTGCCTCCTCTTAATGAGCTTTAAAAATTGTTCCCCCGCATTCAACGTGAGCCTTATTGCGAGAACATAAGCGCAGCAGGGAGAAAACTGGATACTGCGGTAGTTGTAAATCAATTATAGGCGAACCGAATGGCCCGCGAAATTTGTTTGCATTATAACGGAAATTCGTTTCGTTTATATACCCATGTTTCATGTGTGTGATAAAAGCCAAAAAATATTTTGACAAATAAAAATCAATTTAAAAGGGATATAAAATTTATTTTTAGTGAAAGTTGAGTGAAAGAATCGTTTACAAAAAAACTAAAAACCGTATCATCATTTCTTAGTTATTCATGAAATCAAGAATCCATTATGAAATTAAAAGTCTGACATATCTAAACAGCAATTATTATTGGTAATTGCGCTTAATTATCTACGTGTCAAGAATGCGCAATTTTCTGTTATCAACTGTCAAATTAAAATTCGCCACATAAATTAAGGACCAGACGACAGATGCATTCGATTTTCAGGGAATTCTGATTAATAAACTGACGGCTTTTAACCCGCAACTAACTGTCACTGATTAAAATGAAAAGTGATCACGAAAAAGCTTTTTATATCACATTTTTTACATACTTCTAATAATTATTATGCTAATTAATTTCTCAATGCTTATCTGTAATTGAATATTTCATTTTTATTTCAAATGTCACACACACTTTGGATAGAATATTATTAATTTATTTCACAAAAATCGTTTAATATTTTCAATATCTCTAATTCTTAATTTCTTAATATCTTAATGAAATTGGAATTTAAAAATATTGAAATTCTTGGAAGAATACAGTTCCAGTGGAACATCGTGTGATAAATTATAGAGTCAACTGAACCTAGAGGGAGTCGTAAATGTTTCATAATTGTTTCATGGAAATGCGTACAGGTACTACACCTACAGTTGTTCATAGTAGCGAATATCGCTGATAACATTAAGTACTTGAAACGTGAAAACGAACTGTAGGCACTATTTGAACTTTATGCAAATTAAGATCAAATATTATATCAAGGATAGAATAAGCAAAAATTCGCCTAATAGACAATATTTACTAATTCACTTCAAATTTTTCTTTTCTTAAACACTCATTGACGATATCACTGAATTTTAGATTTTTAGACGAAGAATTTTTTACCAGACGTACCAATTTTCAATTTTAATCACCGTACCCTGCTAACAATAGAGAAAGTCAGGAATATGTTATTTTCTCCCGCCAGGTAAACTCAAATTTCAAACAACAAAAAGTTCTTACACACCCCAATGGGAAGTAAACGATTGGTTCAATAATGGGCCATGCTTGTCGAACTCCGTTCCATTATTGGAACATTAATGGCAACCATCATTGGACCACCAATGGTTTAAACTTGGGATGATCACGCTACTGCCAATGATCGGTAGCCAAGCATCGGGCCAATATTAGTTGCCAAGGAATTGCCAAGAAAACAAAATCGATTTTTAAAAGCTTGATTTTTTATTGGCAGCCAACAAAAAACCAAGGTTTTGAAAATTGATTTTTTTTAATTATTAATTAAAATTTATTTTCAAAAAATATATTTTTCAAAAATTAATTTTAAAAAAATATATTTTTCAAAAATATATATTTTTTTAAATTAATAGAACATATTAATTTAATTTGTCACCTCTGGTAAAACAAAGATGAAAGACTGATAAATTCCCTCACTTTATATCTTACAGTGGAGGGATAACTGTGAATGTCTTTGCGAGAGAGGAGCAGGTACTTATATAGAGCCAGTGAAACAGGTCACAAGCGAGAAGAAATCACTAGCATGCACTCTGGCGGCGCTTGTCGGAAGTGGCGCAACGTTGGTTGCCAAGCGCTGTGTCGATAACGTCAGGATATGCATGCGCGCCAGAAAACAGTTCCGACAAGCGCCGCCAGAGTGCATGCTAGTGATTTTTTCTCGCTTGTGACCTGTTTCACTGGCTCTATATAAGTACCTGCTCCTCTCTCGCAAAGACATTCACAGTTATCCCTCCACTGTAAGATATAAAGTGAGGGAATTTATCAGTCTTTCATCTTTGTTTTACCAGAAGTGACAAATTAAATTAATATGTTCTATTAATTTAAAAAAATATATATTTTTAAAAAATAAATTTTTAAAAAATAAATTTTTGAAAAATATATTTTTTAAAAATAAATTTTAATTAATAATTAAAAAAAACCAATTTTTAAAACCTTGGTTTTTTGTTGGCTGCCAATAAAAAATCAAGCTTTTGAAAATCGATTTTGTTTCCTTGTCAATTCCTTGGCAACTAATATTGGCCCGATGCTTGGCTACCGATCATTGGCAGTAGCGTGATCATCCCAAGTTTAAACCATTGGTGGTCCAATGATGGTTGCCAATTGTTTTGCCAAGAAAAAACCATTGGGCACCAAGCATGGCCCATTATTGAACCAATCGTTAACATTGGCAACTTCCCGTTGGGACGAGTCGATGATGAATCTGCACTTTATTACAGAAACATATCTGATTTCAGTACCAGCAGAAAACAACTCGAGTTATGTATGGTTTCGAGTAAAATAAATACGCCCATTAGCAGCTTATGAAAAATAACAAAAAGGAACGAAAATAATAAAAATCGTTGTAACGAAGCATTGCGTTATATGAACCTTTTCTGGTTTCTATCATTTTGGGTCCTTGTTTCCGAATTTAAAGATAAAACAATAACGATAGAGCAAGAAAGCACGCGTTAAACTAAATTAACTGTTAGTATAAGCGATTTTCCCTAGACTTCGCATTCATCTAATAAAACCTACTATTTTCTACTTTTTTCAAGTTACACTACTATTTGAGTACTTTTTTTTAGATTTCAGCCATTAAAAGCTACTCCAAAAAATTTTCGAAATTCAATTATTTTCATAAAATTTCGCAAAACAATTCAATTATTTAAAAAAAAATTAATAAAATTCATCCAAAATTCAATTCTTTTCATAATAAATAATAAAATTCATCGCAGAATTTCAATTATTTTTAATACAACTTTAGAGGAATTGCTCAAAAAATGTAATTATTCTTAAAAATTTAATTTCAATTCCTCGAAAAAATCAATTATTTAAAAAAATGTTTATAAAATTCTTTGGAAGAATTCAATTATTTTTAAATACTTTAATAAAATTGTTCGAAAGAAATTAATTATTTCTAATACAATTTCAATTAATTTGAAATAATTCAATTATTCTCTTAGATTTTAATAAAATTCTTCCCAAATAAGAGTTTGTTCAGTAAAATTATCATTTCATCTTTGCAAAAACTATTTTTTTGTTATATTTCTTAAAATATTTGATATTTAAAAATTTTTATTTTTTTAAACAATTGGTCTGATTGTATTGAAAGTAAATTTTTAACACCAAGTGAAATAGACAAAAAATAAAGGAGATTTAAAAAACGTCGTTGCCCCGTATAGCGTCTTTACCCCACTCTCCCCTACTTTTTTTTAGTTTGAAAGTTACTTTTTGGTATTTTTTTGAAATTAATTATCTAAGTCTGTAAGTATTATATTTTTAAATTTTGTTTTTATTGAAAAATGTGTCGCTTTGTAACTAAATTGAAGGAATTTGTACGATAGAACTACAGTAATTATAATGAAATACGCAATTGTTTGACATATCAGCGAGAAGCCTAATTTTTATCCAGATAGACGAATGCAGTTAGATAAAGCATAAATATACAGCGGAGAATATATACGAGTATATCAGAGGTTATCCCACACGACCGAGCAATCCTATGAATTACCGCAGGTGTTGGCCGATATCCTACATTAATGCTAATGCGTGGGTGTTACCGAATTGTTCAACAAGCACAGATTGAACGAGCCTCTGTTATATTGCATGGCCACGGACTGTTGCTGCATTATTCAGACGGAATACAGCCCGTTTTGTTGTCCTCCATGTTGTCCTAACTTGCCCTATACTCTATCGAATTTGCTTTATACTTCTGAAGAAGACAACTACTGTCCTCATAGCATTTTCTCTTGTTTTTTAAACAAAAAATTCCACTTAACCCTTTAATGGCCGAGTTTTTTGCCGTTAATATAAATGTATAATGTTTAGTAAATTCGATTATTCTATTATTCAATATGAGAAAACATTTTTTTTAACATGTTCCACCCCTTAAAACCACCCTTAACGTATATTACTACCCAAAAAAATTGATAATTAATCTAAGTGATAAATTGAATATTTTTTAGCTCCTGTCTGCTTTATAATTATTTATAAATATTGTCTGGTTGTTCAAAAATAAAAAATAATTATAAATAACTACTTGAACACCACCCTTAAAGTCAAATAGCCACCCCTTGACGATAATAGTTTTTATAAATATTTAAAAAAAATCTATAGATTCTAAATGCATCTAAATTATAAAAAAAATATTTCTAAGTGACACAAATATGGATAATAATGTTAAACACCCCCCTTGGAACCCACCCCTATTTCATAATTATTCTTACATACTGTCAATAGTTTTGAACAATTAAGAAAATAATTATTATAGATTTTATACGTTTCGAAAATACAAAAAAATATTTGTATGATGACTAGGTAATGCTAGTAAATGTAAACCAGCCTCTAAAAACAACCCCATGGTCAAATAACCACCCCTTGTTGATAAAAGTTTTTGTGAATGATAAAAAAAATCTATAGCTTCTAAATGCTTCTAAATTATAAAAAAGGTTTCTAAGTGACACAGATGTGGATAATATTAATAAGCACACCCCTCGAAACCACCCATACTGCATAACAAGATTCAGGCGAATCTGATAAATTTTTTTTTGTCCGCCATATTGGATCCGCCATTTTGAATTTTTGAAAACTGACATCGGATTCGTAATAAGCGACCCTGAAAACCCCCAAGGAACAAATTTTATGCGAATTTGGTAGATTTTTAAATTTATCGTCCGCCATGTTGGATCCGCCATTTTGAATTTTTGAAAACTAACATTGGATTCATAAACAGCGACCCCGAAAACCCCCGAGTAACTAATTTTAGGCGAATTTAGCAGATTTTTAAATTTTTTCGTTTTTTTGGGGTAGTTTTCATTTATTTTTTTACCCTGAGGTAAAATTTTCTTATTAATTTTTTTTACAAAGTTTATAATATTTTAAAACTTATGTTACTTTGAAAGCCGAAAAAAAAAATTTTTTCTTGAATTTATACCTTTTTTTAAATTTTTGTCATTTTTTGCGTTTTTTGAAGGGGTGTATTTCATAAAGGTTAGTATTTTGGAAAATGTAATTCATATGTATTTATTACTCTCGCTCACCCCTTCAAAATGAGACCTTAGCGAAGTTGATCTGTTAAGTTTTAATAAAGTTATGATTTATTGAAGTAGGTGGTACGTATGTGTACCACTGGCCATTAAAGGGTTAAAGAATCTTTTAATAGATAAAGAATGATAGCACATTATTTAACAGTTAAAAATTACTTTGGACAAACAAATACTTTTAGCATTGTTATCAACCGTAATTTTCTTACAGGTACACTACCGGATTCAAGATAGAAGAGGAATGAAGATTCAGAATCCTTACGAGAAACTTTCGTAGACAAGAACACAGACACTGCACAAGTGCACACGAAGAAAATAGAAAAGTCTATTGAACCGAATCGAATATATGTCGATGTTTGTGAAACTTTTAAAGTAGTAGCAAACGATGAATTTTTTTTGGCATTAATTAGTTTTGTAAATAAACTTTAGTCAATTCTGTATTTTTCTTACATGTAAAAGCAGTTTTTTACAAGGAGTCTTAGTTTTTATTTCAATTTTATTAAATTCTATTCATTACGAATTGATTTCGAAAAACTACAATCTCGAATAGAGATATCAATTTCTTTTCTGGTTCATCCAATTAAACAAAAAGGAAATATTGTTATTAAATAGAGTTATTATTGTCACAAATCTCTTTTCATGAAGACAACGTCGAAAAGATATTTCTCAAAAACAATTATCCATTGGATTTTGTAAATGAAAATATTCATTTCAGAATTCGAAAACTACTCTCTAAAACTAAATCAGTGAAATATGACTGATTTTCAGTGACTCTATTCTCGCGAAGAAACGTTTTGCTTCACAACAATTTTGATACTTTTTTTTGTCTCAATTTGATATCCTTAAAAAGACTTTGAAGTTGGGTAAAAGATACATATTTGAATTATTTAATAATAAATTATTCCTAACTGCCAAATTACTTACAAGTGAAAATAGAAAACTAATGTTTGAAAAGACTATAATTCTATTTCCCAGGGGAAATTATATCAATTTTTATGTTTTTAAATTTTTCCAGTCAAGTAGTTTGGGAAATAAAATTGATTGCTGTTCAACTACATATAAATATTTATTTCCTTTTTTTATTAAAGGAGAAGGAAGTCTAGAGCACCTTTTAATAGATTGCAAATTCAGGACTAATGTAAATTCCATTTTAAAATTCTATTGCCAAGTCTGAAGTTTTGCAGAGAAATTCGCTTTAGACCAATGAGAATCACAATAAAATGAGGGTTCAAAGGCAACCTTCAATTTTTAAAATTGAATATAGAAATTTATATGACTTCATAAGAATCTCAGGTTATGGAACTGACAGGTCTCGTTTGAATTTATCTTAGAAACATATTATTCATCGCAGGGCGATTTGTAGACGTCAGTTCACAGATTTCCTTTTACATAACAAAGTTTAAATTCATTTCCTTGTTATCGAATTGCCAAAAAAAATTGCTATAGTAAAAATAAACACATAAATTCAAATCGTTCTTTTCAGTTTAATTTTCAACTTTAAGAATATTTTTCTGTTCACTTTATTAAGGAATACAGTTTCAGTTATGAAATCTTTCATGAATAATGAAATGTTTCTTTCATATGAAATATGGTTGGTTCTCAGTGAATTAGCTTTTTCCTGTTTCCAGACGCTCTCTCTATGAACCATCATAAAATGCAAATTGCTAACTGCTCGGTTGTTCTAGAAATTATTATGCCATGTGCATATGTGGACATCCAAATGCCACTGTAGCATGTTAATTTAATATTTCTAACGTATATTTTCATACCTCCTCAATTTTTTTAGTGCACATATATTTAGAATCTGCGGTATACATTTTTTGAATATCTCAAACATGTATTCTTAAAGGGTTACATCCACTTAGGATTTTGAAAAAATCAATTTTTTATTGCATTTTCGTAATATTATACATGTATTTAAGAATACACTCAGAAAATTTCAGGGCTATCCGTTAAATATTCCCCAAGTACAGGGCTCGAACCAATGAAAGTACCTATTTAAAAATTATTGACAAAAATATAACAACCCGCGTAAAAAAATGTTGGCTCGCTCAAGGCTCGAGGCTTGGTTGAAGCTAAAAATTCCCCTAAAGCTTAAGACTCGCTGAAGGCTCTCTTAAAGCTCGAGACATGGTTAAATTAAATAAAACTTCTAAACTGTTCAACATGAAGAGCTAAAATTTGGCATACTGGTGTATTTTAACGCGAATATTACAGGAAAAATATAGAGAACTTGCTATGTAATAATAACCATATCGTTGTCAAGGAAAAACTAAAAAAAATTTTGAAAATTTTTTTTTTCTAATTTCTACATTATTTGATCTAATTAACTAAAAATGGGTTTATTAGTATATTTTTACAGTCTAATTACAAAAAGTATATTAAAAAATCTAAAAAAAAATTAAAAAAAATTTTTTTTTAGATTTTTAAAAAAATTTTACAAAAATTTAAAAATAAAATTAAAAAAAAAGTGGACAAGTGCGAGTTGTACTTGCACTGCAATGGCGGGTTCCGTACACAAATATTAAAACAACACTTGCAACATTTATCGGTACACTTTTTTTTAATGATTACAATAGTCTACATATATGTAATATTACAGTTCGGATATGTGACCACTTTTTGGAATGATTACGAAGACTATGTAATGAGTTAAGAATTGAGTAGGAACGATTACTATAGCTGTTGTAAGCGATACCTTCATGTTTGTACTCCTTACAACAGCTATAGTAATCATCACAAAAAGTGGTCACATATCCGAACAGTAATATAGACTATTGTAATCATTATGAATAAATTTTTCTCCGTGTAGATAATAAAATTAAACATAAAAATTCAAATAAGGACAACAAAGATGACATTATTCTAAATTTTTATTCAGTTAAAAGTAATTTGCCTTCAGCGAGTATTAAGTTTCAGATGAATTTTTAGCTTCAACCAAGTCTCAAGCCTTGAGCGAGCCTTGAGGATTATTTTTAGATTCAACCAAGTCTGGAGCCTAGGGGGAGCCTTAAGCTTTAGGATTATTTTTAGCTTCAACCAAGTCTCGAGCCTTGATCGAGCCTTGTTCATTTCAATTCAATTATTATTTTAAAGTATTTTTAACTAAAATTCTACTTTAGATCAATTATTTTTAATAATTTTTGAAAAAATTCTTTGGCAATATTTTTAAATTCATTTGTTTACAATTCAATTTTACAACATTTCAATTATTCGGAAATTCTTCAATTAAATATATATTAGAAAATAAAAACTTGAAAGAATTTCCAAAAAAAATTCAATTAAACTTTTTCAAAAGAATTAATTCTACAGAATTGTTAGTTAAAAATATGAAAAATTCAGATTTTCAAAGATTTTAATTTGAAACCTTTTCAAAATTCAAGTATTTCTAAAAATCTACGTTATAATGCTTTTAATATTTAATTATAGTCTAAAATTTTAACTGAAACACTACAAATCAAAGTGAGTGAAATTCATGCACTCGAAGTGGATAAAATATAAAATGCATAAGAATGGACACACTTTGCCGTCAAAGTGCATGAGAATAATGCACTTCAAAGTGTGTTCAGAACTGGGACAATCAAAGTGCATAAATTTTACTCACATTAGTTTTTAAAACAATTTTTATTAGTAAATTCTACGAGAATTCAATTATTTAAATACAAAAATTGAATAATTTATTAATTGAATGTTTCTTAAAATTAAATTCTCATAAAAATTTTATCAACAAAATATAATTAAATTCTTTTGACAAATTTTAATAAAATTTTGAAGAATTTTTCGAGGAATTTGATTAAAATTACGTTAAAAATAATTGAAATTCTGCACACTGAGAAAACTGGAGTATTGGACTAAACATCTGGAGGGACAAATCGTTGATATTTGAGAGTTAGCTATTGGATAACAATCTAAATGTTCAAATTCACCATTGACAGATATTCGTGCCATTTCTCTAACAGAGGGACAAATTAACCATCTTGAGAAATCCCTTCCTTATCCGGCGCGAAATGAATAAATATGGCAACCTAACCCCTAAATTAAATACATAAAATGTCAGAAAAATAATTTCGCGCGCATCAGATCGTACACATTTTCTGCGCAACTTTTAACCCTCAGATATAATGGGAGAGAATATACAAGTAGATTTCCATTATCAATTCAAAATTTATTTTAGAAGGACTATTTAACTCTCTTCATAAGCAAAGGAAACATACACTTTTTGAACCTCTGAATTTGACTCTCCAGTTTTCTCAGTGCAATGAGTTTTAATATTTATGAAAATAATTGAATTATTGCGAAGAAATTTGAAATTGCTGTAAAGAATTTTATTATTTATGAAAATAATTGAATTGTTTTAGAAAATTTTATTAAAATAGTAGATATTAAAAATCATTGAATTGAAGAAAATTTTGGAAAATAATTGAAATTTTGCCAAGAATTTGATTAAAATTTTGGAAAATAATTTAATTTCAGAGAAGAATTTTATTATTTCCCAGGCGCGAAAGACCAATGCTGACGATAGATTAAAGGTTGATTGAGTCTTGAACGCTCAGTGTGGATAACTCACAGTAGAAGCAGTCTTTACATCACTGTCAATCAATATTAGTTCAATATTGGTTCAACATTGGACCCAATGCTCGTCCCATGCTCGATTCAAGACTCGGTCAATCTTTATGAGTGAAGCTCGAACATCTAATCTTGATTCAAGCTTGAATCAATCTTTACACAATATTCAGTTTATCTTTATTTATTACCGTGTTCACTTAATTAAATAATATTATAATAATTATAATTATAATAATTGTTTCAAATAATAATAATAATTAACATTAAGTTATCAATTGATAAATGAATATTTATATTTATTTAGTATAAATATATTATTAATTGTAACATTCATATTTAAAAAAAGTTAAATGGAAAATTTTTTTATAAATGTTTTTAAAATTATTATAGATAATTAATAAATAATAATTAAAATGTGCAATAAATATTCCTGGCACTGCATCATATTTAATAATTTTATTAATTATGTTAACTTTTAATATTAATTTAATTAATTATTATAATTATAAATAATAATTATTATTCAATTAATAAATATTATTATAATTAATAATAATTATAATATTTAACATTATAATTCATTATTATTCCAAATTATATTTATTTAAATAATATATTATTAATATATCTAATTATAAATGTTAATAATTTTGTTACTGAATAATAAAAAATATCAATTATTTATCGATGTTTATTAAATTATCCAATAAATATTTTTAATTGTAAAATGTTTTAAAAGTTGAATTTTGTAATGATTACAATTTTATTATGAATTATTTAATATTCATTTTTAATAATTAAAATAATTCAGGATTAGTATGTGTAAAATTTTTAGTCATAGTTTTCACTTTGCCCTTATAAGTAACAAAGTATACGGCACTGGCATTAATATATTACATTAGTCCGAGGTCTCATCGAGACTCAGTGGCCGTGCGGTTTAAGTGGTTGCGTCAAGGACTTCCGGAATGCGTCTGGGGCGGGGGGACGTGAGTTCGATCCCACATGCGAGCGGATTTTTTCATTATAAGCGTTACATAAAATAATAAAATTACTATTTAATCTGTATAATTAATAAGTGTTGTGAAAAAAAACTTGTGAACTTGTTTGTAAATAATATTAAAAGTCTGTTAAAAATGAAGTTAAAAAATGTACCAATTATCACAAATTGTCTTTTTTTGCTAAAATTATTTTTCAATATTATTATGTTAAATGACATTTATTGTTAGTAATATAATATTTATATGAAAATAATATAATTATTACAATAATAACTTATTGTCATTAAATGTGTAAATACATATATATTAATAACAATACTGTTTATTATTAATAATAATAATTAATATATTCACGTTATATTGAATGAACGCGTGAGAAGCGTGTAAATTTGGGAACAGTGGAAGCAGTCTTGTTCAGTCCTGCTTTCGGCTTCCGCAGCATTGATTGAAGATTGAACGCCAGTCTTCAACAAAGACTGAGCGTCAGGTTTACATCGATGTTACTATTCCGGACTGAAGCAGCCTTGCTTTCGCTGTCCCACCAAGCTTCAACTAATACTGACCAAGCCTCAATCAAGCTTCGTAAAGCCTGAACTCACTGTCAGCTCGCGCCTGGGTTATAATGATAATTGAAATTTTGATGAGAATTTTTAAATATTTTTGAATACAATTAAATTTCTGCAATCATTTGTAATTTCTCTAAAATTCTTTAAATTATATTGTACAATTTACGAACTTTTCGTCCTTTTTTAATCAAATTACGGACTTTACGGACCTTTTTTATAAAGAAAACGGACTTTAAAGGACTTGAAGCGAATTTACGGACCTAATTCGAGCCCTGTAAGTTATATTCAAGTTTGTAAACATTGTCGGAGCGTCTGTCCCTTTTTTCTACCCTTTATATGTTTAATTATTTTGAAATTGAAATACTCAATAGTTTCCTCAAAAAAAATCCCTAAAATATCGACTTTTTCGGCTATCTACCTGGATGTAACCCCTTAAGTATTTTTTGAGAAAAAGTTCTCTGCTAGTGTCAGAATCGTATGTTGGAGATGAAGAATGAAGAAAAGGCAATAATTTAATCAAAGGAGGAGAAGCGAAGTAGTATATAGAAAGGATTCGTAGTCTTCCGGCAGAACATATTAATATCTTGAGTTTTGACATTTCAGGACGCTGAGGGGATGGTGGTACAGTCGGCGGAGTAATCAGAGGGCTAGATTAATTGTTTCCATGGGAGTCTTGCCCTGAGATGCAGACACAAGCGCGCAAGACTCACGCCAACATTCGGCGATTTCGGCGATTGTGTTATAATACCAACAGGCAACATAATACGGATGGTGCCATAATTCAAGTGTCGCAATACTAGGCCGTTTGTGCCAAGTATATTGCAACACAAGTTCTACTGAAAATCTATTAGATTTTCCCGTCTGTTTCTCCCGCAGTCCCGCCTTTCTGTTGCATCAAAATCCGTCTCCTATTTACCGTGTCGCAAATAGAGCAAAACCACAGGGATTTGACTTTTATTCGATTTAAAGCTACGAAGGAAAACTTCCTCAGAAATGGAGAACCGTTAGAGCTGAGTGGACGAGAACTGGGGTTCAATCGTATAATACGCTGCGACCTTTTCAGCTCCTCGATACTTATCGCGACATCCTCTTTCGACTTCTTCAGTTTCAATGATTGTACACTTAACACCACTTGTAAATGTCAGCACAATTTTATTTTTTCATTGGTAGAAGAAATTATTTCATATATGGATTTTCAAAATGAAAAATAAATTATTGATTCGAGTGAAAAATTTTTAACTGTAGGAAAATTAATACTTCCTCTCGTAAATAATATTAACTTTCTATTTTCATTACAAAATTAATCAATATCTTTTCTTTGGATAAATGTCATTTTATATGTCATTAAACATTTCAAAATGTAAAAATATTCTGTTTATATTGGTAAAAGTATCAAAAATAATTCTTTTCTCGACAATTGTGATTTCATATGCGACATTAAAAATTTGAGAATGTATTCTATTTATATTGGTAAAAGTGGAGAAAAAAATTCTCTTCAAATTACGTATAAATATTGGAAATTATTTTTCTTTCTGTCTCATCCATATTCAAGTATAATAATATAAATGCCAATTATATAATTATAAATATAGTTGTTCGATTTGACAGTAAATTGTATTATTTCAAAACAATGAATCGATTTTTCTTTATTTTTATTTTAGCTCATAGTTATATCCAAATTGATTTTCAAAAAGACAAGTTGGATGTTCATTTTAATTCAAGTTTCTTCAAATTCATATTGTTTGTAAAATATTTCCTAAAAATATTCCAGTACAGTCGATCCTGTCGGAATGCAACTTTATTCTTGAAACTCTTATGTATTCAAAAATTTCCAACATGAGTTATTTTCACTTAGTTACCGAATATTGAAAAATATTACAAACAATTTTTTAAGGATTGTTTACTGTAATAAAATTTAAAAACTCGACTTGCATTCCGACAGGTTTCACTGTATTACACTGTAAAAACAAAGTCTTCCTTTAAGCCCGAAATTTGTCTTTTTTCAAGGTGTAAACGGAAGTAGACCATATTGGCTGAATGTCAGTAATGATTAGAAGTTTAAAAAGAATACTCCCCAATTGATATACAAGTAAGGTGTTAAATGAACTGAAATTCAACTGTAAGCTAGTAAGAAGGCTAAAATTTAGCCAAACCATCTAGCTAAATTTCAGCCTTCTTACAAGCTTACAGTTGAATTTCAGTTTATTTAACACCTTACTTGTATTAATTGGGGAGTCTTCCGCTTACACCTTGAAAAAAGACAAATTTCGAGCTTAGGGGCCGTACACATAATACGTCACGCGGCTAGGGGGAGGGAGGGGGTCTGAGAATTGTGACTAAGTGTGACATGGGGGAGGGGGGTGAACTCATGTGTTACGTCACGATCTTTTAAATTCAAAGATTATAAGAAATTATATGTGACAATGTCACTTTTTCTAAATAAAACAAGTTAAAAATGCTTTAAACTATTTAATATCTATCACGTACCTGTTTAACATCTATTGGTATATTATTTATAATATGATAAATAATATATTCTCTTAATTTGAATCAGTTAAAAATCATGGTTTTAACTGACAATCAGCAGTGACTGACTTTTTGCTTCTTAATCAGTTAAAAATAATTGAAAAATTATCCACAAAACATTATTAAAAACATTAAACATTATTTGCTTGCATACTTCGAAAAATTTACTTGCAAAGTTTATTTTAAAATTGTGTAAAGATTTAAATTTCTCACTCCAATAAATGTCTATCGTCAAATTTTCTTAAAAATATAGCTTGAAACTTTCCTGAACATTTGAATTATTGCATTTTCGACCATACTTTCGTGAAAATTTAAGTTAAATTTTCAGGAAAGTTTCGCGCTAAACATTTATTGAAGTGGGATATTTAAATCTTTACACAATTTTCACTAAACTTTGCATTTAAATATTTCGAAGCTTGCGAGTAAATCTTTAGTAAATTTTTAGGAAAGTTTCGGTGCTATGTATAGGTAGTTAAACGTGACTAATTGAATCAATCAAAAACAATTGTATTGAAACATCAGTTATTTTTAACTAATTGTCAGAAAAAAATATTACTGTTTGAATTAGTGACTGACTTTTTGCTTCTACCCGTGTAGAAATTTTGGCAGGGGCCTGGCCGGGCCCAGAACGGGCTTCCCTAAACCGGGGTGAAACAATAAAACCGACCGGGGCCATGGCAAAAGCCCGATTTGCCCCCGATTTGCCGAGCTCCCAGACCGGGCCCGGTCGGGTTCCCTGTTTCATGCGGGGTCTGGGCCCGGGTGGGCAATTTCTGCACGGGTAAATCAAGTATTTTTAACTGATTCAATAATTTAGAGTGTAAGATATAATATATATTGTCCAATGTATAAAATTTGCAGTGAAATTTATGTTTGTGACGTGACGTAGGGGAAGGGGGGGGGTTCAAGATTTGTGACGAAGTGTGACATAGGGGGAGGGAGGGGTTAAAAATGGTCAAAAATTGCGTGACTTATTATGTGTACGACCCCATTAAAGGCGGTGTAAAAGTCGATGCGATTTTTCCATTGAAGCTCAATGCAAAAATCCAATCGACTTTGACACCGCCTTAAAGAAAGACTTTGTTTTTACAGTGTATGTTCATATTCTTGAATTTTATTAAAATATCGATTTTTATGGCATATCTTTAAGCGTTTTTATAAATGGTTTGAGAGACAAAATTTTTTGCTCAACATAAATGATGTGTCTTCACTTTGCGTAATAAGCTAATATTATTTTTTGTTATATTTAGTACTTTTGTACGAAAGGGCAAGACCCGTGTAAATAAATAAATAAATAAAATAAACATATGTCACATTTAATTTCTTATAACAAACAACAATTATTAAAACTATCAGTGGAAATTTCTCTCTTTAAGATAAAGAATTAAATGCTAATGCACATATATATTAGGTGAAATTAAGATTATAAAATGTTTATAAACTATTATTTATAATCGAATTAAAATATTAACATACTAATAAAACTAAACTTTCTGTCTAAGATTCACCAATTATAAATATAATTTATGGACTTATATATTATTAATAAAACACGAGTCAAAAGTATAAACCGGCGACGCGACGCGCTATTCAGACTTTTCACGTTTGCAAATTGCGTCCCTTGTGACGTCACAATCAACTGTTTCAGCCTCGCCAGACTTACAGTCAGCTGTTAGCGTACCTTATTAGAAGTTAATTTCATCTTACTTTTTAATAATACCATTGGATCTGAAATTAAGTCCGGTGTATTACAAATAAATTACAAACTGAGTTTTATTTAAGTAAGAGTACAACTAACTTTAATTTTCAGTTAGTTTTTATGATTAAATAAAGTTGATAGCTTAAGATAAGTCAAAAATTAAAACTAGCCACCATTAAATTTAAGACTTAGTTTTTACTGTGTAAGAAATAACACGTATACATTTTTTTAAATAAAATTTTTCCAACTTTAGAGATAGTTCTTTCTAGTGTGCTATTTAGATCGAATAATTTCAAGATTGTTACTTAATTCGTTTTTGATAAATGGAAAAATCGTGGCAGAAAGAAAACTCTTGTGCGAGTGCTCTAAAAAAAGAAACTGTTGCACCTATTTTTATATTGAAACGAATGCGTACAACTTCTAATAAACGAAACAAAAGAAAACCAGTCTAGAAGTTGAAAACTTATCAATCACGACTGTAGTTTAGATTCTACTTTAATAAAATCGGTTGAATTTATATTCTCCGACACATTTCAATGAAAATTATTTTTACTGAAGCTTAACAATTTTATTATATGAAACCTATAGTTCTTTCATTTAACGAAAGAATACATTTTTCCTTATCAAAACAATAAGAATAAAACTAATAATTTTTTCACTATAATCTTCACTAAAATCACGTAAAACTGCCAATTTCCACTGGTATTGATTATAATTATTATTTATTTAAAACTTTTTAATTTTAAATATTGTTCTTGAGTATCATCCCAATGGGAAATGCCAGTGTAGTGCCGATGTTCACCACTGGCTTAGTACTCAGACGATTGTTCGGCGTAGTCTAGCCGAGCCTCGATAATTAGTGCTGGCACAGTACAGAATTTTTGTTTCGCCAAAGCTTGGACAAGCCACGGCGGCAAGTGCTGGCTGAGTATAGAAAAATTGTTCACGACGCTCTTTGCCAACATTGCTTTTTTGACATAAACTTGAAAAAAATTATAAAAAAGTTTATGAATGTTTATAAATATAAATTTATTGAAAAAATTAATATTTTACTTTTCAGTTGTTCATTTTTTATTTTTATTAAATTTAATAATAATAATTTAACATAATTGTCTAATTTTGTAAATAATAAATTATTTGAACAAATTAAAATTACCACGTAATTTAAGAATTACGTAAAATGTTAAATGCAATAAGTAAAGTAATTTAATTTTTAAAAATTTAGTTTAATTTATTTTATTTCAATTTATTATTTCTACCGTATTCCTATTTTTTCTCATCTTTGACTCAATAATTGTATGTCTGAATGATACTGAGATATTAATACTTTACTGTACACATGTGTCGTTAGCATAGTGGTTAGAGCGTTAGTCTGTTAGTCCGTAGGTCGTAGGTTCGATTCCCCTCGTCAGCAATTTTGTTTATTTTCATAGGTTTGCGATATTTCTAGATTCCAATCGTTAGGTACTAAAATATGAAAATCTAATGCACACTTACTGTAATTGTTTATTATTTAATTTTTAAATGTTATAAACAATTTTTTTCTACTTCATTTACTATATCCATTGTTAGTCTCCATCTTTAATACAATTTCTTTAAGAAGAGAAATGTTTTATGAATAATAACTATTTATTAATGTTATTTACCATTTTGTTGTTAAATTATTTATAATTATGAATTTACGACTAATTAATAACAATACGGCATTTATTGCGGCAATATTCTCAGCCAGCGCTGTCTGGCAGCACTGACAGACAGTACTTCGGCAGCGCCAGACGGCGTTATCATCCCAGTGCCATGCCAGTGCTGGCTCTCAGCCTTGCCGCCAGTGCTGCCGCAGTACTACGCCAGTTGTAAATTTCCCATTGGGATTGCATGACCCGTGTAGAAATTGAAACGTGGTAGTCATTCGGCCCTGATCAGGTTAAATAGGGCCCTGAATTGGAAATAAAACACTTTTTCTGATCAGGCCCTGAAGTGGTGTTTTAGAAAAAGGCCAAATAAGGTTGTGATCCGGGCCTTATAAGTTTAAAAAAATTAAAGCTAACAAAAAATGTAATTGACAAATGTGAATGATGCAAATTGTTTTAATTCTTTTTGATAAAAAACTAAAATTTTGTTAAAAAATATTTGACAAATCAAAACTATGCAGATTTTTTTTTCTTTATTTCTAAATAAATGTAGAAAATTAAGCAAATTTTAGCAAAAAAAAAATAACTTGCATCATTCCTATTTTTAAATCATAATTTTCTGAAAAAATCTGATTTATTTTAAAAAGAAAAAAAATTATATTTTTTTAATTAATTACAATTTTTCAACAAAATGTCAAATTATATTTTTTTATTGTTTATAATTACAATATTAAATTCGTACCTTCAGTTTCAGAAAAAACATATTTTCGAGTTTCATTAGAATCCGCTTGAAAAAATTTAATTTGTTTATACAAATTATGTTGTTTATAATATATTTAAAAAAATCTAAGGTGAAATATGTACTTATTTACTTTTGCATTCGGAAAATAATTATTCAATTCTTGTATGAATCTATATGTCTCTTTACTCTTTTTGAACTTTTCTTCGTATATAAGTCAATCCTGATCAGGGCCAAACCACAAACAGAATTTACTTAAGGCAATTTCTACACGGGCGAGTGACTTTTCTTCTATCAAAATTTTAAATTATGTGGCAGATGAATTTCTTTTGTGCGATAAATATAAATGTACTCTCATATCCAACAGTTTTGATATATTTTTCGAAATATTTCAAATTTGTTACAAAACGCACTTTTTTTTTGCTATAACTGCTTCACATTTTCAATTCGAGTATTAAAATTGGTTATTTTCCTGACAGATGTAAAGATGGCATAATTGTACCTGTCTTCAAGGAAGGTGACGTTTCTAACATTGCAAACTGCAGGCCAATAACAATACTAAATTCTATACCTAAATTGTTTGAAAGTATTATACATGACAGACTGTATTCGGCATTTAAAAGTATTCACTGCAAAAACAGGTGTCTATATTTGAGACACTTTTGTCCTTATTTTTAAGACGTTTTGGGATGTCTTTCAGGAAGACGTTAAAAGTGACTATTTTGGAGACGTTTAAAGTGTCTTCATTCAGATGAAATTTCTGCTTGAATCGATACATAACCTAAAAATGCATGTATGCATTGATATTGCGCGGGAAACTTTCATCGAGACGAGGCAAGACGAATATTACCGAAGATACTCGAATACACAAAATGTCTTTTATTCAAAGTGTCTTACTTCGAAAACGTCTTAAATTAGCAAAAATGACTTAAATGTAGACACTTTTACCGTCTACATTATATGTCTTAAATTATAAGCACTGAAAGTGACTTGTTTACATTTGTAAGACGCAAGAAGTGTCTCAAATTTTTAGACACTTTGCATGAAAGACAGATGAATTAGTCATTTATTCCAGACTAGACGTTTTCGAAACGTCTAATGTCTTAAAATAAGACGTTTCGAAGACGCTAGTTTTTGCAGTGTTCTAATGGAAGAACAGCATGGTTTCTGTAAAAGCCGTTCAGTTTGCACAAATCTATGTATTTATTCTGAGTACATTGCAAATAATTTAGCAACGGAAAAACAAATTGATCCAATTTACTTTGACTTTTCCAAAGCGTTTGACAAGGTTGATCATAAAATACTTTTAAACTAAACTCAAGGTCTATGGAATGACAATTGCGCTCTCTCCTGGTTTGCCTCACATCTACATAAGAGAATACAATATGTTAGAGTCAATAAAATATTGTCTGAGGGATTTTGTGCTTTGTCAGGTGTGCCACAGGGATCTCATTTGGGCCCTCTTCTTTTTATAATTTTAATAAATGACTTACAAAACAATATTAATCATAGTAAATTTTATGTTATGCAGACGATTTTAAATTATTCTCTACTATTTCATTTATAGTATCGGCCACTGATTTGCAGGAGGACATTGAGGGAGTCCTGACATGGTCCAAGAAGAATAATTTACCCATAAACGAAAATAAGTGTTCGGTGATAACTTTTACTAAAAAAAGAAAAAACATTAGATTTTATTATAACTTAAATTCAAAATTGCTAACTCGAGTTTCTAGTTTAAAAGATTTGGGTGTAGTGTTTGACACCACATTAAGTTTCACTGAGCACTTAAATATTACAGTTAACAAGTCTTTGAGAGTTTTGGGACAAGTTATTAGATCATCTCATGACTTCCATAATTTTCTAGTCCTAAAAACTCTTTACTTTAGCCTAGTTAGGCCAATTCTAGAATTTGCGTCTATCATTAAGAACACCATATTATGAATGTAACAGGGTAAAACTGGAGAGAGTTCAGAATCGATATCTCAGATTTATGGCACACCAGCTTAATGTACAATATGATAAATTCTCCCATGACTATAGTGGACTGCGTGCAGTATTTAAAATGCCATCAATTAGACATAGATTTTTGCAGACTGATTTGCAGTTTTTGTATTCAATTATCAACAATAAAATAGACTCTTCCTCAATCTTATCTCTTATTTCTTTATCAGCGCCAGTAATTTGCACCAGAAGTGTCACCACCTTCCGAGTACTTTTCCATAGAACAAATTATGGCGAAAACTGTCCGCTTTCGCGTGTTTTTGCAAAGAGGCGAACTTACACAAAAAAATTGATTTTTTTAATAATTCTAAAAGCGTCTTCGGTAGACAGTTAGCGTTATCGCTAAAAGAGTTGTTTAGAATTTCTGTGTGTGGTGTGTTCGTTTAACTTCAAAATAAAATGTTAAAATTTATTATACTTAAGTTAAATACTAATTATCATTTTATTGTAATAAAGGGTGATTACCAGTTAAATATTTCAAATAAATAAATAAATATAAATTGTCTGAAATAATACAATAATACAAGTACTTGTACCTACATGAACCCGTACAAGATCATATACATTTTCTTGTACTAGTTTTTTTTTCTTGTACAAGTACTTGTACATTTTCTTGTACAAGTTCCAATAAAAGAACTTGTTTCAAATCCGTATACAAGAAATTGTACATTTTCTTGTACAAGTTCAGCTGCTGAACGTGTGCATTTTCTTGTGCAAGATCTTATACAGGGATTTTCAGTAGGGAGAACATACTTTTTTAACGGACGTTTACTTTTAAACACCCATTAAATATAAATAAGTATTCACTCTTGGCATTTAATACTTATTAAATTATTAAAAAAGCAGAAAAGAGAAAATGAAGAATAATTTTAATATAAAACATATATTTTTAAACGCTATTTTAAAATCTTTTGAAAAAAGAATTTTAAATTGATTTCTCGAATTATAAATATCAGTATAAGTAAAAAGTATTTTAAGGTCTACTTAAGTATCTTACTCTAAAGCAGGGTTCGAACCAGTGAAAGTAATTAAAAATACGGACTTTGCGGACAAAAAATATAACCAGTCCGAGTCTTATAAGAGAACATTTTACTTAAAACTATAAAATAAATTTTTCATAACTATAAAACATGAAAATATCGATAACTTTAACATGATCGATTTCTGCATGTTTTATAATAATTAAAGATGACCAAATGATAAAATCATTATCAATTACACTATTATTTTCAAGAATTTTTAACTAAAATTCTTCTTTAAATCCATTTATTTACAATATTCAATTTTACGAAATTTCAATTATTCGTAAATTCTTCAATTAAAATATATATTAGAAAATAAAAACTTAAAATAATATAAAAATAATTCAATTAAACTTTTTCAAAAAAATTAATTTCAAAATTCAATTATTTCTAAATATTCACGCTATATTGTTTTTAAAATTCAATTAAAATTTAAAATTTGAACTGAAATCCATTTTTAAATCACTGTTTATAAGAAAATTCTATTAGAATTCAAATATTTAAATACAAAAATAAAAATTTATTGAATAATTGCAAGTTTCTTAAAATTGAATTCGATTAAATTTGTATTAAAAATAATTGAAATTCTGCAATGAGTTTTATTATTTATGCAAATAATTGAATTCCTAATAAGAATTTTATTATTTACGAAAATAATTGAATGATTGCGAAGAAATTTATAAAAAAATTTGTAAATAATGAAATTCCTGTTAAATTTTTATAATTTTTTGAAAATAATTAAAAGTTTGTGTACCTAGAATTTTAGTAAATTTTTTTTAATTCTTTTGGAAAATTTTATAAAAATAATAGATATTGAAAATCCTTGAATTTTTAAAATTTTTTGAAAATAATTGAATTTTGGAGAAGAATTTAATTTTTTTTAAGATAATTGAAATTTTGATGAGAATTTTTAAAAATTTTTTAACATAATTGAATTTTTGCGAAGAATTTTATTACTTTTGAAAATATTTGAATTTCTGCAATCATTTGTAATTTATCTAAAATTATCCAAATTATATCGTACAATTTACGAAATTTTCGTCCTTTTTTAATCAAATTACGGACTTTATGGACCTTTTTTAAAAAAAACAGATATTCACGGACTTCAAGCAAAGTTACGGACTTTTACGCGATTTACGGTCCTAGTTCGATCCCTACTAAAGCCGAAAAAAAGGTGGTTTTTGTTAATTTTTTCAGAGTATTTATAAAGTCAATTAACATTTGAACATGAGGTGTTTATTAATTATTATTGTTAATTAATTGTTGTCACTAATTATTTTGTACCGGTTGACATTTTTTGTTTTACTAGACGCATCTCACTTTAATAAATATTCACTGAGAAAACATTATACTTGATTCAAATAGAAATATAATTTTCAGTGATTTTGTTTAATTGAAATTAGTTTGTAAGCTTAGTCTCAATATATAGAAAAAATCTACTGCTTTGATTCAAAAATATTATTTGTTTGAATAATTATGGTTAATTTAAATATATTTTCAGTGTGGATTTAAACAAAAATTATGTTTGAAAACTTTATGTTTGATTCAAACTTAAAAGTTGATTATAAATAATTTAAAATTAACTATAACTTATGTTTGAATTAAATATATTATTTCTTTAAATGAACCAAAAAATATTTTTTAATTAAACTTAAATAGGTTTGACTGTATAGCAAAGATATTTTAAGTTTGATTTAAACAAAATATGTTTTAATCAAATAAATCGTTTTCTCAGTGATTGTTTCAATCTTCATTCAATAGAAAAAAACTTCTGAACCCGTGTGGAAATAGCCCGAGGTCGTCCGTATAGAAGTCGGTTGCTGGTCAGGGGCTATAAGGACTAATTTTTCACATAAAAGGAATGTCAGATCTGGTAGGGGACAAGTTGGGCTCAGTTTTTTGAAAGTCTTACTAGGAAATACATGAATTCTGGACAGTTTAGGTTCAACATAAAAAGTTTAAAATTATTATCTTGACATAAAAGTAATATTTCTAAATCCAAAAATTTATTTCTTTATATTAATAAAGTTTTGCCTGCCGCTGAATCTGCATCTTTAGTTGAAATTGGAAATTTTTTATTTCGGCTTCAAAATAACAAACAAAAATTTTAAGTAATCGAATTTGACGAAATTACTTACTCACAAATTTTCAAAATTGCTAAAATCAAATTTTTCAACAAAATTAAAAAATTTGAAAATTTTGACATGAAAATGGCTACAAAAAATTCATAAATTAAAAAATCTATCTGAAACTACTAACTCGTATATTTCAAAGTCGATGAATCCGAATTTGTGAACAACATTTAAAATTTTTAAAACAGTGGCTTCCAATAAATGAAAAAAAATTAAAGTTAATAAATTTGGATAAGAAATGACCATTACGGTTTTTTTTTTCGCTAATTCTTCAGGATACATCCTCTTTTTTGCTGAAGAAACTGCTCTTCTTTTTCTGTTATTAATTCTTAACTTATTTTGATCTCTGATGGTGGTAAAAAAATGACAGTTTTTTAACCCTCAAAATTGACAGTTATAAAAAAATTGAAAAAGATGAATAATAATTTCATGCACGCAAACCTTGTTCGTTGAAATAGGGACAGCGAAAAAGTTCGCTATGACAGGAAACTCGCATACATTTTTACTAATGTTTGCTGCCACAGCAAACTTCTTAGCTGTGGTAGCTAATTTTCAGAGATTTCACAGCAAACATCTGTTTACTGCTGTAGCTAATTTCTTTTTTTCCGTGATGTTATTATCGTAACCTTTTAATTTTCAGTTGCTTTTTTAAGAGCTAGTGCGAGCAATTATTGTTCCAGAATGTCAATTTGACATTTCAATTTGTTTTTGCATATGAAACACCAGTTTAAGTACGAATTTATTAAAAAAAATAATTTTCAAAAAACCCTTATAATATTAGTCGGGCCCTAGTAGGGCGCTCTAATATTTCGCTCAAATAGCCACCGAATAAAATGGTGTTTCGTTTCTGGCTGGGATCCAGCCAGAAGCCGGATAAGTGCCCAGGTTACGTCTGTGTTCACTTCCCATAACACGACTAGCGCCCAACTTTAACACGGGCTCCCCGGCCATGGCACGGCTAGCGCCCAGATTCAATTTCCACACGGGAATATCTTCATTTACCTGATTTGCATATATCTACTCTTTCATATAAGTATAAATGAATATAAATAAATAATAAATAAAAAAAGTGATAAAATTCATTGATGAAAAAAATGAAAGTTTATGAAGTTAATAAATAAAATGTTACACTCACCTACAACGTGTAAATAACCATATTGCGTTTTGGCAGTGACAGTGTTAATCTGGCACATGTATTTTCCCTTGTCGTCCTCTTGCACATCGTTGATATGAAGATACCACGTCCTGTGCTTATCGTGTGACACGGCTATCCTTGGGTTCCTCGTAATAACGTGGTTGTGTACCGTCAAAATAGCACTCTGATCGAAGAGCATCCAAGCCACCTGAAAGCATGAGACAATCGATCGTTCATCTCTAAATGTCACCTGGTCAAATAAGATCTAATCTTCTAAGAACAATACACGAGAAGATAGTGTACAACTTCTCATAATATTCAAATTCTCCATTATCTTTACAATATAATAGCTAACTAGTCCCACTTTCCTCCCGCTCCAAATTCAGTTTACAAACTTTCAAACCATTTTCCGTTTTATTTTCTCGAATTAGAAACAAAACAACTTTTTATGTTGCTTCCAGATTCTAGACTCGAGAAGAGTTCAATTGTTTTACTTGCAAAGTTTTATTGTTTGGAAAAAAATTTGAATATCTATTGAAATTAACATTTTTTTATAACATATATATATAAAGGTCAATTTTTCTTCCGTTGTTAAAGTTTATTACTCGATTATCAGAAGAGTAATAAATGAAACGTTATTTCATTAGTTGTGCAACGATTCGGTGTCTAGGTTTGACACCATCATTGAGTCACTTTATTAAACAATGAAATTATTTTTTAACCAAAAATGAAAAATTACGGACCAATAATTATTACTGACAAAAATATAAGCAGTCCTAGTCAAATAACAGAACATTTTACATAAAACTATAAATTCTCATAACTATAAAACATTGTACTTCTTCAAAATTATTTTCATTTTAATAAAATTATTATTTTCAAAAATTTTTAACTAAAATTCTTCTTTTAATCAATTATTTTTAATAATTTTCGAAAAAGTTCTTTGACAATTTTCAAATCCATTTATTTACAATATTCAATTTTACGAAATTTATTTCAATTATTCGTAAATTCTTCATTTAAAAAATAAATTATTTATAAAAATCCATACTATAATGCTTTTAATATTCGTCATTATTATTATCAAAAATTTTAACTGATAAATTCATTTTTAAGAGCATTTGAATCATAATGACGTCACAGTTTGAGCAAAGCATGTGTTTTAAAGCTGTGACGTCATGATGGTTCAAATGCCCTTAAATCAATTTTTATTAGAAAATTCTATTAGAATTCAAATATTTAAATATAAAAATAAACAATGTATTGAATTATTGAATGTTTCTTAAAATCTAATCCTCATAAAGAATTTTATCAACAAATTTTTAAATAATTAAATTCTTTAGACGAATTTTAATAAAATTCTGAATAATTACTTTTTCCAAAAGTTTAATTAAAATTGTATTAAAAATAATTGAAATTCTGCAATGAGTTTTATTATTTATGAAAATAATTGAATTTCTGCAATAATTTGTAACTTTAAAAAGTTCTTTGAGAATTTTCAAATTTATTTTATTACAATTCAATTTTACAAAATTTCAATTATTCAGATATTCTTCAATTAACTATATATTATTAGAAAATAAAAACTACAAAAAAATAATTTCAAGTAACATTCAAATAAACTTATTCAAAAAAATTAATTCTTCCACAGACATGATGGTTAAAAGTATATGAATAATTCAAACTTTCAAAGATTTTAATATGAAACCTTTTCAAATATTCAATATATTTCTAAAAATTCACGCTATAATGCTTTTAATATTCAATTATAATCTAAAATTTTAACTAAAATTCGTTTTTAAATCAGTTTTTATTAGAAAATTCAACTAGAATTCAATTATAGAATTTAATTACTGAATTAATATAAATAAAGAAACTATATAAAGTATAAATAAAAAAAATATACACGAAGAAAAATTTTCTGTTAATGATTACAATAGTCGAACAGTACTGCTCGGATATGTGACCACTTTTCGTAATGCCTAAAGTAGCTTCGTTGTAACAATTCTGTAAGTCGAACGTACTCATTAAAAATTTATTTGAAATAAATACGAACTAAATATAAGTGAGCACAAAGTCTATGTGACTGATTACAATAGTCTACGTTAAAAGGAAATCTTGAATTCTATCCACATTTGCAGCAATCTAAGGGAATCAGTGATACAGACTGTAGTAGCCTTTACAACAGGACTATTGTAAAATAAGGTGACCGGCTGCCTTACCTTCTTATTTTACAATAGTTCTTTGCAAAGACTACTATTGCTATATTTCTGATTACAAATGACTGTTGTAAAGTAAAAAAAGAAAATTTTCAACTAAAATAATTTTTTTTGTAATTCATAACTTTTAATCATATATTGCACATTAATTTCACTCATTCAAGACTCCCAACTTCAAGATTAATTATACTATTAACCTAGACAATTTTACTAAACCCTAAGTACACAAATCTAACTTAAATACTAAACGCATAACATAATAGCGATCGCTATTTACACATATTTATACATGACTTAAACTTCCTTATATACTAACTGCTATGCAAATTCACCGCTTGCGAGAAAGACTAATACACTTTCAATGTAAAAAAATCACTTCGTTCTCAATAATTAATACAATTATTATTCATTGTTAGTCTTTAATATTGTAAGGTCTATTTTTTATTACATTTCTATAGTAAAAAATTTTTTTTCTAACACACGCACCGAAGGTGCAAGATTTCTTGCCTGTATAAATTGTTATGTAATTTACACAACTTACGTAAGTTACGTAACTTACGCAATTTACGTAAGTAACAAAAGTAAGTTACATAAACAAGTAAGTTAACTTACGTAAATAATGTAAGTTACGTAAGTTGTACTTACATAAACAACTTAAGTTACGTAATGAACGGATTATTGTAAATTGCACTAATTAGGTAACTTACGTACTTCACGCAAGTCATGAATTACAAAAAAAATTTATTTTAGTTGAAAATTTTCTTTTTTTTTACTTTACAACAGTCATTTGTAATCAGAAATATAGCAATAGTAGTCTTTGCAAAGAACTATTGTAAAATAAGAAGGCAAGGCAGCCGGTCACCTTATTTTACAATAGTCCTGTTGTAAAGGCTACTTTCAGTCTGTATCACTGATTTCCTTAGACCGCTGCAAATGTGAACAGAATCCAAGATTTCCTTTTAACGTAGACTATTGTAATTATAACAAGTCTCTGCGTGAATGAGTACAGTTTCCTTTCTGAACCTGTACATCTTAATTATTAATGATTCCAAAAAATAAATTTCAACACGATTAATACAGTGTTTGGATTCATTAAAGTAACTATAGTAATCGCTCCTACTAAATTCTTAATAAATTACATAGTTTTCGTAATCATTACAAAAAGTGGTCACATATCCGAGCTGTATAATATAGACTATTGTAATCATTATGAAAGAAATTTTCTCCGTGTAAATTAAACAATAAATACGTGAAGTAATAACATTTTTTTCTCCTTGTAGGAAGTCAACTTAGGTACGTACAAAAAAGAATTCTTTTATTAATTCATCAAGACTCTTTGATAAATAAAGTACGAAAATTGTGTCTTAAAAAATTCAGAACACAATTCTCAATTGTTTCAGGCAATATTTTATGCACTAATGCTTGGGCGAGATTAATTTTTACAAAATGAAAAAAGGAAATAAAATTTCTTCGTCTTTTTCACAAACGAAAAAGAGCCAATGTAGTGTAAAGAAATGTATTATCGGGTGTGCGATAAAATTGGAAAGAACTAGAAAAAGGACATGTTACATAGAAAAGAAAGTGAAAATCTCCGCGAGCGCGCGCGCACAAGCACTCGTGGAAGCAGATAAATAGAGAGATGGCGAAAAGGCGCAAGGAGTAAATGGCAGAAAGATGGATAGGCAACTACAAAGAGAAGAAAAGAGATAATAAGATCAGTGGCGGAAGATAAGAAATAAAGAAGAAAAGAGGGAGCTATGGGGTGAAAATTCGTTACATCAAAAGTGCAATCGTACGTTTGACCCCTGGGGTATACTATTCCTCGAAACCTATGATCTACAACACCCTCGAAACATTATCCGATCAATGGAAGTTTCAAAGTTATGGATATTCATTCCATAAATTAATCATTCGGGATTTTATATTCTTTGCAAAATTTTTTATTATCGAAACACAAAGTTAAATTTTTAATCAAAAAATGAATTTTTTTATTAAATTTTTTTATTTACTTACTAATGATATGTTTTTTTTATAAATAAATTGGGAAATAATAATAAAATTAAATTAAAAAATAAATCAATCAACATATTAAAAATAAATAAAATTGAAAAACAAATAATTAAATATTTTTCTTACTTTGAAAATAATCAGAAATTATTATAATAAATTGACTTTAAAGATGTACGTGCACGTTTTTTAGAAATTAGAAAACACACTTTTTTTTATATATGAGGCATTTTACGTGAAATGTCCTAAGTTGAAATTTCAACTTCTTGAAAAAAATTGAAACTCGGGGAATTTGTTGTTCTATCAAGTAGAAATGTGACCCAAAAAATATTTTTGATTTTTTCGAAAAATTGGAGGGGGTAGAGGGGGGTCAATTTGACCAATTTTTCCAACACCGGCTACTTTGTGAATTTTTTCTGAACATACTTCTAATAGGAAAAATTTTTTAGAATATGTTTCTGAAAGGTTTTTTCGTCCTCTTTCCAATGGTGAATTTTATTTTTTAATATTTTAAAAATTTACCCTAATTTTTGATAATTAATATTTAATTTTCAATTTCCCAAAAATCGGTCCGTTCACGCAAACACTCAGAAAAAAATTTGTTCGAAACAACCAAATTTTGGTTGAATAAAACCAAATAAATGCATTGCTATACAGTCAACCAAACGTTTGTTTGATTCAACCAAAAAATTTCTTCTAATACGTTTATTTGTATTAACCAAATGGTTATTACACTTAACCAAAAAATTTTATTTAATATAACTAAAAACTTTGTTTATTTCAAGAGAAAAGATTTGTTTGATTCAAATAAATAGTTTTAGTAAACGTATTTGGTTCATTTAAATAAATATTTTTGTTTACTTAATTTTGTTATTTATTTTCCTCTAATAATATTTGAATTTCCTAATTTAATATTTTCTAGTACATATTATTGGTTAATTTATAATTTATTATATAATTATTGATATTTTAAAATTATACATATAATAAATTATAAATTAACCAATAATATGTATACTAGAAAATATTAAATTAGGAAACTCAAACATTATTAGAGGAAAATAAATAACAATTAAGTAAAATATTATATATATGTATTTCTTCATATAAAAAAAATTACTTAATTATAAAAAAACATTTGAAATATTACATTAAACATATTATAATTATGATTTTTATACGTGCACTCAGAAAAAAGTTTATTCAAAACAACCAACTGAAAACTTCACAAAACCTTTTTGTAAATATTCTTCTCACTGGTACAAATTAAATATGCAGTAAGTCAATGAACACAATGTATTTAATATTTATTTAACCGACACTTATAATTTTGTTTCTTTGATTTACCGATTTAAGAAATAAATTTGACGCGAACGCGGACTGTAGACAAGTGAGATCTCCATTTTTAAATTCACACATGTACTTTTTGAGACAAGCAAATATTTTTGTTCGACTCAAATAAAATGATTTGGTTGAATCAAACAAATTTGTGTGTTGTGTCGAACAAACTGTATTTAACTATAAATAATATTCTCTATTCAAAACACAAATTTGGTTAAATGAAACAAACAACTTCAAATAAAAAATTTCTTTCCAATAACCAAACAAATTTTACGTATTTATTAAAATGAACCAAATTTTTATTTAAATCAACAAAATTGTTTTATCGTGACAAATAAAATAGGTTAATTAAACAGTTTGGTTAAGTGAAATAAACTTTTTCTCTGAGTGAAAAAAAGGTTGGATAATACATCCAATTTTTATTGGATAGAAAGAAATTAGCTGTTATATCTATGTAAAATCATATATGATCAAACGGCGTTGGTTCCAGTGACAATTTTAAATTTATACTTATGATTAGTCATTATATCTATTTAGTTGGATACGGTTTCCAACGAGTTGAATGTAGCAGCTAACTGAAATTTGTAAGTCCCGATTCCTACTCTCTAAATTTGAATCAGCGAAAAGTCGCTGATTCACCAGCCCAGAGTATGCAGCTGATGAAATAGCGTATATACACTGATGAAACAGCGTATATGCACTGATTTTCCAGCGTATATACGCTGTTTCATCAGCTGCATACTCTGGGCTGGTGAATCAGCGACTTTTCGCTGATTCAAATTTAGAGAGTATGATGCGCATGCGCTGTCAAGAAGTTGCGACTCGATTCCGACAATTTCGTGCGTGAACGTGAACTGTCAAGACAAAAATACTATAAAGTCCAACGCACAATAGGTTCGCGAAAGTCGTTCGCGAACGAGACACATGAGATAGACAAGGACACAAATATATCTCTGTCCTTTTCTAACTCATGCTTTGCGTTCGCGAACGACTTTCGCGAACCTATTGTGCTTAGGCCTTAATGGACGAAAACACGATACATTTTTTGAAAATAATCGCGCCAACAAACTGTGAACATTTAATAACATTGTTAAACGAAAGTGACTAAGTGAAAGTGAAAGTGTCAAGTAATAAAGTAGCAAAATTGAAATCAAAGTTTGTAAAATTCTGTCTTCGCTTTTACAGAGAATCTTATAGATTATGAAACACTATTATCTCTTAAAGAGAATATGATTTTGATAAATTGATTTATTTGTGATGAGGAACAACCGCTCCACGATGAGGAATACCTAACGCGGAAAACATTTTTAGGTTATGTTTGTTAATTTTAAAGTAAATAAATCATAAAGAGAATTAATTTTCAGTAATAACTAATGATATTTAAATCTTAATTATATCTAAAACATTCAATAAGAATTAAATTAGTAAAATTAAATAAACACATAATTTTATTAATATTCATGTGTAAATTTAATTAAATATGTAAAATATAAATGATTATTTCACTATTAGAAAATAATTGCATTATCCAACTTAAAAGTAGTAATAACAAAAAAAAAACAGACAGTTCACAAACCGACAGATTGGCTCAGTCGGATAGATGCCTGGCGTTGGTGGTCGTTTAAGGACCAAGGGTATAAGTACCCTTGGTTCGCGCCCATTTGGCTTGGTATTTTTCCGGCACGTGAGACAATCTGAGCGGGAGGTTTGACGTCGAGGTATAATGATGTGCACCGTCGATTATTGTCCGGTACACACCATTAGAACTCGACTGTCGATAAACCGGTTGTACTCAGAGAGGTTTTCTACAGTTTCCCTCTTCTCTGGCGAGAAAACCCATTGACGGGTGGTCCAGGCGTAATGCGAGTACTCCTAATAAAGTCGGCTGTAGACGCAAAATTAGGTTAATATATATAGAAAATTTCTAAAAGTAGAATGGTTATGCTTAATCCAAAAAAAGTATTTCTCGGGGACTCTTGTCGAAGTGCGTAAGGCCAATAGGGCAGGAGTATAAACAATAAAAAAAAAAAACAGACAGTTCACAAAACAAATTGGCTCCCCTATCCAACATCTAAGAATCCAATTAAATTGGTTGCCCTGTCCAACTAAATAGATCGCGCTCCAGACACTATCTAAAATAGCTGGGGTATCCAACACATAGTATACTGTATCCAACTATTTTTCTGCGTGTTTTATTTGTAAATAAATTATTGCAAACGAAAGCTGAGGTTTTTTCCTATGGGCATGTAAATTTTCAGAATGCCCTTTTTTTGAGTTATTAAATTTCAAAGAATAAATTGCGGCGCGCTGCGACGTGGTGGCACTGAACCGCGTGGCACCCGTGGTGAGGCGAGGCGCCCGCGACACAATTTATTCTTTGAAATCAGAAACATATTCTTAAAAAAATTTTTTCCATTACAAGTATGTTCAGAAAAAATTCACAAAGTAGCCGGTGTTGGCAAAATTGGTTAAATTGACCCCTCTCTACCCCCTCCAATTTTTCGAAAAAATCAAAAATATTTTTTGGGTCACATTTCCACTTGATAGAACAACAAATTCCCCGAGTTTCAATTTTTTTCAAGAAGTTGAAATTTCAACTTAGGACATTTCACGTAAAATGCCTCATATATCAAAAGTTTTAGGTAAAAAAAAATTTCTGGCAAAGTTTGGAGTCGGTTTACTACGGATTTATTGAATATGTAATACGAATTTTAAATTATAAACATTTAACATTGATTCTTATGGAGATATGTGAAAATCCTTTTAATTAAAAAAAAATGTTGAAAGAAATCCAAATAAATTCATGTTTTTTTTAAATAAGTGCATGGCGATATCACAAATCATTTTCAAAAAAAATTATACTATGTTACCGGAAATATATTAACAAATTTTAGAAAATAGTAACAAAAATATGATCTATTAAATTTTTTAAATAACAAAGGAAGAAAAGAGGCAACGTCACTTTTACACGCGTTATTAAACTGGTAAACAAAAGAACTAATATTTTTATCATTTTATTGTTATAAATGTAAGTAAAATAGAAAAAGGTTTTTTAAAACATTTCCATCCCAACGATAAATTACATGCATTGACATTTTTCTGCATTAATAAAGAATATTCTAATTCTAACCAACTAATCATAAAACAATAACATTCGTTCATGTTTTCATTGTTTTTACAAGGATTTTCAAAAATTAATTATGGAAAATATTTTTTTTAATTATTGTGTGTCATTGGTACTTTGACTTTAAAAACAAAATTTTGCATTAAATTTAAATGAATAAATAATACAAAGCTTTTTGTAAAATGAAGCATTTGGGGAATTGTGGGCCACTTTTTTGGGAAAGTATTTGTTGCTTGTTTTTAGCGATTTAATTGGAAATATTATTAAAATCACTCATAGTTATAGTAATTTAACAAAAACAATTATATTCATTGCGATTCAAGTGATAGAGCTGTTCACTTAAAATGAGTAATTAATTGAGCCTATTTTACTTGTCTAAATTGTGATTCCGATTAATTTTATTTTCTTACTTTTTGTTTTCTAATTTTAAACTAATAATTAAACATTTATAACATTTTTAATATTTCTAACCATTTAATAAATATATTTCATCGTTATTTTTAATTTTGAACTCAATTTAGGCAGTGGCCCACAATTCCCCAACATTTTTAAAAATCATAAAAGTGCTCTCTTTGGTAAAACTGAAATTTCTTTTAGATAAGTGATAATTTTGGTAAACTGACTATAATATATGATAGTTTAGACCTCCTGACATGAAAAATTTGAAAAAAAAATTTTTTGTGCAAGATATTGAACTAAGAAAAAGTATGGCCCACAATACCCCAATCTCCTCTACTTTTGAAAATAATTGAATTTCTGCAATTATTTATAATTTCTCCAAAATTGAATTTTGTTAATGGTTTCAACAAAAATTTTAATTAAAAAATTTTAAATTCTATTATATTTAAAATTGTTAATTTTATTGAAAAAAGGAAGTAAGAAGTTAGCTGCGCGCTTTAGCGCGCGAATTGTTGCTAGTCTATCAATAAACATTTATAGGATTTACAATTATTTTTTAAAAATTAAATTAATTAATTTGGAATTAAATTTTGAAAATAAGCGAGATAATTTTTATCGGAAATTTGTTGTCATTTTTGACCTTATAATGGATTAAATAAGCGATTCGAAATACATTATTTCTGTATAGTAAACAATTCAATTGTTTCACTTGTCTTTTGGTACACTGTAAACATTTTATTTCGAAAAGGTCAATTTTAAAAGAACATATAAAAAAATTGTTGATTACATTTTAAAAATGAGGAATATGTAACTCTCTTTATGCTCAACGAGGCATGCATATTCAGAAAATTATCCACGATATTCAGAAAATAGCTGAGCCATTTTAATTAAAAAAAGATTGAAACAAAAAAACATTAATTTAGTTCTTTGAATAAAAAGTTAGTCCTTTTAAAAAAATCTATTGCAAATGTTTCGTTATGTATTCTTTTGAAACAAATTTCCCGCCACTAATTGAAAACGTAAAACTAAAAATACAAAATATTTGGTTATTTTCAAGCTCTACAACAAAAAGTGCAGAATAAATTACATTTTTTTTAATAAACAACTCTCATATTCTTGTCTGTTATTTTCGTTGCTTCTGAAAAGTATTTGGACTGAAACTTTTGAAAAGTCGCCAATGTACGTACATCGAATTGTACCAGTGGACTATGAAATATTTATGTTTTCCTGTTTCGCGACAGGAGAAAGAAAGAGAGAGAGAGAGAGAGAGAGAAAACGAAAAAGTGAAAAGAGAAATTTTTGTGGTGAAGAAGAGGAAAAATGGTTAGGAACAAAATTTTTCTTGTAGTTTAAAGAAAGTCCTTGGAGAAATAGTGAGAAGAAAGAGTACTCTTTTTACCACATGTGTAGTTTTTATGTCTTGTATTATCTATATAGAACGCGGACTTGAACAAGGTGTGTAGAAAGGGTGGAAAATGAACTATAGATACACGTATCCTGGCACCAAATCAAAACAAGTTTTCGTGTTAAAAACTTTCAGATATAAGAGAAATTATTAAAAATGTATCACTTTTCACTTTTATTCAATAAGCAGCAAAATAACAAAAAATAAAATAATAAACAAAAGATTTTCTTACAAAATGAATTCTCAAAGGAATTCAGTCTTTTATTTTGATTTCATTACCAAAACCCGTGTAGAAATCATCATGCTATGCCTAAAATGATTATTGGCCCTAGCTTGGACCTAACTTGGCAACCCCTTTTTATATATCCTAGGCTGGTCCTAACTTGGTACTAACTAGGAGATCCAGTTATGACTTAGAAAAATTTTTAGGAAAATAAAGTGTCAAAATTGATACATGAAAAACATGTAAAAATTGATAAATATTCTCAATTAATATTTATAAAATTAATTGATAATCATATTTGTTTAAACAATTTATTGTTTGACATAAATCAGAAAATTATACAAATATTATAAAATAAAGTTAATTTATTAATTCAGCAATTGTTTAAACAACTAATTGTTATTTACTCATTTTTCACACAATCAACCTAGAAACTAGCAGTTTTTTCTAATTTTCCAATAAGTAAATACTCAGATTAGTTAATTGCAAAATTTTAAAAGACTACAAGTGTCTAGACGCTTTATTGTCTCAAGAGTTAATAAATAACAACAATTTTTTGTTTAAACAAATGCTGAATTGTTAAAATTATAAAATATCTCTATTTCATACTTTTTAAATTAGTTTATTGCAAAATTAGGAAAAACTGCAAGTTTCTAGGTACTTTGTATCAAGAGTTAATAAATAACAACATTTATTTGTTTAAACAAATAACTGAATTGTTAAAATGATAAATTATCTTCATATTTTACTACTCAAGTGTAATAATCGCGAAATTAGAAAAAAAACTGCAAATTTCTAAGTAATTTGTCACAAAAGTTAAAAAAACAGTAACATTTATTTATTTATTTAAACAGATACAGACTGCAATATAATTATAATTAGTAAAATATATTTTTAATTTCGTTCGCTGATTTTAAGTTTCTTTTAAGTTGGTGCTAAACACTAGAAGATATTGCAATTTGAATGTGGGCTGACCCACCCAGGTCCAACCCAGGCCCTACCTGGGCTTCCTAGTTTCATTAGCAAAAATTTCTAAGTCCAAATTTAAAAAATTTTTTGCAACAAAAAATTAATGTTTAAAATGATTTAGAACAATGAAAAACGTGTTTTTAACATAAATTTTTTGATATTTTTTTTAAAAAGTGGATCACCCACTTAATTAATTAGCAAAAATTTCCAAGTCCAAAAGACGAATATTTTTTTAGACCAACAAATTAATGTTAAAAATGATTGAGAACAATGAAAAACCTGTTTTTAACGAAAATGAAAAGATATTTTTTTCTTTATATAATATAAAAATATTAATTTTTGAATTTTTATATTTGAATATTATTTTATTATTATTGTTGTTGTTAAACTATTTTTACATTCTCATCATATGAGAAGGTATTAGTTTTTTTTATTTATTATGGTGTATTAGAGTCAATAAATACTATATTGAATCATCAAAAGCAAGTCAACAAGTCACTGACAATAAGACGTCGATGTTCAGTTAGGCTCCGTAGCATAGTGGTTAGGACGTTAGTCTCGAAGTCCGTAGGTCATAGGTTCGATTCCCGCGTGCGTTAGATTTTATTTACTTCTTAGGTTTGCGTTTATTCCGATTTTTCTGCGTTGTATTCGTATAAGTATGCAATTTAATGATTATATATACTGTAAAATAATTTAATTAACAAATTTCTAATTTTTTTATAATTTTTAATGTATTTATTAGAGTAATATATATTAATCTCTACATATATACTAACATTATTTATGAATTCGCTTTTGGTCATCATTTAATTGAAAAAAATAATAATTAATTAAAACTAATACTTATTATTAATAATTTAGGTTATTTCTTTAGCAAATATTATAAACTAATTAAAATTATAATAAAATATATAAATAAACTGGTCCTAACTAGGCTCCCAAGTTAGGACCAGGCTAAAATCGCATCACCAGCCATTGTTGGTCCAAACTACACTGCCTACTTAGGTCCAAGCTATTAACAGGGCAAAATAGGTAGGACCATGCTAGGACCAATTTTCATTTTCCACACGGGAACCGAAAAATATTGTAACGTATTTTTTAAACGGATATTTTGATTATACGTAGAAAACGAAAAAGGTAACTTTTACTATATTTTCAAAGTAAAACTTTCACTAGTAGAAAATTCTGCCGTTGATACTTAATAAATACCAACGCTTATATATTTTGTGTAATATTTCCTATTTGTCAATACTTTGTGAATAAATAAACTTTGTGAATTTTAAGAAATAACAAATTAGGAAAATAAAAATTAGAAAAGATTAATAATGATGAAATAAAAATGAACAAGTATAAAATATCAATAATATATAGCATTATATTAAAAACAAGAACATATCTCCCTCAATAGATACGTTACTGACAGACACGCACGCCACTCAAAGTCTTCCCTCTTACGTCTCTTCCCTACCGCGTCACCGAAAAAAAATAGAGACGTCACTCGATCGAATATCCCTCGATGGAGGTTTCAGTGTATTTTTGAGTAAAAGTTGCTACTGTCGAAGTAAATGTTGGTAAAAATTAGTTAGAGCTTAGCAAAACAATTTAAATTGTCAAAGATTTCTATTTAAAAATCTTATGAAATTTAATTATTTCTAAAATTTCCCACTATATATATCGTTTTCAATATTGAATTATTATCTATAATTTTAACTGAAATTTAATTTTAAATCAATTCTTATTCGAGAGTTCTACACTAAAAAAAATTTATTTGATTCAAATAATCGATTAGGGGAGCGAGGAGGAATTGGAGCCCCTTAAGGAAAATTATTAAAAAAACCAACTTATCTTTATAATAATTCATTGTTTTCGTCATTTTCTACTCATTTCGTTATTTATCTTTAATTATGTTTAATTAGAAACTTAAAAAGAGAAAATAAATTGGGAATAAAAATTTTTCAAAAAAAAATACATTTTTTGCTATCACCCAATTTGTGGGGTATTGGGAGCTTTCACTTGAAATTAAAAATTTTTTTATTTTTTAGAAATATTTTTTGTTTTCTAATAGAAAAAAGTGTTAATACTTACACAGAAGCCAAAACTTTAGACTTAGAATAAATTTTTTCCTAAATTATAATTTAATACAAAATTTTTGAAAAAAAATTAAATTTTTCATTTTTTCCACCAAAAATGATTTTTTAATTAAAAGTTTGTTCATAATGTGATATCTTTTACAATTTTCAAAGAAATAACGAAAGCCGTAACATAGTAAAAAAATTCTTTGGGCTGACACTAATTCTCCCATTACCCCACAGAATTTTTACAGGACAAAATTTAAATAAAAAAAAAAAAAAACACGAACAAATTTTATTATTATCTCGATTTTTATACAAGTATGCATATCCACACATATTCACCTATAATATAATGAAAAAACAGAACTAAATAATACGATTTTAACTACTTATGGTGATGTTTTGAAATATTTTGCATTTTACAACGAAAACTCAAAAAATACATTTTCCTTTGTCATTACTAAAAATTTGTCAAGAATGTGATCGTTTGTTTTGGAATGATATAAACAAAGGTTGTAGAAGTTTTTCTAGACATTACAGCGAATTTGAAGGCTTTTAAGTACGTGAAATTTAAAAGCTCCCATTACCCGCAAGCTCCCATTACCCCACGCTCCCCTACTTGACTATTATCAATTAAATATTTACTTGAATCAAATAATATTTATTGGAGTCAATTAAATGGTATTTGTTTCAAATACTGAAATTATTGGTTTAAATACCATTTAATTGACTCCAATAAATATTACTTGATTCAATTAAATATTTAATTGATAATAGTCAAGTAATCGGTTATTTGAAACAATATACATTTTTCAGTGTACGAGAATTCAATTATTTAAGTACAAAAATAAATAATTTACTAATTAATTAAATTTTTACTTAAAATAGAATTTTGTATAAAGAACTTCATTACAACTTTTTAAACTAATTGAATTCTTTCGAAGAATTTTAATAACATTTTTAAGAATAATTGCATTTTTCGGAGAATTTTATAACTTGGAAAATAATTGAATTCTTGCGACAAATTTTATTAAAATTTTCTTTTAAATAGTTTAATTTTTTGGGAAATAGAAGATGAAGGTTAAAATAGTGGATATTAAAAATAATTGAATTTCGACAAATTTTTGAAATTAAAAAATTTTTATGAAGAATTTTATTAAAAAAAATTTTAAATATAAAATAATTAAATTGTTCCAAAGAATTTTATTAAAATTTTTGAAAATAATTAAATTCTTGCAAAGAAATTTAATTTAAAATGTATTGAAAATAATTATTAAATTCTAATAAACAAATTAAATCAAAATTTTTGAAAATAATTAAAATCTTATGAAAACTTTTAATAAAATTTTTAAGAAATAATTGCATTTTTCGAGAAATTTATTTAAAATTGTATTAAAAATAATTGAAATCCTGTGATGAGTTGTATTAGTTATGAAAATAATTAAATTTTAGCAAAAAATGTTATTAAAATTTTTTAAAATAATTAAATAATTAAATGTTTGCAAAGAAACCAAATTTTTAAAAATTTGAATTCTTTTGAAGAATTTAAATAAAATTTTCGAGAATAATTGTGTTTTTCGAAACATTAATTAAAAATTGTATTAAAAATAATTTAAAATGAAATAAAATTAAACTAATTAAATAATTGATTTCGCGTAAAAATATTATTATTTATGAAAATAATAGACAAAAATAAAAAAATAGGTAAAATTTGTAAAAATACAAATACAAATATTTAGAGAAAAATTTAAATGTTCCTCTAAATTTGTCATACAAGGAATTTCATTAAAATTATTCTGAAAATAATTAAATTCCTTTCAAGAATTAATCACAATTTTGAAAAATAAGTGAATTATATCAAAAATTTTGTTTTCCAATTTCATTAATTTTTTTTTAAGCAATTCAATTCTTTTGGAAATTTTTATTGAAATAGTAGATATTGAAAATCATTGAATTTTGAAATATTTTTGAAAATAATTGAATCGTTTTGAAAGAATTTTATTTAAATTTTTGAGAATAATTTTTTTATTTCAATTATTAGCGAATTTAAAGTAATGCAAATTCCCAAACTTAGAAAAAAGTATCTTTTAGTGACACAAATCTAAGAAAAGATTAATCGTGAAGAAGTAGTAAATAATAGATTTTAGAAGACGAATACGAAGCCTTAAGTACTTTTCAATTAACCCGTGTAGAAATTGCCATGTTATGGCCTAGATATGGCAATTTCTACACGGGCTGATGGGGTTTGACTTCAATTTTTATTTTATTTTTCATCATGTCCCGTGTAGAAATTGCCATGTTATGGCCTACATAATGATCAAAAGATCTGGCCCCGATTTGGGCCATGGTTAAATTTCTACACGGGGTGTGAAAAGTGTAAATATTCACGGACAAAAGGAAACTAAATGTAGAAGCAGAGGAAATGGGCAGAACCGTCTGCATAATATGCGAGGTCTCGTTAGTCAAGAAATGAATTATATGAACAGTACACATTGTTTTGGTTACAATGCCGAAATTCTGAGTAACCAATTATTAATTTTACGTTATGCATAAATGTATCAACCACTTGTAAATTATACATACATTGTAAATGCATAATGAACTAAAACCTTGTTCATTGTTGTATTAATTTTCGACTTTAATTAACGTGTAGCTTTATACGACATCTGTGTGTGAAAAATTATGTGTTTATTAAATTATTATACTCCAAAAGGACTCGATAAAATTTATTTTAATAATAGAAATTCTATAATTAAAATAAATTTTATTTTAATTTGCAAATTTCTTTTAGTAGGGTAACATTTGCTCTGGTAGGAAAATTCATTAATTTCAATCAAACTTTCGATATTAACTTAGAAATAAATAAAATATAGATTCGAACATTTCATTCAAATACCTATTATTAAAAAAAGATAACAAACAATTGAATGAAATTACTTGTAAAATTAAAAGTTGAATTATTTAATTTTTAAATGATGACACACTGAATTAATAAACACAAAAAGTATTAATTAAAAGTAATGTTAAACCCTTAAAGTGTGTAAACATTAATTTTTGATAAAATTTTCATATTTTTTCCGTTTGAAGAAGAATTTTTATAAATATAGATTATAGATAAAATTAAAATTTAGGACAATTTTTTAGGGTAATTACTAAATCTCCATTACAAAGGGAAAATGTTAAAAGCTCCTTGTGACTGCACATAAATTTTTCAAACTTCTTAAATCCATAATACTTTTTTTCTATTAATCAAGATAGAATAATAAATGTAAAAGAAAAATGTTGAGATAAAAAAATTAGTTGAAATAATTATGAAATATAAAAAACGAGACTAAGAGATGAGAGAGAAAATAAAAGAGAATATATTTCTTGAAGATTTTCTTTTATAAATAATTCTTTCTTTTATAAATAATTTTGTTCTTTTCTCTCATATGCGGAGCGGGAATCTGTTAAACTTTCGATTTATATTTTTTCCTTATATCAGCATGCACGGGACCAGAAATAAGATGAATTTTTGCTCGTTTCGAGGCAAAAGCATTGATTCCTCGGTGTGAGAAGAGAAGAGAGTTACAGCTTTGTTTACAACGAGTGCGTTGAGCTCAGCGCCGTCCAGTCTGGACCAAGTTATATCTAGTCACCTCCTTCTTTCCTCTTTTCCTACTTTTTTTTTGCTTCCCACCCACCACAATACTTCTCTTTTCCTTCTTCTTTAACTCATTCGCTCTTTCATTTCCTCTCTTTTAAACTCTTCAAGATCCAATTTATGTAACACGTTAAAATCATCCCTTCAATCTTTAACTTTTATTTTCTCAACTCTTCACTTTGAGAAAAAAAAGCTTCAATTTTCACATCTCACTTATCTGCTCCGTTTTGATTTCAAAGAATTCATAGTAGATTGTTATATTCATTTTTTTCAACTCCTCTTTGAAGAATCGAAAATTTCAAAAATCAAGAGTATTTTATGAAAAAAAAATCTTAAAGGAGATTTCCACCATTTCTATTTCTCAATTACAATTTTTCAATAAAATACTGTTTTTTTAAGAAATAAATTTGAAAAATTAATGTTTCTCAATCATAATTTCAATTTTTTTAAAAATTTTCCTCAATTCAATGATTTTTAATATCTACTATTTTAATAAAATTTTACAAAAGAATTGAATTATTTAAAAAAAAATTTTAATAAAATTCTACGCAAACATTTAATTATTATTTTCATAAATAATAATAGAAACTTCAAAGGAATTTAATTACTTACATTTTTTATACGCATTTCTTTGTAATAATTCAATTATTTTCATAAATAATACAATTTTTTACAAGGATTCAATTATTATTTTCATAAATAATAAAACTTATCGCAGAATTTAAATTATTTTTAATACCTACAATTTTAATAAAATTCCTGGAAAAATGTAATTATTTTAAAAAAATTTTTTTAAATTCGACAAATGAATTCAATTTTTTCAAAATTTGCTGAGAAAATTCTTTATGAGAATTTAATTTTAAGAAGCATCCAATAAATTATTTATTTTTGTATTTAAATAATTAAATTTATGTAGAATTTTCTTATAAAAATTGATTTCTAAAGAATTCAATTGTTCTTAAAAAATTAAAAAATTTCTTGTCAAAATTTTAATTATTTTAAATTCTTTGCAAGAATTCAATTATTTTCAATATAATTTAATAAATAATATCTGAAATCAATTATTCCTCAAAATATTGATAAATTTTTTTGCAGAATTTCAATTATTTTAAATTATTCGCATGAATTTAATTATTTTCAATAAAATCTCTTAAAAGAATTCAATCATTCTTAAAATGTTTCATACATTTATTTGTAGAATTTCTATTATTTTTTTAATAAAATTTTTCAAAAGAATTCAATTATTTTTAAACTTTTTTTTGTAACTTTTCTGATAAAATTTCAATTATTTTCAAAACAATTACGTAAAATTGAATTGTAAACAAATGGTTTTGAAAATTTTTAAAGAACTTTTTCAAAATTTCTTTAAAACAATTGCTTTAAAAAATTTAGTTAAAAATTTTAGAAAGTAATAATTGAATTGAAATGTTGAAAATAATTTTGAAGTTACAGTAACAATATTTTTAGAATATAAAATAATGATTTTATCACTGGGTCTTTTATAATAATATTCTTATAAGTTGTTGAATTTAAATGTTTTAAAAATCTTAATTCCAATGGAAAAATACTAAAATAGTAATGATGAAATACTTATTTAAAAAAGAAGTTTCAAATTTAATAAATGTCCTTTCTTTTATATTGGAGTGCTTGTAAGGGGTTACATGGGTCAAAACGTCCAGACAATGTATGATTGTTTAAATATTTTTTTTTTAAATAAATAAATTTTTTTATTTGAGTGTTTTTATATCTTAAAGTACACTATTAAAAGAGTAACTTTTAAAAATTTCGTTAAAAAATATTTAAAATCAGGGCCGTACCTACAGGTTCTTTGAGAACCCTTCCAAAAAAGCGGTGGTCACGATATCTTCTGACCGGTTTATTTAAAATCAAAAAACCAAATATTTTCTGTTAGTGGATGAGTATAGCTCGTGATTGAACGAAGGAATATTTTTTTTGTTGATTAGAACCGATTTTACATGGTCTTGATGATTCTAAAAATTTTAACTTTTGATAAAAGACACTGTCAAACATCCAAATTTAAATTTCTTTGAAAACCCTTCGTTAAATCACGAGATATATTCACCCACTAACAGAAAATTTTTTGTATTTTGATTTTAGATGAAGCAGTCAAAAGATATCTTGACCACCGCAAAAGCAATTTTTTTTTAAAGGGGCCCGAAGAACTGTTGCTACGGGCCTGATTTTAAATATTTTTTATAAACAATTTAATATCTTTCTCATTTAATACTGTACTTTCAGATACCAAAGTGTTCAAATAAAAAAATTTATTTATTTTATGAAAAAAAAATTATTAAAAAAACATACGTTTTCAGGTCGTTTTGACCCATGTAACCCCTTAAATCGTGGTGTATTTTTTATTCCCTATCCTGGTCCCAAAATCTGGCGACCGTGACAGGACTGTGTTAAGTTGGGAAGTTGTGATAGTGGAATTTTAAAGTTAAGTGAATTTATCACCACGTGGAGAAAATGGACGCCATCAAGAAGGAACGAAAGGCCTTACGTACGGCATTTTCCAGAGCGCACACAGCGTTTGCTGCCAAAGCGTAGAGCGATTGTTTGAGAGAAGAAAAGTTTGTCGCTTTTCAATTTTTGGAAGCAAAAATGATGGAGTTAGATGCAGTGCATGATCGTTTCAATAGAGAGATGTTCAAGTCTGATGCAACTGAGGAAGAAATTGACAAAGAGTTGGAAACTAACGACGCCTACAAAACGAAATTTCTAACGTCGAAAGTAAAGATGTCGTCACTTACAGCTCCAGCTGTATTTCAGCAAACTGGTACTCCTTCAGCCAGCATCAGAGAGGTGATGAAACTGTCGAGCATCGAACTTCCAAAATTCAAAGGAAATGTGCGCGAGTGGCTGCCATTTTGGAGCCAGTTTCGGAAAATCCACGACGATCCAAGTGTGAGACGTGAGGACAAGTTCCAATACTTGATTCAAGCAACCGTGCCGGATTCTCGTGCTAATGAACTCGTTAATAGTTTTCCACCAACCGCTGAGAACTATGATAAAGTTATAACGTGTCTGAAAAATCGAGGTAAGAATGATTTTAAAGATGTCGCTACGGCGAGTGTACTTTTTGTATCTAAAGAGAATAAAGTTGTTAATTGTATTTTTTGTAAATCGAATCACGAGAGTCGCGAATGTGAGGAAGCGCGAAAACTTAATTTATCGGAACGGTCAGAAGTTGTAAAATAGGAAAGATGTTGTTTTAAATGCCTGAAGTACGGTCATATTTCTAAATTGTGTAAAGTAAAGTTAAAATGTGACTGGTGCTCCGGAAGGCACGTTTTATTAATGTGTTCGCGTTTTGGACAAGGTAACGGCATAGAAAGAAAAAATTACGACTCGAGTAGTAACGAAAACGTAATAGTTGAGAATAGTTTGTCAAGTTTCAGTGGGTCGTCGTTCAAAATTTGTTTACAAACATTGCGCGTTTTATTGTATTCGAAAAATGTAGAAAAGGTAGTAAGAGTTCTTATAGACACCGGTTCTCAAAGATCATATGTTCGAGACTAGCTCGCGAGAGAGATGAACTATGTTTCAGAAGGGAATATGAAAATGACTCATTCTCTATTTGGTGGGGCGAAATCCAAGTGTGAAACACACAGTGTGTTCAAAATACGAGTGAGAAGTCTCGACGGCCAATATGCTTGTAACTTTTCAGCGATAAGTCAAGGTACGATTTGTGATACGGTTCTAAGTATTAAACATGACAGTTGGGTTGAGGAATTGTATACAAAGAGTATCGTCTTATCAGATATTGATGCAAGCGATGGAGGTCGTAAAGATATTCTCGTCGGTGCAGATATAGCAGGGAAATTGCTCACGGGTAAAAAATACGAATTAGAGAATGGGTTAGTTGCGCTCGAAACTCTTTTAGGTTGGACAGTAATGGCCAAATTGCCCAATGTAATGAAAAGTATAGATTCCGCAATGTTGATTAACGCTATGTTTGTGAAAGAGGCGGATCCATGCGATTTGTGGCGTTTAGACGTTATAGGGATTTCAGATCCTATTGAAAAAGTAAATAAAAATATAAAAGACGAACAAACGCTAAAGTTTTTGATAGATTCGACAATATTGACTGAGGAAGGTAGATACGAGATTTTTTCACCGTGGGTAGAAGATCATGCTCCGATTTCCGATAATTATGATATTGCACATAAACGATTAGAAAAAACGGTTAAGAAATTAAAGACGAAAAATCTTTATAAAGATTATGACGCTGTTTTCCGAGAGTGGGTATCTGAAGGAATTATTGAGGAAGTCGAGGATAATAAAATGCAAAACAGCCTTCATTATTTACCGCATCGCCCAGTGGTTAAGTTGCAAAGTACGACAGTAATTCGCCCGGTTTACGACGCATCGACCAAACGTGAAGGTTTTCCGTCGTTGAACCAATGCCTAGAACGGGGGCCAAATTTAATCGTACTCGTGCCGAATGCAATAAATCGATTTAGAGAAAGAGCCATTGGGGTTATAGCCGACATCCGAAAGGCTTTTTTGCAAATAAGCGTAAACGAAAAAGATAGAGATTATCTCAGGTTCCTGTGGGTTCGAGAAGACAAAGTGTTGATTTTTCGTCATTGTAGAGTCGTGTTTGGATTATCGTGTAGTCCTTTTATTTTAGCTGCAATAATAAAGTTACTTTTGAGTTCGGCTCAGGAAAAAGCAAAAAATTCGCAATGTGTTTGGTCAGAAAAAACAGTCGAAAAATTGTGCGATGCGTTTTATGTAGATAATTGTGCAACCAGTCTAGATTCTGAAACAGAAATAAAATCATTCGTGCAGGAATCCACTGCAATTTTTGCGTCGCGAGGGTTTGACCTTCGAGCTTGGGAAAACACGAATGCTAACAGTGAAAAAGAATCTACATTGGTATTAGGCTTGCTTTGGAATAAGAAAAGAGACACAATTTCAATTAATCCAAGTACATTCGAATCAGAAGATACTCAATAAATAACAAAACGCACGATTCTTTCGGCTACGCATAAAATTTTTGATCCGATAGGAATCACGTGTCCAGTTGCATTAAAACCAAAAATGATATTACGTAATTTGTGGGAAGAGAAAATAGACTGAGACACGAATATCAAAGGAAAATTAAAAGAAGAATTTTTGGAATGGTCACGTGAAATCAAGTTGTTAAAAAATGTAGAAATTCCTCGAACGATATAGGTGTAGGAAATTTAACATTGCATACATTTGGCGATGCCAGTGGTGCAGCTTATGTAGCCGTTGTTTTTGCAAGAGTAATGTGGGGGAATTCCGTAAAAGTCACATTATTAAATGCGAAATCTAGAGTTGCGCCAAAAGGGGCAACTATCCCTCGCTTAGAGTTGATGGCTGCGACTATAGGTGTTCGCTTTACGCAAACAGTTGCAGAGTCCTTATCGCGAAAAATTTTAGACAAAAAGGATAATACTAGATAAGGAAAACAATTACAATAGAAGATTAATATCAGAAATGATCTATATTAATTTACAAAAAAAACCGGTTAATAAAAAGGATGATGTACAAAATCTTAATAATACTTATAATCACTTTCTTAATGAAATGAAATATTCACAATCTTCTAATCTGTTTTAACTTTCCTTGACATTTCCTGTGTTTGCTTTATTTTGTTTTCTTTTCGCTAACACGGTCATTCACCTTGTGCCGATAGAGTATACTACGAAAATTGTATATATTTCATTCATCAGTGTCTAATTGTAATCGCCACGGCGAGGACGTCTCCTATGAGACTCTTCAAACAATTTAAATATTTTTGCAATCGGTAATAATTTTACTAATATGTTTGTAAATAATTTTATCTTATAATTTTAATAATGTAATTTTTTATTAATGTATTTTAATTAATTTTTTTTCTGTCAAATAAATAATAGTTTCTGAAGAGGGCAGCAGCGCTGCTGAAACGTAAAACGTAAAAACCAATGTGTTTTTTTAAATTATTGACTCGTAATGATCGTTAAATTTTAATTATTAAAATAACTAATACACGGAAAAAAAAAGTACGTGAATTTTTCATTGACTCGGTACTTGACTTTTGGATACGACACAAAATACTAAAAACAGTCTAGTACTTTTGCATGAGAGTTTCAAAAGCAGTCAATGAAAATTTCTAGTACCTTGCTTGAGAATTTCATTGACTTTAAAAAAAATTGTAAAATAAAAAAAATAATTTCCACTTGTTCACACCGTTTTTCTGAAATTCACTCATTCATTCACATATTTGGATAATTAATCACACAAACAAAGAACAATTATTGTATCACTTTTCGACGTTCGTCAACACTTATGAACTAACCTATAATACACACATATATTCGCGTATAACTTAAATATAAACACACACTTAACACTTAAAAGTACGTATCGAATTGTTCTTACATACCACATGGTGAAATTTTTCACGACTTCTGAGACATGCTATTTCACTGAAAACTGAGACTTACATAACATTCTGTTTTGTGAGAAACACAAAATAAAAAATATTTTTTTGAAAGTCAATTCTTGAAGACAAATATATATTAACACTATTTGTTTTTCATAAAATAATAGTATATTCACATCTGAAATTAACACAAATGGAAACAGACGATCAGCTGGCATTTACCTTGGGTAGAAACGCGCAACGCACACTGCGCATGCTCTACAGAATTTTCAAGCGCAGTCAACTAATCTTTCACGTACTTTATAAAACTGAACAAATGACTTTTCGTTAAAATTTAAAAAACACTGTTGCCCATACTAGTACTAGAATAACTCTAGGACTTTTCTATATTTTCTAATAAAAAGTATATGATACAGCCTTGTACTTTGTGTTCTATCCAAAAGTCAAGCACTTTCAAGGAAGGATTCAAGTACTTTTTTTTTCCGTGTACGAACGAGTGATAAAGTCATATTATCATGTATTGAAAATAGTTGAATCTTTGGGAAGAATTCAAAATAATTTATTTAAATAATACACTCTTAAGGTACTTCTTTTTGCAGTGAAGATATTAACCTCCCTACGGTTAACCCCGAGTATTTAATATCAAAATAAATACGAAATTGTCAAAATTAATTTTAACAAAATTATAAATTTATTTCCTGCACAATTGAAAAATGATAAAACCATAGGAGGGTTAATAACCGTAGGTTCAAATTTTCTAAAAATCAAAATAATAAAAATTCTGCAAAGAAATTTATCAGCATTCTTAAAAATAATTGAATCCAGATATTTTATTAAAATTGTATTTAAATTAATTGAATTCTTACAAAAAATTTAAAATAATTGAAATTCTGACAAGAAATTTATAAAAAAATTTTAAAATAATTGAATTCTTTCGAAAAATATCGTAGAAAATAATTGAATTCTTCTAAAGAAATTTATGAAAATTTGTAAGAATAATGGAAATAATTGAATTATATTGCAAAGAACTTTAAAATAATTAAAATTTTGACAAGAAATTTATAAAAAAAATTTAAGAATTATTGAATTTTTTCCAGAAATTTTCTAATATTTTAAATTGAAACCATTTAAAATTCATCTATTTATGAAAATTGTAAACGCAACTGTTTTAAAATTTAATTAATTTCGAAATAGTTCAGTATAATTATTCATTAAATAATTAATAAGTAATAATTTGATAATAGTTTTAAAGAATTAGGTTATTTGAAAATAAATTATTGTCAGAAATAGAAAAATTTGAAGGTTTTGTATTAGAATTCGTGGTAATTTAATAGAGGAAAACAAGAAAGACACAAAAATTCAGAATTTTCTTAGAAATTCTAAAAATTTAATTTTTTTCCATTAGGGTAGGGTGAGGCATTACTATTCTTGTTTGGATTTTTGAGTCTAAAAAATGTATTTAAAAAAAAATAAAAAAATGAGTAGGACCGTTTGAAAACTTGACTTCTTAGCTACAATTTTGCCATGTATTATTTTGCTGTAACTGGATTCTGCTCCGAACTACAGCGATTTTACGATTTTTTTTTTTTGATGTCGAAAAAACGAGGGGCGAAACTATTCTTGCAGCTATTAATGATTTAATACTAAAAAAAATATAAAAATTAATTTGTTAATTGGAGGAGTTTTTCTGGTTTTTCTCTTCCAATTTCTTACCATTCTAACCTAAAAACAAGCACACACAAAAATACACTGTTCCGTAGTTTTCGCTGTTATCTATGGGAGTGAAAACAAGTAAGCGAGTATATCAAAATTACATTTGAGTTCCTAACTCCTATGATAGATGGCGCCAGAAGCTCAAATGTGGCGTACAATGTTCATTTCACATGACAAGTATACAATGTAAAAGGGGTTTCAATCGGATGAATAGTTTTCTCTCCAGGACTATAGAATAGTTTCGCCCCGCGAATAGTACACAGAAAAAAACTGAACTCAAAATGATACCCCTTCGACTCATTCTGAGTTTCTGGGGAAAAGACTCCTCAAAATGAGTAAAAGCGGTATCATTTTGGGTTTATGCTAAAATTACAATAACATTGGAATAACTAGGAATAATTCATAAAAATATAAATTAAAATAATTGTTTATCTTTATAATGAATAAACACGTTACACTTGTCAAAACATTAATACTTGAAGTCGATTTACCGCATTTATGAGAAATGAAAAAGAAATTTTTAGGTTAGGCACTTGTGAATTGACTGTCAGTGATGGCAACCATGTAACACGAAACATGCGAAATAGGCCTAATGCGAAACACAAAAAAAGTAACGGCGCAACGCGCAGCAGACATTTTCTACAGTTGTTGCCAACATAACACACAAAAAATACTAGAACTGACATTTTTTCATTTTGAGTCACTTGAAGTTGTCAATTACTCATTTCGAGACCGACTTCCAAATGCGTTGCAACAAAAGTGAGTCGGGTTTTTTTCTGTGTAATGCCCCACCCAACCCCACTTTTAATAGAATTTCCTGATTTTTCTCTGACCAATATGTGACTGTCCACGACAAAACACGGCTTAGGTCCAAAAAATCAATTTGGAGTTTTTTATGGCAATCGACAGATTTTATGTTGCTTTTTCAAATGCAAAAGTCAAAAGTTAAAAATATCAATTACTTTCGACAATATATCGTTTTAAAGATGGGTATGTCAAGCGTAGTTAACTTCAATCGTAGATCGTAGTACATCAATCGCTCGCCTTGTGAAATTCACGTTTCGGAGCTAAGCCGCGTTTTCTCGTGGACAGTCACATATAATGCTTTCCCTGACTTTTCCCCGAATTTCCTCAATTCCCTGACCTGTGGCAACCCTCGTTCAGATTCTAATTTTCTATTTTTATTAATTGTTACATATTACTCATCTTGATAAAAAATACAAAAACTTTAAGACTTAAACTTAACTAACTTTTAGAGTTGGTTTTATACTCTGCAAGTTTTTTCTCCAAACAGTGATGGTTATAAATGATTACATTCTCGTGAGAGTGTGAGGAATACTCGTTCGTCAAAAATTGAACGAAAGAAAAATTGTTGTCGCAGTGTTTGATAAAAATAAACATTTTGCAAGAAAGTACCAACTTCAAGATGCCGTGTATGTGAAGAAATCTAGACGAATTTCTAAAAGGCACACACGTGACATGTGACAGTGTTGAAGTAGTGGATGCGTTATGTTGTTGCCTCCGTTGTTTAGTTTAGTTCCACGGCATCTGGCAGAGCGAGGAACGTGGGCCAAAGCCATGCAGCGGGATCAAAATGAGGAAGGAAGGAGCGAGACACGATGAGAAGTCTTGGATTCTAGAGGATAAAACGGAGATCGGAGAGAGGGAATTGAGGGATGTGAGAGTGCCTCGAGGGTTGTGGTGTACGTTTCTCTAGTCAGGGCACGCGCGACGTAATTGTGAAGGTGGGGGTGGTGCACCTTCACAAGTGGGCGAAGGAAAATTCAGAAAGGGATGCAAGACTACGCTAGCAGCAGCTAGCAGACAGCGTTCGATGCGATGGAAGGTTGGGCCACTCATTAAACCGCTCCGACTACCCACATGGCATACGGGATCGGCAATAAAATCATCCCACGATCATCGGAGCAATAAAAGCAATACCCACACTCTTCCAATTGAAAATTAAACACATCTTAGAAACTAAAACTTTATTTTCATCTCTCGATAGTTATTTTTCCCACACAGAAAATCCATTTTTAAGTATTTACTTCGATACCAGAGTAAAATTTTATTACAAACAATGCATAATTGATGAGCTGCACGACTTGAGGAGAAGCCCTTCAATTTTATATTCAAGATGTAAATGAGCTGGTTACGTTCATTGATGTAGAATCTTAAAGGTGAACAGCCAAGAATAGAGGGAACTTTACTCCCGACAGTCCCGACCGGGGAAGAAATTATAGCTACGGGAGGGTAAGAAGTTCATCCTCAACTACACACTGCACCAGCTTGGCAATTAAATCATCCAGCCATTCATCAAAGTGGCAAAAAGTAGATGAAAGACAAAGGCAAAAAATTATTCCTATCAACTTCAACTGTTTAAAGCGTCTGCTAATTCTGCAATTTTTTCGTTTACAAATTCAAGCGTACTCAAATTATAGTAAATATTTTCACATATATAATAAATTTGTAACAAAAGAGTGATGACATCGAAAATGATGGATTTAAAATCATAAATTTGAAATAAAATAATGGATTTTAATTAAAAATGATGATTAAACAATTCTAATAAAATGCTTTTTAATTCAACGGATATGAAATTTACCGAAACGAAAATTCATACGTGTCTATAATTGATTATTTACATAATTTGCAATACAGAGAGTCTAACGCGAAGCAAAATATGGAAATAGCAACCGCAACTGTCGGTGCTCCCGGAGTTACACTTGCCTACAAACAAGTTTAATTAAAAGCCCACGCCACATGCTAGGTTCAAGTTGAGACATTACAACCTTAGACAGTTTACTCAGTATACCTGCGTCATAAATATTTAAAGATCTGTCTAGCTTCTCACTTCCGAATGTTCCAACTCTTCAAACTTTCCAGCCTGGCAAATTTCATTTTTCTAAACACAACTTTTTTTTCCAACGCACCAACTTCTTTTCAAAATGTTTCATTACATTTATATTTCCGGATTTTTTTCCAAAACATTCAAATTCAAATAATTAAATATGACCGAGTGATAAAATCATTATTTTGTCTTTTAAGAATATTTTTACTGTAACAAAATTATTTTCGTCATTTCAATTCAATTAAATTATTTTCTAGAATTTTTAACTAAAAATCTTCTTTGAATTAATTACCTATTTTTAATAATTGAAATTTTGTCAAAAAATTTAACATTAATTGAATACTTTTGAGAAATTATATTAAAAAAATAATTGAAATTCTACAAATAAATGTATGAAACATAATTGGATTGCATTTCTGCAATCATTTGTAACTTTTCTAAAAATTATTTTTTTAAGACTTTTTAACTAAAATTCATTTATAAATTTATCAAAATTTTCTAGAATACCTAATTGAATTCTGATATTTTATTAAATTTTTATTGAAAATAATTAAATTCTTGCATAGAATTTTAAAATAATTGAAATTTTTACAAAAAACTTATAGAAATTTTAAGAATAATTGAATTCTTTTGAGAAATTTGATTGAAAATAATTGAATTCCTATAAAGAATTTAAAATAATTTAAATTCTGTTAGTAAATTAATCAAACATTTTAAGAATAAGTGAATACTTTCGAGAAATTTTATTAAAAAAATACTTGAAATTTTGACAAAAAACTTGGGAGAAAGGCTTGCAGGTTGTCCCACTTGCGTTTTTTTTATTGTAGAAATGCCATAATTTAAAACGTGACTGATATTGTTGTCAAATGATTAGTTATTACTTTTTATGATCTTTTGGAGCAAAAAGAAGCAATAAAAATGTTATTGTTAAACAAATTCTGAAATTAACTTGTGGAAAAATTGAAAAATGTAACTTTTTCATCTGCTTACAAATGAAATATTTTTATGGATAATTTAAGTTACAATTTTTTTCTGAGTTGCTTTTTTAATCAATTTTGATAATCCAAAAGGAATTTTTAAAATATCATGAATTAATATTTTTTTCATCGATTTAAAAATAGAGTTCAAAATTAAAGGTTGACTCACTTTACGGTTTGCAGGTCCGAAATACGAATCCGCAATGATAATTTGGAGTAAATTTACACGATTTCCGAAATTTCATTTTTTTCACATATCTCGCTTTTCGTTTCATATTCAATTGAAAAAAATATTTTTTATTTAAAAAAGTTTTATTTATTAATAAATTGTTTAAAAAAATTAAATTTAAATTATTATGTTGAGATTTGAGAAACATTAAATGTAAGTGAAATTTAATAAATTTATTGGAGTTGTTCCATATTATTATCAATTTTTCAAGGTGGGTCAACCTGCAAGCCTAAATTTCGAAACGTTGATTTTACATCGTTTTAAAAAATTGATGTAAAAATTTTATTTTTTTCCAATTTAAATTATCTATGGGTCAAATTTGTAGCTTTTTAAGTTTTCTTTCCGATGGTATGTTCATATAAATTATTATTTTTTTAATGAGTTATGAACAAAAAAGCTTATAGGTATGGCAACCTGCAAGCCTTTCCCCTATAAAAAATTTTCGGACCGCACGAGCTAATAGCTAATACCAGTCAGGTAGGAGTAAGTGACCCAGAGGCGCTCACTGCCACCCGACTGATATTAGCGTTTGCGGTTCGAGCGAAGAGCCGATTCTTCGATCCAGCTCCTCAATTGAATTCTTTTGAGAAATTTGATAGAAAATAATGGATTTTTTACAAAGAATTCAATATAATTGAAATTTTTTGACAAGAAATTTATAAAAAAAATTTTGAGAATAATTGAATTCTTTTGAGAAATTTTATTAAAAAATAATTGTAATTCTGCTAATCAATTTTTCAAACACTTTAAGAATAATTGAATTATTTAAGATATATTTTTAAAATAATTGAAATTCTGCTAAGAAATATATCAAAAATTTTAAGAATTATTAATTTCTTTTGAGAACTTTTATTAAAAATAATTCATTTTTGTTTTTGCGAAGAATTAAAAACAATTTAAATTCTGCACCAAAAATTTTAAGAATAATTTACTTCTTTTCGGGAATTTTATTAAAAATAATTGAATTCATTTGAAATATTCAAAATAATTGAAATTCTGCAAAGAAATAAATTAATTAATTAAATTTATTTAAAATTACAATTTTCTAAAATTTTAAATTGAAACCTTTTCAAATTCATTTATTTATGATAATTGTAAACGCAACTTGTTTAAAATTCAATTAACTTTGAAATATTTAAGTAAAATTATTAACTACCATTTAAACAAAGACTTCGTTTTCACAAAGAAACGCAATAAAATTTAAAGAAACACGAAAAAACGAATATAATCCGAAATTGAAATCCGTTTATTTCCTTGTGAATAGAGCAAAATATCACTATGCAGAAATCGGATCAATCTTGGATATATTTTAAGAGGGATGATGTTACTTTTCTTTGTGAACGACAGAAGGATGCAGATAAGGATCTCGAAGGAACAATGAAAAGGTGGAAATAAGATAGTTGAGAGAAAAGTCATGCCTGAAATGCAGAAGGAATAATTCAGTCTTTCATGTATGATGTTTTTTCTTTTGAGAGAAAGAGAGAGAGAGAGAGAGAGAAAACTACAAGATCTTTTTCATATGCAGAAACAAACGCAAGACGCAGACAAGTCTCGACTTACAAGAATACTGTGGCACGACAACGACGACGATGCTTTACAGAAGAGAAGAAACGTTGAGGTATTTATATTGGCTTTACTCTGCGTGACAGGCGTGATGTACTGGGAATTTCACCCTCCATCGTCCCTCGTTTCGCCTCAACCCCACACACAATCCTTCAACCCCAGCCCCACGACTTTTCGTCGAACTAATAAAAATGGACTTTATCCGACTTCAAGCATTAGGACAATTACCACTTTTCACTTGTAAAACTTCATATTCAATAGAAAAGTAATCTTCAAGATATAAACTTCTACACTCAGAAAAAAATTTGTTCGAAACAACCAAATTTTGGTTGAATCAACCAAATAAATGCATTGCTATACAGTCAACCAAACGTTTGTTTGATTCAACCAAAAAATTTCTTCCAATACGTTTATTTGTATTAACCAAATGGTTATTACACTTAACCAAAAAATTTTATTTAATATAACTAAAAACTTTGTTTATTTCAAGAGAAAAGATTTGTTTGATTCAAATAAATAGTTTTAGTAAACGTATTTGGTTCATTTAAATAAATATTTTTGTTTACTTAATTTTGTTATTTATTTTTCTCTAATAATATTTGAATTTCCTAATTTAATATTTTCTAGTACATATTATTGGTTAATTTATAATTTATTATATAATTATTGATATTTTAAAATTATACATATAATAAATTATAAATTAACCAATAATATGTATACTAGAAAATATTAAATTAGGAAACTCAAACATTATTAGAGGAAAATAAATAACAATTAAGTAAAATATTATATATGTATTTCTTCATATAAACAAAATTACTTAATTATAAAAAAACATTTGAAATATTACATTAGTAGTTAGACAATGTGAGTTCTCGGTGATAGTTCGCAAGGCCGCCGCTAGAGGCGCCACTAGCGCTGCAGTCGGTGAATGGCGCGCGTTTTTGAAATTAGTTCGCGAGGCCGCCACTAGCGCTGCAGTCGGTTATGGCGCGTATATTTGAAATTGTTTAATTTCTACCTAACCCTAATTTCTAGCCTAACCCTTTTTACTAGTGCAATTTGCTATGTGTGAATCCGTGAGTTGGGTATAAATATCTGGAATTCAATGCCAACCCACAGTCGGTATTGCAGATTCCATCATTAACAGTTGATTGAAATGCAGATTCCTACCCTACATTTTAATTCAACCGTCAGAGTAGGGAACTGTTTTTTCGACATGTTTCGACCCTCATCTGTGTTATATTTTACACATGTGTTAGTGCAATTTGTGATGTGTGAATCTGTATATTGGGTATATGTACACACGACAAAGAAATTTACCTGGAACAACCATAAATTTCACTATATTAACGAAAGTTTTAGTTATTTCAGTTAAGACTTTCACCTTATTGCAGTTCCAGTTAAAATTTTATTTCCGTGTACAACACCTGAAATAGATTTCAGATATTCACACCTGTCTCTTTTTAATTAATTATTAATTCATTAATGATTTGTCTTATCTATCCAAATATTTTATTTTAACGAGTCTTGAAAATTTTTTTCTTCAAGACAAGTACATATCAGGATATTTTACTTTAAGAGCTTTCTTATTATATAATCATTATAAAATATACATTACAATTAAATGTAAGTAGTTTTTTATCAGTTGATATTAATTCATTGTTGAATCATAGTTGATGCATTAATGACTCATTGTTGATTCGTTAATGATTCATCGGTGATTAATTAATGATTTATTATTGATTCATTAATGGTTTACGGTTAAATAATTCTTTAAAGATTCATTATTGATTAATTTCTTATTAATTTTTTGAATAATAATAATTTATTAGTTAATGATTTGTCTTGTCTATATAAATACACAGAGAAAAATTAATAGTCAAAATTACACTGAGAGAAGTTTAGCACAGCATCTGAACTCAGATACAGCAGCCGCGCGAAATGAGGGTTAGATATTGTTCCCTGATTTTATTCAGATGCTGAGATAAAATAGAACAGCATATGTGCTAAAACTTTCGTATATGTGTTAAAAGTTTAGTTTCTGTAATTCTGTACACCAGAACGAGAAGTCTTTAAAACCGTGGGACCAATGTTGCGCGGAAGGTTAGGTACAGAATCTGAAACATGCGCAATGCAGAATCTGAGCTAAACTTCCCTCAGATACACCAGATCATGGACGAATATACGTTGAAAGACTTTTCATTTCAAAAAGGGTAAAATGATGTTTTTATGTTACTTAATCGTATGAACGTATCCACTATTAATACAGTTCAAACTAATAAGTGGGTCTCTACTAAACGAAAAATAATATATTTTTCTCATCTAAAATTGCGCGAAATTGTAGTAGAGGTGGGAGGGGGTGAATCTCAAAAAAAAAAACTACATGACATCATTTGGGAACGCTTCCTAACCAATTGACAAATATTTCAGTTCATTATTGGTTCATTAATGACTCATTGTTAATTCATTGTTGATTCCTTAATGATTCATACTTGATTTATTTATGATCCATTGATGATTCATTAATGTCTCATTGTTAATAAATTAATGATTGATAGTTGATTTATTTATAATTCATTATTGATTCATTGTTAATTCATAGTTGATTCACTAATGACACATTGTTGATTCATTAATGATTCATAGCTGATTTTTTATGATTCATTAATGACTCATTGTTAATTAATTGTTGATTTATTAATGACTTATAGTTGATTTATTTATAATTAATTGTTGATTCATTAATTATTCATAGTTGATTTATTAATGGTTCATAGTTGATTTTTTATGATTCATTCTTGATTCATTAATGATTCATTGTTGATTCATTAATGACTAATTGTTGATTTATTAATGCTTCAGTGTTGATTTATTAATTATTTACTGTTTTTTCATTAATGATCTGTCTTAAATATCCAACTATTATTGAAAATGAATGATGAAATGTTAATAGTAGTGAATAAACTCCATACATTAGGTTGAAAAACTTATCGATGTCGAGTAAAAATGCTTGGTATTGTAGATTTAGTAGATTTTAGTAGATTTAGTAGAAATGATATCTTATTTTAAAATAAATAGATATTTTTTCCAAATATTTTTGGGCTGTTCCTGTAGAGAATAAAAATGGAAAAGATGTTGCTGATGCAATGTAATATTTAGTAAATAAATGTATTCCAAAATACCTGCATTCAGATAATGAAAAGAAAATAATCTTACAATTAACAATTTGAATCAGAAACGAAAATGAATAAAATTACTTTTAATCAGCATGCAGGAATCTAAAAAATGTCAGTTGTTGAACGATTTAATAGAACACTTAAGAGTGAAGGTGTAAATTTAGAAGTTGTTGACACATTAAAAGTACCTTTTTTAAAATTAAAAAAAGTACCGCAGTGAATACCAAAGTTAAAAAAATCATGATAAAGTACGAGTCATCAAATAAAACATTAACTAAAACATTCACCATTGGGGTCGTCCATAAATTAATTCAAACATTTATGGGGGAGGGTCTACACGGAAAAAAAGTACGTGAATCCTTCCTTGAAAGTGCTTGACTTTTGGATAGGACACAAAATACAAGGCTGTATCATATACTTTTTATTAGAAAATATAGAAAAGTCCTAGAGTTATTCTAGTACTAGTATGGGCAACAGTGTTTTTTAAATTTTAACGAAAAGTCATTTGCTCAGTTTTATAAAGTACGTGAAAGATTAGTTGACTGCGCTTGAAAACTCTGTAGAGCATGCGCAGTGTGCGTTGCGCGTTTTTACCCAAGGTAAATGCCAGCTGATCGTCTGTTTCCGTTTGTGTTAATTTCAGATGTGAATATACTATTATTTTATGAAAAACAAATAGTGTTAATATATATTTGTCTTCAAGAATTGACTTTCAAAAAAATATTTTTTATTTTGTGTTTCTCACAAAACAGAATGTTATGTAAGTATCAGTTTTCAGTGAAATAGCATGTCTCAGAAGTCGTGAAAAATTTCACCATGTGGTATATAAGAACAATTCGATACGTACTTTTAAGTGTTAAAAGTGTGTTTATATTTAAGTTATACGCGAATATATGTGTGTGTTATAGGTTAGTTCATAAGTTTTGACGAACGTCGAAAAGTGATACAATAATTGTTCTTTGTTTGTGTAATTAATTATCCAAATATGTGAATAAATTTCAGAAAAACTGTGTGAACAAGTGGAAATTATTTTTTTTTATTTTACAATTTTTTTGAAAGTCAATGAAATTCTTAAGCAAGGTTATTTTAGAAATTTTCATTGACTGCTTTTGAAACTCTCATGCAAAAGTACAAGACTGTTTTCAGTATTTTGTGTCGTATCCTAAAGTCAAGTATCGAGTCAATGAAAATTTCACGTATTTTTTTTCCGTGTAGCTAGTTCTTACGAACAATAGAAAAAATTGAGCTGATGTATGTAAAATATCTTACTAGGAGGAGGGGGGGGGGAAGGTTAAATTTTCAAAAAATATTTTACGTAATTTATGGACGGCCCCATTGACAAAGTTGTATCAACTACACCTGTGACTTATAAGATCAATAATTACTATAGGACCAACCAATAAGTAAAATATCCTGGTACATATCTTGTAGAAAAAGTTGTCAAGTCTCGTGGAAATAAAATTTTGATTAAGTGGTTAGACTTTAATTATTATCAAAACAGTTGGATAGATAAGACAAATTATTAATGAATCAACTAACAATTATTATTGTTGACTATTGAAAACTACTTAAATTGTATTATAATGTATATTTTATAAGGATTTTATAGAGAGGAACTTCTTAAAGTAAAATATTCTGATACATACATTCTATAGCAATAGTTCTTAAGACTCGTGGTATTAAAATATTTGTCAAGTGGTTAGGCTTCGATAATTCTCATAATAGTTGGATATATAAGACAAATCAATAATGAATTAATAATGTTTCATTATTTTATTAACAGTCAATCATTAATGAATCAACAATGAATCATAAATAAATCAAGTATGAATCAATAATGAATTAATGTTAACTACAAAAAAGACTAGTTAATTTGAATTATAGTGTATATTTTGTAAGAATGCTATAAAGAGGAACAGTTTAAAGTAAAATATTCTGAAGTACATATATCTTGTAGAAAAAGTTGTCAATTCTCGTGAGACTAAAATATTAATCAATCGCTTAGGCTTTGAAAATTCTCCTATTAGTAGGATATTTGTATAAGACAAATCATTAATGAATCAATAATGAATTATTAATAAAATCATTAATTAATCAATAAAGAATCAACTATCAATCATAAATAAATCAACTTCAAAACATTAATAAATCAACAATGAATTCATGTTAAATATTAAAAAGCTACCTATAGTGAATTATAATGTATATATTTTATAAAAAATCTATAAAAAGGAACTTCTTAAAGTAAAATATCCTGATGTATTTTATAATACAAATCAATAATGATCAATAATGATCATTAATAAATCAGTCATAAATCATTAATGAATCAACTAACTAATTAAGCAAGCCAACGATTTGTCAAAAAAAAGCAAAAGGAGTCTTTGTCTTAGTCAAAGTGATAGTCAAAGTCTTAGTAAAGTTAACGTTCAAGTCTTATTCCAAGTCTTAATCAACGTCTTAGTCTAAGTCTCGTTCAAAGTATTGGTCACAGTCCAAGTCTTAGTCATGATCAAAGTCTAAGTCAAAGTCTTAGCCATGGTGAAAGTCAAAGCCTTAGTCAAATTCTTGGTCAAAGTCTCGTCCAAAGTCCTAGTCTTAGTCCAAGTCAAAGTTTCAGTCTTTGACTTTGACCATAGTTAGTCTTAGACTTAGATTTACTTTGATTTTCTTTGATAAATCGTTGACTTGGTTTAGATTTTAAATAAAATTTCATTCGTAATTAAAAATAACAGTAAAATGAATTATTTTTTATCCATTCTGGTGTTATTTTTAATACCTCACGATTTACTGTGTAAGGATTCCAATTCAATTCAACATGCTCCTTTTGTCAATACCACGAATCCAATCTTGTCAAAGTATAACTCTCCTAGTTAAGTCAGCTAGTATAATTAGTCATTTTGAAAGTTTTCTTAGTTGTGCATGCGCATGTTTCTGCTTTAGCGGTATTTGGCTCTGTGAATCGTGAATTTACGTGAATCGTGGAATTTTTTTATGCATATAGAATGGGTTTTCTATGTCTTCCACGTTTTAAAATGAAGCTATTACATTGTATATCACTAATATAATGTAATTATAAGTAGTCAATTATTTCAGACATTTTAGATTTAGTTCCAGTCTAAAATTAATTTCATACAAGCGGTATCAACATTTTTTAGTATTCTAATTAGTTTTGTTAAAACGTACTTTACCATTGCAATATGTAATGCATGGATTTGGATGCATTTACATTAAGTTCTTGACAAGCAAGTAAAATGGTGTATATTTAATTATTCATTTCTTGTTAAGTCATTAACGATTCTTTAATAATTCATTATTGATTCATGGTTAACTTATTAATGATTCATTATTGATTCATTAATGCTTCATTATTGATTCATTAATGCTTCATTATTGATTCATTGTTGATTCATTGTTTATTCATTAATGATTCATTGTTGATTCATTAATGATTCATTATTGATTCATTGTTGATTCATTGTTGATTCATTGTTGATTCATTAATGATTCATTATTGACTCATTAATGATTCATTATTGATTCATGGTTAACTTATTAATGATTCATTATTGATTCATTGTTTATTCATTAATGATTCATTAATGATTCATTATTGACTCATTAATGATTAATTATTGATTCATTATTGATTCATTAATGATTCATTGTTGACTCATTAATGATTCATTGTTGAATCATTAATGATTCATTATTGATTCATTGTTGATTCATTGTTGATTCATTAATGATTCATTGTTGATTCATTAATGATTCATTGTTGATTCATTATTGATTCATTAATGATTCATTAATGATTCATTAATGATTCATTAATGATTCATTATTGATTCATTGTTGATTAATTATTGACTCATTAATGATTCATTATTGATTCATTGTTGATTCATTAATGATTCATTATTGATCCATTCATTCATTGTTGTTTTATTATTGATTTATAAATGATTCATTTTTGATTTATTAAGGGGTTACATCACTTTGACCCGACCAAAAATACGCTTTTTCAACAATTTTTATTTAACAATAGAAATTTTTTTAAAAATTCCAGTGTTAGTTTGATGCAATCTTATAAGGTGTAAGCTTACGTTGACCTTATACTATACGCTGTGATTATTGTCATAAGATTACCGTAACCTTACATGTAATGTTACGTTGACATTAAGGTGTCAATTTTTTTAAATATAATGATAAGAGTACAATATTAATTCCCCTTTAAATGTTTCCATCATCCAATTTTTTTAAGAGTTTTCTTTTTATAATATATTTTTCAGATTTTTGAAAAATGTATTTTTATATATTTTATATATAATATTTCGATGTACTTTTTAAACATATTACAACTTGTTTAAGTGAATATTATTTAAATATTATGTAAAATTCATTTGTTTTCTATTTATATTAACCTTCTTGTTTCACAAAATTGTTGGTGTATGGCTGATTCATTAAGGATCCATTATTATTAATTCATTATTGACTTATTAATGATTCATTATTGATTCATTAAAGATTCATTATTGATTCATTAATGATACATAGTTGATTCAATAATGATTCCTAGATGATTCAATAATGATTTATAATTGATTAATTATAGTAATTCATTGTTGATTCATTAATGATTTATATCTGATTCATTAATGATGCATTATTGATTCATTACTGATTCATGTTGATTCCTAGTTTATTTATTAATGATCGCTAATTGATTTATTAATCATCGCTTATTGATTCATTAATGATCCATTATTGATTTATTAATGATTCTTGTTGATTTAAATTTGATCCATTAATTATGCATTAATGATTCATTATTGATTCATTAATGATACATTAATGATTCATTGTTGATTCATTCATGATTTATGACTGATTCTTCGTTAATTCTTTAATGGTCTATGGCTGATTCGTTAATGATCTATTAATGATTCATAGTTGACTCATTAATTATTTATAGCTGATGAATTAATGATGAATAATTGATTTATTACTGATTCTTCTTGTTTCACAGTTGATTTATTAATTATTCATAGTTGATTCATAAAGGATTCATTGTTGATTTATTAATGGCTCATTATTGCGATTCACTAATGATTTGTATTATTCAATATATGGCATATTTTTTTAGAAGTTCCTCTTTACAAAAATTCTTATAAAATATACATCACACATAGCACGTTATCTTGCTGTAAGCTTATTCTTTAAGCTTATGAGTGAAGTTCGACAGTAAACTTAAGGTAAACCCAGAAAAACCGTAATATGTCCCCATCATAGTAAACTTACATTATAGACAGTGTAGTGGCACAGTGGTTCAAAATTACAATTTAGTGTTCATAATCACCTACATCCTACAATTTTGACTTTTTTTTTAAATAAATAAAAAAAAAGAAAAAGTTGCCTATTATGGCTGCAATAATTTAAATAGTAGTTTAAATAAAAGTTAGGATAGAAAAGTAAATGTTTATAATAATTATCTCTCTATATTATATAAAGATTTCGTCGCCGGATTCATTGTTTTGAAGTCAAAGGTCAAAAGTCAAAGATCATAGGTCATAGGTCAAGAGACGAACATAACCTAAAAATTAGGTCAAAGATCATAGGGCATATGTCAAAAGATGAACACTAGTGTGTGATCTATTCCCTAATTTTGAGGTTATGTTCGTCTCTTAACCTATGATCTTTGACCTGATTTTGAGGTTGTGTTCATCTTTTGACATATGCCCTATGATCTTTGACCTAATTTTTAGGTTATGTTCGTCTCTTGACCTATGACCTATGATCTTTGACTTTTGACCTTTGACTTCAAAACAATGAATCCGGCGACGAAATCTTTATATAATATAGAGAGATAATTATTATAAACATTTACTTTTCTATCCTAACTTTTATTTAAACTACTATTTAAATTATTGCAGCCATAATAGGCAACTTTTTCTTTTTTTTTATTTATTTAAAAAAAAAGTCAAAATTGTAGGATGTAGGTGATTATGAACACTAAATTGTAATTTTGAACCACTGTGCCACTACACTGTCTATAATGTAAGTTTACTATGATGGGGACATATTACGGTTTTTCTGGGTTTACCTTAAGTTTACTGTCGAACTTCACTCATAAGCTTAAAGAATAAGCTTACAGCAAGATAACGTGCTATGTGTGATGTATATTTTATAAGAATTTTTGTAAAGAGGAACTTCTAAAAAAATATGCCATATATTGAATAATACAAATCATTAGTGAATCGCAATAATGAGCCATTAATAAATCAACAATGAATCCTTTATGAATCAACTATGAATAATTAATAAATCAACTGTGAAACAAGAAGAATCAGTAATAAATCAATTATTCATCATTAATTCATCAGCTATAAATAATTAATGAGTCAACTATGAATCATTAATAGATCATTAACGAATCAGCCATAGACCATTAAAGAATTAACGAAGAATCAGTCATAAATCATGAATGAATCAACAATGAATCATTAATGTATCATTAATGAATCAATAATGAATCATTAATGCATAATTAATGGATCAAATTTAAATCAACAAGAATCATTAATAAATCAATAATGGATCATTAATGAATCAATAAGCGATGATTAATAAATCAATTAGCGATCATTAATAAATAAACTAGGAATCAACATGAATCAGTAATGAATCAATAATGCATCATTAATGAATCAGATATAAATCATTAATGAATCAACAATGAATTACTATAATTAATCAATTATAAATCATTATTGAATCATCTAGGAATCATTATTGAATCAACTATGTATCATTAATGAATCAATAATGAATCTTTAATGAATCAATAATGAATCATTAATAAGTCAATAATGAATTAATAATAATGGATCCTTAATGAATCAGCCATACACCAACAATTTTGTGAAACAAGAAGGTTAATATAAATAGAAAACAAATGAATTTTACATAATATTTAAATAATATTCACTTAAACAAGTTGTAATATGTTTAAAAAGTACATCGAAATATTATATATAAAATATATAAAAATACATTTTTCAAAAATCTGAAAAATATATTATAAAAAGAAAACTCTTAAAAAAATTGGATGATGGAAACATTTAAAGGGGAATTAATATTGTACTCTTATCATTATATTTAAAAAAATTGACACCTTAATGTCAACGTAACATTACATGTAAGGTTACGGTAATCTTATGACAATAATCACAGCGTATAGTATAAGGTCAACGTAAGCTTACACCTTATAAGATTGCATCAAACTAACACTGGAATTTTTAAAAAAATTTCTATTGTTAAATAAAAATTGTTGAAAAAGCGTATTTTTGGTCGGGTCAAAGTGATGTAACCCCTTAATAAATCAAAAATGAATCATTTATAAATCAATAATAAAACAACAATGAATGAATGGATCAATAATGAATCATTAATGAATCAACAATGAATCAATAATGAATCATTAATGAGTCAATAATTAATCAACAATGAATCAATAATGAATCATTAATGAATCATTAATGAATCATTAATGAATCATTAATGAATCAATAATGAATCAACAATGAATCATTAATGAATCAACAATGAATCATTAATGAATCAACAATGAATCAACAATGAATCAATAATGAATCATTAATGATTCAACAATGAATCATTAATGAGTCAACAATGAATCATTAATGAATCAATAATGAATCAATAATTAATCATTAATGAGTCAATAATGAATCATTAATGAATCATTAATGAATAAACAATGAATCAATAATGAATCATTAATAAGTTAACCATGAATCAATAATGAATCATTAATGAGTCAATAATGAATCATTAATGAATCAACAATGAATCAACAATGAATCAACAATGAATCAATAATGAATCATTAATGAATCAACAATGAATCATTAATGAATAAACAATGAATCAACAATGAATCAATAATGAAGCATTAATGAATCAATAATGAAGCATTAATGAATCAATAATGAATCATTAATAAGTTAACCATGAATCAATAATGAATTATTAAAGAATCGTTAATGACTTAACAAGAAATGAATAATTAAATATACACCATTTTACTTGCTTGTCAAGAACTTAATGTAAATGCATCCAAATCCATGCATTACATATTGCAATGGTAAAGTACGTTTTAACAAAACTAATTAGAATACTAAAAAATGTTGATACCGCTTGTATGAAATTAATTTTAGACTGGAACTAAATCTAAAATGTCTGAAATAATTGACTACTTATAATTACATTATATTAGTGATATACAATGTAATAGCTTCATTTTAAAACGTGGAAGACATAGAAAACCCATTCTATATGCATAAAAAAATTCCACGATTCACGTAAATTCACGATTCACAGAGCCAAATACCGCTAAAGCAGAAACATGCGCATGCACAACTAAGAAAACTTTCAAAATGACTAATTATACTAGCTGACTTAACTAGGAGAGTTATACTTTGACAAGATTGGATTCGTGGTATTGACAAAAGGAGCATGTTGAATTGAATTGGAATCCTTACACAGTAAATCGTGAGGTATTAAAAATAACACCAGAATGGATAAAAAATAATTCATTTTACTGTTATTTTTAATTACGAATGAAATTTTATTTAAAATCTAAACCAAGTCAACGATTTATCAAAGAAAATCAAAGTAAATCTAAGTCTAAGACTAACTATGGTCAAAGTCAAAGACTGAAACTTTGACTTGGACTAAGACTAGGACTTTGGACGAGACTTTGACCAAGAATTTGACTAAGGCTTTGACTTTCACCATGGCTAAGACTTTGACTTAGACTTTGATCATGACTAAGACTTGGACTGTGACCAATACTTTGAACGAGACTTAGACTAAGACGTTGATTAAGACTTGGAATAAGACTTGAACGTTAACTTTACTAAGACTTTGACTATCACTTTGACTAAGACAAAGACTCCTTTTGCTTTTTTTTTGACAAATCGTTGGCTTGCTTAATTAGTTAGTTGATTCATTAATGATTTATGACTGATTTATTAATGATCATTATTGATCATTATTGATTTGTATTATAAAATACATCAGGATATTTTACTTTAAGAAGTTCCTTTTTATAGATTTTTTATAAAATATATACATTATAATTCACTATAGGTAGCTTTTTAATATTTAACATGAATTCATTGTTGATTTATTAATGTTTTGAAGTTGATTTATTTATGATTGATAGTTGATTCTTTATTGATTAATTAATGATTTTATTAATAATTCATTATTGATTCATTAATGATTTGTCTTATACAAATATCCTACTAATAGGAGAATTTTCAAAGCCTAAGCGATTGATTAATATTTTAGTCTCACGAGAATTGACAACTTTTTCTACAAGATATATGTACTTCAGAATATTTTACTTTAAACTGTTCCTCTTTATAGCATTCTTACAAAATATACACTATAATTCAAATTAACTAGTCTTTTTTGTAGTTAACATTAATTCATTATTGATTCATACTTGATTTATTTATGATTCATTGTTGATTCATTAATGATTGACTGTTAATAAAATAATGAAACATTATTAATTCATTATTGATTTGTCTTATATATCCAACTATTATGAGAATTATCGAAGCCTAACCACTTGACAAATATTTTAATACCACGAGTCTTAAGAACTATTGCTATAGAATGTATGTATCAGAATATTTTACTTTAAGAAGTTCCTCTCTATAAAATCCTTATAAAATATACATTATAATACAATTTAAGTAGTTTTCAATAGTCAACAATAATAATTGTTAGTTGATTCATTAATAATTTGTCTTATCTATCCAACTGTTTTGATAATAATTAAAGTCTAACCACTTAATCAAAATTTTATTTCCACGAGACTTGACAACTTTTTCTACAAGATATGTACCAGGATATTTTACTTATTGGTTGGTCCTATAGTAATTATTGATCTTATAAGTCACAGGTGTAGTTGATACAACTTTGTCAATGGGGCCGTCCATAAATTACGTAAAATATTTTTTGAAAATTTAACCTTCCCCCCCCCTCCTCCTAGTAAGATATTTTACATACATCAGCTCAATTTTTTCTATTGTTCGTAAGAACTAGCTACACGGAAAAAAAATACGTGAAATTTTCATTGACTCGATACTTGACTTTAGGATACGACACAAAATACTGAAAACAGTCTTGTACTTTTGCATGAGAGTTTCAAAAGCAGTCAATGAAAATTTCTAAAATAACCTTGCTTAAGAATTTCATTGACTTTCAAAAAAATTGTAAAATAAAAAAAATAATTTCCACTTGTTCACACAGTTTTTCTGAAATTTATTCACATATTTGGATAATTAATTACACAAACAAAGAACAATTATTGTATCACTTTTCGACGTTCGTCAAAACTTATGAACTAACCTATAACACACACATATATTCGCGTATAACTTAAATATAAACACACTTTTAACACTTAAAAGTACGTATCGAATTGTTCTTATATACCACATGGTGAAATTTTTCACGACTTCTGAGACATGCTATTTCACTGAAAACTGATACTTACATAACATTCTGTTTTGTGAGAAACACAAAATAAAAAATATTTTTTTGAAAGTCAATTCTTGAAGACAAATATATATTAACACTATTTGTTTTTCATAAAATAATAGTATATTCACATCTGAAATTAACACAAACGGAAACAGACGATCAGCTGGCATTTACCTTGGGTAAAAACGCGCAACGCACACTGCGCATGCTCTACAGAGTTTTCAAGCGCAGTCAACTAATCTTTCACGTACTTTATAAAACTGAGCAAATGACTTTTCGTTAAAATTTAAAAAACACTGTTGCCCATACTAGTACTAGAATAACTCTAGGACTTTTCTATATTTTCTAATAAAAAGTATATGATACAGCCTTGTATTTTGTGTCCTATCCAAAAGTCAAGCACTTTCAAGGAAGGATTCACGTACTTTTTTTCCGTGTAGACCCTCCCCCATAAATGTTTGAATTAATTTATGGACGACCCCAATGGTGAATGTTTTAGTTAATGTTTTATTTGATGACTCGTACTTTATCATGATTTTTTTAACTTTGGTATTCACTGCGGTACTTTTTTTAATTTTAAAAAAGGTACTTTTAATGTGTCAACAACTTCTAAATTTACACCTTCACTCTTAAGTGTTCTATTAAATCGTTCAACAACTGACATTTTTTAGATTCCTGCATGCTGATTAAAAGTAATTTTATTCATTTTCGTTTCTGATTCAAATTGTTAATTGTAAGATTATTTTCTTTTCATTATCTGAATGCAGGTATTTTGGAATACATTTATTTACTAAATATTACATTGCATCAGCAACATCTTTTCCATTTTTATTCTCTACAGGAACAGCCCAAAAATATTTGGAAAAAATATCTATTTATTTTAAAATAAGATATCATTTCTACTAAATCTACTAAAATCTACTAAATCTACAATACCAAGCATTTTTACTCGACATCGATAAGTTTTTCAACCTAATGTATGGAGTTTATTCACTACTATTAACATTTCATCATTCATTTTCAATAATAGTTGGATATTTAAGACAGATCATTAATGAAAAAACAGTAAATAATTAATAAATCAACACTGAAGCATTAATAAATCAACAATTAGTCATTAATGAATCAACAATGAATCATTAATGAATCAAGAATGAATCATAAAAAATCAACTATGAACCATTAATAAATCAACTATGAATAATTAATGAATCAACAATTAATTATAAATAAATCAACTATAAGTCATTAATAAATCAACAATTAATTAACAATGAGTCATTAATGAATCATAAAAAATCAGCTATGAATCATTAATGAATCAACAATGTGTCATTAGTGAATCAACTATGAATTAACAATGAATCAATAATGAATTATAAATAAATCAACTATCAATCATTAATTTATTAACAATGAGACATTAATGAATCATCAATGGATCATAAATAAATCAAGTATGAATCATTAAGGAATCAACAATGAATTAACAATGAGTCATTAATGAACCAATAATGAACTGAAATATTTGTCAATTGGTTAGGAAGCGTTCCCAAATGATGTCATGTAGTTTTTTTTTTTGAGATTCACCCCCTCCCACCTCTACTACAATTTCGCGCAATTTTAGATGAGAAAAATATATTATTTTTCGTTTAGTAGAGACCCACTTATTAGTTTGAACTGTATTAATAGTGGATACGTTCATACGATTAAGTAACATAAAAACATCATTTTACCCTTTTTGAAATGAAAAGTCTTTCAACGTATATTCGTCCATGATCTGGTGTATCTGAGGGAAGTTTAGCTCAGATTCTGCATTGCGCATGTTTCAGATTCTGTACCTAACCTTCCGCGCAACATTGGTCCCACGGTTTTAAAGACTTCTCGTTCTGGTGTACAGAATTACAGAAACTAAACTTTTAACACATATACGAAAGTTTTAGCACATATGCTGTTCTATTTTATCTCAGCATCTGAATAAAATCAGGGAACAATATCTAACCCTCATTTCGCGCGGCTGCTGTATCTGAGTTCAGATGCTGTGCTAAACTTCTCTCAGTGTAATTTTGACTATTAATTTTTCTCTGTGTATTTATATAGACAAGACAAATCATTAACTAATAAATTATTATTATTCAAAAAATTAATAAGAAATTAATCAATAATGAATCTTTAAAGAATTATTTAACCGTAAACCATTAATGAATCAATAATAAATCATTAATTAATCACCGATGAATCATTAACGAATCAACAATGAGTCATTAATGCATCAACTATGATTCAACAATGAATTAATATCAACTGATAAAAAACTACTTACATTTAATTGTAATGTATATTTTATAATGATTATATAATAAGAAAGCTCTTAAAGTAAAATATCCTGATATGTACTTGTCTTGAAGAAAAAAATTTTCAAGACTCGTTAAAATAAAATATTTGGATAGATAAGACAAATCATTAATGAATTAATAATTAATTAAAAAGAGACAGGTGTGAATATCTGAAATCTATTTCAGGTGTTGTACACGGAAATAAAATTTTAACTGGAACTGCAATAAGGTGAAAGTCTTAACTGAAATAACTAAAACTTTCGTTAATATAGTGAAATTTATGGTTGTTCCAGGTAAATTTCTTTGTCGTGTGTACATATACCCAATATACAGATTCACACATCACAAATTGCACTAACACATGTGTAAAATATAACACAGATGAGGGTCGAAACATGTCGAAAAAACAGTTCCCTACTCTGACGGTTGAATTAAAATGTAGGGTAGGAATCTGCATTTCAATCAACTGTTAATGATGGAATCTGCAATACCGACTGTGGGTTGGCATTGAATTCCAGATATTTATACCCAACTCACGGATTCACACATAGCAAATTGCACTAGTAAAAAGGGTTAGGCTAGAAATTAGGGTTAGGTAGAAATTAAACAATTTCAAATATACGCGCCATAACCGACTGCAGCGCTAGTGGCGGCCTCGCGAACTAATTTCAAAAACGCGCGCCATTCACCGACTGCAGCGCTAGTGGCGCCTCTAGCGGCGGCCTTGCGAACTATCACCGAGAACTCACATTGTCTAACTACTTACATTAAACATATTATAATTATGATTTTTATACGTGCACTCAGAAAAAAGTTTATTCAAAACAACCAACTGAAAACTTCACAAAACCTTTTTGTAAATATTCTTCTCACTGGTACAAATTAAATATGCAGTAAGTAAATGAACACAATGTATTTAATATTTATTTAACCGACACTTATAATTTTTTTTCTTTGATTTACCGATTTAACAAATAAATTTGACGCGAACGCGGACTGTAGACAAGTGAGATCGCCATTTTTAAATTCACACATGTACTTTTTGAGACAAGCAAATATTTTTGTTCGACTCAAATAAAATGATTTGGTTGAATCAAACAAATTTGTGTGTTGTGTCGAACAAACTGTATTTAACTATAAATAATATTCTCTATTCAAAACACAAATTTGGTTAAATGAAACAAACAACTTCAAATAAAAAATTTCTTTCCAATAACCAAACAAATTTTACGTATTTATTAAAATGAACCAAATTTTTATTTAAATCAACAAAATTGTTTTATCGTGACAAATAAAATAGGTTAATTAAACAGTTTGGTTAAGTGAAATAAACTTTTTCTCTGAGTGTAAATTCATTTTAATACATGGATTTATGTACTAATTTCTTCTAATTCATGTCTTGTTTTTTAATTTCATTATTTTCCTTTATCTTTATGTCATCTGTTTATCTTTGCCTTATAAGGATTATAATCCTTATCTTTTCGTTCATCTTTTTCTTTACCTTTTTGCTACATCTCTTTTACTTTAATTATAATTGGCAAATGTGATAATGTGTGTTAATAAAAAAATGTTATATTCAGACCTTTAATATTCTCAGATTTTCAGTAGTAAAAGGCAGATTTAGTCAGACATTGTAAATAAGCATAATATTTGTGTTCGCCACTGGAAAAAACAATTTTATTAGGATTGAATTCTTATATGTATAGTAAAAAAATTTACAGTCTCACAATACTTTTTGAAATTATAGAAGCAGTAGTAGAAGTAAATTTTAAGTCAGACAGAGTAAGTGAAATTTTTATAGTTTCAGTGTCAGTAGTAAAAGTACAATCAGATTTGATAGATTTTAATTGTAAAAAGGTTATAATCAGTGATATAAGTCAATCAGTAGTAGACATTTCCAATCAGACTAAACTTTTCTACATTAAAATTGAAACAAAAAATTTCATTTTGTTATTGACTGACTTTCTCCAGATTTCCAGGCAAAAATTTTTTAAACAGTTCTTTGAGAATTTTCAAATTCACTTGTTTACAATTCAATTTTACCAAAAATTTTGCACATTATGTTTTTATTATAATATTATTCAAATGTAAATTTTTGAAGTTTACTAACAAAATAAAAGTAAGTTAAGGACAACTACCTTGTTATGTTTCACTAATTTTAACTTTAAGTTATGTTTTTTTCACTATTAAAATAGTTGGCCGCCTCACTCCACGTTTTTGCAAATATGCCAAAAACGTGGTCCTTTGGAAAAAGGATTGTTGAAATTTTTAAGTGCAACCTACGTCAAAATGTAAAGTTGAAAAACCTATTACTCTATGAAAGGTCTGCATTTGGCCATATATCCCACCTGGGATTGCAAAGAGGTAGTTTTTTCAAAATTTTGTTTCAAAAAATTTTTTAAAATTTTTTTCGGGCAAAAAAAAGTTTTTTTTTGTTTTATTTTTTCTTAAAAGTGCTTCTTATTATGAGTATTTTCCAAAAAAAACTTATCTTAATCGGTAAGAAGGAAAAAAGTTATATGCCTTTTTTGAAAAACCGACCAAAATTTTAGGTAAACGGTATCACAAAAATTTTTTGAAATTTTGAAAAAACTTTTATACATTTTTACTCAATGTATATAGAGGAACAAATTCCTCGACAAATTATTATTGTTATTAATATTGCTAAAATCATCGAAAATTCTTCAGATCACTTCCCGTGGAATTGCTTAAAGTCAGATTTTGTATTAACAAAATCTCAGTTTAAGTCAACAAATCGTTTCAAATGTTTTACTTTACGTATTAAAAATAAAGATAAAATTTTATTTCTGCATTGCATTGCATAATTATTAACATATCAAGATTTTTTTTTAAAATAATTGATATTTTAATTGTGATATAAAGTGAATCTGTTTGCAGTGAGAAACATTCTCCCAGTGAACTGTCAATTATGTCTCTCTCTCTCTCGGTGTACTTTGCAGATAATAAATATTTACGTAGCAGGTGACAAATAATTTATTAGCACATACTTCCGTCAAATTTGTATCAGAACACACAAAAAAGCAAATGCTATTTCTGCTTACATTTTATTGGAAAATTGAATTGCACTAAATTCCAGTGCACTTAAAATACTACACACCATAAGAGGTTCACTCTTTTATAAAAGTGTACACAAAATCCATAAAAATTTGAACAACTATCCGCAAAAATACAAAGTTACTTTATTAAAAAGTAAAAGAAGAATCAATGTACAACAAAATGTGAGCATAAAACTTTTATATCTATCTCTCTGTGTCCAAAACTTTCAACTTTTCAACTTCTCACTTCTGATTTGAATATTTTTTGAAAACAAAATATTTTTATCTCCAAAGAAATATATGTGTATGTACTTGGACAATAACTCATATATTGCGAGAGTTTTCCAGAAGAAAATCGTGGAATGACTTATAGCTGATAAGCAGGGAAAATGGTCAAAACTGAATCACAGAAGGATGAGATATTTATCACAATATGATTGTGATTGCTTCGGTTTGTCACGGATGCACTTCAGACTTGTAGTTTCTTGTTGGCTTTATTTTGCCGGCAAGGACCTCGCTAACCTCCTGGAACAAAGTTGAAAGACCACATCGACAGGGTTGCTACAAAAATTAATTTTGTTTTTCCCTGATCTTTCCCTGATTTCCAGACAAAATTTTCACTTTTCCCCTAAGGAATATTCTGATTCACTGTAAATTCTTGGAAAAATATAATTACTTTTAAAATTTTTATTAAAATTCTTCGAAATTAATCAATTATTTTATTATTAAAAAAATAATTTAATGTTTGCTTAGAATTATATTTTTTTTAAATAATTGAATACTTTTAAAAAATTTTATATAAAATAGTAGATATTGGAAAATCATTGAATTGAGGAAATTGTTGAAAAATAATATTGATTATTTGCCAAGAATGCTATTAGAATTTTTGAAAAGAATTTAATTTTACACCTGAAGAGAACGATATGTACTTATTTAGTACCTAAATCAACTCCAATTTAGAAGCTTTTTTACAGTGTGAAGAAAAATTTTATTAATTGAAGGAAATTAATTTATCATTCGGCAATCAATATTAAAGGTAAAAGAAGTTAACAATTTTTCCAAATCAATCTCACAAATAAATATTTTGAATAAGCTCTTAAGTTTCATATGTATCGACAGCACGGCTGTCCTAATACAGAAACCTGCTTAATCTGAAAAATATTTTTTCGAAATTAATTAATAATTAATTAATTAACTAATCCTAATTATTAATAATTAGGACAGTGCTGTCGATACATATAAAACTCATGAGCTTATTCAAGAGATTTATTTGTGAGATTGATTCGGAAAAATTCTAAACAATTAATTTTTTTGCAGTTCTTTAATAAAAAGAGGGGCTGAAGGGAACAACGGCAGCATCTGGGGTAGGTGACGGAGTCATGAGTCGAGAGGGGGGAAGGAGCTTAAACTAAAGGCTACAGGATGTCGCGTTCAACTTTACCAATAACCAACAAGAACCTACGAAAACCTTAAAATGTAACTAGCATCATATGCATGAAACACCTGATTCTCTAATCATGATCAAACCGAAACTAAAAATACCCTCTGCCAGTGTTTTTGTTAATTCCAATTCGATGTATTGATTTGTAATTATATTCTCCACACAGGTCATCTATAAATGATAATGTGAAGAAAAATTTACGCGAGAAAGTTTAAAAACATTTTTGATGCAGTAAATAATTTTCAACACTCGAGAACAATGAGAGAGCGTGTGATATTTGGCACGTTTCACGATCGTGTGGTAAAATATATGAAAAAGATGTATGTATATATATTGTGCACGGTTTGTTGCAGAAAAGCATTGTTTCCCCAGCTAGCGCACAGAGAGAAAAGATCTAGAGCGAGAATGTGGAATCTCGAAGTCGAAGCATGCCCGACAAATAGTTGCCATGGGATGAGGGCTTTGTTGACCCAAGCCTGGTGTTTACCCAGATTCTATATACACTGGTTTATGATTAAAGTGCACCAATATGTTTGTCATAATTGTAGCTTTGCGACAGGCCATAAAGAGACTTGTACACTTTCCTAACGACGTTTTCCACTTTAGTTAAACTCTTCCTGCGTTTAATGAAATCATGTTAACACATTCAACTACCGAACTCTCAAAATCATCTATTTATAATAATATTATAACTACCGTGTTATCAAAACAATGGATAATTATACAAACCACAGACAAAGCTTGAACTGAAATGAAATTTCCAAATCCTTTTCTCCATTGTCACGAAACTTTTATTTTATTCGGACTTTTCCCTGATTTGCAGACAAAATGTTATCGATCGATATCTTCATGTTTTGTAATAATAATTAAAAATGATCGAGTGACAAAAAATATTATTTTTTGTTTTAAAAATATTATTACTGTAACTTCTCCAAAAATATGTTCATCATTTCAATTCAATTATTATTTTCTAGAATTTTTAACTAAAATTCTTCTTTAAATCCATTATTTTAAATAATTTTTTAAAAAGTTCGTCGTTGAAAATTTTCAAATTCATTTGTTTACAATTCAATTAAACGAATTTTCATATTTTCGGAAATTCTCCAATTAAATATATATTAGAAAATAACTGCAAATAATTTTCAACAGAATTGGAATTAAAATTTTTCAAAAAACTAAGTTCTTTAAATTTTCTAATTAAATTCATTCAAAATTTAAATTTTCTAAGTCTAAATAATAGAAAAACCGCTGCCAAGTTGTATATTTTTTTTATAATTTTTGTGTTCATTTCATGAACACTTTGCTTCCTCATAGAGATAATAATAATAGAAACAAGTTGTTCATTTCATGATCATTAGGCTTCCTCAATATAATATATACCAATCGTTTAATTATTTATTTTAGAATAATTATTTTAAAGTGTTAAGATAAAATTTCGAAAAATACAAAATTTCAATTTTTTGTGAAAAATTAAAATATTTAATAATTCTATAAATTTGGATAAAATATATACTTTATATACATGAATCGATTAGTTTTCATGTCAGGAATGCAATTTTGCCAAGAATTAATAAAAATTTTAATATAGAAAAAAGTTATTTCAAAAAATCCAAAAATTAATTTTTTCAAAAATTAAAAAATTGTTGAAAAAAAATTTTTTTTAGACATTTTTGAAAATCCTTCTGTCTGATTTTTGGTATTCGTGACCGTAATACACCTACAAAATTTTATCAAAATCCGTCAAGACGTGTAAGAGAAAATCTGTCCACAAGAATCGGTGACACACACACACACCCATACATACACACATACATCCGGACATTTGTTCCTCTCGACGAATTATATATACTACACTTGAAAATTTGTAAAAATAATTGATTTTAAAAAATTCGGAAATCGACATCACTATAAGGCTTCCTTTAAGAGGAAGCAATATATGAATAACTTTTTATAAATATGGTAAAAGTGATTGAATCTTGGGTCAACCAATGTATTTTTAAATACCCTACAAGATAGTTACAATAGTTTAATAGTTCAACAAAAATTTTCAAACAAAAAAGTTAAGAAAATGTCATTTTCCACAATTTTTGGTTTTTAAAATACCAATATTTTCGATATTTATTATCGAATTAGGTTCAAAACTAGGTCAATCGAAGCGTTTTTTAATGCTCTACAAGTTGGTAATGATAATTTTAAAGTTACTTCTACATTTTTCAACAAAATTTTCAAAAAAGTCTTATTTTTCAAAATTTTTGATTTTTAAATGTTTAATATCTCCGGTCAATATGGACGAAAAATGTTCAATTATGTACAAAATTATGGAAAAACATTTATAGGTGTCCTAACATATTTTTTTAAAGTTATGGAAAAAAACGTATTTTTGCAAAATTAAAAATCCAAAAAAAATTTAATTAAACTTTATTAATCTATCTCAAAGTACTCTCATTTTATGTCCGCAGGTGAGATCTATAATTTAAAAAAAATTCAACCCAAAAGCTCTTCATGATTTCGAGATATTTATGAAAATGTGATTTTTACACACACACACACACACACACACATACGGAATGACATTTTTTAAAAATGTCATTTTTGAACTCCTGAGGTCAAATAACATAAAGATATGTCAAAAATCGAACTCGAAAAAATTTCGTATACAATACTTCCTCTATGAGGAGGAAATAATGAAAATTTTGATAAGAAATTTAAAAAAAAATTGTAAGAATAATTCAATTCTTTTCATAAATTAAAAAAAACAGAATTGGAATTAAAATTTTACAAACAAATTATGTAGTATTCTACAGAATTGTTAATTAAAAGTATGAAAATTTCAGATTTTCAAAGATTTGTGTTTGAAACCTTACCAAAATTCAATTATTTTTCAAATCTATTTGTAACTTCTCTGAAATTCAATTTCTTTAAAAACTTTAAACAAAAATTCTTTCATAAATCCATTATTTTTAATAATAAATCAAATATCTATTAAAAAATTCAACAAATTTTAAAGTAATTTGAAGTTTTTAAATTATTCAATATTTAAGTTCTTTACCTATTTCTAATAAAATTCATTAAAAATTCAAATTTTCTAAAAGTCAAAATAATAGAAATTCTACAAAGAAATTTCTCAAAATTTTTACGAATAAGTCAATTCTGATATTTTATTATAATTATATTTAGACAAGAATATTTCGATAAATTTAAGCAAGAAATTTATCGAAATTTTTAAGAATAATTGAATTATGATGTTTTATTAAAACTGTATTTAAAATAATTAAATTCTTGAAACGAATTTTAAGATAATTTAAATTCTGATAAGAAATTTATAGATAATTTTAAGAATAATTGAATTATTTTGAGAAATTTTATTTATAAACTAATTGAATTCATGCAAACAACTCATATTAATAGAAATTTTGTAATGAAATTTATTAAAATTTTAAAAATTATTGAATTCTAAGATTTTATTAAAATTGTATTGAAAAAAATGCAATTCTTGCAATCAATTGAAAAATAATTGAAATTTTGACAAGAAATTTATAAAAAAATTTAAGAATAATTAAATTCTGATATTTTATTAAAAATAATTGAACTCTTGAAATTTATAAATAATTTCAAGAATAATTGAATTCTTTTAAGAAATGTTATTTATAAAATAATTGAATTCATGCGTAGAATTCAAAATAATTTTAATTCTGTAAGTAAAATCAAACTTTTAAAGAATAATTAAATTCTTTTAAGAAATTTTTTTGGAAATAATTGAATTCATGCATGAATTTTTTCGCATGCGAAAAAATCGAAATTTTTAAGACTAATTGAATTCAGATATTTTTGTCAAGAAATTTAAGGAATAATTCAATTTTTTGTAAAAAATTTTATTGAATATGATTGAAATTCTGTTAAGAAATTTACTAAAATTTTTAAGAATAATTGAATTCCTTTGAGAAATTTTATTGAAAATCATTCAAAATTCAAGTTTTCTAAAATTTGAAATTAAAACCTTTTGAAAAAATTGAAGGTTTGATATTAAAATTCGTGGTAATTTCATAGTTTATGAGGAAAACAAAAAAGACACGAAAATGCAGAATTTTCTTATGAATTATAAAAATTCAATTTTTTCCAACTACTTTTAATAAATTTCCTTCACTTTTTCCTGATTTTCCTGACCTGTGGCAATCCTGTTCTCTCTTCCAAATAGAATAGGATTTTAATAAAATAATATTTTATTTCTCTCTTAAATGGAGAAAAATAAAATTTGTAAACAAAATTGAAGAATAGATCTCATTATGCGATCGACAAGAATGGACCAATATTCAATTTTTACTACCGCAATACTGGTATTTGGTAGTTTTTGTTGGAAATTTGTTCACTCAAAGAACGGGCTGACCAAGTGGATTGAAACACACCACAGAGAGAATGAGAATCACAAGAACTTCCGTTAGCTACTTGAAAACGCAGGGGTTATACACTTTGAGTAGTGCAACTTTGAAAGCTCTACTCTCAATGCTGTTGGGGGGCTATACATACATATACAGAAACATATACCAAAGTGTTGTCCAACGAAAGCGAAACGAGAAAAATCGTATCCTCTATTGTAGTTTACAAAAGGAGAAAACACGATTTCACAATAAATATACTCAACGTTTTATTGAATAAAAAAGAAAAGAAAAAAAGTTCATTTTAAAAAATGTACGAAACAATAATTTCACACTTCTTAAAATCACTGCAACATAATAAATGTCTGATTATTCATTTACTTTTACTCCTTCAAATATTTTTTCATTGATTATTCTATCCTCAATGTATTAGTAAAAAAAACGGAGAAGACAATTTTTCTCTCATATTAGAAACTGGTTTCTGAAGAATTATTTTCGAGCTGATTTTATTAACTTTTGTAATTTGAAATTTTTTTAAGATTACCCTCCTGCGAAAAATAAATACACCAAATATATCTCCGTAATGTAGTTTTCAAACTTTCCTAAAGAACTTTCAGAAAATAAAAAAGTATATGCCTAAAACGTATATCGCAAGAAATTCAATTACTTTTCGAATATGAAAAATTTATAAAGAGAGCATCAAAATTTTTGTGCTTAGCTTCACAATACAAGCAATGTCCTGCATCTTGGAAAATGTTATATTTTGTTTAGAGTCTACTAAATTTGTGTCAAATAACATTTTTTTTTTTTAAATATTTATAAAAAAAAAATTTACTAATTCAAAAGCAAAAAGTCAGCCACTTTTAAATTACCACCTAAACATTTTTACAAAATCAATTCGATTTTTTAAAAAAATTTTCTTAAAATTAATATCTCTTGCAAATGCATTTTGAGAAGAGGATTTTTATCACATAATAAATCGTCTTTGATGTTAAAAATAACTAGGTTAAATTAAAGTGATTCTGTTATAGGTTTTTATGATTAAAATTTTACGCGACCTACACTCGAAAATCATTGCTTTTAATATAAATTAAGGAGATGTTTTTCTATTTAAATACAATTTTACTTTGTTCTATTTAAATGGGGTAGGGGATAGTGGGCTACATTGAACCACTTCAATTTTCTGAGAAATGACTGAGTGAAATTTTTTCTTATTCAATATATAAGTTAGTATTACCGAAACAGACTATGTCCAAAAATTTCCGGCACGTAGGTTTATTATTCACGAAGAAAAACTAAAAAAACTGTTTTCACGTACAAAACAAAAAATTTAGTGGAAATATAATGACGTTTTTTTATTCAAATAGGAAGTTTCAAAAATAAGTAAACTTGTTATTTATTTTGCTTAGGGTGTCAACTTTAATATTCCGATGTGATAAAGAATTTTAAGTCTTACATAAATTTATTATAAACCATTTTTGTTGGGAATGTCATATGTATACGTGTGATAAACTTAAACTGTCACTTTTGCTACGTAACCTGACATCGAAATATATTAATCTCCTATATTAACAAATAATAACAAATTTAACAACAATTTGCTATTTTGTTGAGTAGAAAATAAGATTTTTTACAATGTGTAAGTATAAATATTATTTTCGAGGTAAGTCGTATGTGTTTTCATAGAGCTGGCTCAATGTAAACAAAAGGCCTTCAAAATAAGACTATAGTGTAACAGGTTAGAAAAAAATTAAATTTTATTATTTAATCATAATAATTTGTGTTTGTAACGTGTGTATTAACTAAAGGAGTATTTCAGTTCTATAGTTTTGATACAAAAAACTGATCAAAACTTGTAAAATTTAATTAGTTCTTGGACTCTATAAAAAAACCCGGTTGAATGTAGCCCACTCTCCCCTACACTACTTGTAACGCAAAAAGAAGACATTTTTCAATAAATTAGGTTCTAATAAACTATTAAATTTTTTAAAAATATTTAATACTCCCAGAAACAAATTTTATTTAAACCAAATGGGTATAATTTATTTTATATTTTACATTTTTGTTCTATTAAGTTGACTGATTATTGCAGGAAACTTTAAGAAACTTAAAACAAAATCAGGAAAATTGAAATTTATTTGACTGTCACGTTTGGAATCTATAGTTGCGAAACTCATGAAACTTGAAGTAATTCTTTAAATGTTTACTATTTTTCGATATTTGACGCAAGAGTTGATTGCATATTGCATGCGGAAGTTAAAACTTTTTATTTTAAGGTTCTTAAATTTTTATGCAATTTTTTATTCAACATTTTAAATAACAAAGAACTTAGATTTATGAAAAAATTTTATAATTAAAATTCCTCTGAAATTAGTTAAATGTTTTTAATATATATATATATATATACACTATTTTCGGGAATTTACGGTACAATTTTTGGGCAGCACGCGCAGGGCCCAAAAACATACCAATCTTTAAATCACGATTTCTTTGTAAATACAAATGTCAGAAAATTAACAAATTTACACTGGGGTCAAAAAGTTTTAGTACATTTGTACTGATTACTTTTAAATGCTCGCTTCACTTCAAATTCAAATATTTCTGTAAAAATAGATGTTAGAGCTATCAAACTAGGATCATTTTAAAGTTCAATAAATTTAGAGTCAAATAGGCTAAGACACAACCAATTTAATAGTGTAAATATTAAAAAAATAATTCTTTAAAGTTAGAGATTTTTTGTGAAAATAGCGATTTTCAAATCTAGAATTTAAGCGCACGCCAATTGAAGAAAATTTTTTTTAAGATTTGATAGTTGCACATAATATCAAGTATAAATTCCATTCTTTAATTCTAGACCAAAATAATTCACAAATATTAATTAATATAAAAATAACTTCCCTTGCTCTCGAAATTTTTCAAAGAATATTAATTGCAAATTCGTCGTTTTCGTTCACTTGTTTTATCAATTAACCACACTTTTGAAAAATATGCACCTTTTTGTCATTGTAAAATAAAAAAATAGTCACCAAGAAGGAAAATAAGGAATAATGATAGAGTTAAAATTTGTAAAACTATAAGAAGAGGGATAAATTTCATTTAAATATCTTTAATTTTCTAAGATGAAGAGGTTCTATATTTTTCAAAAGTGTGGTTATTTGATAGAACAAGTGAATGAAAACGACAAATTTGCAATTTATATTCTTCGAAAAATTTAGAGCAAGAGATATTATTTTTATAGAATTTGAAAAAAATACTTAATATATGTGAATTATTTTGGTCTAGAATTAAAGAATGGAATTTATACTTGATATTCCCAATGGGAAATTTACAACTGGCGGAGTACTGAGCCAGCACTGGCAGTAATGGAATTTATACTTGATATTGTGCAACTATCAAATCTTAAAAGAAATTTTTCTTCAATTGACGTGCGCTTGAATTCCAGATTTAAAAATCGCAATTTTCACCAAAAATCTCTAACTTTAAAGAATTATATTTTTAATATTTACACTATTAAATTGGTTATATCTTATCCTATTTGACTCTAAATTTATTGAACTTTAAAATGATCCTACTTTGATAGCTCATACATCTACACTGAAAAAAATTCTTAGTAGATTTGACTACTTTTTAACTACTTTCCTTAGTTCAATAAGTCCCCAAAGATAATTTTGAACTTACATTAATTATCAGATATGTAGTTGAATGAAGTGATAATACAGTTGCATTAACTACTTTTGTTAGTTAAATAGGAACCAATGACAGTTTTGCAGTAGAATTAACTGCTGATATGTAGTTAAAGTTACTAAGATAACTCAGTAATAAAGACAACTACTGAAAATGGTAAAATAAAATTATTTATAATTTATTATAAATATTATCGAGTTGTATTTTTTTATATTTCCCCCTACCCACTTTTGTTTACCTATACCTTATTTATTTAATGTCTATATACCTATAACGGAGAAAAATCTCTAAACGTCGGGAGTTGAACGCTCGACCCTAACATTCGTAAACCGATAACCCAACCACCTAACCACGCTCGCCCGCTTCGATGAGTTGCTTAATACTTAAAGGCATTCCAGACACAGTTCAACTGATAACTGTAGTTAATTTTACTACTTAAAGTAGTTGCATTTACAACTTTTCACAGTTGATAATCTTCTATAAAAATCTATAACATAAATTACATGGAAAATAATTCAACTCCTAGAAGAAGTAAAAACTACTACAAAATTAGTCTATCGAACTACTTTAAGTAGTAGAATCTACTACTTTCTGTAGTCATTTCTATAACATACCTGCAGTTACAAAGTTAACTGTAAAATTACATTAATTTAATTAATAATTTTTAACTACATAAAACAGTTAAAATAAGTATCAAAAGTAGCCAGACTAATTAAAAAAGTAGTTCGTTTTATTACTTTTTACTCTACTAAGGGGATGTAGTTGAAAATGTCTCATGTATTTTTTTCAGTGTATTTTTACAGAAATATTTGAATCTTAAGTAAAGCGAGCACTTAACAGTAATCAGTACAAATGTACTGAAACTTTTTGACCCTAGTGTACCATTCGAAAGATTATTAAATTCTACGATTAATGATACATACCTGAAAATTTTAATAATTTATAAAAGATTGCAGCAATCGACAAATTTGACAAAAAAATTGAAAAAATAAAATTTTTGTGGAAATTTTTTCACCCCCTGCATATTTTTTAAAAATTGTTGAAAAAATTTGAAACTTACATAGGTGTGATCATTTAAGTCTCATCTTTAATTTAAGACCAAAAAAGTTCAAGAATCTTAATCAGTTAGCGAGATATCATTATAAACGTCCGAGCATTTTTAGCCAAAAATCGTTCAAAATTGACTAATTCAATGCATTTGTCAAAAAACATGCTCGGACGTTTATAACGATATCTCACGAACCGAATAAGATTTTTAAATTTTTTGTTCTTAAATTAAAGATGAGACTTGAATAATCACATCTATATGAGTTTCAAATTTTTTCTACAATTTTTAAAAAATGTGCAGGGGTTGAAAAAATTTCCAAAAAAATTTAATTTTTAAAATTTTTTGGTCAAATTTGTCGATTGCTGAAATATTTGTATAAATTATTAAAATTTTTAGTTATGTATCATTAATCGTAGAATTTAATAATCTTTCGAATGGTATATTTGTTAATTTTCTGACATTTGTATTTACAAAGAAATCGTGATTTAAAGATTGGCATGTTTTTGGGCCGTGCACGTGCAGCCGTACCGATAATTCCCGACGATAGTATATATATATATATATATATATATATATATATATATATATATATATATATATATATGTTTAATTAAGTATTAAAAATAATGTATTTATAAAAGAATTTTATTTAAAAACACTAAAAAAATTTGAATTGTATTCAGAATTTCAAAAAAATACCCCATTGTAAATTTATGCAAATTTTTCTTCTTTTACCAAAAATTTTTTATTAAATTTAAACTTTATTTAGGCCAGTTGCTTTATTATTATTGCAAAAATGCATGTCTGAAATTGTAACTTCAGATTAATTATTTCAAAGTGTTAAAATAAGTTTTGAAAACATGTTAAATTTTAATTTTTACATTTTCATCACACGAGAAGGTATTTTTAAAATAAGAATAAAATAAGAATATTCTATATTTAGAATAAATAAGAATAATCTTTTATAAATAAAATCAGACTTTTGTCTGTACATTGCTCATATCTTTAAATTTCGCACACAATTATTCCTTTTAAGCATCAAGGATTCCAAATAGGTATATACCAATAAAAAATTCCATGTATATACACTGAAAGAAAAGTTCTGGTTAGGGTATATTTAACACGATATTCTAGTTAAAACAACCAGAATTCTGGTTAACATAACCAGAAAAAATCTAGTTAGGGCATATTTAACACGAAATTCTAGTTAAAAACATGTTTTCTGGTAATTCCAACCAGAACTTTTTTTTCAGTGTATGTATGTATGTGTGTCGGTATATTTGAAAAATATTAATTCGAACGGGAGATATTCATTTTTTTCAAAAAATTCAAAAATTATTAAATTTTACATTTTTTAATCAATTGCTTTTAAACTGTCTATAATTGATTATTACATATTATTTAGTCAAATTTTAGCATAATTTTGCCAAAAATACTGTTTTATAAGTAAGATATAAGTATAAAAATAATTTCAAAAAATCGCAAATTTCCAAATTTTATATTTTTAATGGACTGCTTTTAAACTCTCTATAATTAAGTATTACATGTTATTTAGTCACATTTTAGCATAATTTTGCACAAAAAAATCCTATCACTACGATGTAAGTATAAAAATATTTTCGATGTCAAAAAATCGAAAAAATTATAATTATTATTAATTACTATTATATAAGCTTAATTCAGTAGTATTTTTGGTGTTTCTGATTAAGATTTTGACGTCAAAATAATGCAATTCATAATTATTTGTCTAATTCATCCAATATTCTTCAATTGAAAGAGCTTCAGAAACATTAAAAATGGAGATGTTTAATGATAAATATTTTATGATAAAAATAATATCGCAGGATGTCAAGAATTGAGGGCTCGGATCAAAGAACCGACGCTTCGCAATGTTCTGTGCGTTTATAAGCGGTGGTTTATTATGCTACTGGGTAAAAGCTTAGGTGGTAAAAAGTTTTGTTATTTTACTTTTTGATTTAACTTTTAAAGATGTTTTGAGCAAAATAAAGACAAAAGTTAAGCAGGGTGTCTACGTTTGTTTAACAAAATTCCCGGCTTTGTCCAAATTTTACCCGGTTTATTTTTGTTAATCAAATTTAAATTTACTTGATTTTAAGTTTTAACTTAACCATAAATAAATATGCAGATAGCTACAAAAATTGACTTATTTTATGAAAATACTCTTTTTTCAGTTCATATGTTATATACCAGTACTAGTCTTTGACGCGGGCTTTAGTTTCTACTATAATACATTTAACAGAGTGTCTATACTAATTGCACGGGGAAACCGAGAAATAGCCAGGAATTTAATTTGACCAGGAAAAACTGTAAGTTTTCTTACCAAATTAAAAAATTTTATTATATTAATTTGTTTTTAAAAATTGCTTTTTACTTGAATTTTTATTGATGTAATATTTATGTAAACAGATCCGAGTCAAAATTTGTGTCCTATTTTCAGACTCTACTTTGACTCCAAAAGTTGCTGTAAATTTAGGATTAATTTTTAATAGTACTACAAACGCATAAAGTACGACAAGTTGATAAATACTGTTCCTGAATAACTAAATAGTATATTAAGCAACAAGGTACGTACACTGAAAAAAAAATTATTTGATTCAAATAACCGATTAATTGACTACCCAATGGGAAATTTACAACTGGCGTAGTACTGCGCCAGCACTGGCAGCACTGGCGGCAAGGCTGAGAGTCAGCACTGGCATGGCACTGGGATGATAACGCCGTCCGGCGCTGCCGAAGTACTGTCTGTCAGTGCTGCCAGACAGCGCTGGCGCAGCACTGGACCAGTGCTGGCTGAGAATATTGCCGCAATAAATGCCGTATTGTTATTAATTAGTCGTAAATTCATAATTATAAATAATTTAACAACAAAATGGTAAATAATATTAATAAATATTTATTATTCATAAAATATTTCTCTTCTCAAAGAAATTGTATTAAAGATGGAGACTAACAATGGATATAGTAAATGAAGTAGAAAAAAATTGTTTATAACATTTAAAAATTAAATAATAAACAATTACAGTAAGTGTGCATTAGATTTTCATATTTTAGTACCTAACGATTGGAATCTAGAAATATCGCAAACCTATGAAAATAAACAAAATTGCTGACGAGGGGAATCGAACCTACGACCTACGGACTAACAGACTAACGCTCTAACCACTATGCTAACGACACATGTGTACAGTAAAGTATTAATATCTCAGTATCATTCAGACATACAATTATTGAGTCAAAGATGAGAAAATAAAAAAATAGGGATACGTTAGAAATAATAAATTCAAATAAAGTAAATTAAACTAAATTTTTAATAATAGAATTAAATAACTTTACTTATTGCATTTAACATTTTACAAGTGATAATTTTTTAATAATTTTTAATTCATAGTAAGAAATATAATAGTATTTTAATAGGAACCAAATTATTATTGAGATTAAAGTTTAAATTTTGATTATAATTTTAATTTGTTTAAATAATTTATTATTTACAAAATTAGACAATTGTGTTTAATTGTTATTATTAAATTTAATAAGAATAAAAAATGAACAACTGAAAAGTAAAATATTAATTTTTTTCAATAAATTTATATTTATAATCATTTATAAACTTTTTTTATAATTTTTTTCAAGTTTATGTCAAAAAAGCAATGTTGGCAAAGAGCGTTGTGAACAATTTTTCTATACTCAGACAGCACTTGCCGCCGTGGCTTGTCCAAGCTTTGGCGAAACAAAAATTCTGTACTGCGCCAGCACTAATTGTCGAGGCTCGGCTAGACTACGCCGAACAATCGTCTGAGTACTATGCCAGTGAACATCGGCACTACACTGGCATTTCCCATTGGGTATTATCAATTAAATATTTAATTGAATCAAATAATATATATTGGAGTTAATTCAAGTAAACAAATAAATGGTTTTTAGTTCCTGTCGGCTGCTATCTAAAAGCGCCTATTTTGTGCCTGAGGTATGAAAAATTGCATTAAAGTTTTAGAAATTTAAAACAAAATCAAGAAAATTGAAATTTATTTTACTGCAATCTTCGGAATCTTTATTTGCGAAACTTAAAAAACTTGTAGAAATTCTTTAAATGCCCTCTATTTTTCAAAGTGTTACGTTCCAAAAAGATGGTAAATAACAATATTTGTTTTAATTTAATTAAATATTAAAATTTAATTAACAATTTATTTTTAAGCCTCTGAGTGAAATAATATTATATATGAACCAAAAAGTACATGTTTACAGAGCTTTAAAAAAAATAAAAATTTTCTTTATCAAAATCTTTATGAGTAATGAGCCATTGAAGTGACGCTTTCAGCAAGAGTTCATTTGATAAGCAAAAATAAAATTGATTTACATTTATTGTAAAATTATCTAGCTCCCAATCGAAGGATTTAAAAATATACAAATTTAACAAAACGGCGTTCTTTCATAAAATTAAGAGTACGATTTTCTTTAAACAATAATATCGATTTCCAGCTGTAGAAAAAAAATTTATTTATTAGAAAAAAATCCTTTGATTGGGTACAACAGTTGCAATTTTCGGAAAATCGAGCGATTTTCCGAAAGTTTCAACTGTTTGTACCCGCTTAAACTAAAACTTTAGCAAGAGCCTATTCTCTAGAATTTGCTTTAGATCGAGCTTTAGCTTTCGATTTACTCTAGAGTTCTCTTTTAAATAGCACAAAATAGTTCAGTTTTAAAGGACTCCTTTCTTTATTTTACAAATTTTTTTTGTTTTAAGAAACGAAAGAACTGGACAATGAAGAAATCGAAGACGACATTCGATGAGGAAGCGAAAGGATTGAAATAAACGACTTTGCACGGAGAGAAGGGCGTAGTCAGATTAACTACTTGCGCAGTTAAATGTACTAAACAAAATAGTCGATTTTGGACTGACTAAACTGGTAGTAGGATTTACTAAACAAGCGTTTAGTCATTGTGACTACTCAGGAAAAAGTTAATTCAACTGCACAGAAAGTCAAATGGACTAAACTGTTTAGTAAAATGTAAAAATATTGAAATATTGTTTTCTACATTTAATTTTGCAATAATTTCAATAGTAGTAGAAAGTCAACGTGAAATTTTTATATTTTAACAGAAAACAAAAACATAATTATCACAAAAATTTCGAGCAGTTAATTTGCATATTTTTAAGAGGTTATGTTGATTTTTTCTGTAATCACAGAAATTATTTTTTAAATTAAATATAGAAAACTGCATTACTATTGGTAAACAAATGTTTGGCAATAATAGAAGCGTTTCGTTTAATTTCTTACCTCAAAATAAGCACTTCGTGAATATCGAAACTTACCTGCAAACGCATTAGCGCCATTTTGAAAAAACAGTGTACTGCGCAGTGTTCTGTGAGTTTAACTAAGCATGCAGTGTCTTCGACAACACTGTTTAGTAAAATCGACTAAACGAAACTAAATGACGTTTTTTAAATGTAACTGAATATTCAGTTATTATTACTACATACTGACTTACTAAACGTGTTAAGTAGAATTAACTACAACTTTTCTCTCCGTGTGGAGAGAAGGATTTTAAGAGTCGCGCCGAACGAAAGAAAAGGAGAACAAAGTGAGAGCTAAAAGCTTATAGCAACGTATTTAGGATCGATGTAGAGTTGGTCACAGTAATTTATCGTCCCCCCTTTTGTCCCCTTACCTCCTTGGATTTCGATTACTTTGGAGTGTCCGCTTCGCTAAACTCTTGACCATTCGTGTACCAAAAGCTAAATCGAGATCACTCTGTGTCGTCCCTCCTATAGCCATCGAGTCACATCCCTCCTTCTGTCTGTTCTCGCGTAAAACACACACTCGGGATCTCAAACTGCAATATCTGTCACTACAGCGTCCACTCTGTGTGTGCACGTCTATTCTGAAGACCCATTTCCTCACTCTCACTAAATTCAACTCTGTTGCATCAACATCATCCACCAACAATCAGGACTCACAATTGATTCCACCAGAATCCATATACTGTTGCGAACCGAATTGCTAAGATAGCTGCTATATATAGAAGCGAAACAATGCCCGCTGGGAGGTCCAGCAAGGCTTCTTCGACTGAATCAACTTTGATTTGTGAATACGGCACACGATGAAACCGTACAGCATATAGAAACAGATTTCAAGACAATTGTTGTCCAATGAAAATCGAACCGTATTTTATTTTTTCAAATTTTCACAGTCGACTTTAATTCTACATTTAAACAATTTAAATCTATATAAGTAAACTGTTTTTGAAACCGTTTTTATGAACGCGTTTTCCTCCAAACTATGTTTTTAAAGTCGGTGAGCAAAATTTCTCGAAAACGGCTCAACCTCTCAGGTTTTATCACAAGCTTTTTAATTATATTTTTTAGTGATTAATCGAAGGTTTTTTTACAATAAATATTTTTTATTTTATAAGCAATTTAAGTTGTGAATTTCGGTAAAAAATCTATATCTCCGCTTTCAGAAGACGCCATTTTGTCAAAAATTAATATTTTGTTTATTCCTTCGTTTAATCACAGGATAATCTATTATATTAACGAAAATTTTTTAGTTCTTTCATTTTAAACAACGCTCTTTGCCAACATTGCTTTTTTGACATAAACTTGAAAAAAATTATAAAAAAAGTTTATAAATGTTTATAAATATAAATTTATTGAAAGAAAATAAAAAATTAATATTTTACTTTTCAGTTGTTCATTTTTTATTCTTATTAAATTTAATAATAACAATTTAACACAATTGTCTAATTTTGAAAATAATAAATTATTTAAACAAATTAAAATTATAAACAAAATTTAAACTTAAATCTCAATAATAATTTGGTTCCTATTAAAATACTATTATACTTCTTACTATAAATAAAAAATTATTAAAAAATTACCACGTAATTTAAGAATTACGTAAAATGTTAAATGCAATAAGTAAAGTAATTTAATTTAATTATTAAAAATTTAGTTTAATTTATTTTATTTCAATTTATTATTTCTAACGTATCCCTATTTTTTTCTCATCTTTGACTCAATAATTGTATGTCTGAATGATACTGAGATATTAATACTTTACTGTACACATGTGTCGTTAGCATAGTGGTTAGAGCGTTAGTCTATTAGTCCGTAGGTCGTAGGTTCGATTCCCCTCGTCAGCAATTTTGTTTATTTTCATAGGTTTGCGATATTTCTAGATTCCAATCGTTAGGTACTAAAATATGAAAATCTAATGCACACTTACTGTAATTGTTTATTATTTAATTTTTAAATGTTATAAACAATTTTTTTCTACTTCATTTACTATATCGATTGTTAGTCTCCATCTTTAATACAATTTCTTTAAGAAGAGAAATATTTTATGAATAATAACTATTTATTAATATTATTTACCATTTTGTTGCTAAATTATTTTTAATTATTAATTTACGACTAATTAATAACAATACGGCATTTATTGCGGCAATATTCTCAGCCAGCACTGGTCCAGTGCTGCGCCAGCGCTAGACAGCGTTATCATCCCAGAGTTATGCCAGTGCTGTCTGTCAGCGTAGCTGCCAGTACTGCCAGTGCTGGCGCAGTACTCCGCCAGTCAACTTTTGCGTTAAACATTAAAAACAATAGACATTTCAAGAATTCCGAAGACTTCCTACAAGTTTCACGAGTTTCGCAACGTAAGATTTTTTAGGTGTCAGTCAAGCTATACAAGAATTTTCAAAAATATCCACAAAAATTTTATTTCAACCAATATTTTAATCATTGAAAAAAATTGTTTTTCCTTTTTCCATTATGTATAACTTTTTTCTCTGTAGAAAGTTTAAATAATTCACGTCCAACTTGTATTTCTAGCACGAATACGAATTTATTAATGTGTAGAAAGTACACATTTTAGCATTATATTATATAGTTAAAAGCTATTCTTATTTTTAAAATACCTTCTCGTGTGATGAGAATGTAAAAAATTAAAGTTTTACATGTTTTCAAAACTTATTTTAACACTTTGGAATAAATCAATGTAAAGTCAAAATTCCAGATATACATTTTGTAATGAAAACTGAATTAATTGAGCTTCAATAAAGTATAAATTTAATACGAAATTTTTAATAAAAGAAGAAAAATGTACATACATTCACTATAGGGCATTTTTTCGAAATTCTGAATAAAATTCAAATTTCATTTAAAATAATCTCAAACTTCCCAGTGAGAAATTGCCAATAGACTTTAATCGGTCCAATATTGGTTGCCGTGCTGGGCGCCGATTGACTCCCAATATTGGACCAATATGGGCTGATGCTTGGGATGTAACGGCATCGCCAATCATCGGTTGTCAATATTGGTCCAATATTGGCCGAATATTGGCAACCAAGAGAAAAAAATTTTTTTAAATAAATTTTTTTTAATTAAATAATAATAATAAAAAATTAATGTTTATAATTTTTGTTTAATATATTTATTTGTTTAATTATTTATTTTTAATAATTCATGTAAATAATAAATAATTTATTATTTATAAATTATAATTATTTAAAAATGCAGCAACTATTAGGAAATAATCGAAATAGCATTCTGCAAAAAAATTCTATCATTGAAAAATCAATGATAGGCGAGAGAAATCCGCGTCTTTAAATAGATTCGCAGATGATAGACAAGAGATATCCGCGTCATTAAACGGATTCGCAGATATACTCTGGTCTCGCGACGAATCTCTCGATACTTATATACACTGGAGTCGCCGTGTCAGTTGCGAGAACGGTTACAGCGTCCCTCTTGCGGCGGAGATAAGAATTGTCACGTAAACTGCGGGTATAATAAGGCCGTCGGTAAAGAGATTTAGCATTTTACGTGAAAATTTGTATCTCTGCCGCAAGAGGGACGCTGTAACCGTTCTCGCAACTGACACGGCGACTCCAGTGTATATAAGTATCGAGAGATTCGTCGCGAGACCAGAGTATATCTGCGAATCCGTTTAATGACGCGGATATCTCTTGTCTATCATCTGCGAATCTATTTAAAGACGCGGATTTCTCTCGCCTATCATTGATTTTTCAATGATAGAATTTTTTTGCAGAATGCTATTTCCTAATAGCTGCTGCATTTTTAAATAATTATAATTTATAAATAATAAATTATTTATTATTTACATGAATTATTAAAAATAAGTAATTAAACAAATAAATATATTAAACAAAAATTATAAACATTAATTTTTTATTATTATTATTTAATTAAAAAAAATTTATTTAAAAAAATTTTTTTCTCTTGGTTGCCAATATTCGGCCAATATTGGACCAATATTGACAACCGATGATTGGCGATGCCGTTACATCCCAAGCATCAGCCCATATTGGTCCAATATTGGGAGCCTTTATTGGACCGATGATCGGTCTCTTGGCTCCCAATATTGGACCGATATTGGACCGGTGAGAAATTTCTCACTGGGTTATGGGAGGTTTGTGGAGACGCTGATTACGAATTCAAAGTCAGTTTTTAAAAATTCAAAACAGCCATATGCCCAGGCGGAAAAGTCGGACGAACGTCGGAGTTTACAACCGGCTGGGATCCGCGCCCGTACAGACCGCAAGTACCGACGGTCTGTACCGATTCGGATCTGAAAAAGCAACCGGCGCGGTACAGATTATGCTCCGACTGTCGGAACCGTCTTCCCACTATTGTCAGTACCGGCTCGGTACTGGATTTCTTCCGCCGGCGGATCTTATTCTTCTGCGGCGTCGGAAGAATGACGGATATGTTGAGTCTGTACTGGCTCGGTACTGGGGCGGATCCGACTGCGGATCTCGTCATTTATTGTCACATTATAAATTTAATAATTATTACAAGTAATTGCATTATTTTAGAAAATAATTATTAATAAATGAATCTGTTTAGGAATATGTGTTAATTCAAGTATTTGAGTTATTATGAATGTCCTAGTATTAGTAAGATTTACGAATTTTCTCGATGTAACCCGAAAGGTATTTGCAGGATTGTAACGAATTCCTTATCGAATCAGTCTTCGTCTTGAACAGAAGAGAGAAACACTCAATTTTCTTTCTAAACAAAAAAAAAAAAACAATACTAAAGTCAAATTTGTAGTGATTTAAAACAGACATCTCTGGTTATTATTAATTTTGAAATTCTTGTGTAAGTGAAATTGATTTTGAAATAAAAGTTGATCAATTTTTTGTAATTAAAATGGTTTTGTTTTATTTTCAAAGATGATTGTGTTCCGATTTCCATAAAGTTTTATGGCTTATCTTTAAAGTTACTCAAAAAATTATTGTGAGTGAATAATAGTGGTGATAAAAAAAATCTAAACTCTCAATCCTCAACAAATTGGCGATCCTACCTGGATATTTCGGTACGCATCTCAAAAAAAAATCGAAAGATTCATTACACAAGTGATTCATCGCGTCGCGTCCTGTCGACATTTTCTATATGGAAAATTACAAGTTCCTTCATTTTCAAAATCATAGAAGTCACGTATAGTCCATCATGACGTCATACCAACAGTGAGTCATCATCCATTCATCGAAATTAAGACGAAGACTATTTAAATGTCAACATGTTCTAAGTTGACCCGTTTAATAACGTCGTTCATACGTTACACACATCAGCTGTTCTATTCAAAATAATATCACCACCATGACAACAAGTGGAAGTGGTGATACAAAAACATTTATAACATTAGAAACATTACTAAAGGATCAGTACATTGATCTAGAATCTTTAAATAGATGTATGAGTTACATCGAAGATCTCCAGCAAGATGCTCGATTGGGGCCTGTTTTGGAAAATCGAGCTAAACATCTATTCATGTGTTGGACAAGCTTTGTCTCAAGACATTACCAGCTTCATCATATAGCAACAAACGATGAAATCAAAAATCGTTCGTACTTCAAAAATAAAATCTTCGAAACTACAGAAGCAAAGTATCTCTCCATCAGTGACCTGTTATCTCTTTGGATGACGACTGCAAATCCACCAAGCAAACCATCAATCTTTCAAGGACAACCATCGGAGCAGTCCAACGTTAAATTACCACCAATAAGTATCCCGATGTTTTCTGGTAAGTTAACTGAATGGGCCACATTTAAAGATAGTTTTCAGTCCCTCATTGTATCTCAAAAAAATTTAAGCAAATTAGAAAAATTGCATTATTTAAAAGCTTCGGTGCAGGGGGACGCACATGAATTAATTTGCAATATAACATTAGTAGCATCAAACTTCGAAACTGCTTGGGATTTGTTAACAACGCGATACTCAAATACTAGAGCTTCAGTGAATGCACATATAAACGAAATTTTTTCTATCGAACCCATCAAAAAAGAATCTGCGTCTAGCTTACTTAATTTGCGAAATATAATAAAACGAAATTTATCTGCATTAAATAATTTAGATCGTCCGATTGAAAATTATAGCGATATTTTAATAAACAGATTGGTTGATCGACTTGACCCAAACACTCAGCGTGACTGGGAACTTAGTTTGGCTGCAACTACAAATTGTCCAAGTTACGATGATTTTGATAAATTTCTTTTAAATCGAATTCGTGCTCTAGAAGCCCTAGGTCGAGTTGAGACTGTGGTTAAGTCGAATCCAAACAAACAAATCAATTCACAAACAAAAACTAATACCTCAAAAAACAAATCAATTCTAGCTAATTCTTATGTAATTTCACATGAAAATTCTCAATGTTTAGTTTGCAATGAAGAGCATAAAATTTACAAATGCCCCACATTTTCAAGTTTGTCGCCTATAGATAGATTTGCTAAAATTAAATCGCTTCAATTATGTACAAATTGTTTAACAAAAGGTCATAAACTTCAAAATTGTAGTAGTAAACACACGTGTTTCGAATGCAAAATGAAACATCACACGTTACTTCATCGTCAAAATGCAAATAAAGTTAAATTAAATCAAGTTGACGAAAAAAGTTCAGCGTTGATATCAAATCAAGCTGAATCTAGTAATGTTCAATCTCATTTTTTAACAACAGAAAGTCTTCGAGAAAAACGGGTTATTTTAGCTACGATTAAATTATGCGTTTTTTCCAATTCAAATCAAAAAATTGTAGTAAGAGCTCTGGTTGATCAAGGATCAACATGGTCTTTCGTCTCCAAAAAATTAGCTACTGCATTAAATGCAAAACAAACTCGTGTAACAGCAACATTGTCGGGATTGAGTGGTAATTCGGCCGGTACATCTTCGTCAGCAATTGAAATTAATCTTTGTCCAATAAATTCAGAAAAACCTAAACTTTCAACACAAGCGTTAGTCATCCCTCGAATCACCACCTACATTCCTGAAAAAAGAATTGCGTTTGAGAAGTGGCCTCACTTAAATAATATCGAATTTTCTGACGATTTTAAAAGTGATGAAGAAATTCATATGCTCATTGGAGCTGATCTATATGGCGGATTAATATTAAATGAAATCAAAAAAGGGGGTTTAAACGAACCAGTAGCACAAAACACTATTTTTGGTTGGATATTATCTGGTCCAGTTTCATCTGGCATATTTTCTAATTTAAATCCTATCTCGATTCATCTTTGCACAGAATTTAATCAATTAAATTCCACATTAAATAAATTTTGGGAAATTGAAAATATACCCACTGAAAAACCTATTTCGCCGGAAGACGAATTTTGCGAATCTCATTTCATGTCCACTCACTCACGTACGGAGAAAGGTCAATATATGGTTCGAATTCCTTTTAGTTCTGAATCTCCTCAGATTGGTCAATCTAGACATATAGCAGAACGTTCATTAAAAAGTATTGAGTCCAAATTAGAAAAAAATTCCGAACATAAAGAAATGTATAATAAATTTATGAAGGAATATGAAACCTTACAACATATGACTCGTATAATCAATTTAAATTCAATTCCAAAGCCGATAGTTTTTATTCCTCACCATCCAATTTTTCGATTCTACAGTCAGACCACAAAAATGAGAGCAGTATTTCATGCTTCAAAAAAAAACGTCAAATGGGAAGTCTCTTAATGATCATATGTTAACTGGTCCAAAGCTCCAACCTGATCTTTGTCATATTCTTTGTCAATGGAGGTCATACCGTTTTGTATACACTGCTGATATCACAAAAATGTATCGACAAATACTGATAGATCCTTCCGATAGACATTACCAGTGCATACTATGGAGAGTATCTCCAACTTTTCCAATATCTGAATACCAATTAAACACAGTGACTTACGGTACAAGATCTGCTCCATATCTCGCATTAAGAGTAATGAAACAACTTGTTTCCGACGAAGGATCTAATTACCCGCTCGCATCTCCCGTTTTATTACACGACACATTTGTTGATGATTTTCTATTTGGTTCACATGATAGGAAAACTGCTAAATTAACACGTGATGAGGTCATATCCCTGTTAAAGAAAGGTCAGTTGGAAGCGCGTAAATGGGCGAGCAATGATTCATCTCTCATATCAGATATTAATCCTGAGAATCACGGACTTGCTTGGAATACATCTGGATCTGGTTCAGATGAACAGATGCTCAAGGTTCTTGGAATTACTTGGAAAACAGATACAGATACATTTCATTATGCTGTTAACCTTGAAATTCCGGAAATATTGACTCACCGCGTAGTATTATCTCTTTTGGCCCAATTATTTGATCCCGTCGGGTGGATCTCGCCTATCATTGTTAAAGGGAAAATTTTGATGCAAAAAACGTGGTTATGTAAAGTAAATTGGGATGAGCCATTGCCAAACTCACTTCAAAATGAATGGTATAATTATTTTTTATCATTAAAAAAATTATCTAAAATTTCAATTCCTCGATGGAATTATTATGATCCAAAAAATTCTCAAATTGAATTACACGGATTCTCAGACGCATCTGACCTTGCGTACGGCGCGGTTATTTATCAAAGAACAATTTCAAATAAAGGAGAAATTAAAGTTTCATTGATTGCTAGCAAAACCAAAGTATGCCCAATAAAGAAAATATCAATACCACGAGCAGAATTACAAGGGGCTGTTCTTCTTGCTCGACTTTTTTCGTCATTAAAAGGAGTCAGAGCCTTTTCTAATATCTCTATTTATTGTTGGACTGATTCTATGGTTGTGTTGGCCTGGTTAAGTAAACATGCTTCTTCGTGGAAGCTTTTTGTGGCAAACAGAGTTTCCGAAATTCAAACTCTTCTCCCATCACAAAAGTGGAAACATGTGCCGACAGACAGTAATCCTGCAGATTTAGCATCGCGTGGACAATCACCATTACAACTCCATGAATCAACTATATGGTGGAATGGACCTAATTGGTTGATGCTTCATCCAGATCAGTGGCCGAGTCAAAATCTGCCATCTGATGAGGAATCATCTGTTGAACTGAAATCAAACACTCACCATATTAATGATCTTTCCACACATCCCTTGTATAATCATTTAATAAAATTTTCATCTTGGGAGAAAATAATTAGAATAATAGCTTATGTTTTAAAATTTGTTAAACTCTGTATCAAAACAATGAGTAAAAAAAGTTTCTCTTTCAAGACCTTTCGCGAACAAGTTCAATTTGATCAATCTGACAATAAAGTAGAATCAACGAAAAATCTAACTGCAAAGGATTTGTTGGATGCAAAAATCATTTTATATAAAATGTTGCAACAACAATTTCTTTCTGAAGATATAAAATCCTTGATAGAAAGAAAATATGTTTCATCAAAAAGTCCGTTGCACTCCTTAAATCCCTTTATCGATAAACAAGGAGTAGTTCGTGTTGGTGGTAGATTGGAAAACTCCAATTTACCGTTCGAAACAAAACATCCAGTGATATTGAAAAAACACCCTATTGTAACATCATTGATACGATCAACTCATGTTAATTGCCTGCACGGGGGAATGAAATTAACATTGAGTACGTTAAGACAACAAGTTTGGATAATAAACCCGAGACCTCAAATAAAATCAGTCCTGTTTAAATGTATATTATGTACCAGACTTCGGGCATCAATGGCCACCCAATTAATGTCAAATCTACCAAAATCACGCGTAACAAAACCGCCCAAACCGTTTACTCATTGCGGGTTGGATTACGCAGGCCCTCTTCAAGTACGATTAGCAAGTGGTCGAGGTCATAAATCGCAATCCTGTTACATTGCGCTATTTATTTGTCTTTCCGTCAAAGCGATACACCTTGAACTTGTTTCAGATTATTCTTCGGAAAAATTTATTGCAGCCTATCAAAGATTTTGTTCCCGCCGCGGTATTCCTGCACATATTTATTCTGATCATGGGACAAATTTCAAGGGTGCATCGCGACTTTTACAGGAAGATTTTGCCAGAATTACGGCTGAACCAGATTTTCATGCATTATTAGCGAAAGATAATGTCATTTGGCATTTTATCCCTCCAGCTGCACCTCACTTTGGAGGTATTTGGGAGGCTGGTATAAAAAGTGTGAAGACACACCTCAAACGTATTCTTTTAGGTAAAACTCCTACTCTTGAAGAACTACAAACACTTTTATGCCAAATTGAATCGATTTTAAATTCAAGGCCAATTGCTCCTTATACCGACAATGTTGATGATTTAGATCCACTAACGCCAGGACATTTTCTTATCGGCGGTCCAATTAATGCTGTTCCATTTGAATCATTAATTAATTTAAATGAAAATAGGTTAACACGCTGGCAACAAATGCAACAAATGTTTGAAAAATTTTGGAAACGCTGGTCGACTGATTACCTTCAATCATTACAACACCGAACTAAGTGGCAAATATCTAATGTTCAAATAAAAACTGGACAAATGGTCCTGCTTCGAAAGCCAGATTTACCTCCCACAAAGTGGAATCTTGCACGCATTTCTAAATGCTTTCCTGGCACCGACGGTGTAATTCGTGTTGTCAAAGTAAAAACATATAAATCCGAATACATTCGACCGATAACCGAACTTATTTTATTACCCATTGATTTAAATGAAAATTGAATTTATTGTTAGTATATCTATAAAAAAAATATTTTTTTTTGAATAAATCGTCAATAACGATGTTTATTTAACATGTATTGAAATTTGTTATTTCAAGGCGGGCGGTTTGTTTAGGAATATGTGTTAATTCAAGTATTTGAGTTATTATGAATGTCCTAGTATTAGTAAGATTTACGAATTTTCTCGATGTAACCCGAAAGGTATTTGCAGGATTGTAACGAATTCCTTATCGAATCAGTCTTCGTCTTGAACAGAAGAGAGAAACACTCAATTTTCTTTCTAAACAAAAAAAAAAACAATACTAAAGTCAAATTTGTAGTGATTTAAAACAGACATCTCTGGTTATTATTAATTTTGAAATTCTTGTGTAAGTGAAATTGATTTTGAAATAAAAGTTGATCAATTTTTTGTAATTAAAATGGTTTTGTTTTATTTTCAAAGATGATTGTGTTCCGATTTCCATAAAGTTTTATGGCTTATCTTTAAAGTTACTCAAAAAATTATTGTGAGTGAATAATAGTGGTGATAAAAAAAATCTAAACTCTCAATCCTCAACAGAATCTAATCAATATATTAAGTAATTATTTATTGAGACTTTTTTAAAAATTAAATAATTAGAAAAATTCGATATTAATTAATATTATATATTATTAATTAATAATATCTCAATAATAATTGAATAATTGTTTCTCAATATAATAATATTGAAGGTAATGATATTAATAATTTTAATTAATATCTCAATAATAATAAATTTATTGTTATTGATATATTATTAATTAATAATAATATTGATAATTTATTATTAATTCTCAATAATATTAATGTTAATTAATAATATATAAAATTAATTAATAATATCTTAATAATAATAAATTTATTATTATTGAGATATTAATTAAAATTATTAATATTATTACGTTCAATATTATTATATTGAAAAACAATTATTCAATATAATATGTATTATATAATAATAAAAATATAACAAGTTTCTTTTTTAACGAAATATTGAAATAGTCCTAAATATACATTCAATAAAGTATTGAAAATATAGCGGTATCATTGACGCGTAGTAATTCTACAAGTTTTATTTCAGCTTGTGACACTTGAGAGTATTTAAGATTTGAGAGTCCCATGCGAGCATAGCATAGTGGTTAGCGTGCGAGATTTCGGTGCGTAAATATTCGGTTAGGCGTAGGTTCGTACCTCCAAGCGTTAGGATTTTTCAAATGTGTATGTAATAAAAAAATTGCGTTTAAGTGTATAAAAAAATTGTGTAAAGTGAACTGTCAATGAATTGTCATTAGTATTTATCTTTTGCAATTAATTATTATTTTTTTTATTGATATTTGTTGAAATTATCATTTGGATCCGACCCGGTTGTCAGTCGGTAGAATGCCAGCGCTCGGCTGGCTATTAAATGAAAAATCCGCGGTCGGTAGAGTGCCAGATCCCAGCCGGTTGAATTATACACGGAACGGCTTCTCCCGGCCGGTCAGCGGGCGGTAGAATGCCAGTTTCGGGCCGGTTGCCAGCGCGCTCCTGGCCTAGTCACTATTCGGTAGAATGCCCGTTCACATTCGGTTGGCAGGCGGTTCCGAGCCAGTACAGTTACACCGGCGTCAGTACGGGCTAGGATCCGCGCCGGTTGGAAATTTCCGCCTGGGTGTATGTGAGAGACAGTAATATGTATGTGGAGGACACCAATACTGCATTTTACGAACAGCAATACAGTATTCCTGTTTCAGCTATACATCCTAACCATACTTGTATGTCAAAATTTACATTGTCATTTTTTTCAGTGTGTTTGTGGTTTGTCCCTGATCAGAATTCAGATCCCTGATCTACTGTTCAATTTTCAATAACTCTTAAGATTAGCAAGAAGGCCGAAAACAACAAAAAAATGTAAGTCCTTTAAAAACTAATATACTTGTTGTTACTTCTTATAAAAATAAATTACTTTATTATTGAATAATTGAAAATATTATTTATTATAATCTTGCAAAAATCTTACAAAAAATTTTAAATAACAAACCTTTCAAAACTATATACAATAATTTTAATATTTACTTCCTTAGTTTATTAATGTATATTGAAATTAACCTTCCATTTTTACATCATAACGTAAATAACAGATATAAATTATAACTGCAGATAAAATAACCTATTTTATAATTTATTATAAGTAAGGTCCTGATCACAATCTGATTTGGCCTTTACTTTAAATACCACTTCAGGATCTGATCAGAAAAAGTGTTTCATTTCCAATTCAGGGCCCTATTTAACCTGATCAGGACCGGTGGCTACCATGTTTCAGTTTCTACACGGGTATTAACATAATTTAAAATTCATCGAAACTGGTTTAAAAAAAAACAAGCAACTACTCAATATGTAATATCCGGAAAATGCACTTGATTATAAATATTTTATGAAGCATTTTTCGCAGCTTTTAAAATATGTAACAGAAATTTTAGGCCGATTACTTCTTGTCAACCGGATGTATAACATCCGCTCTTTTGAACTTCAACCATTTTATCAGATAACCAGAAAGTTTTTTATTTTTTTTACAATGAATTTTCGTGGGCGTCAGAAATATTTTTACAAAAAATGATACACAATGACGTGCACTATGAACTAAAGATTGAAAGCTTTTTAATAACCAAGGGGAAAAAAATGGAAAATTTCTGTCAGAAAATTGTATTCATTCGTCCGTTGTATGACAGACACATGAATAAATAAATTTTAAACAAAAAATTACTCATTGTACATTTATTTATATTTAACCAAAATGACGATTCTCTTTATATTCGTATAACGATATTTCCAAACTAAACATTCCTTTTTCGCCTCGTTTCCACATTTCCATTTCTACCGCGATACTTTTTCCAGAGAGAGATAATTGCCATTCTTTCGAGAACAAGAAACTCTGACACTATTAGCTCGATATGGATTGTAAGACTGTATAATTTTGTTTCTAAAACAAGAATTGAAAAAAATAGAGAAAAAAAATCAACTGTTTTAAAAGTCAATAAACGAAAAGAAGAGATAGGAGAGAAAATGCAGGAACAAAGCAAGAAAAAAAGAGAAAATTGAAAACAAGAAAAAGAGAGAGAAGAGAGAGAGAGGAAAAAACTGTGTTATATTCACAATGTATACTTTGCTAAAGTGCTGAAAAGTGTTTCAATGTGTTCAGATTTTCCGACTATAATCGGAGCGTTAAAGCCTCAATCGTTTCCACTGAAAGTAGTCGAATATATTTCGATTTATTGAAAGTGTTCCAATTTCTATTTAAATTGATTATACAATGTTCAGTGTGCCGTGCTTCAAATAAATTTTTGTCCAATTTTTAGTGTACTGTGAATAAACTAATATTCAATCACTGTTAAAACGAACATAAAATTTGTTATAATAAAGCTTTCATCAAACCAATGGACAATAAAATATTTAAATTGATCACACGATTTGTTATTTCGACGCAGTAATTAAAAAAATTGATGAATTCATTTTTACTAAACACAACAAAAAAATATATTCGACATCTGTATTCTTGTATTCAAATTTGAAAATTAATGTTTAAAAAAAAACTTATTCTTTCAAGACAAAATCAAAAGAATTTATTCAATTACGTTTATGTCAATAGCAGTCGGCAGTTTATTACTGATCTTTTTTATAATTGAATGTGATGAGATTACAGAAAGAAGCACATTTTTTTGAAATTGCAAATAAAACGAAAACCGAAACAATTTATAAATATTTTCTCCCTTTTTTATAACTATGATTGAAAAAGGTCTAGAATAGTATTGGCAGGGTGCTAATACGGACAGTCTCGACATTCGGGTCCCGAGGTATGCGAGGAAAAAAATGTTGAAAAAAGCACGATTTGTGCATACATACATGGCGCCAAAGTGCCAAAGAGTGTTTCTTCGTGTTCGAAACTAATCGATGCGTTAATCTCCCGACCTTTTACCCCTCGACCTCACCCTTTTAAATCGACCCTGGTGACCAGCCAGCATCCGTTATTGAACATTTTCCCGCAAAAGTCGAACTTTCGAGACGATATTATTCAAAGAGTATACTGGCTTACCAATACATCCAACCTATTAGTACTTGCAATTCAATTCAACTTTAAATTTCAGCACACTCTTATATTGATTCAAACAAATATTATTTATAAACTATTTTTCACTTTGGCCAACAATATTTTTTATTTTTCCTTCCAATATTTGCTTTTAATTTAAATTTAAATGCTTCTTTTCTTTTCTCTTGAAAAAGATTATCTCTCTATGAATATAAAAGAGTTAGGTAAAATTATTTTGATACACGTTCAAAAATTTCTTGAATTTGCATACAAAAATTCCTGACGTTTATATGGAGCGTTGTCTTCTTTTCAGGTTTTTAAAAAATAATTTTTATTGTAAAGAAATTTAAATTATTTTATAGTACTAAAAACATTTTACTAATTGCAGAAATTTAGAAAAAAAATTAATAGAAAAATGATTTACAATATACAAGAGTAGGAAGAAGCTAATAAGTAACTGTATGCTAAAATGCTTTTCTTTACGGTAGCTTACTTTCATTGTGTCGGTACTTTCATTCATTTGTTTAGAGTTACAATAAAGTCCCCTTTAAAGTGAAAAGAGAATGGAGAATTTATTCCGTAAAAATAAGCTCACAATTTGCGCCTTCTTGTTTTCTCGGTGCTTTTCCTTCTCAGTGTATTTAGATGCATGCGAAACCATTAAAGTAAAATACTTGATGCAATTCCCTGAAAGAAATATTTTGCAATCAACTTTTCTCCTCAAATGTCAATTGTTTTAAAATCATTAAATAAGTTTTCTCAATTTACTTCTTCTCTTTGTCTCATTTTTATTGAAACTTTTTCAACTAATGATCCATTAAAAGTTGAATAAAAATTTTTCATTAGAGAAAATTTAAGTTTTAATATTAAAACCCTCTTAATAAAAAGAAAAGGGGACTTGCAGTAAAAAGAAAAATGATAAATTTACCAAAAAATATAATTTAGAAATAAAATTATTAGTGAAAAATGGTCCTTTTGAGATTTTGTGGTAAAACTTTTTGGCTGAAAGAATTTCCATTGAAATTTAACCGATGATCCGCGGATGATGGGAGTTTGAAAAAAAAAATTGGTATTTGAAGGGAGGCAAGTTGTACGGCAAGATGGTACAAAGTTTGTGGTGTTAAGCGGCAAGCTTTACTGGCACTTACCATCCCAAACATTATTTTATCATTCTAATAGGGGGGGGGGAGAAACCGGAAAGCAGAAGGGGGTATAACTCGACTCCTCCAAGTCTGAGGTTCACCTCCCCAACCCTTACAATTGACCCTCGCCGTCTTATATAAGATTACGCTTGTTACTATAGTCTCCGGTTGACGACGATGTCGTCGCTTCATCCGCTCGCTCAGCACGGCAGTGTTGACTTCGTTAGTAAGGACGCTTTAATTCACTACCTTCTGCTATATTCCTCCCCTCAATTTCCTGCTCCCTTTTCACTCCTCACTCCCTCTCTTCTAAATTCATCCTCGTTTCTCTCAGTGGTTTCTGTATGCCATCATTTTTTCATATCTATTTTACCAGCATCATCGTCTCTTTAACCATGTTCTTTACGTCTGACCTTCTTCCCTCTTTTCCGTTTACTTTCCATTTGTTCAAACTTCCCTGCGCTGTAAAAAGAGGTTCCTTTTCTCAGTAACTCACACTCCGTCCAGAAAAGTTTTCCTTTTCCCTTATTGGACAAGGATATCCATCATCCTTCACAAAGGATTTTTATTAAAACTTCGCCGTTAGTCAACTTTTAATATTAGTTAGACACTGTGATTAGCCACGCTTGACTGATTATTTGTCTGTTCTGCACACAGAATATTATATCGATAAAGACCTACAACAGTTGGACTTTAACTTTGAAAAGTTGTTACTAAATATGTCTTTTTTTAAATCCTTCCATTAGAAACTAGATAATCTTGTAATAAATGTAAATCAACTTAAGGGGTTACATTCACTTAGAATTTTGAAAAAATCTATTTTTTATTGCATTTTCGTAATATACATGTATTTAAGAGTACACTCAGAAAATTTCAGGGCGATCCGTTGAATATTCCCCAAATTACATTCAAGTTTACATACATTGTTAGAGGATCTGTACCTTTGTTCCACCTGCCTATTGTGAATGAACAAGACTCATACTCATAAAGTTCTTTTAGGTAAAATATTTTTAGCGTTTATTCTGATTTATTTGATTTAAAATGTTAAAGACAAAAGTCTTCATTCTCATTTGATAAGTACATTATAATCAAATGAGAATAGAGACTTTTGTCTTTAATATCTTAAATCAAATAAATTATACTCAAATAAGTCGAAACGAAAAACAACATCTATTCACTGATGTTTATTCTGATTGTTTATTTCAAAAAATAATAATTGCTTCGAGCAACATAGAAATTTATCAAAAAAAGAAATTTAAATGCAGTATGAGGCCTTGTCTGGAGTTTTAATTTCCTTCGCGGGAAGCTAAAACACCGCGCTAAGTTGCCTTCAGGCATAGTGTTAGCTTTGGTTTGAGGTTTGGCCGCAGCAAGCCGCATGTTTGCGGTATTGCTGTCGGTGCTCCGGAGTACATTCTACAATCCACCCTCTGCAAATCTATATTCACCCTCCTGTTCCGGAGGAGACATCAAGCTCAGCTCGAACGCGAACAATAGAAGATAATCCCCACATCCGCAAACACTATAGTCAATAAGGACATCATCTTTACGATCGCTAATTAAATCATTTACAAACTCTCCGCCTTTCTTAAAATGGTAAACATCTTAAAAACCCTCCATAACATTTCCATCTTTTCATTAATTTCGACTGACATTTTTTAAAATTGACCAGATTCGCTCTTTCTCAGATTCTCTTTGAAACTCAGTAGTGACATATGTTCCAAACACAATTCAATTGTATTTTGATGCACTTAGCCCACTGTAAAAAGGAAGGTACTAATTTAGTACCAATTTTGGTACTAAATCGACATATCTTTATGTTATTTGACCTCTGGAGTTCAAAAATGACGTTTTTAAAAAATGTCATCCCGTGTGTATGTGTGTAAACATTACATTTTCATAAATATCACGAGATTATGAAAACCTTTAGGGATGGATTTTTTTTTAAATTGTAGGTCTCACGTACGGACATAATATATAGTATATTAAGCAACAAGGGTATAAAGGCAGCCATTTGTTTACGGTGATTTTTGTGACACGAGTGGAGGTCGAGGGCGCCCGGAGACCGGAACAAGTGTCACAAAAATCATTGTAAAGAAATTGGCTGCCTTTATTCTCGTGTTACTTACGATATTTTTTATTCCTAATGCACAAAAGTGGCGATTTCAGATAGCAGACGACAGGGAATAAAAGTCAGTCACTTGTTCGACTTATATGAAAAAGGCGGCCGTTTACTCCCTTGGGCAAAAATAACGCATGGGATCAGCGGTTATGTTTGCACATGGGTGAAAATGGACGCCATTTTCATATGGTCGAACAAATGAGTGACTTTACTTCCTCGTCAGTTATCTAAAAGCGCCATTTTTGTGCATGTGGGATAAAAAGAGTATTTTCAGCCCGCTTCATAAAGTTTAACAATATTTTTTTGATTTTTAATTTTGCAAAAAAACGTTTGTTACCACAAACTTTAAAAAAATGTTAGGACACCTATAAATGTTTTTCTCTAATTTTGTAGAGTTTTTTTAGACGCATCTTTTGAGCGCTTATTGAACATTTTTGTCCATATTAACCGGAGATATTAAACTTTTAAAAATAAAACATTTTGGAAAATAAGACTTTTTTTAAAATTTTGTTGAAAAATGTTGAAGTAACTTTAAAATTATCGTTACCAACTTGTAGAGCATTAAAAAAAGCTTCGATTGACCTATTTTTAAACCTAATTCGATCATAAATTTCGAAATTATTGGTATTTTAAAAATCAAAAATTGTGCACGGAGAAAAATGGATATTTAAGGTAAATATCTAGATGTTAAAGTATAATATTTTTATTCTTTAACATAGGGACAGCTATCTGGATGTTAAGCGTTAATATCTAGCATGTTGCATGTGATTTGAATATCTAGATATAGTTTAGTATTTTTGATGTTAAGAGTTAATATATTTTTTCAATATCTACTTTTGAATATTCAGTTTTCTCCGTGTGGAAAATGACATTTTCTTAACTTTTTTGTTTGAAAATTTTTGTTTAATTATTAAACTATTATAACTATCTTGTAGGGTATTTCAAAATACATTGATTGACCCAAGATTATTTACCATATTTATCAAAAGTTATTCATATATTTCTATTATTATTATCTCTATGAGAAAGCAAAGTGTTCATGAAATGAGCACCAAAATTATATAAAAAAATATACAACTTGGTAGCGGATTTTTAATACCGAAATCAGCTCTAATTATTTAAATACAAAGGTAACTATAATTTATTGAATCACTGTGAATCATGATTTTTAACATAGTTCTAGTACCAAATTAAAATTAAGGTACGAAACTTTAAAAAAGAAGCTAGGAAAAAAATTTCTATGGAACACTAAGAAAATGTGGAGGTTGCTTTCTCTAAATTTTGATTTTATTGATTTTTATTGAACCACAGGGTCTAATTTTGTGGGTTTTTGGGAAATAGTTGGGGAAATAGGGTACTCGTATATAAGTAAAGTTGGTAGGTGATTTTTGGTGAAGACCGGAATCTCAAATACGGTTGGCCAGTTGAAATTTTACATCCACAGAGAGTGCACGAAGATTGAATTGATGTTCCTTGGCCTTTTGCCAGCTCTTACGTCGCACCACGATAAAAGTCTTCTCGACCCTCTTCTTCAATTTGAAATTGAAGAGGCAAGTCACTGGCGAGAGTTCCGCTTTCTGCAAAGTTTACATGACAAATCTTCCATTCTTATCTAACTTGAATTATCGGTAATGAAACTCACTTTATGTCAATTTAATTATAGATTTAATTACAAAATTAGTGTAACTTTTTAACCAAATTAATGTCGATATTTTACTTTCCCGCTTGGTTTTGGTTTGAACTTTTAAATTCTATCTCTTACTTAGCATAACGGATTTATTAACCAAAAATTGGTGTGAAAAATACCACTGTATTATTTATCCAATTTTAAAAAGAAATTAAAAAGAAAGTTTTGGTTTGCGCGTATAATTGAATGTCTTTAGAGAATTTTATTTCTTGAAGAGCGTGATTGAAAAATTGAATCTAGCCAGAATAATACTCCACCTTAACTTGAAGAGGAAATAAAGAAAGTGAAAACAAAGAGAGGGACTTTAAATTACGTTTGTTGCGCTTAAAAACATCCGCTAATTCAGCTAATGCAATTTCAGCTAACGAGGAGTTTATAATCAGTGCAAGTAGTTATCTTTTATTTTCCCATGCAACTGAAACAAAAGTTTAAAACCGGTTTTAAGAAAGTCCTGAACTACCTTTAGCAAAAAAAAAACAAACCTTACAAAAGTTTCTGATTGAAAGAAAAAAATCAAACAAATGTTTTACAAGAATGAGAGTAATCAAGTTATGTACTTTCGAGTAGTTTACGAGTCTTTTGAACTTGTAACACGAGTTAGAAATTGTATATGGACCTTTTTATTAAGAAGAAAAAAGATTTTTATTTCTGCTTTTTTGGGTAAAATTATTATTATATAAATGAAAAATTTTGATGCAATAAAAACCGGATAAGAATCTGGCTTGAGGAAAAAATTTTCAATCAAAGATTTCCATTTGGTGTGAAAGTTTTATCGTGGTTAGTTTTAGTACGAGAGGAATTTTCTTTTATGCTACTCAAATGCTTTCAAACTAGTCCTTAGTACCCTTTAGAGTCCCATAGACAGGTCACTGGGGATCACTCCTACTGAATCCGCTCTTATCTAACATCAAAGTTAAGGGAAGTGTTCCGGTTGTGGGCACCCTTTTGTTTTTGCCTCATAACATTTGTCCATGTGCATATTTTACAAATATATGTGTACGAATTTAAAGCTAGAGGTCCAAGGTGACTGTCAGTGAAGGAATTAAATTGATTCCTTTAAATAAAAAAGTTTTATTAGAAATTTAGTGAAATAGAAATTTTTTGACAAAAAAATTTTTGTGCCCGGTTGTGGGCACCCTTGAAAAATCCGCTAAAAATGGAAAAATATTAAAGGAAACCAACACAAATAAAGAAGAAATGAAAGTTTCTTTATTTTAAGAGACTTTGCCGGGATAAAGAACAAAAATGATGACACGTTTTCACACTATGCTCATCGCTAACAAAAGCATAATGCTTGCATGTGAAGTAGCTAGTACGCAAACCATAACGCACTTCGAATGCGAATTCATCGCATTTAATGGAGTTTGCGGCTGTCACATTCCTTGGCAGAAAGTTTAGATAGATGAGACAGTAGTCCACATCATTGTCAGATGGTAGAGCCTCCTTAACATAAAGGTGCCCACAACCGGGAATGACAGTCATTTTTTAAAAAGACCAACACATTTTGTGATGCAGGATTATGGTTAAACACGAAGGTAAATCACAAAATATAATGACAACACTGCAACAAAAAATTAAATCCTTTTTTTCTGAACGAATCTACACTAGGGTGGTCCAAAAATACATGGGAAAAAAAATAAAATCGGAATTTTAATGCTCTCACCCCCTAGGAATGTTCTATATGGAGAAAAAAAATACCCCTATTTTTTTTTAAATAAAAAAATATTTAGAGGTCGCTCAAAGCGCTGGAAGTTTCCCATGTAAAATGCATGGGGAAAAAACACTTTTTCGTAGAATTGGTATAGAATCCTTGAAAATCAATATTTTTCATTCAGCAAACTCTGTTTTTCTTCAGAAGACTTCAAAGAATAGTGCTGAATTGTTTATTTAATAATTTTTCAAATTAACTATTTTTTATAATGCCCCAAAAAAACCCCATAAATTTCAAAATTACAAAAAAAACCATTAAAAAATATTTTTTACTATTTTTATTAAAGTTTTTTCCTAGATTTTGAATAAATAACACAAATATTGATTTTTAAACATTATTCCATGTAATTGCTAATTTGTTTAAACAAATTATTATTGTTTATTTACAACTTTTTATCTAATTGAGCTAAAAAGTTTCGATTTTTTCTCAATTTTGCAACTTTTTAGGCCGAATGTAACCAGTCACTATCAACTAACTAAGAATATTAATTTTACCAATTGTTTAAACAAATTACTATTGTTTAATTTTATCTTTTTATCAAATTGAGCTGCAGAGTCGCAATTTTTTTCTCAATTTTGTATTTTTCCAAGGCAAATGTAACTAAAGTTACTAACAACAATCTAAGAATTACAATTTTACCAATTGTTTAAACAAATTGTTATTTTAAATTTGAAGCTGTCGCAGTAGTAATTTCAATGACGTAAATAAAAATTTTTGTACTTATCATTTTTATAATAATAAATTTATTGTTTACAATTTTTACTCGAAAATTAAGTCTTACATTAATTATTACCTCACAAAAAAAATAAAATGATTAAATAAATAATTTAGCACTATTCTTTGAAGTCTTCTGAAGAGAAACAGAGTTTGCTGAATGAAAAATATTGATTTTCAAGGATTCTATACCAATTCTACGAAAAAGTGTTATTTCCCCATGCATTTTACATGGGAAACTTTGAGCGACCTCTAAATATTTTTTTATTTAAAAAAAAAATAGGGGTATTTTTTTTCTCCATATAGAACAATCCTAGGGGGTGAGAGCATTAAAATTCCGATTTTACTTTTTTTGGACCACCCTAATCTACACCCATATGTTGCTCTTCGAAAACAATACAAAATTACTTTTTTATTAATTTAATGCAAATTTTCTTTATTATGCTCACAGCTATTACACAAATGCATATATTTGTTTCGTTATAAATACGAAAAGTTCGTATTGTCAACGAACACGACTTGCAATACTTAGATCAGTAAAGTCTGCTTGCCGTCGAAGTTTACGTAGAGGTGCCCACAACCGGAGAGTGCCCACAACCGGCGCACTTCCCCTACTATATAATCAGATATGTATTTGTTACACCAAATATTCCTTGAAACTTTTTGCCACTTTCTTTATTTTTTCTTTTTAAATTTTTAATGAAGTAAGTAAAATTAAAAATTTATGGGCACGAAAAAACTTGTTAAATTATTAAAATTTGGAAAAATTGAAAATTTCTTAAGATACTGAATCAATAATTAAATCTTTTAATTGTCTTTCTAAAAAATAACACAAACATTTGTTTAAAAAAAGTGACCGTCAATTTTATTTACGGATATTCCGTCTTAATAATGCAACCACTGTGCAAACTGTACCCAAGTTTATCAGCATTACACATTCCTGTCTAGAGCAATATGGAATTAACGAACCCCTCGAGAATAAAGTCGCGACGTCTCTATAACAACCCTCAAGATCAGTTGAAATAACGTTTCAGCCTATTAATTGGGAGAATATTCTTTCAACAATGGAAAAAAATATCACTAAAGAAACATAGAAACTTGAAATATAATTTATGATTAAAATTTCATATCCTCGTATAACAAAAGATAGAAAAAAAGACTGAAATATCGATTTTACTTTTTTTGTCCAATTTCCCAAGAACTCAGCAAATTCTCTAATAAATTTACAATTATTCAAAAGGTGCACTCAGCCGAAACTGTTTTAATTTTAATAAATGAAATATATTTAATTCAATAGTATCACTTTCATATTTTTTTCAGACCCACAATTTTTTTTCAAATTAAATGCACTTGACAAATTTCTTCACCTCTTTAATTCTGTATTTTTAAAAACTTTATGAATTTTAGAATCTCTTCTTTTAAAAACTCAATGATCTCAATTATAAAATTATTAAATAATAATTCCAATCGTTTTTATTACAAGAAATATTCTTACATCGAATTATATAAAATAAAATTTTATTCCGAAGAAATTGATGATTATAAAAGCTTTAGAAAAAATGAAATTAGACGAGACGAAATAATGTGCGAGAGAGTGAAAAAGGCAACATTATAGGATCCTTCTATCAAAAAACGAAATCGAGAATAGTTTTCAATGTGAATAAAAACAGTGGGAACTAAAATAATCCAATTCTTGAGCAAAGAATCAAATAATATATTTCCTTATCTAAAATCGTTTCCTCGTCCTATTTCCTACGAATCCGTAGCAGAAAAGAACCAATCTTCTTATGTTACCACTACACACTTGGGACGGTACCTATACGCCGGTATCACGGAATTATACCGGTAAATCGAGAAATCCTCTCTTAACTTCCACTGTATCGTTTAGTGTCGAACAAAGGACAATGCTCCGAGAAAATTTACATTTTCACTGCGGTTCGATTCGATGTTTCCTTTTACTGGGTCAAACTGGTTACCAAAATATGTTGCTCTAAGAATTTTCCCACCAAAATAGAACATCGTAAAAGTAATTTGAAATATTATAATACAGACAGACAATATTTTAATGAATTTCATAGAACCAAGAATAGGAAAAGTATTTTTCCGAAAATTGGTATTCTTATAGAAAAGAAATTTTAGAACAATAATTAAATTTTTTATATCACATGTCAATTTTTGCTCCAGTTGAACCTCTTTAATAAAATTATTTCTTTTTTTTAATTTTTCAAAAAGTACGTTGAACAGATATATTTTGTGTTTTTGATCTTTTCAGCATATTCAGAAATAGCGACACACAGGCACACAACTGAAGGGTAAAGATAATCTTTGAAAGTTCGTTCACTTTTGTTTATTTTGATTTTAATGAGATCCTCCAATGAATCACCAGGCATTGAAACACGATTCGCTTCACGAGAGGTGAAGCTCAACTGTTCAGCGCAACATCTCTTACGAGATTTTCAAGTACGCATATATATAATTTTCATCATTCGGACTTTATATCACTGAAAATCCACTTGCAAACTATATACTAAACTTTCCAAGAACATTTTGTTTCAATGTTTCTAGTGTATATGCGAAGATTACAAACGATTGCATCGCACTAAAATATAGTTTATAGCGAAACTCCATTTGTTTTGTGAAAAGATGCAATATGTGACATTAAGAAAACTATTTAATACGAAAAATTACTCACTTTGTATGTTCCCAAGTCTTTCACTGTACATCCCAACTTTACACTTCGTCCAGCTGGAACTGTTATATTTCCGATCTCATCGACGAATTCTGGATCTGGAACGGTGGACACTGAAGAATAAAAACAATTTTTGATTATTATGCTGAAAAATGTTAAATAATATGTGAAATTTCTGTATTATTTTGTAGTACTAAACAGGACTTTAAATCTATTCTTTTATGAAACATGATGTGATGCGAGTAGCAATAGTTTCAAAGCGAATCACAGTACCTTATTTGGAAAGGGATGAGAGTACTAGAAAATTCTCTTTGCTAACACTCCATCACTTATCACCCACCTTGTTTGAGAGCATTTGACGTGAGAACCTATTAGTGTATTTTTGAGCTTTTGGTACTTAATTTCATACTCTAGTATATTCAAAAACTATAACCAAAAAAAATATACGTAACAATAAAAGATATGTTATTGACGGTCCAAAATATTCATGAATATTTTCGAATGATTTACTTGGAGATAATGTACATCAGGATTTCCTTTCATATAATATCAAACTCCCTATAGTTTTCAGAAAGGATACATTAAAATTCAGAACTAGAAAAAGGAACAGAAAGACACATGCTTTCCTTTCTAGTATATATAGAGTACTTACTGAAATTTATTATTGGCAAAGAGATAAAGTTACATTTGACATTCGCATATCAAAAAAGCAAATTTTATTTTCTTAAAATTCACGAACATTATTTTTCTCATTTTTCAAAGAATCATTAACAGCGTGTGATTGTTACAAAATTCAATGTTAATTTTTTCGACCACTTTTCTCTTAAAATATTAAATAAATTAAGCTAGTTTTTTGTGAATAACTCTAAAATATCATAAAGAAGGGCAGTGATGTGAAAAAGTTTTAATATTTTTAAAATTATTTATTAAAAAATAACTTTAAAATTATCAGTTCTTAAAATCACTTTTAATCAATTTCTCGTCTTTTCCGATTTCAAAGTATTTTTTTATAATTTATTTTAGGATTATTAAAACTTTTGCACATCACTGCTCTTCTTTATTATATTTTAGAGTTATTCACAAAAAACTAGCTTAATTTATTTAATATTTTAAGAGAAAAGTGGTCGAAAAAATTAACATTGATTTCTGTAACAGTCACATGCTGTGGCCATTTTATTCATTTTTTTATATTCTCAAAGAATTATTTGTTTTTCTTATTTTTCAAAGAATCATTATCATTCAATCTTTTGCAAAAAATTTTCTTCTAATAAACCATTAAATTTTTTTTCAAATAGTATTCATTTAATTGCTTATAACAATTAAATTGTTTGTAATAATATGATTGTTTAAACTATAAGAGTAATAGTAATTATTGTAAATATTTATTGTAAACATTCGATTTATAAACTTTCATAACTAATTATTAGAAAAATTATAATTTAATAACATAATAAATCAGATTCAATATAATTGAAATTATATAAATTGTTTATAACAATTAAATTTTTTGTAATGTTCATAACAATATGATTGTTTAAATTAGAAGAGGAAATTGTAAACATTTGATTTATAAACTTTCATAACTAATTATTATAAAAATTGTAATTATATTTTAATAACAATATATGAAAACATTGTCGTTTGATTGTGAAAACTAATACATACATATAATACAGTCATCAATACATTCAATGGAGGACCCACTTACAATGACCTACTTCCGATTTCGGACTATAGGAAAAAGATAAGATACATATTATATAAGCGGCTTAGTCGAAGAACAATTAACAGAATCAACAAGCAAGGTAGAGGAGAACGGGGCGAGGCAGCCAAGATTGCACATTTTGGTTTGCGAGGCAGTTATTTAAATAGGTTTTTTCAATTTTAATATCGCGTTAGAAAGCTTGTCTTATTGGCTAAAAAATCGCCGTAGAACATTTTGACGTAGGTTGCACTTAAAAATTTCTACAACCCTTTTCCCAAAGGACCACATTTTGGCATATTTGAAAAAACGTGGGGTAAGGTGGCCAACTATTTTAATAGTTAAAAAACATAACTTAAAGTTAAAATTTGTGAAACATAACAAGGTAGTTGTCCTTAACTTACTTTTATTTTGTTAGTAAACTTCAAAAATTTACATTTGAATAATATTATAATAATAACATTAATTAAATTCAATTTAACATTTTAAGGAAATATAAATTTGTTATTCTTAAAAAATGGTTTATAAAATTCAATAAAATCAACACAAAAAGATGAAAAATTTAGTGTTGGCTGCCTAACCCCACGAGTACTTTTTTAAGAAAACATCCACAAAACCCGTAATATTAAAAATATCGCAATTTCATTAACACCATCGTCTTCAGCACTAAATTCTGCATTAAAAATCACTTTACAAGAATTTTATTCGTGTAACTCTATTAACTAAAATCACCAAAATAACTCTTAGAAAAGTTACATCCAAAAAGTCTGTTTTCATAAATGATACTGCCATTGCTAAACTGCTGCAGCAATAATGCCCATCTCTTAGCAACTAAAGTAAACTACCATAAGTAGTCTAAATTATCAATAGCGCACGATTTGAAAAAATTATGCAGAAATAAGAAGCAATTGGCTGCCTCGCCCCGTTCTCCTCTACACTGCTTTTCTTAAAGACAAAACAAGGACTAAATACTTATTTATTAGTTTTCGAAATCTAAAGACAATCTAATAGTATATTTTCAATTTGATAATAAAATTATTTTAAAAAACAATAAAGTCTTTATTGAGTTTATTTACTACCCGTGTTCCCATTTCATCATTTGGATGAAATAAAGCAAGGAATAGATAGGGAAAAATAATTTTTCTTAGAGTAGAATAATTAAAAATTAATAAACGATGTTTCAATTCTTCTGTAATATAATTGTAAAAAAATCTTATTTTAAATATAATATACTGAAGGCATTAGGCCAAACAGAAGAACTGAAACAACTTTTATATTTATATAATTTTATGACTTTCATAAAATATTGAATTAATTAAAAATTAAGACATAACACGATTGATGAAATTTAATCTCGGTCTAATGAGTGTAATAAAAGCGGAAAAGTTTATCTACAACCCTCATTCTTGTTTTTCGTCATCTGTCTACCACCATGAGTAGCGGCGCAATGATATCGAAGATATTGGAACTTTTTTCTCTTTCGCTATTCCTGGAAGAGGAACAAGTGGCCCCTTTTTGAAAAAGAGAGGCTGATAAAGTCAACTCATTGGCACCGGAATAGATAGACTGCTGTCATTTGTCAGCACGTCTCTTGCGTCGACATAGGGAGAAAGTGAGAGGGAGGGCGAAGAAACGTAATAGAGGGAAACGTTTAACTTAGCCATGCTTTTGATTCGATTCGGCAGGGGTGCTCGTATCAGCAGTTTCTAGCGGAGAAAATTCGCGAGAGAGGAAAATAGTTAAATGAAAATGCAACGTAAGCTCCTGGGCTCATGAATGCTAATTAAAAAGACACGCTATTGAACAGACCATGTTCTTATGTAATACAATAATTCTAACGTACCTCAGGAATTTTAAATTCTAGAAGAAAAAATATCATCATTATAGTAGAAAAAATTAGGCATTGCTCAAATTAGCACAAATCCAAGACTTTCTCATTTTTGATGAGAATGTAAAAAGATAAGAAGTCTATCATTTTTGTAGGAGACGGAAACCTGTTCTGAATTGTTTACTCAGAATTGCCACAAAACCTTTGGCTTATTATTTAGCAGTAATAATAAAAAAATATAAGTATATTTAAATAAATATGAAAACAGGATTTCCACAAAAATTTAATTTTGTTTTTTCTGGACTTTTCCCTGATTAACAGATAAAATTTTTACTTTTTCCCTGACCTTAAAGAATATTATAATATTATTTTATTAAAATTATATTGAAAATAAATAAATTCTTGCAAAGAATTTTAAAATAATTAAAATTCTGCAAATAAATTTATCAAACATTTTATTAATAATTTAATTCTTTTAAGAAAAATCCGTGACTGGTTGGAACTTTCGCTAAATCCGACGATGGCCAGTAGCCCAAGGATGCAGGAGGGCAACAACGCGTTTAAAGTATCACAGATCGTCGTGGACAAGGTGGAGAGAAGAGGAAGCACGAGCAGCGTCACAAGTCAAGCCAGCTGCATTTCTGTCTTCAGTAATCCTTCTGCGATTGACATTGCTAGCTGCAACGAAGATCGGGATGAATGCATTAAGCTGCGGGAGGAAGAGGAAACGAGCATTCTAAAAATGGAGGATGAGGTCAGAAAGATGCTGAAGTCCTGCGAAGACCAGAATGTCAATATGACAATCAAGGATACCCGTGTAGAAATTGACATATTTAGGCTGACCTGGAGGACAGTCAGATAAGGGTTGTGGGAGCTTTACCCACTAAAAACCACCTCTTTATCAAAATTGGAGGGACTTCAAATCAGGCGTCGTTCACCGAGGAGGTGACAAGGGTAATTGGAGTCTTAGGTAAGGTGGAGATGTCGGACCCGCGAACTACGTTGGAGATCCGCGATATGGATGCCCTTACAGAAAAAGAAGACGTACAGCATGCCCTGGAGAAAATTTCTACGGTGCCAGCAGGAAGGTGACGGTCCTTGGATCAAACAAGAGAGGAGTAAAGCTCGCTGTCGTGGTCACCAGCCAAGAAGACGCTGATAAGCTGGAGAAAATCGGGCACATTAAGATGGGGTTCGTCTCCTGCAAGATAAGAAAAAGAGCTATGGTCACAAGGTGTCATATGGCATATAGGTAGAGATTGCCAAGCAATAGACAGGTCGGCTGCGTGCTTTAAGTACGGAGAAGACGGACATAAGGCAGCAGATTGTAAGAAGAGCCCATGCTGGATCAGGAGGATGCAGAGTCTTCAGAACTGCCCTGGGAAAAGCAAAGAAGAACAAGAGCGGTACGGGAGAGTCGCGCCAGCGACTAAATGGGACCATTCATCTGCGAAGTCTGAAGCCGCAAAGTTGTTCCATAGGTGTATAGAAGGTTCAAAACCTAGGGGATCAACAAGAGTTTTTTAATCGGTAGGGGTAAAGCGCATTAAAACGGAAATTATCGAATATATACTTTATTATTTTTTTAATAATCATCTTTGGGAATCTGTCTTTCGTCGACAAATTTTACAAGTAAAGGTTGCATTTTTATCTTTGACATCGACACCAGCACAACTGCTCAAAGCCCATTGGCCGCAGACAGAACAAGCAGCCCAGCCTTCATTTGAGTCTAAATAATAACCATTGCAATAGAGACAAGGTGTATTTTCCACATTCCCTTCGCTAAGTAATGATTTAACCTTACAAGCTTTATTCTTTTGGTCACTCTTATTTTATTCAGTTTTGATTTTAGTAGTTTTCTTAACATCTCTTATCTCTCTTTTCTTTTGCTTAATTTGTGTACCCCGTCTTGCCCCACTCTTCCCTACCAAATCTTGCTCGCACCTACGAAATTGAATAAACATCTTGCCCCACTCTCCCCTATTCGTGATTGCCTAAAGCAGGTATGCAAGGTTTATTTTTTTATCCTTAACTTTTGTTACCCCAGCGTAACTGGGAGCTTCCTGGGCATGCGTTAAAAGCATTTTTCTCTTCTCCCCCGTGAATAAAAAAAATTCTTTCAAGAAAATTTATTGGAAAAATTGTAATTCTGTTAAGAAATTTATAAACATTTTTAAGGGGTCAGTCTGGGTCTTTTGCACGTATTTTGAAGATTTTTTTTTTATAGTGAAATTAATTTAAACATTTAAAATTTTTTACATATTATTACACATATATATTAAACTAAATAAAAAAATTTCTTTCTATGTTTTTTGTTGTTAATGGCGAAGAACTGCGGCAACTGTAAGTAGAGTCCTCGAAAATCTGGTTGACATGATATCTTCAGTCAAAACAGACGGAATCAAAAAATTCAAACGGAATATTAAAATAGAGGTAAGTGGTTACAGCCGGAAGTAAAATAAAAAATTTTCATTGAAAAATAACACAATGACTGACTTTTTAATATTTTAACCCTTCTTTTGCAAACAAAAATTGTTTAAAAAACAGGTTAAAAATTATGATTTATTTCGGACTATAACCACTTACCTATATTTTAATGTCCGTTTTAATTTTTTGATTCCATCTGTTCTGACTAAAGATATCATGTCAACCAAAATTTCGAGGACTTTACTTATAATCACCGCAGTTCTTCGCTATTAACAACAAAATATATAGAAAATTTTTTTTTTATTTAGTTTATGCCACTGCCTATGCCCGTGTTATAGCTTTATAATATTTCACTATATTGTTCTGATATAGTAAAACTATCTAGAAACTTGATGTCCGTAGCGTTACATTTCAAGATAGTTACTACAACATTTCACGCTATCGCAACTAGATAGCAACTAGTGAAACTATATCATTACGGTACAGATACGTGACAAATTTCCACACGGGTTTAAATATTTAATTATTATTTAAAATTTTATCTGTAATCCGTTTTTAAATTAATTTTTATTCGAAAATTCTACAAGAATTCGATTATTTAAATACAAAAATAAATAATAATTTGTTGAATAATTGAATGTTTCTTAAAATTGAATTTTCATAAAGAATTTTATCAACAAATTTTTAAATAATTGAATTCTTTTGACGAATTTTTATTAATAAAATTTGTAATGACAATTACATTTATCGAGGTATCTGATTAAAATTGTATTACAAATAATTGAAATTTTACAAAGAATTTTATTAATTTTAAAGATAATTGAAATTTTGACTAGAAATTTTTAAAATTTTTAAACATAATTGAATTTCTGTGAAGAATTTTATTACTTTTTAAAATAATTGAATTTTCTAAAATTATTTGTAACTTCTCAAGAATTCAATTTTTTAAGTGTTTTTAACTAAAAATTTAATTTTTTCCCGTACTTTTAATAAAAATCCCGAACTTTTCCCTGATTTCCCTGACCAATTCTACTTTCCCTGACTTGCCTGACCTGTAGCAACCCTGAAAAATTAGAAATAGATGAAAATTTCTAATTGAATCTGAAAAACGGAGTATAAAAGTCGTTTACTTTTTTCGCCAGTGAAGAATCTAATCTTTCTCGCACGTGAAAATTCACACGCTCAGAGTGCATTCTCTCCCCAGTAGTGAAGAGAGAGAGAGAGAGTATTCACTCTCGACGAAATAAAAGAACATCGACGAACGCATGAGCGAAAAATACACGGACTCTTGAATCGAGATAAAATATATAGGCATTGGCCTGCCTTATCTTGGATTTAGTTCGGACTGTTCTTTCTCACACACGAAGAGAAGTTACCACACACACAAGAAGAGAAATGTTATAAAGACTCTCCTTTCGGCAAACGGACATTCAGCTTTCAGAATGGTCGCGAACCCCATGCATTTCTGATGAACGTTTGCCCGAAAGATTTCTTTCCCTCTGTGCCAGACTCGTGCTGCGATACTGATCTCGATTTTATGAAAACGCCACCCCCGAAACAATTCGGGCGCACTGCCATGTTTCCCATTTCACTTTCCAACGTTAAGGAAAAATCTCCACTCGATCCCGCAAACGATACCAAAATACACGAGGTTTATTTCCCTTCTATTTTATTTTCTATACGTCTCTCTCTCTCTCTTTATTTTATATTTTTTTCTCCTTTTCTTATCCACCTCTACATGGTATGTACACCCCCTCTGCGCTTTTTCGATGGCTTCTCATTCTCTGTGTGAGGATGAAAACTGCTCTTTGTGAACGAAATACCTTTTTACTTTGAATGTATATTTTCTTTTGTCATTCCCATTCCTAAAAAGATCTACTCGTTCAGGCTTTCATACACATAGCGAGGATTAAAATTTCATTATTAAATGAAAAGATTACATCTCAACTTTAATATTTCTCTAGCCTAAAAAGAACTTAATTAGTCAAGTATAAAAAAGTTCAATTAATATTCATAAACTGTAAAAAGTATATGTTCATTATAAATAGTCATTAATTCTTAATCTGTTTTTTTTTATTTTTTCTTATTTAATATATTAATATGTATCAATGTTTAATACTTTAATTTAATAATGTATTTGCCCTCAATATTCTGAATTATTTTCTGACTTTCAGGTTTGCTGATTATGAACCTGAAGTCGAAATTGTAAATTTCAAAATGGCAGATTCAATATGGCGGACAACCAAAATTAAGAATCAAAAGTTTTGCTTGAAACTTGTTAATCAGGAATTATTAGGGAAAGTTGATTATGAATCTAAAGTCGAAATGTCATTATTCAAAACTCTGATGTCGAAATTTCAAAATGGTGGATCAAATATGACGGACCCAAAGACCCTGAAGTACTAAGTTTGAAGTAATTCCGAGCGATTTTCAATTTTTTCATCCGCCATTTTGAATTTATAAATTTAGACTTTTGGTAACCACTAAATGTCAAAGTTGTTAAATGTAATTAATTTCAATGAAAGAAAATTGCGAAAAAAAGGAAAATCGTTAATTTTTCAATAGAACACACATTTATCGAATAAATTTCACGAGCAGACGAACAGTTAATGAAAAGGCAAAGAGAGAATGAAATTTGACAGAGCTCAAGATACCATCAAAGGCGATAAGAGGATAAATTTCGAATTACCGGTCCTCATCTTTCTTTTTGTCTTAACTTTCATCTGTGAAGTCTTGCTCTTATTTTCTGGCTTATCGGCTTGAATCTCATAAATTTCGCGGAAAACGCGATTAAGCGAACCTCGACCCGTCCAATCTAAGTATTCAAATGAGAGAACCGACTTACAGCCCTTACGTCGTCGGCTCTATATAGCTTTTTACAATCGTCGCTCCCACTCTCTCTCTCTCTCTCTCTTTCTCACCCTCTCGTTATGTGAGAGCTTGTAACACGAAGAAAGTTGAGAGTTTTAAAAAATGGGTCTTGTGTGCGTATATTACCGGAAAAACCTCCAGCTTATTCTCTCATTTATAACCCTTTCGTATCAAAAGTCGATCGAGAATGACGAATTCTAACCATGTATGCGTGTCAAATTTATTCCAGGACATTTTTCACTGCATCACTTTGCGTGTCTCATTTTAATGTCATTAAAAAATCTACAAGTGTAAAATTTTAAAATAAGTTAACTTCTCATGTATCTCTTTAAAATCTGTTTAAATTTCTCTCTAAGAAACATAAAAAGTTTTTTAATTTTGCCGCATCAACAACCGCGTTTTCTTCCTAATTAAATAGGGGAGAGTGGGGCAAAGGCGCTAGGTTTACATTTATCGATGTATATTTTTTAAATTAAGCAATAAATTTATGCGGTTTTTGTTTTTCATTATTCTAAAACTAATCAACAAGAAATTTTAATAGTTGTTATTTAGTATATTATAATTATAAATAGATTATTTAATGAAATTTAAAAACAATGCAAAAAATGCCTTTGCCCCACATGCTGGGGCAGCGACGTTTTCACTTATATTTCTAAAAGAAAGCCTTTATAAGCCTTAAAAAAATTAACAAGTGATATTTATTAGTATAATATTTACGAAACATAAGGTTAACAACATATTATTAAAAGAATTAAACTATTTAAATAAAAAATAAAATTTTGTAGTGATTTTAACCTTATATTGTGAATTAATAAGGAGAAAATTCGAATATTCAATTGTTTTTAACCAAATTATGTTCAATATTGCCTTTGCCCCACATAACAAACTTTTTTTTACTTTTAATTTAAAATATTTAGATACAAAATTAAACTAAAACACCACGCCAGTTGTGTAGAGAAATATTTAATTTATTTACATGCTATGTTTTTAATAATTAAATACTTAAACTTATGTTTTAAAAAATAAGAATTTGTTCAGTAAAATTATCATTTTATTTTTGCAAAACAATTTTTTTGTTATATTTCTTAAAATATTTGATATTTTTAGGTTTTTCTTTTTCCCAATGGGAAATGCCAGTGTAGTGCCGATGTTCACCACTGGCTTAGTACTCAGACGATTGTTCGGCGTAGTCTAACCAAGCCTCGACATTAGTGCTGGCGCAGTACAGAATTTTTGTTTCGCCAAAGCTTGGACAAGCCTCGGCGGGAAGTGCTGGCTGAGTATAGAAAAATTGTTCATGACGCTCTTTGCCAACATTGCTTTTTTGACATAAACTTGAAAAAAATTATAAAAAAAGTTTATAAATGTTTATAAATATAAATTTATTGAAAAAAAAATAAAAAATTAATATTTTACTTTTCAGATGTTCATTTTTTATTCTTATTAAATTTAATAATGACAATTTAACACAATTGTCTAATTTTGTAAATAATAAATTATTTAAACAAATTAAAATTATAAACAAAATTTAAACTTTAATCTCAATAATAATTTGGTTCCTATTAAAATACTATTATACTTCTTACTATGAATAAAAAATTATTAAAAAATTACCACGTAATTTAAGAATTACGTAAAATGTTAAATGCAATAAGTAAAGTAATTTAATTTAATTTTTAAAAATTTAGTTTAATTTATTTTATTTCAATTTATTATTTCTAACGTATCCCTATTTTTTTCTCATCTTTGACTCAATAATTGTATGTCTGAATGATACTGAGATATTAATACTTTAATGTACACATGTGTCGTTAGCATAGTGGTTAGAGCATTAGTCTGTTAGTCCGTAGGTCGTAGGTTCGATTCCCCTCGTCAGCAATTTTGTTTATTTTCATAGGTTTGCGATATTTCTAGATTCCAATCGTTAGGTACTAAAATATGAAAATCTAATGCACACTTACTGTAATTGTTTATTATTTAATTTTTAAATGTTATAAACAATTTTTTTCTACTTCATTTACTATATCCTTGTTAGTCTCCATCTTTAATACAATTTCTTTAAGAAGAGAAATATTTTATGAATAATAACTATTTATTAATATTATTTACCATTTTGTTGCTAAATTATTTTTAATTATTAATTTACGACTAATTAATAACAATACGGCATTTATTGCGGCAATATTCTCAGCCAGCACTGGTCCAGTGCTGCGCCAGCGTTGTCTGGCGCTGGCAGGCAGTACTTCGACAGCGCTAGACAGCGTTATCATCCCAGAGTTATGCCAGTGCTGTCTGTCAGCGTAGCTGCCAGTACTGCCAGTGCTGGCGCAGTACTACGCCAGTTGTAAATTTTCCATTGGGTTTTAATTAATTGGTCTGATTGCATTGCAACTTAATTTTTTATACCAATTGGAATAGACAGAAAATAAAGGAGATATTTTAAAAAACGTCTTTGCCCCGCATAGCGCCTTTGCCCCACTCTCCCCTACTCCATAAAATAATTTTAAAAAACTTGTCATTTATTAATTAATGCGAAAAATGCCTTGTGGCCTTAAGTAAAATTAAATTCATTATTTTAATTATGTTGGAAAAATTAATTAGTATAAAATATAAGTGCAATTTTTGAGAAAGTATTTTTTTTGGTCAAAACAAAAGCAAATTCCTTTTTTCCCGCGTAATTAAAAGCCGTTAACATTATTTGATTAAAACAAGTTTTTATGATTGCATAAAAGGATTCAACTTAGTCTTTAAGTATTGTCTTTTCTTTAGTTCGAGGAAAGTTTACCTAAGAATGAATGTAAAAGTAGAAGAAGAAGAAGAAGAAAAGTGAACATGGAAAGAAATGCATCAGGTCTTTGTTTCGAGTACTGATAGAATCTAAAAGTACCTTCTTTTTAAAACTCCACTGGACCAATATCAGAAGAAGATAAGGATTTTATCTTAATGAACTACCGAAGCGCTACGCAACTCAAAAGCTAATATACGACACGAATAACATTAAATTTAAAAAGAAATCTACACTAAGAAATTTTAATTAATAATACATTTTGATTATTTATTTTGTAATATTGTTCTTATTTTTTTACTTTTTATTATTATTATTATTATCACGATTGTTATGATTTAAATCATAAATTTATTTAGGCTTTTTATCATTCAATTTAAAACTCTAAACAAGAGTACTAATAGAAGGATAAAAAATTTATTTTCCAACATTTTAAACAATTAAAAGTTGCATTTGAATGAAAATTATAATTTTTTGTCACTGAGAAATGTCAATAATTTAATTTTTTAAGAAATATCATAAAATTATTAGGGGACTGTGTCCAGTTGTAAGACAGTCGATTTTTTTTAACACGCAATATTAAAAAGCCAATTGCGTTTATATAAAAACATTTCTTTTTATATCATATTTATAATAAATCATAAATTTAACTCAGGATTTAAATCTAAAAAGTTTTCATTTTAATCATGATTTAAATCGAATTTTTACTTAAAATAGGTTTTTTAATTAACTTTGACTTAACGAAGAATCCAACAAAGAATTTGAAAGAATCGGAATAACAAAAGATGAAACTAAAGTTATTAACGCTTACGTCGACAAAATCAAATAAAAATAGCATAAATTATTCAGTAAATATTATCTTTTTCCCGCCCCAATTGGATTGAAAATCTGTTTAGGATGTAATAAAGTAATAATAAAGTTCTTTTTATCAAAAATTATTTGCTTCTTGGTCTTAAAAAATTCAACTTTTTGCGTTAACGAAAACATTGCTAACTTCAGTTTCATGACAAAATTTGGTGCAATGTCATGATTTTAAGTATTAAATTTTAATTAAAAGTTGGCATCTAACTAAAACAGTTCATATATTCGCTTCGGCGTACACGAAAAAGTTGGCTTATATAAAAAGAAATGTTTAAAAAAAATTAATGTTTAAAATTAAACTATTGATATTTCTCAGTGACAAAAAATTGTAATTTTTATTCAAATACAACTTTTAATTGTTTAAAATGTTAGAAAATAAATTTTTTATCCTTCTATTAGTACTCTTGTTTAGAGTTTTAAATTCGAAAAATAAAAAGCCTAAATAAAAACCAATATATTATTAAATATAAAGACTGTTAATTAAACAGAAGGTAGTCATTTATTTTTTCAACATGTTTGGTTAAATAGTTTATTAAAAAAATAAAAGTAGCTATTCTTTCTTGCTTCTATTTTTAAATTAATTTTTTATTATCATTACTAAAAAGCCAAGCTCTAGAAAAAATTGATTTAAATAAAAAATGGGATTTCGTTTTTAAATCATGATTTTTAACAGCTTTGATTATCATTATTGTATTTTTTTACTTTTTATTATTATTATAATTTTTGTTAGTGAAACTAAACAATCTTTATTTGCTGAAAGAAAGCAGAAATGGTAAGGAACATTAGGAAAATATGTAAATATTAACGAAATTGAGGAACTCTTTCGAAAATGAAATATTAGTGCAGGGTAAATGTTTAATGTTGCGAGGGCCTAGCAGACGTCGAATAGCGCAGTCTAACAAGTTGAAATCAAGTTTTAAGAGGAAATGCTGCGAGTGGGGTGCAAGTACTGTAATAGCTTTGTCAGCTTTGCTTCCTTATTCATAGCAACAAAGCTTTATATGATGCAAAGCATTGTTTCGCTGGGAATGCACCAGCTGCAATGCAGTTTCATATTAATTTATAATTCATAATAATAAATATTATATATAATATTTATTTCCTGTTTACCTATTATTGTTTTAACACTTTTAACATATTATTATTACAATTATTATACAATAACAATGCATTATTACAATATCACAGTTTTTCCAAGGCTATCAAATTGAGACAAAAAAGTATCAAAATACACTAGAACTCCCAAGAGAGTCACTCGCAGAGTTTTATGTGACTCTCTTGGAGAGTGACCTTGACCTTTCAAAAATGTAAACATTAAGGGCCGTAGGGTCTATGAAAACAATATTTATACGTCCACATGAAAAGGACCAATTTATTCTATTTATTATATAAATGGATATAAATTTTTATATTTTTTACAATTTTATATTATAAATTAAACAAATTTTATCAATATGAATAGAAATGTATAATGTTTATTTATAATTTAAAACTTGAAGAACAATATTTTTTTAAGAAAACGTGTGAAATTTCACATATTTAGGATCAGAGAGTAAAAACAGAATTTTATTATTATTTAAATTAATTATTCTTCTATTAACAATTTATAATAATAAGTCTCGTAAGGACAGTAAATATTAAGATTTCAATATATTTTAACCCCTCCACTGTCAGTGGGCTCTATAGAGCCATAAAAAAGTCGTGCCCTGTATGTCAGTGGGCTCTATAGGGCCATCGAAAAAAAAGACATTTAAAAGTTAACGAATCTGGCTAAAAATCCTTACTCGGGGGTTTTTGGGGTCGCTGAATCCAAATCCGTTGTAGAAAATTCAAAATTCCAAATGGCGGCTTCAAACTGGCGCCCAAAAAAATTTTTAAGTTAACGAATCTGTCTGAAAATGCCTTAAAATGCCTACTCGGGGGTTTTTGAGGTCGCTGATTCCAAATCCATGGTCAAAAATTCAAAATTTAAAATGGCAGTTTTAGAAAAGCGACAAAAAAATTTTTAAGATAACGAATTCGTTAACCTTTCTTTTTTTTGGTCGATATTTTGAAGCCGCCATTTTGAATTTTCACTTTTCGACCACGGATTTGGAATCAGCGACCTCGAAAACATATAATATGCCAATATCATGTTTTTTTTAAAAAAAAATTTTTTTGGACACTTATGGCACAAAAACTTTATTTTTACTCGACTGTCAAGGGGTTAAGTGTATGAAACAGTATTACTAACTTTAAAAATAACTTTTTAATAGTTTGATTGCAAAAATTAATCATTTTTTAGATAAAAAATTGATAGTTCAAAAGTATATTTTATTTTACTTAAACAAAAATTATGTTTCAGATATTTAGTTTAATTTTATGATACTATTAGATAATATTTAATTTAGAAACAAATTTTATGTTTAAATAAAATATATTATTTGCATTAATTAAATAAACAGTCTCAATTTGACAAGCTTAGGAAAACTATGTAAACAAAAATTAAACTTTTAAGTTTAATTTATACTTTATTTATATTTTTATTATAATTAAATATAAAGTTTATTTTCAGAAAAATCAGAACAAAATGAAGATAATTTTTGCGTAAACAAATATATTAACAAAGTCTAGTGTGTCAGTTTCTAAAGTCATCGAGCAAGTAAGAGAGACGTTTGCACATTGGTCCCGTTAATCGATTTTAATTTCCGGTTTGCCTTTATGGACGAATATGTTATTATTCCTTGGCTTTCAAGCGGCTTCGCAGATTTAAAAACGAACATTTCATGCACTCACGGAAGCGGTAAAACGACATGTTTTGCATGAGACGCACATGCATTTTACTAAAAAGAATTTTATTTTATTATTCATATATAATTTTTTTTAGACGGAATAAAAATTATTAGGTACTCAACTTTATTAAAAGTTATATTAAAATACCACTGATGATAGTTATTTCTTTTGTAAAAATAACAAACAAAAGTTTATTACAATTAAAACTTTTCCATTCTAGAGACATAAATTATTAATAGATGGGTCAGAATTTCCCAAACGGATCACCTAAAACTAAAAAATTTTCTTTTTAAACCAAAATATTTTTTTTGACTCTTAATATGGTTAAGAAAAATCCCTGAAAATATTATTCCAAAAAAAAATTTTTTGTAAAAGTTATAAACATTTGAATTTTTTAGTACTGGTAAATTAACAAAGTTTTTTCTCGAGTTCCAGTTGACGGACTTAAAAATTAAAATATCGGTTTTTCTCGTCTTGAATTGCACTATTCAAATATATTTTTTATTTTTAATTTTATAATTTTTTATATTATTTGTTTATAAAATGTTAATAAACAAATATGTTCTTCACGTCCTAACAAAAAAAAATAAAATTGTATTATATTCCTTCAACGTCTCCGAGTGTAAAACCGTTTTGAAATTTTATCGAATTTTGATGGTCTTGGTCTTAAATTAAAGGGGATAAAATTTATAAGAGATCCCTCTAAACCAATTTTTGAATTTTAAATTGTTTAAATTTTTTTTGTTACTCAAAGTTAACAATTTACAATATTTTTAGAAAAAATTATGTTTACTTTTTATTTTTTCATTGCAAATGATTGAAATCAATTTAAATTAGTCTGACATGACCACCAGACAAATAATAATTCATAATTTATTTATAATTATAATTATTATTATTATTATTATTATTATTATTATTATTATTATTATTTATTTATAATTTATTTTTATTTAAATTGTTGCAAACAATGTTATTTGTTTAAAAAGTAAATAATCGGTTTATAAATTATAACAAATGAAATTGTTTGTTTTAAAACGTTTACAAATGTCAAAGAAACATGATTTTTGTTCATAATAATTGCCAATAACAATGATAATTATTAACTTTAAAATCATTTTTTACCAAAATCGACATAGATTACTTAAATAAACAAATTTGTCTGCAAAAAAAAAATTGTTTAAAAAAGAACCGAAGTTATCTATTTGTTAATTAACATTGTTTGCAACAATTTAAATAAATTGTATTAAGCATTATTATTTGTCTGGTGGTCATGCCAGACTAATTTAAATTAATTTCAATCATTTGCAATGAAAAAATAAAAAAATAAACATGATTTTTTCTAAAAATATTGTAAATTGTTAACTTTGAGTAACAAAAAAAATATAAACAATTAAAAATTTAAAATGTTTTAGAAGGATCTCTTATAAATTTTATCCCCTTTAACTTAAGACCAAGATCATCAAAATCCAATAAAATTTGTAGGCTCCAGACAATTTCGAACAGTAAATTGTAAAAAATGCCAATGTGCGCGGGGCGAGTTTAACGTTATGTTTACATGACGTAGCTCTACACAGGTGCAGTTTTTAATTAATAAATTTTTTTCTAATTGAGGCTCATTTTTTTCAAAACGGTTTTACTCTCGGAGACGTTGAAGGAATATAATACAATTTTATTTTTTTTTGTTAGGACGTGAAGAACATATTTGTTTATTAACATTTTATAAACAAATAATATAAAAAATTATTAAAAAAAAAAAAATTTAAAAACAAAAAATATATTCGAATAGTGCAATTCAAGACGAAAAAAACTCATATTTTAATTTTTAAATCCGTCAACTGGAACTCGAGAAAAAAATTTGTTAATTTAGCAGTACTAAAAAATTCAATTGTTAATAACTTTTACAAAAAATTCTTTTTTGGATTAATAATTTCAAGGATTCTTCTTAACCATATTAAGAGTCAAAAAAAAAATATTTTGGTTCAAAAAGAAAATTTTTTAGTTTCAGGCGATCCGTTTGAGAAATTCTGACCCAGTTATTGCAAAAAAATATATGATTATACAGAAAATACACAGTATACAGTGCCGCTCAATAACTTTTGCCCACCCTCCCAATGGGAAATTTACAACTGGCGTAGTACTGCGCCAGCACTGGCAGCACTGGCGGCAAGGCTGAGAGCCAGCACTGGCATGGCACTGGGATGATAACGCCGTCTGGCGCTGCCGAAGTACTGTCTGTCAGTGCTGCCAGACAGCGCTGGTGCAGCACTGGACCAGTGCTGGCTGAGTATATTGCCGCAATAAATGCCGTATTGTTATTAATTAGTCCTAAATTAATAATTATAAATAATTTAACAACAAAATGGTAAATAATATTAATAAATAGTTATTATTCATAAAATATTTCTCTTCTTAAAGAAATTGTATTAAAGATGGAGACTAACAATGGATATAGTAAATGAAGTAGAAAAAAATTGTTTATAACATTTAAAAATTAAATAATAAACAATTACAGTAAGTGTGCATTAGATTTTCATATTTTAGTACCTAACGATTGGAATCTAGAAATATCGCAAACCTATGAAAATAAACAAAATTGCTGACGAGGGGATTCGAACCTACGACCTACGGACTTACAGACTAACGCTCTAACCACTATGCTAACGACACATGTGTACAGAAAAGTATTAATATCTCAGTATCATTCAGACATACAATTATTGAGTCAAAGATGAGAAAAAAATAGGGATACGTTAGAAATAATAAATTGAAGTAAAATAAGTTAAACTAAATTTTTAATAATTAAATTAAATTACTTTATTCATAGTAAGAAGTATAATAGTATTTTAATAGGAACCAAATTATTATTGAGATTAAAGTTTAAATATTGTTTATAATTTTAATTTGTTTAAATAATTTATTATTTACAAAATTAGACAATTGTGTTAAATTGTTATTATTAAATTTAGTAAGAATAAAAAATGAACAACTGAAAAGTAAAATATTAATTTTTTTCAATGAATTCATATTTATAAACATTCATAAACTTTTTTTATAATTTTTTTCAAGTTTATGTCAAAAAAGCAACGTTGGCAAAGAGCGTTGTGAACAATTTTTCTATACTCAGCCAGCACTTGCCGCCGTGGCTTGTCCAAGCTTTGGCGAAACAAAAATTCTGTACTGCGCCAGCACCAATTGTCGAGGCTCGGCTAGACTACGCCGAACAATCGTCTGAGTACTAAGCCAGTGGTGAACATCGGCACTACACTGGCATTTCCCATTGGGCTACAGCGATTGAAGGCTTTACAAAAAGTTTTGTAATTTGTTTATTGTTAAAGATAAAAAGCACAAAAAGGTCTCTTTTTAAAGCTCTTTTCCTGAGCTTTAACACTGTATAAAACAAAAATTAAAAAAATTAATTTGTTAATGTTTAAAAAATGTTATTGCAACATAAAATTTTTCGTTTTTTTTAAAGTGATACAGTTTCATAGGAAATGGTCGCATTTTAATCAAACACATATTTTCTGAAAGCTAGTTTTATCACCTTTAAAATGCATTTTTTTAAATTTTCATACGATAATTTTTAAGGAAAATATGATTTTTTGTTTAAAAAATTAGCCATTTTTTTCAATTGTTGATAACTCAAAAACGGTTACTTTAGGAAAAAAATTTTAAAAACATAAATTGTTCCTTCTTGTGTGCAGAATTAGAAAAAAATTATTAAAAATTTTTATTTGAAAAAAATTTTTTTGACTTTTTTTGAAAAAAAATTTTTTTTTCATTTTTTATAGTTTTATGTTTGAATTATAGAAACTCGCTTTTTACACTCACTTGTGACAATTGTCACAAGACTGACATTATGATGACAATCGTCAAAGTAATTAAGAACCTTTAATCCGTTTACAAATAATATAATAAATAAGTATTATATCAAAAGTTATTTAAATGATTGGTGATTTAAAATTATTGAAAAAAATTAAATAAATACGTTGAAAAATTTTCTTGCTTGTTGTACTGAGTGTAAAAAGCGAGTTTCTACAATTAAAACATAAAAAAATAAAAAAGGAAAAAAATTTTTTTTCTTCAAAAAAAGTCAAAAAATTTTTTTTTAAACAAAAATTTTTAATATTTTTTTTCTAATTCTGCACACAAAAATGAACAATTTATGTACTTAAAATATTTTTTTCTAAAGTAAGCGTTTTTGAGTTATCAACAATTGAAAAAAATGGCTAATTTTTTAAACAAAAAATCATATTTTTCTTAAAAATGATCGTATAAAAATTTTTAAAAATGCATTTTAAAGGTGATAAAACTAGCTTTCAGAAAATATGTGTTTGATTAAAATGCGACCATTTCCTATGAAACTGTATCGCTTTAAAAAAAACGAAAGAAAACGAAAAATTTTATGTTGCAATAAGATTTTTTAAACATTAACAAGTTAATTTTTAAAATTTTTGTTTTATACAGTGTTAAAGCTCAGGAAAAGAGCTTGAAAAAGAGACCTTTTTGAGCGTTTTATCTTTAATAATAAACAAAATACAAAACTTTTTGTACAGCTCTCAATCGCTGTAGGGTGGGCAAAAGTTATTGAGCGGCACTGTATATATAGAAAAAATATTAAAAAATATATAATAATAAAAACAGTGAAAGTAACAACATACAAAACTTTTACACTCCAACATCTCATTTTGAGAAATAACCATCGATTTTACAGTAAAAATTGTCCATTTTTATGATCAGATTACGACCGCCAGTTGATGCCACTCACGCCACTTAAGAAAACTTAATACGACTATTTTAACATTAAACAGAAAAATTTATGCAAATATTTTGCAATATTCCTTTTACGCTCATATCAACATTAAAGTTGAAAATGTCCGTTACATTTCGATGAATAAAAAAGATATTTTTTTATATCGATACCAACAATGACATAAATTTTGCCACAATGCAAAAAATACCATTATACTTGTGATGAAAAAAAAATTTTAAAGCAAAGAAAGAACAAATTTTTCCATCAATAAAATATTTATTTATCCATTGTTTTTTTGCATATTTCAATATACAAGTATTTGTATATTTTTAATACAGCTAATAATATATTTCTATATATTTCATAGTTGTTTAAACATTCCGAGAACTCTTTAAATATAAATGGAATGTATTTTTTTTCAATAATTTTTGCTTTAAAAAATTATTGATTTAATGTATAGTGGAGGATGGGGCAAGGATAGTTAGGTAAGACCTTTTCTGATCTAGCCGCCAAACTTGAATATATGTGACTGTCCACGAGAAAACAGGGCTTAGGTCCAAAAAATAAATTTTGAGTTTTTTATGGTAATCGACAGATTTTATGTTGCTTTTTCAAATGCAAAAGTCAAAAGTTAAAAATATCAATTATTTTCAACAATATATCGTTTTAAAGCTGGGTATGTCAAGTGTAGTTAACTTCAATCGTCGACTGTCCACGACAAAACACGGCTTAGGTCCAAAAAATCAATTTGAGTTTTTTATGGTAATCGACAGATTTTATGTTGCTTTTTCAGATGCAAAAGTCAAAAGTTAAAAATATCAACTACTTTCGACAATATATCGTTTTAAAGATGGGTATGTGAAGCGTAGTTAACTTCAATCGTAGTACTTCAATCGCTCGCCCTGTGAAATTCACGTTTGGGAGCTAAGCCCTGTTTTCTCGTGGACAGTCACATATATGTATCTGCAAACGAAAAGTATTTTTGGAAAGCCTGGTTGTTTGGATATAATATACATTATTTTACTATGTAGACTCAAATCCCTACGAGATACGAATGAAAAAGTAAACAAAATTTTTTAACTATCTCAGTTTTAACCAATTTTCTTCAGACAACTACCAACTTCTTGGTCAATAAGCTTCGTTTTCCGTATGTAATTTACATTTTTTTTTTTAATTTTTTTTTTACGTGAAATTTTCATTGACTCGGTACTTGACTTTTGGATACGACACAAAATACTAAAAACAGTCTAGTACTTTTGCATGAGAGATTCAAAAGCAGTCAATGAAAAACACAGTTTTTCTGAAATTCACTCATTCATTCACATATTTGGATAATTAATCACACAAACAAAGAACAATTATTGTATCACTTTTCGACGTTCGTCAACACTTATGAACTAACCTATAACACACACATATATTCGCGTATAACTTAAATATAAACACACACTTAACACTTAAAAGTATACGTATCGAATTGTTCTTACATACCACATGGTGAAATTTTCCACGACTTCTGAGATATGCTATTTCACTGAAAACTGATACTTACATAACATTCTGTTTTGTGAGAAACACAAAATAAAAAATATTTTTTTGAAAGTCAATTCTTGAAGACAAATATATATTAACACTATTTGTTTTTCATAAAATAATAGTATATTCACATCTGAAATTAACACAAATGGAAACAGACGATCAGCTGGCATTTACCTTGGGTAGAAACGCGCAACGCACACTGCGCATGCTCTACAGAATTTTCAAGCGCAGTCAACTAATCTTTCACGTACTTTATAAAACTGAACAAATGACTTTTCGTTAAAATTTAAAAAACACTGTTGCCCATACTAGTACTAGAATAACTCTAGGACTTTTCTATATTTTCTAATAAAAAGTATATGATACAGCCTTGTATTTTGTGTCCTATTCAAAAGTCAAGCACTTTCAAGGAAGGATTCACGTACATACTTTTTTTCCGTGTACGCACTATTATGTATATCAGCCCAAAAAGAACAATTAAACATTTTTTTACAGTGTACAGTCGCATTAGCAGGATTGTACCGTGCCATATATTAGCTCTAACTATCCTTGCCCCGTGGGGGGAAAAGGAGCCCATATTTCAATTTTTCCTAATTTTTTGTGAAACGACGTGAATTTAATTGAAAATAAATATTCGGAAGCACTAATAAAGAAAACAATATGACAAAACGTGACAAAGATTCCGTTGTCATTTTTTAAGAACAGGTGTTTTTTAAAAATAAACTCCTAACTTCGCAAATGGTGGCAGATTGACTTCCAATTTTTACTATAATCTTTTTTGGTGTTAAGACGCGAAAATATCATGAATGACGCGCTAATTTGAATAAGCCGTTTAAGCAATACAGCTACTAACTATCCTTGGCCCATCCTCCCCTACACATTAAAAATATACAAGAAAGGAATTTTTACTTTAAAAAATTATTGAAAAAAAATATATTCAATTTATATTTAAAGAGTTCTCTGAATGTTTAAAAAAGACTTTAAAGAAGATTTTAAATGAAGATTGACCATATATCAGCTGCAAAAACTGCTCGGCAAAAGCACACGGAAAAAATAAGTTCAGCAGATTTTACGAAACTAATTTCGCACTAGCGGATATTTAAGATTCCTAGACGAAGTTTTTCAAAAACCCAGAAACTTTCACTACTTTAAGCAGAACAATTGTCGAGAAACTGCAACCAGTGTTGTAATTTATAAAACAAGCTTGAATGTAGAAATGTTTCGTATTTTCTGGTGAACATTTTATCAGAAAATGGTAAAAATGTTTCGTGCAATCTAAAAACGCGTGGTTTGAGTTTCCACTTCGCTGTCTATCGTGAATTCTCGAACACAAAGTTTCGTAAAATTCTATACGGGGTGTACCAAAAGTCGCGTTATAAATAGATATGTTGAAGCTTGTCTCGTCGCGTCGGTATTAACTTGTCTGCTGTATATAGAGATAATATGTGGAAGGGAAAAGAGAACTGCTTTACCTGCCGGTAACATTTGGATAATTGTTTTCTTTTACGTATTTCACATTTCATTGTTCCAAATTCGTAACATTTTTTATGTGCTTTTGTAATTCAAACTTTTAATTATTATTAATTTCTTTTAATTTACAGTCCAATAAATTTTATAGTTTATCATAATATTTACCGATGACAATATATATATTAATTTCTCAAGTTTTAACTGTTATTACTTCAAATTTTAGACAATTTAATATAAACATTTTTTGAGTTTGAATTTAATTTTGAAAATTTTTTGTCAATTTATTTATAATTTAAAATTAAGAATAAAATTATTTTCTAAAAATTGAAAAATTTTATAGAGATTTTATAACTAATTATAATCAAAAAATGTTATTTTAAAAACCATAAAATATTTTGTATAACTTTTAAAAAAATGATTTTTTTAAAAATTAATATTCAGTATATTGACATTTCTCACAAGCGCAGTTTTAATCTCCTCAGTTAGTATATAAAGAAACTCAATTCTTTCATCTACAAGTGCGAGTTATATTGTATGTGCGTTGCGTCAGAATTCGTTTATATGTATGCGTATTTCCGTTAAGTTAGTGTCAGAATAAAATAAGCCAATCCAAGCGAACCATTGCGTTGTAGAGTGCAGTCACATGTGTCGAACCAATCATCTATCTCCTATAGAAGACGAGAAAAAATGGTCTTGAGAGCTCATTGGTACATTAAGAAATTTTTTTTTCTGCTTTATTCGTTTTTTCCTCCGTGAATATTTTTTTCCGTGGCGCATGCGCTTCAGGCTAAACATTTTACAAAACTCTTGAATTAGAACGTCCAACCGATCATTTGTGAATTCCATAGAATTTTTTTTGAGTTTTCGAGAAACGCAGTCATCATATATTACTATTGATTCTGTTTTATCTTATACTAAACTCCTCTCCGTATCCGCTATTCCAAAATTAGTTTCGTAAAATGTACTAAATTAATTTTTTCCGTGCAGTGCTATCAATCAGCGGTGTTCACCAAGGACACTAAGTCCCTGGACCAGACATTATCCAATAAATTACCGAGAAAAAATGTCGGAAATTTTGATCCCCTGAAAATCTGTCATCATTCAAGACATGCCACACGATCAGAATATTATAGTCTTAAAGAGGATATTAAACAATGTGTGAATTAAAGAATTTTCCTAAATTCAACAACAATAATTTATTGTCACTTAAAATCCACTTTAATTAATTTATACTTTCCTTTCCAGTTACACTTTTACTTTTGATTTCAGTGCCATACAATTTTTTTTCTGTTTTCCATTCAGTTTTATTGATTTTAATAGGGGAGAGTGCAGTGGGGCAAACCGGCCATTCTAACGGTTTTTTACTCTTGTGACTAAACGAATCAACCGATTTCATTTTTCGATGACTTGTTTGAAAGATCATTTAATTGCGAAACTTTTTTCCAGAGACATCTACACTTTATCTTTCACTGTTTACTTGCTGTGTTAACTTTAAAAAAATTTGCAAACTGTCCGGTTTGCCCCACCCCCTGGGGTAAACCGGCCAATTGGGTTTTTTATCTATAATATTGCATTTGTATAATCTACAATAACAACAAACATAAAGAATCATGTGAACAATGGTTGTAATACTGTAAATAATAATACAGGATTGAATTTTAATTAAATAAATAATTTTTTTTAATAACAAAACAAAAATGTTTGAAATTATCAGGAAAACAATATTAAATGGTCTAATTCTCATTGGAAAACAATTATTTTTCATTGAAAGTAAATATTTTAATGAAAAAAACATTCTAATTAATAATAATTTTCTTGAAACTCTGATACAATGAAAATATCCTATGGCCGCTTTGCCCTACAGGCTCATTTTGAGAATAAATATTTGTTTAAAAAAACGCTTTGCAAATTTATCAAAGTTTTTGATGGTAACTATTCCTGAGGTGTGTATACCTTCAAATCCTAAGACCTAATATTTGGAAATATTACACGATTTCCTCAGAATTTCCAAGAAAAAAATTCGTAAAAGTGTAGAAAAAAACTAAGAAAAAAAAACTTTTGCTCCCAGCGTTGCACAAAAAAAAGTAAAAAATGTCAAATTGAAAAAATAAGGTATACTCTCCCTTAAAACCTCTTGGCAGTCGATGACGTGTATACACGATTTTCAAAATACAATGTGGCGGTTCGAATATGGCTGGCGTCATTTAAAAAAATTTATCAGATTTACTTAAAAGTTGTTACTTGGGATTTATTGATGTCGTAGATTAAAAAGGTAATATCGGTTTTGAAAATGGCGGATCCAATATAAGAACAAACAAAAAAAAATATAAAAAAACAAAATAAATAAAGGAGTGTAGAATCCGACCGCATACCTCCACGTGGTAAACTCTGGGGTCGTAAGTAAAGTAGTACACGGAGAGAGAAAAAAGTTGTAACTGCTTTCTTTTGAGTCGTCATGATAATTTTATAAAGTCAAGTACACTGAAAAAAATTCTTAGTAGATTTGACTACTTTTTAACTACGTTCCTTAGTTCAATAAGTCCCCAAAGATAATTTTGAACTTACATTAATTATCAGATATGTAGTTGAATGAAGTGATAATACAGTTGCATTAACTACTTTTGTTAGTTAAATAGGAACCAATGACAGTTTTGCAGTAGAATTAACTGCTGATATGTAGTTAAAGTTACTAAGATAACTCAGTAATAAAGTAACTACTGAAAATGGTAAAATAAAATTATTTATAATTTATTATAAATATTATCGAGTTGTATTTTTTTATATTTCCCCCTACCCACTTTTGTTTACCTATACCTTATTTATTTAATGTCTATATACCTAACGGAGAAAAATCTCTAAACGTCGGGAGTTGAACGCTCGACCCTAACATTCGTAAACCGATAACCCAACCACCTAACCACGCTCGCCCGCTTCGATGAGTTGCTTAATACTTAAAGGCATTCCAGACACAGTTCAACTGATAACTGTAGTTAATTTTACTACTTAAAGTAGTTGCATTTACAACTTTTCACAGTTGCTAATCTTCTATAAAAACCTATAACATAAATTACATGGAAAATTATTTAACTCCTAGAAGAAGTAAAGACTACTACAAAATTAGTCTATCGAACTACTTTAAGTAGTAGAATCTACTACTTTCTGTAGTCATTTCTATAACATACCTGCAGTTACAAAGTTAACTGTAAAATTACATTAATTTAATTAATAATTTTTAACTACATAAAACAGTTAAAATAAGTATCAAAAGTAGCCAGACTAATTAAAAAAGTAGTTCGTTTTATTACTTTTTACTCTACTAAGGGGATGTAGTTGAAAATGTCTCATGTATTTTTTTCAGTGTAGTTGTAACCGGAGAGCCAGGCCGTTTTTACTTGGATCTCAAGTTGCGTCTTTAGTTTTCCTCAGTCAATTTACTACTGATATCGATCCAGCCATTGACACTACTAGAGGCAGCCAAGCCAAAACTGCCTGGCTGTCAAATTGTGCTGACTTGGGTATCAGAGGTTATGTTAACGCCTGTGTCGGTCAAGTAGTTTTAACCGGGGTCTCCGGTTGGTATAACCTACATTTTTTCTCCGTGTATACTTAACAGCTGACTGCGGGGGAAAATTTTGTATTTATTATCGTTCCAAAAGTTTTTCGTAATCAGCGAAAACGCTCTAATAAAGAGTTTCAAATGAATCCGATGAATTTCAGAAAATTTCATTCGCCATATTGGACCCGCTATTTTGAATTTTCAAAATCTGAAATCGGATTCGTAATCAGCGACCCCGAAAACCCCCGAGTAAAAAGTTTTAAGTGAATTCAGTCGATTTTTAATTTTTATGTCCGCCATATTGGATCCGCCATTTTGAATTTTCAAAATCTGATATCGGATTCGTAATCAGCGACTTCAAATACAATAGTATGCTCTTTGCGCAAATTTTAGTTTTCTAAAAAGTTGTCGACATTTTGAGCCGACTTATGAGATTTTGGTCTTGACTGCGAAGGGGTTAATTAATTTTAATTTTCCTTTTTTTAAATAATTTAAATTCTGCAAGTAAATTTGTCAAATGTTTAAAGAATAATTAAATTATTTTGAGAAATTTAATTGAAAATAATTAAATTAATGCAAAAACTGCAAAATAATTTAAATTCTACAAGTAAATATATATAGTTGATTTTTTCGATTTTTTCTTCCGTTGTTGAATTTTGTTGATATTCTTTAATCGATTATCGGAAGAGTAATAATTGAATTCTTGCAAAGAATTTGAAATAATTTTGACAGAAATTTATCAACACTTTTAAGAATAATTGAATTTTTATTAGAATTGTATTAAAAATAATTGAATTCCTTCAAAGAATTTGAAAATAATTTAAATTCTAAAAGTAAATTTATCAAACATTTTTAGAATAATTACATTTTTTTGAGCAATTTTATTGAAAATAATTGAATTATTGTAAAGAATTTAAAATCATTCTAATTTTGACAAAAAATTTATAAAAAATTTTAAGAATAATTAAGTTCTGATATTTTAATCAAATTGTATTGAAAATAACTGAATTTTTGCAAAGAATTTTAAAATAATTGAAATTCTGACAAGAAATTTATAACAAATTTTAAGAATAGTTGAATTCTTTTGAGAAATTTTAGTGAAAATAATTAAAATTTTTGTAAGAAATTTCTCAAAAATTTGAATAATTGATTTCTTTAAAAAAAAATTATTAACAATATGTATTTTAATTCATGCGAATAATTCAAAATAATTTAAATTCTACAAAAACTTATTAATATCTTTATCAATAATTGAATTCAGATATTTCATTAAAATTATATTGAAAATAATTGAATTTACTGCGAGTACTCTTACACGGAGAGACCGAGATTACTAATTTTTGTATAAAATCACACTAGAATTTACTATTTTCACATTGCAACCACCGGAAATAAGGGAACTTTTTGTATTTTTTACTATTTTCTACACTAAGTCACTAATCCCGACAAATGTTCACCAAATTAGCAAAGTTTCTTACTATTTCGTCCAATAGTTCCAAATAACTGTAGTAAACTCAGAAGCATTGTGTACGTAAAATTACTACAGTCGTTTGTAAATGCAGAAAGAAAGAGTGAAAGAAAAAATACGGATTTTTGTCGCCGGTTTCCCGTCAATTCTTGATTAATGGAGACAAACTGGAAGAATTTTTACATACACAGACACACACACACACTTATATATTTGTTGGATAAATATTTGAAGACACACACATGTTTATTTCACTTATATGTATAGACGCGGTTAATTAATACACTAATACACAACTGCACGCACGACGACGAATTTCACTGAAAGTATACATGTTTGTTTTCTTATAATATATTGAATGATGAAAATTTACAGCACTTAAGAGAAAGCAGTTTACTTTTAACAACTTATTATAAGACATAGTTCTTGGGACAGGAATAAATGCAAAATTTATTAATTTATAATGGTCAATTTCTGAGATAACGAACGACCTACGTTTCACTTTATATTTAATTATTGTAGATAATATCCAAATTTATTTTTCATACGCGAAACATAGTCACTGTCAATGATCGGATGGCATCGGCTCATTTACGGAGATTGACGAAGTTAGCAACCAATAGAAATGCAGGCGCCATATGACTGCACTCGCTAGCCACACTTGCTCACCAAAAATTACTACAGTGGATAGTAGGTTTTAGTGGAAAATGTTTTCATTTGTCAGATTTTGTCTAATTAAATTAGAGAAAACTATAATCAATTTTCGCTACATTTACAACTCTCACACAAAATATTAAAACTTGCTATTTCAGTGTAGCAAATTTATCTATTTCTTTTGTAAATTTATCTAATTCTGTAGTACATTATGCTAAAAGTCCCCTTATTTCCGGTCATTGCAACCATTTTTAGTAATTTTTACGAATGTGGGTCTCTCCGTGTAATTTTCAAGTCGTTCTGTAGGCGCAAAAATTTAGAATAAGTTTATAGTATGTAAGAAAATTTCCTCGGGGACACTTGTAAACGCTAGTATTAAGGCAAAAAGACGAGTGTATAAATAAATAAATGAATTTATTGCAAAGAATTTTAAAATAATTGAAATTACGACACAAAATTTTAAGAATAGTTCAATTCTTTATAGAAATTTTATTAAAAATAATTGAAATTCTGCAAAGAAATTTAATTTTTGAATTATCATATTTAATTAAAATTTTATTGAAAATAATTGAATTCAAATATTTTATTAAGTTTTTATTGAAAATTATTAAATTCTTACAATGAATTTTAAAATATACAAGTAAATTTAATTGAATTCATGCCAAAAAAACTCAAATCAATAGAAAGTCTGCAAAGAATTTTATAAACTTTTTAATGACTACACGGAAAAAAAGTACGTGAATCCTTCCTTGAAAATGCTTGACTTTTGGATAGGACACAAAATACAAGGCAGTATCATATACTTTTTATTAGAAAATATAGAAAAGTCCTAGAGTTATTTTAGTACTAGTATGGGCAACAGTGTTTTTTAAATTTTAACGAAAAGTCATTTGTTCAGTTTTATAAAGTACGTGAAAGATTAGTTGACTGCGCTTGAAAATTCTGTAGAGCATGCGCAGTGTGCGTTGCGCGTTTCTACCCAAGGTAAATGCCAGCTGATCGTCTGTTTCCATTTGTGTTAATTTCAGATGTGAATATACTATTATTTTATGAAAAACAAATAGTGTTAATATATATTTGTCTTCAAGAATTGACTTTCAAAAAAATATTTTTTATTTTGTGTTTCTCACAAAACAGAATGTTATGTAAGTCTCAGTTTTCAGTGAAATAGTATGTCTCAGAAGTCGTGAAAAATTTCACCATGTGGTATATAAGAACAATTCGATACGTACTTTTAAGTGTTAAGTGTGTGTTTATATTTAAGTTATACGCGAATATATGTGTGTGTTACAGGTTAGTTCATAAGTGTTGACGAACGTCGAAAAGTGATACAATAATTGTTCTTTGTTTGTGTGATTAATTATCCAAATATGTGAATGAATGAGTGAATTTCAGAAAAACGGTGTGAACAAGTGGAAATTATTTTTTTTATTTTACAGTTTTTTTGAAAGTCAATGAAATTCTCAAGCAAGGTACTAGAAATTTTCATTGACTGCTTTTGAAACTCTCATGCAAAAGTACTAGACTGTTTTTAGTATTTTGTGTCGTATCCAAAAGTCAAGTACCGAGTCAATGAAAAATTCACGTACTTTTTTTTCCGTGTAATTGAATTTAAATGTTTTATATTGGGATCTCTTTTGGGGGCGTGGCTTAATAATTTGACCTACTCTCAGTAGTACCATTTTTCGACACCGCGTTAAAAAGCTATTCTGGTTGGTGGAAGCTAGAAAAGTTTAGACAAAACGACCTACTGTCAAAGGTTACAAAAATTTTCAACACAGAGCGTCTCACGGTACAAGAAATCCCAATAAGTTTGTATTGAAAATAATTAAATTCTTCCAATGAATTTTAAAATAATTGAAATTTTTTGACATGAAATTTATGAAAAATGTTAAGAATTTTAATTAAATTCTGTTATTAGATAAGCCGTGGAAATAAAGAAAAAGAATATTATTTAAAGGAACACTGATCACACTATTTATTGAGAAACATTAGAATACACGATAGACGTGATATACATTCTAGACAGTAGTCACTTTTATTATTCTTTATTTATATGAAAACAAACGATAATAAAAGTGACTTTGAGAACCTTTGGTCGCCTCGGGGCGCCCTAGGGCGAGCATCTCGTAAACGCCCAGTGAGTGAAATAGACACAAACATAATAAAGGTGGCAGCACTTCGAGCGTGAATCGTTCAAATAATCACAACAAAATTCTTTTTGGAGAAATTTTATTTAAAAAAATTAATTTATAATTTAATTCAATTAATTTAAGAAATTAGATTACTTTTCGCAGTTATTGAATAAAATGCAATATACACGAAACTTTTAAAGTTCCGACGAGCAATTTTCGAGCTTCTCGCTAGAAACGATCGAACGTAGGTATAAAAATTCCATTGAAACACCACACCTCATAACTGCTAAGTACAACCAATCAAACTGTTTTGTCCCACGTCAGTTTCTATATATTCCAGGAAAAGTTTCCGAACCATTAATTTCAAAAACTTGCTCACGACTGCGTGGGGAAAGAGAAGAAGATGAAGAGAACTAAAGAAGAATGACATGAAAGGGATGAACTTGCTCTTTATTTTCCGGTCACATATTTGTAAATTATGCCTGCGCTTCTATATGACGTTAAAATTCTAGAGTCAACTTGACATGCCCTCTTATGTATCACATGACACAGAAAATGAAACAGTAAAATTACATTTATAATCCGACATGCAATTGAAAGGAAAACGAAAGGATCTATATTCTACATGAGCTATTTTCTATTATATTCCCTATTCGTAAAATCAAAAACATGATAAAAAATTGGAATGTAAGAATGTAAAAATTATAAAACAATTTTTACATTCTTAGCCCTATTTAAAAATTTTTTTTTAAACAGTTGTCGATAAATGGGAATATCTTATTGGTTAAAGAATAACAACGCGCATTTGATGTTCTACAGCCACATGTGGTGATCGACAAGGCCAATTTGGGACAACTAATCTAAATTCAAATTGGCTCGAACAAAACTAATCTAGTGGTTGACCGTCCCTTCACGCGCCGTCCAGTCTACATAGTATCCAATCGACAAAAGTTTCTTTTCCTTGTAAAATTATTCTTATTTTTTTCACATTCACAAAAATAGGATCACTAAATCACGTCCCTAAAGTTTTGATATTTTTTGCCACTAATTTTAAATATTTTTTCATAACAAAAATATATTTTCTTTGTAATTTTTTTGACCGCATATAAAAGATTTTTTTTTCCCCACAAATGGAGTAGGGTCATTTGGGGTAAATGTAAACAGTAGATGTTTCAGGTAAATTTACAAATTTAAAAATGACTACGACGTCAATATTTTTACCTCAGCTCACCTACAAGATGTTCTGAGTATTGACAATATTTTATTTTGACAATTGGCAATGCCATAGTGTAAGTTATCTTTTAATCCAAAAAAGATTGAAAATCAAAGTTTTACTGTTTTAGTATTTTGTCTCGCATTTGCATAAAAATAAATTAAAAAATCAAACAAAAATTTGTAATTCTTCCTTATTAATGCCCTAACAAAAATTGACTTTGATTTCTGATTTTCGTCAATTTAGTTAATAAATAATTAAGTGTTTACATTTCCCCCGAGAATTCGAAAACTCGGGGTAAATGTAAACAGAACTTGAACTACATTTTAAAAGAAAATAATTGAATAAATTTGCTTCTATTTCACAATTTTATTACTTTGGCAATGTAAAATTACATAGAAAAGGAAATTAGGTCTTCTTTCATACCTCCTTCGTGTTAGTCAGTTTTGTATTGCATAGTTTATGTTTGACCCCCATATTGGATCCACCATTTTGAAACTTAAAAATTCGATTTTAGATAAAAACTTCTTTTTACCAAGTTGAATGAAAATCTATTAAAATTTGTTCAAGTTATTCAACTTTTTACATTACTAATTTTGTCATGGTTGATTGTTTATTTTATATGATACATTATCAGTCAACTGGTTGATTTACTATACATCTACGAAGAATTTTTTTCAGTTTTTCATCCCTTAAAACAGTAGTATACTTGAAATAACTTGTTTCTTAAACCTCGCTTAACTACAGTGGTGTTTACATTTACCCCGAATTTTAGGAAAATTTCAAAATCTCGGGGTGAATGTAAAGTAAAGTAACAATAGTTCATGCAAAAGAAATCCGTCCGTTTTACCTTTTAACAAAAAAAACTAATGTTTTTGGTAAAATAGATATTCCGTTTACATTTACCCCAAATGACCCTATATTAAAAGTTTTATTAATATCCATTCTCAAAACTTTTAATTTGCTAAATTGCTCAGACTGAGTAAAAACATGACTTATTACTTACAAATGTTATGAATAATTTCTTTCATTTTTATTTATGTAATATTTTTTTGACCCACTTTTTAACGAATCATATAAAATTCTTTATTGATTCTTTTGTTTTTATTATTTCTTTTTATCTTTGAAATTACTCACTCTCTAAATTTTAAGTAATTATTATAGTGACTCATTGTTTACTTTTGAATTAGTAAACTTTACTAACAATATAGATTACAATTTGTTTTTGAATTAGTAAGTTTTACTAATAAATAATTATCAATATTTATTAGCGAAAATATTTGCTATTTACTAATTCAAAGGCAAGAACTTATTTACTAATTCAAATTACTATAAGGACTTTTACTAATCTAAATTTAGAGAGCAGCGTGCTCATATAAAAATTATTCTTTATTATTTAATTTTTAAAACTTTAGCACTAAAAAAGATTTATAATACAAAATGAAACTGTAGCTACAGAATAATTATTTTTGTACGAAATTCGATCGTTTCAACCTTAAAGGAATTTTGTTTTTAAGATCATATTAAGTATCAAAGAAAAGTTTGAAGCTCTTGTTATCTAAATAATATAAGAAATCGTACAACTTTAAAATTATTAAAAGCTCTTAGAAATATGTCAGAAACAGATATTTACCAGAGCTACAAGATATTGACAAAATTGGTCAACACTTTACAATCTTAAGTTTTCTCATTACTTTCTTCAATATACTATATATTCATAATATATTCTTAAAGTAATAAATTAAAATGTTATAAAAATAAAAAAGAGTGCCATCTAGAAAAAAGTATAAGTATAATTTTTCATAATCGGGAAAGTAAATTATTTTATAAACGATGCAAAATAAATGTCTTATTTCCAGATAAGATACTAAAGTATAAGGACAATTTAATTTTACAAAATGAGCAACTCGTGCTAAATTTATATAACCTTTTTTAAAATTATACCTTTTAAATCAATAAAATTGTACATTTAAAATTATATAAGATCTAATCATCATACAATTTTTCCCTGAAGTTAAAACTGATCTTTTGAGGTTAATTTATTTTCAGCTGCAGAAAATATTTTTTGTTTTACTGTCAAATGTTAAGAGTTTTTTTTGTTTTATTTTTATTTCGACAATTGTCACAAGAAACTTGTGACTGTGAAGAAGTAATATTGGTACGCTAAAGGAACTTAAACGAGCTACAATAGTTAAAAAAATAAATTCATAGTTTTAAATTATTGGAAATAATTTAAATTTATAATTTCAAAAACCAACAGTTTGAGTAATTAAATTATGAGTAATTGAATTAAGAGTAATTATAATAATATTTGATATTACATGATAAATATTTACATTAGATACGTATTTTCTAATTCGAACATTAGTAGTAATCGAATTATTAATTTACTCTTTAAATATAAATATTTTAACTAGATATTTCACGCTACACATGATGTAATATAATTAGTAAATTTAACCGACAGATTAGCTCGGTCGGATAAATGCCTGGCTCGGTGGGCGGACCAAGGGTACTTGGTTCGCGCCCATTAGCCTGGGATTTTTCCGGCACGTGAGATAATCTGAGCGGGAGGTTTGACGTCCAAGTATAATGATGTGCACCGTCGATTATTGTCCGGTACACACCATTAGAATTCGACTGTCGATAAACCGGTTGTACTCAGGAGAGGTTTTCTACAGTTTCCCTCTTCTCTGGCGAGAAAACCCATTGACGGGTGGTCCAGGCAAATGCGAGTACTCCTAATCTCAAAAAGTCGTTCTGTAGAAATGCAAAACTAGTTGGTATATAAGAGTGTGTGTTCTGACAGTTGGCCTAGCTTCAAGTCATTTAAGAAGAAAAAAAAACTATCATAACTAAAAAGCAAGCTCCAGAAAAAATTGGATTGAAATCAAGAAAATCAGATTTTATTTTATTTTTTAAAAATAATCATGATTTTTAACAACTCTGATAGGTGCAAATATTATATTACAGCTAAAATTGAGACAATTCCATTGTTGTCGCGAGATTGTGTTTGAAAGACGAAGTGAAGGATTGTTGTGGCTGAGAAAGTAGTCCACTATTTGTGATATTAAACAGTTTAATCACCGGCCTATAGAAAAACCACGTGTGTTACATAAACTCATTCTTTTTCGTGTCAGTGTACATTTACGTATTCCAACATACCCTGCATAGCTCGTAAATCACGTCCGTCCAACCCCGATACAACAGGACGTCGACTACGAGAGAAAGAGAGAAAGGAAACGGGAGCACAGTGTTGGAGGAGGTTCAAGAGAAACAACACGAAACTGTGTAACAATTGGCATCGGAGTTTAGCCAGTGACAAAAATTAAACATACAAAACGACACAAAGTGATCCCTTTGCAAAGTTAAAGCTTTGTTAAATTGTATTTCCTTTCTTGTACTACCACAACACTTACTGTTGTCCTTTGTCATTTTACAAGCAATAACACTCATTATTTCCACGTAAACAACAGAATTAGTGCAACTCCTATTAATCATGAATTCAGAAAAAAAATTACAACCACCTTAAATAATAATTACCAGTCTTTAGCAAAGTCTGAAATCGTTTACATCTTAAGGGGTTACATCCTGTTAGACAGTCGAAAAAGTCCATATTTTAGGAATTTTTTCTAAGAAAACTAAAAAAATCGCAAACTTCTAATAGTAATAAAAATAACAATAAATCGCTTATGTTTAGTCGTCTTCCAAAAATTTGTATTCCTTTTAATAACGGTTACACACAATTATCAAACATTTTAATGAATTATAATTTTTTGTTGACAATTCCAATTGTTAAAAAAAATCTGAGTTCGATTATAAAACAGGGTAAAGATACAAAAAAAATGGAACCAAACTGGTATTGTTTATAAGTTTAATTGTAATGGTTGTCAGGCTACGTACATCGGTGACTCAAAGCGCAGTTTGGAAAAGAGAAAAACATAATTAAAAAGCTTGTGTTAAAATCTGAGACTGATCGGTTCAGCCATTTTCAAGAAATCTTGCTCACCGACTTTAAAAACATATAGTTTTGAGAAAAACGCGTCCATAAAAAAGGTTTTGAAACCACTTTACTCATAGAAAAAAAATTTTTTTTTAACTTACTTTGAATCATCTATTCCAGGCCTACATAATGAATCTTCAGCACCTTCTAGAACTTCTTTTTGGTCTTGTTAATTCACAATAGGTATAGGTAGAAAAAAGGGACAGACGCACCGACAATGTTTACAAACTTTTCTCTAAATTTGAATTAGAAAAAATGTTTACTAATTTCAATTAGTGACTGACTTTTTGCTTTTGAATAAGTAAATTTTACTAATTAATAGTAATTTCTACTAATTTATTAATTTATCATAACTTATTAAACTATTAGACTGAAGCGATACAATCTCATGAAAGATTGACTCTTGGAAAATGTTACCGGTCCGACTTCAAAGTATTTCCAAAATTTAATCATTACCATTCACTTCGCCGCAAATATCCTGGACCCGAGATACAATGGTGATCATTTAACTCGTTCAAAAAAACTTTGGGAATGGAAGTAATTCTTGACAGGGCAAACTATCTATATGGAGAAAATAGTAACTCAGTGACTGAAATTTTAACAGACTTAGCTCATTATAAAGAGAAACAAGGAACATATAGTTCAGCTTTTGTTCAGAATGCAATCAAGACACTACCACCTATTATTTGGTGGAAAACTAATAATTCTGATCTCAAGTTATCGTCGATCGCAGTAGATATTCTAAGTATGCCAGCAACAAGTGCTGCAACTGAAAGAACTTTCAGTAAATATGGAAATGTGCATACAACGAAAAGAAATCGTTTGTTAACTGATAGAGCAGGAATGTTAACCTACATTTCTTTCAACTTAAAAGTATTTTTGGAGACAGAAGAAAGAGAAAAGCGAAAGCAAAAAAGAAGTCTATTCGTTACTCCCTGGAATGATAATGAATTTGGATTACAAGCGGCGGAATTGGAAGCAGCAAACGATGATAATTCATTCGAGGATAGCGATATTGATACAGATTCAGATCTTTAAAAAGGTTTTTCTGATTGTAGTTATTCAAATTCTATTCGAAAGTTTTATAAAGTATTTACAGATTTTAATTTAAAAATTTTAAGATATTTACTGTTTAAAAATACTAAGACTGTTTAAAAATATGTTTAAAGAGTTTAAATATTAAACATAAAGTTCGTTATTATTTTAAATCACTAAGAGTATTAAAAATGTGATATAATTTATAGGTATAATATGATATACGTGATACTAAAAAATAATTGTTAAAAAGGCGTCTCGTACAGAAAGGAATTACGCTGTTTTTTATTCATTGTTCAAATTATATAATGATTAATAAATTATATAATTTCATATAATAACACTTATGTCGTTTATTTTAACCTACATACTATAAAAATACATATTTAAATTAAAAAAGGCAGATATTAATCATTTAAATGAATATTCTCGTATATTCTCATAAATTCTCTTTTCTTCGGTAATTTACCACAATTTTCTTTCTTACCTTCTCCGGTTTCAATCTTACCGAGAATTTTAAAACACTATTCATGAAATGAGCACCAAAATTATAAAAAAAAAATATACAACTTGGCAGCGGTTTTGTATTTTATTTTGACTGATTTCTTTTTAAATATTGTTATTTGAATATGCGTATATTTGTGTGTTTATTTGTCATTTTATTTTCTATACTTATGTATACATCCCTGACGTCAGGCCTATTTTATTTAAACCTTTGACGGAAATATAAATTTTATTTCTTTTTGTAAATTATTTATGGGTTTATTAATTGAGTATTTTGTATTTTTGTGCAATTTCGTTATTTTATTTAATTATTTAAAATTCTTTGTTTTATAATTTTTATTGTTTTTGTATTTTGTATTGTCGCGGTTTTTATTTATTTTACGAAATAAGAAAATCGTTACAAGACTGACGTGAAATTAATTAAATGGCACTTTATTTAATCTTATTTTAGAGTTTATAATGTGTATAACTATTAAATATTTGATTGCTCCAAATTTAACAAAGTAATATAATCCACGTACCGACATTAATATTTCAGACAAGTCATAAATATTTAATTTTGAAAATTGAAAATTTTATGAATATATTCTGATTTTGTATATAGTGTGTGTACATAAGCCGCAAATTTATGTGGACTAACCTCAGTCGGCCCAAGGGATGGCAATAATTAATAGACGGAAATGGGAGTAGGTGACGAAGATTCTAGATGTCATGGAATTAGTTATAGGATGGTCTCTACACACTAGACTCAATTGGCTTAACCACAGTTAGTCAAACCGTTGCTCCTCGTATATCGAGAATTAAACTTCAGAATCCCTAATTACTTGAGAGGAAGAATATTATTATCAAACACGATTTTTCTCGCAGTAAAAAATTATTTGCATCATTTGCATATAATTTAAAAATAATTTTCCACACTGTTTAAATTATTTCGTTAAAACAAAAATATTCCAGTGAAAATATTCCCTTACAGAATAAATTGGATGTGGAAAAGAGGAAAATGTTAGAAAAGTATATAATATACAATTATTTTTATTAAAATATCGACGTTTATTGGATAGAAATGATTTGATATATATAATTTTTCTGGTTGTGCAACATGTTAATATTTGTTGAAAATAAATTCTCTTTGACTAGACTCAAAAATATGTTTGATATTTTTAAGTTCTAAAGATATTAATACACAATTTTTTTAGCAATGGAGGCAACGTAATCGATGTTGAAAGGAAAAAAATGGAACACGAGGTTGAGCATAAAACTTTGCATGAATGGATTTTGCAGGTTTACAAATAACAGTCAGTATACGGTATTGCATTTCCTTTCGCATGGCATGTTTTTTTTACAATAGTAAACGTCATAATGTATCGAGCAGAACGATACACCCTGCGGACAGAAACCTACCGATTGAAAGAATAACAACTGTAATGGGCCAACGAAACGTGCGTCAGACAATAAATAACATGAAAAATTGCACTCACAATCCGGAAGCATAGATTTTGTATGATTGTTAAAAACTTCTTTCTTCTTATTACTTGTCTCGTAACTTTTCTTAAAAACCAGAATATTTTTTGTAAATTACAACAATTATTACTACAATTCGCGGTATTTGCAAAGATTTATCATTAAATAAACAAAAAGTCACAAATTCTTAAAAATAAATTTTTTGGACCTAAGCCGTGTTTTCTCGTGGACAGTCACATATATATATACTAGGGTGGCCGTTAAAAACGACATTTTGGAATTTTGTCCATTCCGGGTCTCATTTTGTTACAAATTGAAAATAATTATATACGTATTTTTTTATTTTTTTTTTAATTAATATTTAGTGGTGCCTGTAGCCTATTGAAATTTTGCATGTATTTTGCATGGGAAAAAACCTTGTTTTCGTAGATTTCCTGTAAAATCGTTGAAAATTAATATTTTTTGACTGGACTACTCTGTTTCTCTTCATAAATGTTCAAAGAATAATATACAATTTTTGACATATGAAATTTGTTAAGTTAATTATTTTTTACAGGACCCAAAATTTGACCAAAAAAACCAAAATAGGTTATTATTGGCAAAAAATATTAATTCTAAAAAAAACAAGAAATTTAAACTGCTAATCATAGTTTCTATTGTTTTTGAGGTCGCTGATTACAAAATTGAAGTCATATTTCAAAAATTCAAAATAGCGGATCCAATATGGCAGTCATGAAAATTTTAAAATTAATCAATTTCTAGGAAACTTCGTATTAGGAGGTTTTTGGGGTCCCTGATTACAAATCTGAAGTCAGATTTCAAAAATTCAAAATTGCGGATCCAATATGGCGACCATGCAAATTTTTAAATTAATTAATTTTTATGAAACTTTGTATCAAGGTGTTTTTTGAGGTCCCTAGTTATAAATCTGAAGTTAAAAATTTAAACAGGACCTCACTGCTAATCAGAAATTAGAAGGTTAGTATTTATTAGCTAGATAAGGTTCATTCACAAATTAGATGATACGATTTTATATATATTTTGACTCCATCCTCCTTTATTACACTTTCTACATAGTAAAAATTAGAAAATTAGATATGCTGTTACACTTAGATAGTTACACTTAGGAAAAAGGGTACATAAAAGTATGCTTTATTAGTTCACTTTAACTAATCGATTTATTAGAAATATTACTATTTGAATCAGAGATCGACTTTTTGTTATCACAACAGTTATTTCTAATTAACTTAAATTTAGAAAGAACTTTCACAAAAATTTTGTTGGATAATGGGATAAGATATTCCATAATTAAGTTTCTTAAAATATTATTAATTTTTTAAACATTATGCCCGCCATATTGGTTCCAGCACCTTTAATTTTTGAAATCTGACTTCAGATTTGTAATCAGAGACCTCAAAAACAATAGAAACCATGATTAGCACTTTAAATTTCTCGTTTTTTTTAGAATTAATATTTTTTGCCAATAATAACCTATTTTGGTTTTTTTGGTCAAATTTTGGGTCCTGTAAAAAATAATTAACTTAACAAATTTCATATGTCAAAAATTGTATATTATTCTTTGAACATTTATGAAGAGAACAGAGTAGTCCAGTCAAAAAATATTAATTTTCAACAATTTTACAGGAAATCTACGAAAAAAGTTTTTTTCAAATGCAAAATACATGCAAAATTTCAATATGCTACAGGCACCACTAAATATTAATTTAAAAAAAAATAAAAAAATACGTATATAATTTTTTTCAATTTGTGACAAAATGAGACCCGGAAATGGACAAAATTCCAAATTTCGTTTTTAACGGCCACCCTAATATATACCTATAATATATTTTAAATGATATTTACTGCTAGTGTAGTATACTATTTATTTGAAAATAATATAATTATTAGAATAATAAGTTATTGTCATTAAATATATGTATGAATAACAATAATTGTATTATTATTATTATTATTATTATTATTATTATTATTAATTCATATATTCACATTACATTGAATAAACGTGAGAAGCTAGTAAATTTGGGTAAATTATTTAAAATTAAAAAACTGAAATATTGAAATCGAACCTAAAATTTTAAATATTAGCACTGCTCATTAGCCCTGATTAGCTTGTTCAGTCTAGACCAACGTGTGGTTCGATCGTCACTGGTCTGATTAGCCCATGATCAGACAGTCTTTTCAGCACCCAGTTAGAGAATAGACTGTCTTTCTGGCACCACACTAGAACCCAACAATTTTTCTACACGGGCAAATATTACGTCAAAATATTCAGTAATTTTTGAGATGGCAAAATTTTGGAAAAATTTTGAAATCGTTATATCTTCTTTCTATCTAACCCAAATCACTTAATTTTTTTGGAAAAAATTCAGCATAAAAAAACGAAATAAATTTTTACTTACTTGATTACTTACTTACTCTGATCGGGATCTATTGTTCCTGGTAAAGCTAAAATCGGTGAATTTTGACAAAGCATTAACTTGGTTTTGATTTGAAGTGAAATTTCATACGTATATATATATTTAAAAATAAGACCAATCCATGGATTATTTTAATCATTTTTGGTGTTAATTTAATCTGCAACGCTTTTTAATACCTTACAATTTACTATGGTGTAACCATTTTCTCATAAGCAATGTCTCCTTGGACATTTCAGTTTTATTTCAAATTTAAACTACTGAGCAACGACTGCTACTTATATATGTTCAAGAAAAAAAAGAAGGAAAAAGGAGAAAAACATAAAAAAAATCTCTCAAAATATAAAAAGGTGTGTTAAGACAAAAATGATAAAATGTTAAAACCTCTAATTCTGAACTAAAAACGTTTCTTTAATTTCTCTGCTTTCAACAGCAATTACAAAAAATATTGCAATTTCAATTTTTATAATTAAAAACTCCCCTATACGAAAGAAAACAATTTTTAAAAATACTACACGGTTTGTAATTTTAAAAAAATCGACAAATAAATAAGAGTTCTGATTGCCGCCCTTTGTTAAAGAATATCAAAAATAAACGTCAAAAGAATCGATAATTTAATTATCGAATGTAAAAATGAAAATATTACTTGAACCTCGGAAACAGAAGTTTTCGTTCAGATATACAGTGTTGTAAATTCATTGCAGACATTTGTAACTCCTAGAATTGTGTTTCTGATAAAATATATCGTCATCGGATTTAATTTTAACGAACTACTTACGAGCGCAAGATAAGCCCACTAACGACAGAAGAACGGTTCACTGTGGTAATAACGGAGACGTATAATAAAAGCAACTACTTTTCACGTTGCAATATACGAATTACTTCTTTTTTTTATGGAGATTCTATGTTTCTCTCGGAAAGAAATAAAAACGTCACGTCTTTCTTATTAAATTATGATCATTTTTTAATTTATTTTTCAGCAAAAATGTTATTGCAAAACAAGAGCAAAGAAAGTTTTTCATTTACTTTCTAAAATAGCAAAGAAAATATTATAAATAACATTTATAAATTCAAATACTTTAATAAAAATCTCTTGTTTTCTTAAGAAAAAAAAATTACTCTGATTGATCTCAGTTACAAGAAGAAAACTTTCTGGAGAAAAAAAAAGGAAACTTTCATGTATATAATGAAACTTTATAAATTCTTATTATTTCAGAAATTTTTTCTATTATTTTTCTTTTTCATTGCAAGAGCTAAAGTTAAAGAAAAGTACAGAATGTACTTAAATAATGAAATTATTTCAATTCTTTCGAACAGCATAAGCCCCCAGTAGTACGAGTCGAGCTTCAGGTAGACAAAGGCAACTTTTCCTTTCTCCTCCTAAGACCTACAGAGTGGCAGCAACAAATTTTTTTTTTTTTTTTTGAACTTTTTCTTTATATTCTCTAAAAAATTAAGAAAAAGTAATTCCTTTTTATGGAGAGTCGACTATACATGGCATTTGACAAACAAAATCTATGGATCTATTTTCCATTTACAAGTTTCACTATGGGTGAGGAAACTTAGTTTACGGCTTAAAGTACTGAAAAAGTGTGCATCCGGATTTGAGAAAAGAGTAGTCCGCTATAAAGCCATCGGGGCAGATAACGTTTATGCAGAGAAGAGAAGAAGCGTCGCGAGTTGAAATATCTGTTTACCAGAAACTTCTTGAAGATCATTCAGAACGTGCTTCGAAAGGTCGATCGCGAGTGGTTGTTTCACCCCTTTAAACCTCTGACTACCGACTTTTCCGAACGTGCTGTTGCCGTTGCTATATATTAAAGTGTGGCGCGAAGCACAAACAAAAGTGTCAAATCGGTTGGATCAGCTTCAGATTCAAACTTGATAATTTAGCATAAACTAAAGTGCACATGTAATATAAATTTCGAAATCGTATATAAACATGCAAATATTTTCTTTATCAATTATCTACATTGTTATTAAATTCAGCCAAGAAGTAATTTTCAACATGGGCGATTCTTCTGAAACTCACATTTTTTGTATCTTGATTAATTTTATAAAATATACACGGAAAAAAAAGTTCACGAATCTCTCGTGAACTAGTATATCACTTTTGGATGGGACACAAAATTATTGAAAATCAACAAACGCAGTTCGTCAAAATTTCATCAACTCCTTCACTAGAAACATAGTACGGTTTCCGAACTTTTCGTCAAAGTTAACGAAAAATTCGTGAACTTTTAAAAAATGCTGAAAACAAGAAAAAATAATTTCCAAACACTACTTTTTTATATTTCACTTAATTTGATAATTTGACGTCTATACGCACCCAACTACACAGAATACACAATTTTATCGCCATTAAAATTCGTAATTCGCTTCACGGGATTCGAACCTAGTACCCTATACCCTATAACATAATATTTCTAACAACTAACCGCCACGGCTAAATCTAGATACACTGTCCTTTGACAATTGAAACGATTAGCTTTGTCTGCTGTAAAACTCAGGACCGTGCAAAGTAGAAAAAGTCCCTTATCGTAACTTTTAATTCATTTTATGAATTATTTGTTTCACAAAGGAAATTAGCAAACAAAAATATTCACTAAGTAATAAAAAACACTGATTCTAAAGATAACTTTCATCAAAGAATTTTCCCGAATGTAAACACCGATTACACCGACTGAATGATGAATGCTTGATCAGCCATATTTGATGCGCATTACGAACTGCGCATACTACTGACACTCGCGAGTTCACGATTTTTTCGTGAACTTGTACCTCTACTTTTGACGAACTACTCTTCCTTAACAGTTCATCAAAAATTCATTAACTTTGTTTCAGTTTTTCGTTGACGTTCGCCATTTCTAATCAAAAGTGAATGAAAATTTTGAAATTTTCTGTCCCATCCAAAAGTGATATACTAGTTCACGAGAGATTCGTGAACTTTTTTTTCCGTGTACTCTCTAATAATTATTAACCATTTTCATAGCCAAAAGTTAATATGTGACAGGGACAGTTATAAAAGGGACCTACACGGAAAAAAAGTACGTGAAATTTTCATTGACTCGGTACTTGACTTTTGGATACGACACAAAATACTAAAAACAGTCTAGTACTTTTGCATGAGAGTTTCAAAAGCAGTCAATGAAAATTTCTAGTACCTTGCTTGAGAATTTCATTGACTTTCAAAAAAACTGTAAAATAAAAAAAATAATTTCCACTTGTTCACACCGTTTTTCTGAAATTCACTCATTCATTCACATATTTGGATAATTAATCACACAAACAAAGAACAATTATTGTATCACTTTTCGACGTTCGGCAACACTTATGAACTAACCTGTAACACACACATATATTCGCGTATAACTTAAATATAAACACACACTTAACACTTAAAAGTACGTATCGAATTGTTCTTATATACCACATGGTGAAATTTTTCACGACTTCTGAGACATACTATTTCACTGAAAACTGAGACTTACATAACATTCTGTTTTGTGAGAAACACAAAATAAAAAATATTTTTTTGAAAGTCAATTCTTGAAGACAAATATATATTAACACTATTTGTTTTTCATAAAATAATAGTATATTCACATCTGAAATTAACACAAATGGAAACAGACGATCAGCTGGCATTTACCTTGGGTAGAAACGCGCAACGCACACTGCGCATGCTCTACAGAATTTTCAAGCGCAGTCAACTAATCTTTCACGTACTTTATAAAACTGAACAAATGACTTTTCGTTAAAATTTAAAAAACACTGTTGCCCATACTAGTACTAGAATAACTCTAGGACTTTTCTATATTTTCTAATAAAAAGTATATGATACAGCCTTGTATTTTGTGTCCTATCCAAAAGTCAAGCATTTTCAAGGAAGGATTCACGTACATACTTTTTTTCCGTGTACGGTCTATAAGAATCACTAATCAATAAAAATTGATTTTTTCGAACCGTAGGTCCCTTTTAACTGTCCCTGTCACATATATTAGAAAAATCTTCAAATGGTTTTTAAAAAAATGCAATTTAACTTTTTCAAAAAAAATTGATTCTACAGAATTTTTGGTAAAAGTATGTAAAATTCAAATTTTCAAAAATTTAATTTGAAACTTTTTGAAAATTCAATTATTTCTAAAAATTTATGCTATATTGCTTTTAATATTTAATTATTATCTAAAATTTTAACTGAAATATTCGTTGTTAAATCAATTTTTATTAGAAAATTCTTATTCTACGAGAATTCAATTATTTAAATACAAAAATAAATAATTTATTAAATAATTGATTACTTCTTAAAAATAAATTCTCATAAAGAATTTTATCAACAAATTTTGAAATAATTGAATTCTATTGTAGAATTTTAATAAAAAGTTTAAGAACAAAACATTCTTTGAGAAATTCGATTAAAATTGTAGGTATTAAAAATAATTAAAATTCTGCGTTTAGTTTTATTATTTATGAAATAATTTATTTCATAAACAGAATTTTATTATTTTTAAAAATAATTGTATCTCTGAAAAAAATTTTATTTTTTATGCAAATAATTGAATTGTTGCGAAGAAATTTATAAAAAATTTGTAAATAATTGAATTCCTGTGAAATTTGTATTATTTATGAAAATAATTAAATGTTTGCTTACAATTTTATTAAAATTTTTTAAAGTACCTACCCAGGCGCGAAAGACCAATGCTGACGATAGATTAAAGGTTGATTGAGTCTTGAACGCTCAGTGTGGGTAACTCACAGTAGAAGCAGTCTTTACATCACTGTCAATCAATATTAGTTCAATATTGGTTCAACATTGGACCCAATGCTCGTCCCATGCTCGATTCAAGACTCGGTCAGTCTTTATGAGTGAAGCTCGAACATCTAATCTTGATTCAAGCTTGAATCAATCTTTACTCAATATTCAGTTTATCTTTATTTATTACCGTGTTCACTTAATTAAATAATATTATAATAATTATAATTATAATAATTGTTTCAAATAATAATAATAATAATTAACATTAAGTTATCAATTGATAAATAAATATATTATTAATTGTAACATTCATATTTAAAGAAAGTTAAATGGAAAATTTTTTTTTATAAATGTTTTCAAAATTATTATAGATAATTAATAAATAATAATTAAAATGTGCAATAAATATTCCTGACACTGCATCATATTTAATCATTTTATTAATTATGTTAACTTTTAATATTAATTTAATTAATTATTATTTATTTATTTATTAATTATTATAATTTTAATAATTATTATTCAATTAATAAATATTATTATAATTAATAATAATTATAATATTTAACATTATAATCCATTATTATTCCAAATTATATTTATTTACATAATATATTATTAATATATCTAATAATAAATGTTAATAATTTTGTTACTGAATAATAAAAAATATCAATTATTTATCGATGTTTATTAAATTATCCATTAAATATTTTTAATTGTAAAATGTTTTAGTCATAGTTTTCACTTTGCCCTTATAAGTAACAAAGTATACGGCACTGGCATTAATATATTACATTAGCCCGAGGTCTCATCGAGACTCAGTGGCCGTGCGGATTAAGTGGTTGCGTCTAGGACTTCCGGAATGCGTCTGGGGCGGGGGGACGTGAGTTCGATCCCACATGCGAGCGGATTTTTTCATTATAAGCGGTTACATAAAATAATATAATTACTATTTAATCTGTATAATTAATAAGTGTTGTGAATAAAAACTTGTGAACTTGTTTGTGAATAATATTAAAAGTCTGTCAAAAATGAAGTTAAAAAATGTACAAATTATCACAAATTGTGTTTTTTTTTTGCTAAAATTATTTTTCAATATTATTATGTTAAATGACATTTATTGTTAGTAATATAATATTTATATGAAAATAATATAATTATTATAATAATAACTTATTGTCATTAAATATGTAAATACATATATATTAATAACAATACTGTTTATTATTAATAATAATAATTAATATATTCACGTTATATTGAATGAACGCGTGAAAAGCGTGTAAATTTGGGAACAGTGGAAGTAGTCTTGTTCAGTCCTGCTTTCGGTTTCCGCAGCATTGATTGAAGATTGAACGCCAGTCTTCAACAAAGACTGAGCGTCAGGTTTACATCGATGTTACTATTCCGGACTCAAGTAGCCTTGCTTTCGCTGTCCCACCAATCTTCAACCAATACTGACCAAGTCTCAATCAAGCTTCGTAAAGCCTGAACTCACTGTCAGCTCGCGCCTGGGTAATTGAAATTTTTGTTAAGAATTTTATTCAAATTTTTGTATAAATAATTGAATTTCAGAGAAGAATTTCATTCAAATTCTTAAAAATAATTGAAATTTTAAGCATAATTTAAAAAATGTTTGAAAATAATTGAATTTCTGTGAAGAATTTTGTTGCATTTAAAAATAATTGAATTTCTGCGATTATTTGTAACTTTTTTAAAATTCATTGTTTTTAGTGTTTTTAACTAAAGTTCTTCCATAAGATAATTATGTTCACTAATTAATTAAATATATATGTATATTGAAAAATTTAACTAATTTCAAAAGAACTTGAATTATAAAAATTTTTCAAAAATATTTTTAAAATAATTGATTTTTTTTGCAAAATTTTATTGAAAATAATTCAATTCCTGCAAAAACTTCAAAATAATTAGAATTCTTGAAATAAATTTATCCACATTTGTAAGAATAATTAAATTCAGATATTTTTTTAAAATTGTATTGAAAGTAATTGAATTTTTGCAAAAAATTTTTAAATAATTGAAATTCTGACAAGAAATTTAAAAAAAATTAAGAATAATTGAATTTCTGTGATAAATTTTTTAAAATAATTGAATTTCTGAAAAAAGTTCAAAATAATTTAAATTCTTCAAAGAAATTGATCATCATTTCTAAAAATTATTGAATTCAGATATTTTATTAAAATTGTATTGAAAGTAATTGAATTTTTGTAAGAAATTTTATTGAAAATAATGGAAATTTTGTCAAGAAATTTTAAAAAAATTTTAAGAAAAATTCAATTCTTTCGAGAAATTTTTTTGAAAATAATTGAAATTCTGCTTAGAAATTTATAAAAAATTTTAAGAATTATTAAATTCTTTCGTGAAATTTTATTGCAAATAATTAAATTCATGCTTTGTTGCATGAATTTAATTATTTTCAAGAAAGTTTCTAATTAAATTAATTGAAAATTGAAGTTTTATAAAATTTCAAATTGAAACCTTTTAAAGTTCATTTATTTATAAAAATTGTAAACGCAACTCGTTTTATATCCAATTTATAGTTTAAGAGGCAAACCAAAAATACCCCAAAATTCAAAATTTTTTTATGAATTCTAAAAATTTTATTTTTCCAGTACTTTTAATAAAGTTCCCTGACTTTTTCCTAATTTCCTGAACAATTCTATTTTTCCCGACATTTCCCAGAATTTCCTGATTTTTCTTTTCAATAGAAGTTTCAATAGAAAAATTCCAAAATAAAAAAAATAAATTAAAAAATCGAATTTTAGAAGTTTCATAAATTTCAGAAGAAAAATCACTTGTCAACGAAATTTTGAACAATTTTAATTTCGTGCTTTTGAAAACTGGGCTATATGCCATTTACAATTTTACGTCATTTCAACGTATGAATATTCATGGCTAATTTGTAAGAAGCTCTACAAACAACGAAGACTCACATGAGCACATCCCTTTTCTCTCTTTCGCACCTTCTCTCCATTTCACTCATCCATCTCAACACGAACTGTTTCTCTATATACTGTTTTGCATACTTAGACATTTATTGAGTAGGTACGGTTTACCTTTAATTAGCGTCAGAATGAATAAAAGATTCTTCCCATCGCGTCGAGTGTCTTTTGCTCTAAAAACACGTGCCTCACACTTTCGTAGTGTTTCGTATGTGAAAACAATTTATAAACATTTTTCGCAACACCCCGCTTTACATATATGAGCTCAAGAAAATAACTACTATTTTATAATCGAATTAATATTCATTGACAACCATTTTTTTTAATGTTTCATACTAATTTCAATATAAGGATAAAGTTTTTCTAAGGATATCAAATTGAGACAAAAAACTTATCAAAATTGTTGAGAATTTTGGTAAATGTTTACTCTCTAAATATCTCAGAAACCTAATTTTTTGTAACCACTTTGTACATATATATGTGTAAAAATTACGAGAATGTTCCTTCAAAAATTGTGATTTATACTTTTTAATTTTTTATTCTTTGGACAATGATTTTGAACTTAACAATATTATAACCGGTGCAAATTTTCTAATGATATGAAATTAAGACAAAAAACGTATAAACATTGTTGTGATGCAACGTTTTGATGCTGTAATAATCTCAAATTGAGAGTCTTAGAAAACTTTACGTTTTTTGATCGAACCTTCAATCGTTAGTAAAATTATTACAACATCATTTGCTGGACGACTATTCGTCAATTTATTAACATTTTTTTATTAATTTTGATTTAGCGAGAAGTAAATAGTTCAAAAAATGGGAAAAATATTGCATAGTGATAAACTATGCAATAAACTATTTCTTTGCATAGTGATTAACATTTTTTTATTAATTTTGATTTAGCGAGAAGTAAATAGTTCAAAAAGTAGGAAAAATATTGCATAGTGATAATCTCGAATCTTTGTTTCAATCAAGAAGAAGAAGAAGAAGAAGAAGAAGAAGAAGAAGAAGAAGAAGAAGAAGAAGAAGAAGAAATTCCGGTAAAAGTTTCTATCCGAAATTGCGCTATATGGATCCATTGTATCGAAGCGACAAGAGTTTGCCCAAATGTTGTAAACACTTTAAATAAATTACCTTCTCCACATCTTGGAGAGTAATCACACAACGTCCACAAGATTTATTTCTCATGTTTGCTTCCTAACAATCGTTTCCCTTTCGTTTCTCCTTTCTGTTTATCATATTTCTCTCTTCCCCCTTCATGTCCGACCAATCCTCGCAAGCATCAAAGAAATTTCACCCTCTCCACTCTTGCATTCATCGCAGCACGACGTTCATAAAATGCAAATATTATTAGTAGCTCCCTTCGTATTCTTTCCCTGTGTACTATAGGTAACCACAAAACACAAAACACACAATACTTGATATTCAAAACGTTGAGCTTTATGACGGACGTGGAGCAACTCGTTCTCGGTCTAGACCTGTCTCGTCGTGATAAAAACGACTTTAATGTCATAATTATTGTTTAGTGGCTTTGCCGTGTGTTGTACGACACAGCAAAGAGCGAGGCGAACTTTCGTTGATTTTACGACCAATTCCTACGAGCACTAAAGACGTCTTCATTTTTATTAAATTTTTCCTCCCTCGCAATTGCAGTTATAAACGGTATTCGACGATAAAAAGCCTCAAAGTGCTGAAAAGTATAGCTGCAATGGCTAAAGAGTCCAACATCTCTCGAGAGAGTCTCGTTAGATTCAAAACGATTCAGAGGCACTCTCATATTGGTAGTTCTCTAATTTCAAATGTGCAACCGTAAAATATCATTAATGTTGTATTACTGCCTTGTAATTTATTTCCTTAATTATTTCAAAATTTCATTCCATCCCTCTCTCTCTCTCTCTCTCTCTTATTTTTCTCTAGCAATTTTTTATTATATTGCGATTATTTTTCTTTTGCAATTTTCAACAAAACTGAATTATATTTTAAAAATCCTACTATCAATTAAAATTTTTTTATAAAACTATATTAATTGAACCCATGCGCAGGGAAATTGTAGCCATTCCACAATTTTCAAATCGAGTCGTTATACTTTTAATCCCTAGTGAGCACTGCATTCATTATTTTTATCTGCGTATATAGAGAATGAATGAAAAAATGCCAATATTGTGAAATCACACCAAACAAGTGGTTGAACTTTGTCTAACGATAAATTTTTTACTGTTCATACAACCATATTCTGGCGATTTTTTTTTTGCGAAAAAAACAAAAAAATTCCATAACAAATGGCAAAATCAGTGACTAAAAACAAAGTTTTTTGCAAATATTACAATACACGGAGAAAATTTTTCTGTTAATGATTACAATAGTCGAACAGTACTGCTCGGATATGTGACCACTTTTCGTAATGCCTAAAGTAGCTTTGTTGTAACAATTCTGTAAGTCGAACGTACTCATTAAAAATTTATTTAAAATAAATACGAACTAAATATAAGTGAGCACAAAGTCTATGTGACTGATTACAATAGTCTACGTTAAAAGGAAATCTTGAATTCTATCCACATTTGCAGCAATCTAAGGGAATCAGTGATACAGACTGTAGTAGCCTTTACAACAGGACTCGATTTGAAAATTGTGGAATGGCTACAATTTCCCTGCGCATGGGTTAAAAAAGAAAATTTTCAACTAAAATAAAATTTTTTTGTAATTCATGACTTCTAATCATGTATTGCACATTAATTTCACTCTTCCAAGACTACCCACTTCAAGATTAATTATATTATTAAACTAGACAATTTCACTAAACCCTAAGTACATAAATCTAACTTAAATACTAAACGCATAACATAATAACGATCGCTATTTACACATATTTATACATGACTTAAACTTCCTTATATACTAACTGCTATGAAAGTTCACCGCTTGCGAGAAAGACTTATCCACTTTAAATGTAAAAAAATCACTTCGTTCTCAATAATTAATACAATTATTGTTCATTGTTAGTCTTTAATATTGTAAGGTCTGTTTTTTATTACATTTCCATAGTGAAATTTTTTTTTTCTAACACACGCACCGAAGGTACAAGATTTCTTGCCTCACTGTAAAAAAAAGGTTCTAAATTAGAGCTAATTTCGGTATTGAAATAGAACCAAATTACGATTTAGTACCAAAATTGGTACTAAATTAGTACCTTTCTTTTTACAGTGCTGTATAAATTGTTATATAATTTACACAACTTACGTAAGTTACATAACTTACGCAAGTTACGTAAATAACAAAAGTAAGTTACACAAATAAGTAAGTTAACTTACGTAAATTACGTAAGTTACGTAAAATATAAGTTACATAAGTAATGTAAGTTACGTAAATAACGTAAGTTGTACTTACGTAAATAACTTAAGTTACGTAATGGACGAATTATTGTAAATTGCACTAATTAGGCAACTTACGTACTTTACGCAAGTCATGAATTACAAAAAAAAATTATTTTAGTTGAAAATTTTCTTTTTTTACTTTACAACAGTCATTTGTAATCAGAAATATAGCAATAGTAGTCTTTACGAAGAACTATAGTAAAATAAGAAGGCAAGGCAGCCGCGGTCACCTTATTTTACAATAGTCCTGTTGTAAAGGCTACTACAGTCTGTATCACTGATTCCCTTAGACCGCTACAAATGTGAACAGTATCCAAGATTTCCTTTTAACGTAGACTATTGTAATTATAACAAGTCTCTGCGTGAATGCTTACAGTACCCTTTCTGAACCTGTACATCTAAACTATTAATGATTCCAAAAAATAAATTTCAACACGATTAATACAGTGTTTGGATTCATTAAAGTAACTATAGTAATCGCTCCTACTAAATTCTTAATAAATTACATAGTTTTCGTAATCATTACAAAAAGTGGTCACATATCCGAGCTGTATAATATAGACTATTGTAATCATTACGAAAGAAATTTTCTCCGTGTACATATTACAGCTCGGATATGTGACCACTTTTTGGAATGATTACGAAGACTATGTAATGAGTTAAGAATTGAGTAGGAACGATTACTATAGCTGTTGTAAGCGATACCTTCATGTTTGTACTCCTTACAACAGCTATAGTAATCATCACAAAAAGTGGTCACATATTCGAACAGTAATATAGACTATTGTAATCATTATGAATAAATTTTTCTCCGTGTATGATTATTTGCACTGAAAAAAATAGGTCTTTGAATCAAACATAATTATCGCTTTTATAAACTTTTCTTTAGTAATCAAAAGCGAATTTAATTTAATTTAATTTAATTTAATTTAATTTCGATTTTAAATCGAAGCGAAGGTAATAAATTTGATTGAATATACAAATTATTTAATTAAATTATAAAATATATTTAATTCAATTAGAAAGTAATGTTTACTTCAAATATATATTTTTTTGGTTAATTACACAGGGCCACGAAATTTTTTTAAAGAAAGTATTGAGTGGACTATGTTTTTTATATGTTTTTTGGGTCACTGAATTCAAATTCGAACTCAGTTTTCCGCCATCACATCAAGTTTCTTCACAAATTAATAAAATTCGAAAAAAACTGACTGTAAACAAGATTTAAATAAAAATAAGCAAAAGATTCTATTAAAAAACAACTTTAAAACACTGAAAAAATATTATATAATGGTAAACAATCAAAAAAACTCGTAAATATTCAAAATTTAAGATGCCGGATCCAATATGGCGTCAATTTTTTTAAAATTACCCAATTCGTCTAAATCTTGTTACTTGGGGGTTTTTGGGGTTGCTAAGTACGAATTTCACCTTAGTTTTCAAAAATTCAAAAACTGATAAATTTTTAAATAATTCGTTAGCCATATTGGATCCGCCATTTTGGATTTTTTAAAACTAAGGTGAAATTCGTATTCAGCGACCCCAAGAACCCCTAAGTAACAAATTTCAAGTAAATCTGGTACATTTTTGAAAAATTCGACAGCCATATTGGATCCGCCATTTTGAAGAAATTTGACGTAATGGCGCAAAACTGAGTTCGGATTCGAATTCAGCGACCCAAAAGGCATATAAAAAACATGGTCCGGTCAATACTTTCTTTAAAAAAAATTTGGTGGTCCTGTGTTATCTATTGTTGCTACGACAACAACAATTCAACTATTATCTATAATTTTTAATGAAATTCATTTTTAAATCAATTTTTATTAGAAAATTCAAAAAGAATCGAATCATTAAAATACTAAAATAAATAATTTATTTAATAATTTAAAGTTTCTCAAAATTGAATTCTCATCAACAAATTTTGAAATAATTAACTTATTTCAACAAATTTTAATAAAATTTTTAAGAATAATTACATTTACCGGGGAATTCGATTAAAATTGTATTAAAAATAATTGCGATGAGTTTTATTATTTATGAAAATAATGATTCAATCTCTGTAAAACATCCCAACGGGAAGTTGCCAATGTTAACGATTGGTTCAATAATGGGCCATGCTTGGTGCCCAATGGTTTTTTCTTGGCAAAACAATTGGCAACCATCATTGGACCACCAATGGTTTAAACTTGGGATGATCACGCTACTGCCAATGATCGGTAGCCAAGCATCGGGCCAATATTAGTTGCCAAGGAATTGCCAAGGAAACAAAATCGATTTTCAAAAGCTTGATTTTTTATTGGCAGCCAACAAAAAACCAAGGTTTTGAAAATTGATTTTTTTAATTATTAATTAAAATATATTTTTCAAAAATATATATTTTTTTAAATTAATAGAACATATTAATTTAATTTGTCACCTCTGGTAAAACAAAGATGAAAGACTGATAAATTCCCTCACTTTATATCTTACAGTGGAGGGATAACTGTGAATGTCTTTGCGAGAGAGGAGCAGGTACTTATATAGAGCCAGTGAAACAGGTCACAAGCGAGAAGAAATCACTAGCATGCACTCTGGCGGCGCTTGTCGGAAGTGGCGCAACGTTGGTTGCCAAGCGCTGTGTCGATAACGTCAGGATATGCATGCGCGCCAGAAAACAGTTCCGACAAGCGCCGCCAGAGTGCATGCTAGTGATTTCTTCTCGCTTGTGACCTGTTTCACTGGCTCTATATAAGTACCTGCTCCTCTCTCGCAAAGACATTCACAGTTATCCCTCCACTGTAAAATATAAAGTGAGGGAATTTATCAGTCTTTCATCTTTGTTTTACCAGAGGTGACAAATTAAATTAATATGTTCTATTAATTTAAAAAAATATATATTTTTAAAAAATATATTTTTTTAAAATAAATTTTTGAAAAATATATTTTTCAAAAATAAATTTTAATTAATAATTAAAAAAAATAAATTTTCAAAACCTTGGTTTTTTGTTGGCTGCCAATAAAAAATCAAGCTTTTGAAAATCGATTTTGTTTCCTTGGCAATTCCTTGGCAACTAATATTGGCCCGATGCTTGGCTACCGATCATTGGCAGTAGCGTGATCATCCCAAGTTTAAACCATTGGTGGTCCAATGATGGTTGCCATTAATGTTCCAATAATGGAACGGAGTTCGCCAAGCATGGCCCATTATTGAACCAATCGTTTACTTCCCATTGGGATTTTATTATTTATAAAAATAATAGAATTCTTGCTAAAAAAATTTTATAAAATATTTGAAAATAATTGAATTCCTGTGAAATTTTTATTATTTATGAAAATAAATAAATGCTTCTTGGAATTTTATCAATTTTTCTTTAAATAATTGAATTCTTTTAGGAATATTTTTTATTAAAATAGTAGATATTGGAAATCTTTGAATTCAGGAAAATTTTTTTAAAATAATTGAAATTTCGCAAAGAATGTTATTCAAATTCTTGAAAATAATTAAATTTCAGAAAAGAATTTTGTTATTTATAAAGAAAATTGAATTTTTTGCAAGAATTTTGTTAACTTTTTGATCATAATTGAATTCAATTAAAATTGTATTGAAAATAATTAAAAGTAATTAAAAATGTTTGCGTAGAACTTTATCAACATTTTTTTAAGTAATTGAATACATTTGGAAAATTTCTTTTAAATCTAGTAATTATTGAAAATAATTGAATTGAGGAGCAGAATTTTGTTATTTATACAGATATGTAATTGAATTTTTGACAAGAATTTTACTAAATTTTTGAACATAATTGAATTCAATTAAAATTGTATTAAAAATAATTGAAATTCCGAAAAAGTAATTTATAATTTATGAAAATAATTGAATTATTGCTAAGAAATTTATAAAAAATTTGTAAATAATTTTTATTTTACCCAATTAAGGCCAAAAACAATTTAAATACGTTTCCTTTATAGTTACATATATTATATTATTAATTGGACGTAGGTAAAATATTTCTCTTTTACTATAATAAGCAAATGTCTAATATTAATAAATTTTCAAACTTACGAACCAGAGTAAAGAAGAAAATTCCCATTAGAAACTCACCTATAACAGAAAAGGAAAAAAAAATGATTAATTATTCCATTATTATAGAAAAAAAACCATTTATTACTTTAAAAAAAAAATAACTTTTCATATTTAATAATAATTAGTTGCGACAAAAAAAATTGAGCTATAAAAATTTCAGAAACTCACTTGAAACTTTTTTTTCATCAGGAAACTTATAATCAGGAGTAGAATGTTTTTTTCAAACTTGAGGTGTGTCGAACTAGCCGGTTATCTAGTCGGAAGGGCTAATTTCTATACAGGAAGACATAGGCGAGAAAAATGAAACAAGGAAACTTTCATTTTAACCTCCGCAGTACACTATACAAAGTTGCGGAAACAACGAACTAACGATGCATACTTCTGGAAACTATGTTATTTTCTCTTTTATACTTTTCCTTAAGCTTTCCCTCTATATCTCCTTTTTTTCTTTGTCTTTAACATTTTCTCACCCCTTCAACTTTCAGTATTATAGTCTATCATAGTCACCGGATATTCTCGGTTAATAATCTCGTTACTAATGCGTGACCCAACACGAACATTTTCTCAACTATACGTGTATACTCCTTCAGTAATAGGCTACTTCGTCATTTCTGAGCTTTACTTTCGTGCAGGAGAAGAGTATAATTATTGTAACGCTATAAAAGAGAAAGTGAAAAACATTTTGTTTCACATTTCTCGAATTTATTTTGGATAAATTTTATTGAAAATAGAAAAAGTCACTCGGCTAATCGTTTACAGTTTTTCTAAGGATATTAAATTGAGACAAAAAACGAATCAAAATGTTGCAACATTTTAATTCGTTTTTTGTCTCAATTTAATATCCTTAGAAAAAATGGAAACGTTTTTTTCTATTTTCAATAAAATTTTGCATCTCAAAGTATGACTTCATTTCTAGTTGAAAATAAAAAATTTTTTTGTGAATAATTATTTTATAGTGAGGACAAGATGAGAGAAAAAACTACGAAATCTTTATTTGAATATTACAGCATCGATAAAAATGTTAAACAGGCAGGCAATTAATTTCGAGCAAATTAATAATTATAATAGTCATTAAATATTCCCGAGTTTCTGTCCGTTCATTGAAAAGTTGTATCAATTTTATCGATATTAATTACTGCCGTCTCCTCACAGCAGAATGTAAAATATATGCACTGAAAAATGGTCTACTAATTTCAACTCATCCTTTTGTCAGTTTATTTCATAATTAAAATACAATTAACGAAAAGTAATAAATTCTGGAAGACAAATTCTTTTTTTTAAATTAAAATGTTTTTTGTATGTAACAATAAAAAACATTTTTCTCACTGTATTAGATGGATAAAGAATTTAATTTTCAACAAATTTTCATGTCTCAATTTGATATCCTTAGAAAAAATGTGATTTTGAAAAAGTAGATCAATTATTATTTTTAAAAAACCTAGTACTTTATTCTGGAAAGCTTTAATTTTTTAACGGCATTTTTTTATATTAATAATAAAACAACTAAAACTAAAATATTTATAGAAACATATAAAATTTATATGAATAACCAGTGAATGAAAGCTTTGTACGAGTGAATGGATAAACATTTATTTTTATATTTCTTCTATATAAATTTTATACAAGAAAAACAAAGCTTTAAAAATATTAATTTTCCATTTTTTGTAAAAAATAATTGTTATTTTTATTTATAATACTTTTTTGAGTGTTGATTGGTATTTAACCAATTAGATTGAAATTAATTTTCTTGATGATTATTAATTTTAATTAATGAAGAAAAAACAAAATTTTAAGAAAAGTAAAAAGTTAATGTTTAGAATTTTTTAAAAACGTCCTAAGTATGAAAACCACCAGGGCTTAATAACGGCCCAGCACTGGCAAAGTTGCCAAGACTAGGGTCTTGGCAGATATTTTTGGGACGACTCTTGTGATGTTATTGTTAATTACGGTTGGACGTCAGCAAACGTTAATGGCGCAATATTGACTGCCATTACACTGTAAAAAATTTAGGGAGTTGACGGTCATCACTGTTGGAAGTGCAATTTTTCGAGTTAAAAATCAACTCCAAAAGGGAGTTAATTATAAAATTAACTCCCTTTTGGAGTTAATTCTTATTTTCACCGTGTAAATCTTAACTCCCTTCGTCCAATTCCCTTCGCTTTAACTCCCAAATGGGTGCGACTTTTATAGAATCCCCTGGGGAGTTAAAATTTGAATCCCTTTTTTACAGTGTACTTACAAAATACAAAAACTAAAATAAATTATTACATTTTTTATTAATTAACTAATTAATTTATCATATTTATACGGATTTTATTTCACTCTGCTACTCTGACGTGAAGTCAAGAAAGCATAAAGGTTTTATAAGCATATTTATCGATATTGTGATATTATTGGGGCGAGGTACGTTCCAATATTTGCAATTGTATTTTGCTATCATAGCAGATACAAAATTTTTACTATTAATGTGCCATTACTGAGCCGAACAACGTCCCAATATTCTGAAACTGAAATTACCAACGTTTATTCGACGAAAATTTTCACTTTAGCTAATTATAATTAGCAAAAGTAAAAATTTTCGTCAAATAAACGTTGGTAATTTCGTATTAATTATTTCGTTTGAATCTGATGCAAAAAATTAAAAATGGCGGATTTAAAATGGCGGAGTAGTTGCTGATTACAAATCTGAAATGAGAATGAAGGATTTAAAAATGAAGTTTTAAGAATAATAACATGTTTACTTACAGATTTTAACGTTCATTTAACAGTGTCATTGAAACATTGTATTTTTACTTTGTCAGATAGCCTAAGTAACATGTAAACTTACAAGAATCTAGTATAGCAAGTTTGGTAAGAAATAGCAAAATGTCTTCCCCACTGTGTAACATATATACTTTCCGCAAACTTATTGAGCAAGCATACGGTAATCTTACATTCTGCGAAGCGGCGACAACATTTTTCAATCTGTAGCAAGCTTTAATTGCATGTTTAGTAAGCTTGCTGCAAGTTTTCTGCCAGCTTACGGTCAATTTTGGGTTTCACTTATATTTACAGTTTTTAAAATCATCTTATCTTCAAGGGAATGTTTCTCTTTAGTCAATATTCTTATCTGCATCGATTACATATAGCTCTAAAGCGGAGAGCAAAACCTCATCGTGAAATAACATTGCCGACAGGACTTAACATTCTCTGGAATGAAAATATTTTCTAAAATAAAAACCCATTAACTTTACACTCAATTGACAATCTTGTCAATTCATTACCTGCATTACATATAAGACAAGTGCTATTTCGTGTCTGTGTTAACCCTCCAACCGTCGCATGGTGAGAAATTCCCTCACCCAGTTTCTTTTTTTATTTATAACTTTTAAAATACAAAAAATTATAATTTCATATTCTCAGTACCTTTTACAGCACTCTTCTTCTTTACATTAAAAAAATGTTTGTGTTTTTTTATGTTTTAATTTCTTTGTTATTGAATTTGAAAGTAGCAAATGTAGGGGATTTTTGACGCGAAGTGAGGAAACTTTTCACCATGCGACTGACCGCGTATACTCGGTCATAAAAGTTAATTTTACTGCCAATAGCTTGTTTGAAAATTCTAATGAACATTAAAAAAAAAAACAAGTTTGGACTAATTTATGAGGGTGAGAATTTTCCTCACCTGCGACGGATCGCGTTACAAAAAAAGGTTCGACGGATGGAGGGTTAAGACATTTAGTCTTAAACAGCCAGGATCTGACTCCATCTCAAGAATTTTGTTTCAAATTGATTGATTGATTGCAATTAGTGCACGAAATAGCACTTGTCTTATATGTAATGCAGGTAATGAATTGACAAGATTGTCAATTGAGTGTAAAGTTAATGTGTTTATTTCACATAATATTTTCATTTCATAAAATGTTAAGTCCTGTAGGCATCATTTAAGTGATGAAGGTTTTTTACTGGAGCCACTATTACAAGGTTTATGTTTCATTAACAGCCCCTACGTAATCAAAGGTCAAGCTTTTCAACCTTCAAGCTTTTCTTCAAGAGATTCATAATGTTGCTTTAAATCAAACTAGAATTTTTGATGAAAATAGTCTCTCGGATAAGGATTTTGAATGTCTCTGTCCTATGAATAAAGTATAGTTTCAAGAATTATTCACATATTGTGATAAAGTTCCTTGTAATAATGGTTACAGGTATGTCGAAAAGAAGGATCTTATAATGTTTTTATATGTAAAATCCGACAGGGTCTATCAGATGAGTTCTTTAAAGTGATGTTTAAATATACCACTAGGCAGGCAACAAGTTTAGCTGTCGCAACTGTGCAACAATCTTTGATGATTCAGTTCGTTCCACAGAATATAGGATTCGACGCTTTAACAAGAGCAGATTATATTAACAGACATGTAACTGATTTCTCAAATCAATTATATAACCCGGAACCAGAAACTCCTCGAGTAATTGCTTTCTTCGATGGTACGTACATTTACATACAAAAAAGTAGTAACTTCAGGGCTCTTTGTCAATCGTATTGTCTCCATAAAGGTCAGCACTTGCTGAAACCAGTGATGATAGTTGCTCCTAATGGCTATATACTAGTCATCCAAGGTCCGTACTTTTCTGATAGTCGTAATAATGATGCTGCCTTATTAGAAAATGAATTTGAAAGAGATGCTGAGAGAATGTTAAGATGGTTTCAGGAAGATGATATTCTTATTGTTGATAGGGGATATAGGGATGCTACTGGTCTTTTAAGACGTTTAGGAATCGAATGGAAAATGCCCGCACTTCTATCTTCCAAGAAACCAGCATCAGCTTAGTGCAGAGGATGCTAATGAATCCCGCCTTGTAACAAAACAAAGGTGGATAGTGGAAGATAGAAACGGTCATCTAAAGTTAATGTTTAAATTCTTTCAGCAAAAAATGCAAATGCATCATCTTTCTAACCTTGGAGATTTTTGTAGAATAGCAGGGGCAATCATAAATAGATATCATCCCACTATACATTTATGGAAGGAGCTAATGCCGCAAAAGCAATTCAAATCCTTGAGAAAGCGAGAGAACCTAACTTAGTTCAAGCTTTAGAAATAAAGAGAACAAAATCTGCATAATTTCGATTTGTCGCAATCATTTTAACTTTTTAACAAAATTATAGTTTTTTATTGAAAAGAATCTGCATAATTTCGATTTGTCGCAATCATTTTAACTTTTTAACAAAATTTTAGTTTTTTATTGAAAAGAAATAAAACAATTTGTATATTAAAATTAACCTTCCATTTTCACATGAAATGATAGAAATAAATTTTACTGCAGATAAAATAAGCTAATTTATAATAAGTATACTTATAAAATACCAAATCAGGTTGTGATCAGGGCCTTATAAGGCCCTGATGTGGCCTTTTTTTAAACACCATTTCAGGACCTGATCAGAAAAAGTGTTTCATTTCCAAATCAGGGCCCCATTTAACCTGAGCCGGATCACTACCACGTTTCAATTTCTAAACGGGAAGTCGAATCATGTGGTTTTAATTAATTTATCGATAATTTAACTGTTTGATTTCATTGGTTCTTTAGAAAAATGAAAAGGGCCCATTTTGTCGGTCATTTGCAAAAGTAATCTGTATTTTAAAAATGGAGGTGTGGAAAAATTTAAAACCTCTTGATTTTTCATCTTTAAGGTGTCCTTGACTGTAAACAATCAGAGATATTGATGTTAGAGTCTTTTTTTGTAATTATCGAAATGAAAATTAGGATATTGCGTCAATTTTTTCATAATAGACTATCAGAAAATTTTAAATAAGTTTAATATTTATTCTTTTTCTTCAAATGACACAATAAAATTGTACCTAATCATTGTATAAATAATCTAACCTAATCTTGTAAAAAAATGGTTTTTTAATAGAAAAACTGTCCTTTTTAGAAAAGGGCCCATATTGTCGGTTTTTCGTATTTTCAAAATTAAGAGGGGGGGATTAATCGCGCTCAATGGTGCTTAACCTCTGTGATCGCAAGCCTCGAGTTCCGCCAACCAAGCTATACCATCGGTCCACATATACGTACATGGGTGATTAAATTTAAAATGTCATTTTTGATCCTACTAACTTTGTTTTTTCGATGTTGGATTTTGAACTTAACGATACTCTATTTTGGTTGACGAGAATATATGATGGACAAAAATAATAATGGTCGAGCAGGTGGAAGCAAATTTTAATTTTCACCACGTGAAAAACGATAGGCAGAAATGATAAGAAATTTTCTGTTTTCGTTTATTCTTTTCTCAAATAAATTCTTACAACTTTAAAAAGTTATTAAAATATTTCAAATTACAATAATGAATGTTTCAACATGACTTAAAAAATATTTGTAATGAGTTCTGCCATAAATTAATATACTTTTGAAGACCAAAAAGACATATGAACATTGAGGGACACCACTGACATTTTTGAAAGATTTCATTGATATTTTTTTTTTGAATAGTGAGAATAAAATCAGCTTATAAATTACAATCCAGTATCAAATCTTCATTAACTGCATATAAGGAGTAAATTTAACACAAATTTATTAAAAATAAAATAATAAGCTGCAAGAAACAGAATTTTGAGGGGACACCACTGACAAGGAACACCACTGACATTTTGCTTCATTTCTCAATTTCGAAAAAGAAAGACTTTATTTTTAACTTAAAGTCGGTGCGGTTTTTAAAATACGTGTAATACCTGAAAACGAGATACAATAATATTTAAAAAATATTAATATTATGAACAAGTTTTCGATGGGGACACCACTGACATGGTGTGCTCGACAAAGTGTTACTTGCTTTCTGCCACCAACCGTACAAGTTATAAATGTGATAGAATGTTGTAATGTTTTTTTCTTTAAGAAGCTATACATATCACCAATACTATTATAGCTTAATAAGGCAATTATCTGCACTAGGTTATTTAAATATCAGACATGATATTCAAAATTTGCGATAATTACTTAAAAATATGAAACTTACGGACAGGCGATTTTGATTTTTTTCTAGCACTGGATCAAAATTATTCTGTAAGCACAATTACTATATAAAAATATAGACTCTTAGCTGTACAAAATAATTTTTCTGGTACTAAAAGTGTGAGAATCAAAATTTTTATTATTAGGTAAAGTTCTGATTTCTTAAGTGCGGACAAGGGACACCACTGACATTTTGCTTCTAATTCTTCTGCCAAATTTTTTCAGAGAATTTTTAGCGACTAAGAATTATTAATTTAAGTAGAAGGAGTGATTAAGAAAATTAATTGACTTCAAAAACTTTTATATATGAACTAGTATTCCAGATTTTTGGGCAGGACATGAAAATGACATTTTAAATTTAATCACCCATATAATTAATAAATGTATTAGGGGCGAGTAGTAAAGATCATATCGTCTTTTAAAATACACTGTTATAGGAGCTGCTTAGTTAGCGTAACACACAAAAACTCGTAGCGTAAACTTCAAATATTTTTTTCTCGAAAACATCAAAAAGCACTTCTTCAACAATTTAACCAATTTTGAGAAACTAATTTTTCTAGAAAATTCCATGATGTTCCTAGCATGTTTTTTTAACAATAAAAAATTATGGTTTAAACAAATTATTGAAAAATTAATTTTTCTTAACTTTTTTTTAATATTATAAATAATTGACATTTTCTCTATAATTCTGAATAAATGACCTTTTCTTGTGGAATCAATAGTTTTCGAAATAAAAATTCTCGAAAAAAGTCATTTTTTTCAAATTCCGAATTTTCAAATGCAAATATCTTGCAAAAAAATTTTTTTTTTTGCAAAACTGTATGGCACAGTTATTTTTTATGTACTACAAAATTACAGAGTTTAAAAAAATCAGTGATCCACCATTTGCTTTTCCTATGGAACTGCCCTATACTCAATTATGTCTTCAAGTGTATTGTCCTACACGGAGAGAAAAATCAAGCGTTTGTAGCATGGAGCCCTTCTATACTGCAGTTGCATGAAACATATATACGGAAAAGCATGGATATCTTGCAATCGTAGTATACTGACGTCCCATGCGTCTAAAGGTAGAACTTTCATGCTCATATCGTACCAATTCATACCAATACAGTATAAATTTTACGCCTATTGCGCATGTACATTCTTTTGCGAAATAAGGTTATGTGTTCTTACTACAAAAGCTTGATTTTTCACTCCGTGTACAAACTCAGCAAGATCCTAAGCCTGTGGGACAGATGATTTTTTGGAGATTATGATCTCCCAGACGAACCTTTCGCAGGTAATTTACGAAACGCCCACCTTCGTTTTTGCAACCAATTAAAATAGCTAATTTCCCACCAAAAATTATTTGTACACCCCCAAACTCAGAACGTTAAGTAATTTTTTGAAATATATTAAGCAGTCACTGCACAACCTTCGTCTTAAAAACTAATCACTCCTCCACCTTATGTATTTATCCCGTTACATCTCAATATTTTAATAAATGTTAAATTTCATGACACAACAGGAAGCCTATACATTAATTACCTTCCTACTTTGATCGTATTAAACTAAATGCGAGATAAAACAATTATTATAAGTAGTGGAAATTCTTTAAAAAAAAAAACAGAAATAGTAGCTTTTAGTGGCTGAATTCTAAAAAAATTATCCAAATAGGAGCATAACGCAAAATATGTAGTAAATAGTAGGTTTTAGTAGATGAGTGCGAAGCCTGGAACAATCTTGGAATCAACAATAAAACTTTTTGTAAAATCCCTTCAAAATCCATGGGACGTTTTTTAACGAAAATCCCAACAGAAAATCCCACAGGGAGGGAAAAAATAAAAAGTAATCTACAAAATGTGACCTCCAAATCAAGTTAGGTATACATATGCATAAAAATGTCAAAGCGAGGAATATTGTCATTGTGAGATGTATTACATTTTTACCGGTTGGTAACGATAGATCAGGTTATTATTATACAGTAGAGAATCAGATATTCTATATATATATATATATATATATATAGGTTAGATGACCAAGCAATAGGTTACTGGAATGGCTGTTCAGTATGCATTGCGGTCTTCTGGCAAGTGGTAATTCCTAGGCTCAGGTATACATACACGTATGATATGCTTCTCACACACACTCACGAAATTGACATACACCTACACAGTGTCTGCATATATTCAAAGGGTTGTATGCGTTTCTGTCATCATTGGCCCAATAATCTTAGTTTTATAAGCCATTTATAATTAAAGCAGACCCAATGTCAATATATACATACATATATGCAACAAGATTTTAGAATATCAAGCATAAACAGATTTATCGCGTGTATTAAACTGTTTCGCACCATCGGTTACAATGTTCGGCAATAAACTCTTGATTACTTTATAAATACACCGAAATGAAACTAATTAAAAATTTATATACTATTTCAATCTACTTTATATGGAAAAAAGTAAATTAAAAATTAACGAAATTAAAGAAAGTACATTAAAAATTAGCAAAATTAAAAAAAAGTGTATTAAAAATTAACAAAATTAAAAAAATTACATTAAAAAATTAACGAAAATTAAATTACTAAAAAACAAATTTCTTCGCTTAAATTTGACTAATAAATAGTAATTTTCACTAATTTATTAGTAAAACTTACTAATTCAAAAACAAAAAAATCAGTTACTAATTTCAATTAGTAAACATTTTATTACTAATTTAAATGAAGAGAGTGGCAAAAAATTTCTTTCATTTCAATGTTCAGAACTTGTGGATCATTAATTACATTCCAAAGTGATGATATAAAAATAATCGCATCTTTTGTTATAAATTAATTATTATTTTTCTATTTGTAGGACCTTAATTTTTATATATAAACTTTATAAGATTTTGTGGCCTTTGGTCCGTAAAAGTAAGGTGTTGGTTTTAAGAATTAATTTAATTGAAAATAATTTTATTTCTGTCTAATGCATTTTCGCTGTCAACACAGCTCATCAGGAACTACAATGAAAAAATATATACATGTCAATTTAAGTGTACACATGTAGTTCAAAGTATAATATAGAGAAAAAACATATCTTACGGCATTTGGAAATTAATAAAAAACAATTAAAATTTGAAATATAAATATAAATATTATAAGAAAACATAACCTCAGTCAATAAAAACAATTAAAAAATAATAAATATGTAGAAAATCTTTGTTTCATAAGGCAATATGTCATCTGTGCAAAATATTATGGAACCTCTGCCTTATGAAACAAAGATTTTCTACATATTTATTATTTTTTAATTGTTTTTATCGACTGAGGTTATGTTTTCTTATAATATTTATATTTATATTTCAAATTTTAATTGTTTTTTATTAATTTCCAAATGCCGTAAGATATGTTTTTTCTCTATATTATACTTTGAACTACATGTGTACACTTAAATTGACATGTATATATTTTTTCATTGTAGTTCCTGATGAGCTGTGTTGACAGCGAAAATGCATTAGACAGAAATAAAATTATTTTCAATTAAATTAATTCTTGAAACCAACACCTTACTTTTACGGACCAAAGGCCACAAAATCTTATAAAGTTTATAAATTAATTATTGCAGTAACAAGAGCATTAATTAGAAGTGAATAATTAAAACTCGTCTCATAAATATCGACAGAAAGTTTAATTAGTTCGACAAACATTTTTTTTATCATCCATACAAACTTTCATAATTTTTGTAATTGTAATTAAAATTTTGTTAATTCTCTTTTTTAATCTAACAATTTCTTTATTTCATTTTATCTACCCTTCCAATTTTCTTTTTCGTTTAAATGTTTTTTTTAATATCATTAATTATTTTGCTATTAGAATAATTTTTTCAAATTAAATTTTCATAGAATATAAAAGACAAATAGTGTGTTACATTTTGTTATAATATGTCGCGATTGATAAAAGCAATATGAACTCTAAAACGAAATACAAATGACACGTCTCTTTAATGTAGAGAATAAAGTTTCGTCTCTCTTGAGTATATTGTGCAAAGTTCATTTTAAATACATTAACTGAAGGAAAACAGTAACAAAGATGGTTTCAACGTAACTCATGGGATACAATTACTTATTATGTAAAATTTTCGGATTGTATACACTAAAAGCTTATGAAGACAAACAATGTAACAATATATTAAAGCATAAAATTTTCAACAATTATTTACATTAGTATAACAGCACTGCAGATTGATGCAATTGTGCTACTTTTAAGTTAAACCAACACATAACTGATACGTATGAATCTAATTTTAATTTAACTTTTTAAAAGCTAAAAAACATAATAAACAAGATCTTATTTTACTTTTTAAATTTTCTGTTGTTTCAAAAGAAATCTGATAAAAAATAGAAATTGCAATTTTAGAAACAAAACGTTAGTTTCTTTTATTTTTTTTAATTATAAATGAATAATCGAAAGCATTTAGTTGCGAGAGAGTTGTGAGTGAATTCTATTTAATTTAGAGTTGAAAAGTTTTGGAGTCGTTAAAAATTTTTGAAGTCCTTATGTGCTAACGAAGTCGCAGCAATGAAATAAAGAAAAGTCGTTGTAGAGATAACGAGCTACAGGCACTAATCACAAAAGGTCTAATACGAAGGACAGTTCACTGCGTCGCAAATAAATTGTTAGCGTCGAGTGGATACAGACTTGGGGGAGGCAGGTGGCAGGGTGGTGGTCATAGCAGTACGTACGTGACTGGACTCTAAAATACACTGGTCCCTGTGAGACGTGTGGTCGACTTTAGTGAAAACTGATGCAACCTATACCAACATTATGTGCTATCATGAAATTATACCTTCACAAAGATATATCGTCCCTTATTCTCCTTCATTTATCACTCACATTCATCTTTTCAATACAACAACAAAAAAATACTTTTTTCCAAAATTAAACATTTCTTTCATCTCTAAATTTATCTCTAAAATTTAGAGAGAAAAAAATTTTAATCATCTCCATATTAAAAAGAAACAAATATAATATAAAAAAAATAAATGGAAATTTTTATAAAAGTCGCAATGAAAAGATTTTAAATTTCAAACTTCAGAAATTTTTGAAAAGGAAAGTTTACGCTTTTTGTCGAAGTGTTCTGATGTTGAAAAAACTACTCTTGGAAAAAATTCATAAGACTTTGAAACTAACATTTTTTTATAAACACTTTAGGAATCTAAAATTATTTCTATGATTTTATAGGTTTAGAAAATCTATTAAGTCCTCCGTAGAACTCTCCCGAGAGAAGAGGGTTTGTGGAAACTATTACCACAGTTCTTATAGCTCTTAAAACTTTAGAAATCGAAATGATTTGTAAACTTTAAGAGGGCTCATTTTTTTAAGTCTTAAATTTTCAACAAAAAAAATGTCAATTCCTATTCGAAAACTGTAAATACAATTCCCTTTTTGTTAAAACCGTTTTTATAATAAAAAAGTCTAAATAAGCCTACAACTGAAGCATTTTTATTATAAAATAAGTAAATTTTTTTAAAGTTTAAGTTACTTTAAAAAACCAAACTCCAGAAATCAAAAATATTTCTTTAAAGAAAATTATTTATTTACTTTTCTTCAGAGAAAGCAAAAATTATAAAATAGTAACTGAAGATTCAAAAAGTTATTTTGTCACACAAGGTTTATTATCGCAATTGATCGGTTCCAGTCTACCTAAAGTATTATTTAACTAACCTTACTAAACAATTAATTTCTCGAACCGAATTTTTATTTCAACTATTGATTTTCATGACCTTCATATACTCCTAAATTTTTTACTCAACTTGTTTGCTATTCTTCAGTGTTAAATAATAATTTTCCAATAAAGCATATGGGGCATTCCAGGCCAAATCGGAAATTATTTTGCTTTTGCATCTCAAATTTTTTTTAAACATTTTTTTTCTTTTAGTACTCTTTGAAATGAGCTACCTTGATTTTTTTCAAATTTTTTCATAAAGCGGTTCAGGAGATACAGATTTTTGAAAAATGACGTTTTTTACGTAAATTTTTTTTTAAATGCTTATAACTCGGTCAAAAATTGATCAAATTGGACGTTTTTATAATGAAAAGTTTTGTTTTCACGCGTAGTTTTTAATAAAAAATTTAAAAATAATTTACGATAAGATTTTAAAATTTTTAAAATAAAATTTCATTTTTAACAATGTATGTATCGATCAATTTTTTTCAAAATTTTTAGTAAGAAACCAGCATTAAATTAACAATTTTTAAGCCTTGTCCGATCGTGGGCAAACGATGGGATCTATGTATTTTGAAATTTTAAATTTTTATATACGCAGTGGTGGCCAAATGACTAACTTTCCATTTGACAAAATCACACAAATTTTTCACAGCAAATGTGTTTTCAGACTGAGTCTCTTCAAACTTAACCATCTTTCTGTGTAAAATTGTGATTTGGTCAAATGAAAAGTTAGGCCTACCGTTTTCACTGTGGATATAAAAATTAAAATTTTTTAAATAAATAGATCCCATCGTTTGCTCACGATCGGACAAGGCTTAAAAATTGTTAATTTAGTGCTAGTTTCTTACAAAAAATTTTGAAAAAAATTGATCGATACATACATTGTTAAAAATGAAATTTTATTTAAAAAATTTTTAAATCTTATCGTAAATTATTTTAAATTTTTTTAAAAATATTTTTATCAAAAACTACGCGTGAAAACAAAACTTTTCATTATAAAAACGTCCAATTTGATCAATTTTTGACTGAGTTAAGAGCATTTAAAAAAAATTTACGTAAAAAACGTCATTTTTCAAAAATCTGTATCTCCTGAACCGCTTTATGAAAAAATTTGAAAAAAATCAAGGTAGCTCATTTCAAAGAGTACTAAAAGAAAAAAATGTTTAAAAAAAATTTGAGATGCAAAAGCAAAATAATTTCCGATTTGGCCTGGAATGCCCCATATACACCTGTCGTGTTTACCAGTAGTTCACAGTTCAAGTAATTTTTAATAAGTAAACACACTCCTTTTTTCACACTAATTTTTCACTACCTCCATATTTTCTCTAAATTGTGATTTTCTAGTATTCCACCTCTATAGTCATTTTCATCAACAATATATATTAGAAAAAAAGTCGAGTAAACAACGAAACGATTGTGAGATAAGGTATAAATTCTGTTAAAAGAAAAAATACTTTATTCCACTAGGTCCAGATTAAACGCAAAGATTAATGAGAGTATATTTCTATGTCAGGCAGCAGTTCATTTTTGCTAACTGTGAAAAGTTCACATTTTTCTTCACAATTCATGATCATTTAAATGCTACTGTAATTCTATATTTATACATGCACTGGAAATTTTTATTATTAAAACAGTGTTGTTTTAAAAAACAATGGCAAACATTTTTCTATTATTGAAACATCTTTTATTATTTGAATTTTATTAAAAAAGAAAAAACAAAAAAACACAAATAAATAATGTAATTAATATTTTTCAAACTAATTTCAATATGAAAATTTTGTTTACCGAATATTATTGTTGAGTTTTATTATTCTCCATTTTTTTTGTTAGAGTAGATAAAACGTATTTGCTCTTATTTTTAAATATCAATTTGTATTCCATTTATTTTTTCCTCGAAAAATATTATTTATTCTCCATTGTATACGATGGCTTATATACAATGCCTCGAAAAATATAATTATTTTTAACAAATTAATTAATACGGTCAAACAAAAACAAAAATTACAAATTTTTGACAATATTCTTGAATCTAATTATTCAAAGAATATAGAAAGTTCACTTTGAATTCAGTTGAATAAAATTGTTTAATATTCTTTTTTAAATGAATAAGTGCTAAATTTTTACTATATAAAATGGTTAATAATTATTAGAGAGTAAATTTTATAAAATTAATCAAAACATCAAAGATGTCACTTTCAGAAGAATCATTTTCCTCTTTTACTAAACACTTTTATATATAGTTTATATTTTAAATAAAATTTATTAAATTCTATCTTCTAAATATTCATTTCGAAGAAGATTACTTTACGTCTTGATTTAAATGAAAAGCATTAAGGAATTTTTATTTTTTAAAGAAAATTGTTCAATACTAACCCATTGCAATTTATGGGTTCCTGACCTTATTTAATTTCTTTTGAAAAAATATTTCTCGAGGAGAATATTCGATATGAAAGTAGTTTGTTTATAGCTGTACAAATAAAAAACCACTATTCATGTACATTTTTCAGGTATTCACAATTTGATCTCTGGCAAATCTTTAGTATAACTGAAGGTAGTTGGTTTTTTTTCTCTCTCTCATTTTTGTGGGAAAATAAGTATTGAAAACGAATAGAAGAATTTCATTCCATTTCAAAAGAAAATTTTCCACTTCAGATTTAGTCTCTACCTTTTGATTTCTTAACATTGAATTTTGCTTGGAAATCATAAAAACATTTTTTTCCATAAATTTATTTATTTTATATATATATTTCATGTAAATTATTTTATATAATTTTTTTCGGTTATAATTAAAAATAATTTTTTTTTTAAATAATTTTTCAATGCAAATTAAATGTTATAATTTAGTTTAATTAATAAAAATCTCTTTACATCTGTTACTTTATCGTCAATTGTAATTCGTTTTGTTTCAATTTGCTCGTTAAAAAAAATTTTTGTTATAATTTTAATTGGAAGCATTTTAAATATATTAAAAGTAAATGAAATTGGAAAATTTAATGAATTTGAGAAAGGAATTGTTAAAATGTTAAAAAATGTTTCACAAATAAATGTGAGGGATTTTAATTGTTTCTTTATGAAATAAAACTATTGTTTGCGGGTGTTCCGAACGTGACATAATGAACTATTCTCTTTAAGAAGAGAAGACAATTTAATTCGATAAATTGGAACAATTATAGTGGTAAAATTTCAGGTTTGAAGCCATGTGTAGGAGAAGCTTTTCATTGAATTATCGATTTACATTTTGTCCCTTAGGGATGTAGTGTGAATTTGAATTCCACGTGTACGCTCATTGTCACAGCTTTGGCTTCTGCATTTAACCAAATTCCGACTGTAATATGCGCGTTATTCGCGCTTCCGCCACTTGAATCGCGACATCAATTTATTGCCATCTGTACATACACAACGATGTGAAGACGTTTTGGAATGAGGTTTTGAATTCCTGACCTGATTTTATTAATAAAAAATAAGCGTTTGTCACTACTTTCTATATTTTATTAATATTAGTGTTTGCTGAAACTTTTTATTTTTTTCTACTTGGGGACTTTTGGGCAATCTGCTTACAGATACCTTGGATTTTTTTAAATTTCGTACCACTTCCCATGTGGAAATCTGCCCAAGTTAGCCCAGTTGAAAAGTGGGGGCCAGCTGGACTTCCTCGGGGCTTCCCAATTTTTTTTTTTAAATATTAACATTATAATAAAAAAGCCTTAAAATTAAATATAACTGTTGATAATGAATCATTCTACAATTAATTCATAACAATAATAATCATTATTTGTGGACGTCCGCATGAAAAGGGACCACTTTGGCACTATTGGACTTATCTATATGGGCGAATTCCTGACAAAATTTGGAAAATTTTTAGTGGTCTTACAACCTTTTTGGTGAAAAATTCGATGAGTTATAGAAATTGAAAGTTTGGAGTATCAAATACGTCATTTCGAGAAAAACGAAATCAAAGATTGTAATAAGAATTTCTTTAGTTCTTCTAGGAAGTTATTTAGATAAGAGTTGATTTAAGTCTAGTACACTCTTAAGATTAAAAATTAATAGGTTTCGAATTACCCCCTCCCCCCTCATTTTTTAACAACGAAAAAATAATGGATTTCCGACAAAGTGGTCCCTTTTCTAAAAATACGATTATTAATTAATATAGTTGAATATTTAACGAAGTTAAAGGTTCGGTGTTATTTTTTAGAGTTATTTCAAGCAAAGAAAAGAAACGTATCCTCAAAAAATATTTTTAACCGACTTTATTATAAAAAATCTTAGAAAAAATTAAAAATTTCATTTCTAAAAACACGAAATTAAAAATTGTAATGCGAATTTCTCCGGCTCTTCTGCGAAGTTATTCAGATAAAAGTTGTTTTAAGTCTAGTACACCCTTAAGATTGAAAATAAATAGGTTTCGAATTTCCCCCTCCCCCTGATTTTTTAACAATGACAAAATAATGGATTTCCGACAAAGTGGTCCCTTTTCTAAAAATATGGTTATTGATTAATAAAGTGGAATATTTAACGAAGTTAAAGGTTTCGGTGTTTTTTTAGAGTTATTTTAAGCAAAGAAAAGAAAAGTAGCCAACAAAAATTTTTTAAGCGACTTTAATAAAAAATCTTAGAAAAAATTAAAAATTTCATTTCAAAAAACACGAAATTAAAAATTGTAATGCGAATTTCTCCGGCTCTTCTTGGAAGTTATTCAGATAAGAGTTGTTTTAAGTGCAGTACACCCTTAATATTGAAAATCAATAGGTTTCGAATTTTTTTTCCCCTTCGTTTTGAAACAATGAAAAAATAACGGATTTCCGACAAAGTGGTCCCTTTTCATTTTTTTTTGTTAACAACAAAACAAAATATTTAGAGTGTCAATAAATTGATGAAAACTGCATGAATCGACGTGTTAGACCCTGTAGATTAAGAAAAAAGGATAAAAAAATTTTGATATTTTTATTCAAAATTAGTAAATTGCGAATATCTCAGAATCTAGAACCGACAAAGTGGTCCCTTTTCATGCGGACGTCCACATTTGTTTAAACAATTTATTATTGTTAATTATTAACTTTTATTGTAGTACACTAACAGACATTCAATTTTTCCGAAATTTGAAATTTATCCAGCTGAATTTATTTATTTAATAATTAACTTATCAAGGCATAACCGTTTTTTATACATTTTGATAATTATTTAAACAAATAATTGCTGTTAATTAATAACTCTTGACACAAACTATCTAGAAACTTGCAGTTTTTTTCTAATTTTGCAATTAACTAATACGAACCACACGAAATAAAGATAATTTATGGTTCTAACAATTCAGAAATTGTTTAAACAAATATTTGTTGTTATTGACTAACTTTTTACACGAAGTACCTAGAAACATGATTTTTTTAAAAATTTTTTAATTAACTAATCTGAAAAGTATGAAATGAAAATATTTGATGATTTAAACAATTCAGAAATTGCTTAAACAAATAATTGTTGTTATTTATTAACTTTTGATACAAATAATCTAGAAACTAACAGTTTCTTTTTTAATTTTTGCAATTAACTAATCTAAGTAGTAAAACATGCAGATATTTTATGATTTTAACAATTCATCAAATGTTTAAACAAATAATTGTTGCTATTTACTAACTCTTGACACATAGCATCTAGAAAGATGCAGTTTTTTCTTATTTTGCAATTCGCTAATCAGAGTAGTTGTACACGGAGAAAAAGGAATAGTTGACACATCCAGATACATGGATATCACAGCCATATTATATTGAAAAATACGGGATATCCATAGTTAAGGTTGCTGTATCCATATTTTATGGCTGGCTGTATATTGTTAGAGCAGCAAAAGACCTATGGTTGGGTGATCCATAGTAATGGAAATGGGAAACAAAAAATTTGAATCACTCAATTAATTAGATTCAATGTCACTTGAGATATTTTATACAAATTTTTGTTAATTAATACACAACACTTATTGAATAACCGCATATTAACGAAATAAATTATTAACCGATGGGGGGAGACACGAACCCTAGACCTAACGTATACTAAACACTAACGCTATCCACTACACTATACACGCAACTACAATATTGGAGCATATAATATTCCTTATATACTCTACACATATTTCATGAAAATGAATTTACATAAACACTAATAAACAATAACGATAATAAATAATAAACAATTATAACACTATTTATACACAATAAACTCACAACGTGATTATATAGACGTGACAGGAAACCGACGCGACGAACAAATTGAGACGACCATTTTTAAATGGATGCCATGATAATGAATTGAGCGCAACATGTATCGAAATTTTGAACTAACTATGGATCTCCCAACCAAAGTTTACATGGATGAGGCAGCCATATGTGAAAATCCATAGCATGAATTGTAAGCCCAACCATGCCTATGGATGTCACATCCATATTTGATTCAACAATATAATATGGCTCCCTCATCCATTGAATATGGAATGTGCTTCCATTCTGAAAGTTGTCTCTTCCATTGAATTGGATAACACAACAATATTCTGCTCAACAATATTTTTATGGATATCTCTTCCAGACCTTTTCTTTCCGTGTAGTAATTGTGAAATTAGAAAAAAATAAATAAATAACAACAAATCATTTGTTTAAACAATTTCTGAATTGTTAAAACTATATATTATCTTTATTTCATGTGGTTCGTATTAGTTATTAAAAAATTAGAAAAAAACTGCATCTTTCTAGATGCCAGTGTCAAGAGTTATTAATTAACAAGAATTATTTATTTAAATAAATAAAGACTGCAGTATAACATTAGTAAAATTTATTATATATAATAACAAAAATCATTTACACTTTTCAGTGAAAATGATTAATTATTATTTTAGTTTTTCTTTAATATTTAATAATGAAACTTTGATATTATCGTGGTCATCTTTGTACATGAAATGACAATTGTTATAAATAAACAATAAACTTGTCTATGAAATAAATTCATCAGTTTACAAACACATTTATGAAGATCAATTCTCGATATACTACAAACATTTTTTATGACAAAAGAATGCACTTTTTTTCTTTTTCGATAACATGAATGCATCAACTACAAACCTCGGAATGTAATTTAGCAATAAAAGAGTTAAATGCAGAAGTGCGGAGATGAAAACATGATATCTCACTTAAAACGGATATGAACAGTGCATATAGTGAAAATATATGTGTTTTACATAAATCACGAGAGATAATTGAGACTTATATTTGTGTGGGGGATGTGGGAAAGGTTTTGGGAGACCTTACACACGATTTGTATAATAGTGTGTTTTGCGGTGTAGGCGCACTGGAATGCATCGAGTGGAGCAGGTCGAACTTCCATTACCGGTGGTGACAATTAATAATTACCCCATATCGCTGATGATATCCCAGAATCCATTTTGCCGTGTAGTTAGAGCCAGCCAGGCTCCGTGTTTCGCAGGAAGCGAGATCTTGCACTCTCTGGTTAAGTCCTCCTCTGACCCTTCGACCCCTAAACTAACATTTCCCACAGCATTGACCATTTTGTCCTATAACTAGGAGGTGCATTAATGCAACCTACCGAGAAGATAACGTCGGCCTATCGAACACGCAGCGCGGCGCTACTCGATCCCATCGACCAATTCGCAAAGTTAATAATAAAGTGTCGACATTCCACATTGTGCTATTTCAAGTCCAATTACCATGCATTCGAGAAAACGAAATTTCTTTTTAATAACTTTACTAATGCATTAATTTCTTTTTCTTTTGCTTCATTTCTATTCGTCAATTATTATAATTATTCATTTATTTCACACTTTCAAGTACAAAAATATTTCTAATCACAGTTTATCTACTACGGTAAAATTTGTAAATGATAAAAAATTAATAACACCAACAGTTGACAGATGTAAAAATAAAATCAGTCGAAAAATATTTTATACGAAAAATTCAGTGTACACTACTCGACAAATTCAACCTTTTTTCCTTCCATTCTGCAACGTTTCGGTATTTATTGTTTTAATTTACACCCGTGCTCGTGTTTAATTATAGAAGGTTAATTTCATCAGACATTATAGTGACTCGCCGCGAACCTTGTTATCCAGTTCTGGCGGACAGTTTTGTTTGCGCTTAATGACTATCTTCTATAAAGAATGTTATGTCATTTATAAAAAAAACACTATCATAAATAATAATTGTAAATCGTCGTTAGAAAAAATTCCATGTTTACTCTTAATTAGTACACGAACTAATTTAAAAACTCAAGCACTAATTCAAGTACTAATTTAAGAACTATTTTAAGAACAAATTTAACTACTAGCAGTTTTTTTCCAACAAGAGTTGAAAAAACTTTAATTTTTGATAGTTGAAACTCAAAATTTTACAAACAACTTTTATGTATAAAAATTTCGACTCTAGGAAATCCATTAATACCACGTGTTTCAGCGGAAGGATTCACCTTTGTCTCAGCGAGTTTATATCGGTAGCACTAAAACGACACAGTAAAAGAAGAAAAAAGACGCATAAAAAGGGGTAAATTGAAATGAAAGCAAAGTGAGGATCGCTGAAGAATTGCACAGCTGTGCAACAGAGGAGCAGAGGAACAAAAATATCCCAAACATTCCGTTAGCTTCACCACTATTTTCGAGTAGAAGCAAAGAGCCGGAAAAAGAGAGAATATAGGCAGACGCATAATAACATTTTACATTTTTGACATTGTCAACTTGATCAAACTTTAATTATACTTCATACATGGAATATGACTTTCTCAATTTTCAGTTTTCTACACATACAGAATATACCAAAATTGTCATCTCTACATTCATCTCTCCCGCGCTTAATGCCAACCACAAATATTATTCTGTTCAAAAATTATATTCCAATTATAAAAAAAATTGGAAGTTATTATTATTATATAAATTTGATATATAAATCTGAATTTAGAAACTTTTTTTTCTAATTTGAATTAGTGACTGACTCTTACCTTTTGAATTGGTAAATTAGTAAGTTTTACTAATACAGAGATACCACAAATCTTTAATTTTGTTTTTACCTGATTTCCAGACAAAATGTTAACTTTTTCCCTCTAAAAATGATTAGCTACTCAAAAAAATGTTCTATTACATTTATTTACGAATTTCTTTAACTGTAAAATTATTCGAAACTACCAATAACTTCCCTCTGAGCAAAAGGATATACCAGGGATATCCTAGAGATATCTCGCGGGATATTGGGATATCCCAGGGACATCGGGATATCCCAGGGATATTTGTGACATCTCAGAGATATCCCTGGGATATCCAAATTTGCATCCCATGGGAGACTCGCGCGGGATATCCAAATATTCTCAACACGGGATATGCCACGTGAGGAATATAGTAATATGTTGAGAAATAATTAGAGCTTTAAAGAGTTGAAAAACCATTATTAAATTATATCCAGAATGAGAAAAAAATTATTTCAAAAATAAAAGATTATTTGACTAATATCAAAGTTATTTGTTTGTGATTTAATAAACATTAGTTGAATTCAATAAAATGTTTTTTTAACGCTAAACATTTATTGTGTGTGGGTTTAAACTAATTTTAGTCAATTCATTTTGTCTATTACTGATAAATATTTATTGGTTAAAGATATTTACAAGAAACTAAAAAAATGTGAAAGTTAAACATATTAAACAGCAACACTTATAATCACACAGTGCAAAACACACGCTTCTGATCTAATGACGCGACGCCATGGTCGTCATGACACTCAACAGCTGGGATGGTCGATGAGTACATACTTATAAAATTTTATTTCTTCTTGTTTAAAGGGGAAAATATACTGGATTTTCAGTAATTAATCTAGTAATTTATGCAGTATTTGTTTAGAATGTAGTTAGAATAAATATTTGAATAATTTAATATATATCATCTACCAAAAAAGTAACTAAAAAATCGTACACTTTAAGCTGAATTGATAAATATATTTATTTTCCACTTTCGTTAATTTAATGCAACAAATATCTAAACAAACTTTTTCTAATTTAAATGCGTTAAATATAATTTCACAGGTCTTTGACACACACTCTTTGACACTTGGAACGATTGCATTTCGTTTCCTGCACATGCGCTGACATATCCCACGCGGGATATCCCACACGGGATGCCCCACGAAAGAAAACTTTGCATATCCCGTGGATATCCCAGAGATATCCAGTGGATGTCCTTGGGATATCCAAATTTCCTATCTCCCTGAGATATTCTACACGGAAAGAAAAAGTCCGTCAATCATTAATAGACTAGTATATTACTTTGAGACGGGACACAAAATCATTGAATGCATAACATACTTTGAGTCACAATCAGTGACGAGTTGCTTGGTAAAATTTAGAAAACTGTCATCAATATATAAAACTCGTTCACTAAAATTTAGAAAACTGTCTATTAAATTTTCTATGACTATCAAAAGCATTCAAAAAATTCAACTTCTTTCAGAATTATCCCTAATTTTAGACACTATTTGGTACAGAATGAACACATTTTTTTCGTTGCACAGTTCCGATATTTTATTTACACTCTTAGACGCTTTAGACCAACACATTTTCGCACTTATAATAACTACACGTAGAAACGCACACTTATAACACTTTAAGTTTAGAAGCGAACTGTTCTTATATACCAAATAACAAAATTTTTCACAACTTGTGAGAAATGATTTTGCACTAATAACTACTTTTTAATTAGCGAGAAATATAAAAGAAAATATATTTTTATCGAGGTCAATTTCTAGACGCAATTCAACTGCAAATTGTTAGTTAAGTTAAATATTCACATTACACATAATAGTATATAGGGATATGTATAGCAGACAGCAAAAACACATGGACTATAGAGAAACCGGAAGAAATGCGCATCGGTACACTGCGCAACAATGCGCTAGTGAAGAGCGCCGATTTAGAATACGAGTCAACTAACGTTTCACAAACTTTCACTAATGATTCGTAAACATTCAAACAGCCATTGATAACAATTCAGCATTAAATCTAAAACAATTGGTCACATACTGGCATTCTAATCAATCCATGACTCGTTTTCAATCGTTAAGTAAAGTTAAGCAACCATCAACGGAAAAAGAGTCCCGTCTCAAAGTAATATACTAATCCATTAATGGTTGACGGACTTTTTCTTTCCGTGTAGGGATATCGCGGGATGGAAATGGGATATTCGCGGGATATCCCGTGCTGTGAGGGTTATTTGGCAATTTTCAAATTCATTTGTTTACAATTCAAGTTCACTAAATTTGAATTATTTAGAAATTCCATAATTAAATATATGTATATTAGAATAACCTTTTTAAAATTCAATTATTTCTGAAAATTCATACTATAATGATTCAAATATTCAATTATTATCTAAAATTTTAACTAAAATTTATTTTTAAATCAATTTTTATTAGAAAATTCTGCGAGAATTCAATTATTCAAGTACAAAAATAAATTATTTATTTGAATAATAGAATGTTTTTTAAAATTCAATTCTCATAAAGAATTTTATCAACAAATTTTTAAATAACTGAATTCTTTCGACGAATTTTATTAAATTTTTTAAAAATAATTACATTTTTCGAGGAATTTGACTAAAATTGTATTAAAATAATTCAAATTCTACAATGAGTTTTATTATTTATGAAAATAAATGAATTCTTCTGGAAAAATTTATTAAAATAGTAGATATTGAAAATCTTTGAATAGAGGAAACTTTTTGAAAATAATTGAAATTTTGTCAAGAATTTTATTAAAAGTTTTGTAAGTAATTGAATTTCTGCGAATAATTTTATTACTTTTGACAATAATTGAATTTCTGAAATCATTTATAAGTTCTCGAAATTCAGAATTTTCTTATGAATTCTCAAAATTAAATTTTTTCCAGTAATATTAATAAAAAATCCTTAACTTTTTCCTGATTTCCCTGACTTTTCCCTTGAATTTCCTTTAATAAATTAGTAGAAATTATTATTTATTAATAAAATTTACTAATTCAAAAGCCAATTCGTTAGTCACTAATTCAAATTAGTAAACATTTTCACATTTTCACTAATTCAAATTCAGAGAGCTTGATGATCCACAAGTTTTGAACGTTCCAACGAATGCAATATTTTTCATCAAAAGTATTTCATAAATTGATTTTGATAAAAATTAAAAAACTAAATTTAGTTTAAAAACTAATAGAGTTTGAAAGTTAATGGTATTGCTTTGCTTCGTTTTGAAAATAAAAATAAAATTAAAATAAAAATTAAAATATTTAAACATTTATTATTTTCAAAAAATTACCCCTTAATTGCGAACGATCTCTATTAATATGATTAATTAATATAATTTGTTAATATGATTAATATGTAAAACGAAAATTGAAAATTTTATTATTCAGTTTAGTGTCAAGGAACGAGAAATAATAATGCGCTCGCGATTTTTCGTTAGTTTTAAAATTAATTTTCAAGTTAAGAAATAAAATTTCTGCTTAAAAAATTGTATGTTTTTCCGTTCGCACAGAAAATTGATGAATTAACACCCATTTTTATGGCGTAATCCTTTTATCTTTCAATGAACCGTTATTAAATTTACAACTATTATATAAAAAATACACAAATAACTCCGCGAGAAAGAAATTGAAAAAACAAACGAGAGGCGGGCAAAAAATATTTTGCAATTTAAAACAGTGATGCGTGACAGGGGTAAAAGGGGTATGAAGGGAGGATGGGAATGGTGGTCAGCAATCGAAGGATGGAGTTGGTGTCGGAGGCGAAAGTGCTGGCGCGCGAGGACCAGTAACAATGGACACATCCGTGTATGTGTTTCCGGTCGGTGAGAACCTTCCGGTAGAGAATTACGCGGGTGAATAAATATAGTCGAGACCGCGCGCATAGCCACAAGAGAATATTACACTTTGGAAGGGTGAAAGCCGAGAGAGCTAATGAAATTGAAATGAACGGGAAAGGAAGGATTAGTCTTAAATGCGAGTGTAACGAACGATCTTATCTATAACGCGTGTGTCTAGAATTTATCTATAACACATATGAATTCGTTTGTTTGTGAAAATATACTTGCGAATTGCATAAATTTTAATGCTTCCGTTATTGTGAACGGATTCTCTAAATAAATTTTCATAACATACATTAAACTCTAAAGCTCAAAATTTAATTACAAAATCACCAAAATATACGTAAAATTCTATGCCTTATGAAAAGTATACTCTCTAAATTTGAATTAGTTAAAAATAACTAATTTGATAGCAAAAAGTCAGTCACTGCTTATTCAAATAGTAATATTTTACTAATGAAATAGTTAATAATGACTAATTATTAGTTAAATTCACTTTTAAGTTATGTAAAAATGACTGAAATTTGTAGTAACTAATTCAATTAATGAAATTTGACTATTTTTTCTTTGTTATTTATTTACTATTAATTAGTGATTCTCTACTCATAATTAAAGTTACTTTTTACTAATTGATGAAGTAAAAAGTCATCCACGATTTTACTAATAATTAGTTATTTTTAACTAATTCAGATTTAGAGAGTAGCTGAATAATTCTAAAATATAGACATATTTTCCAAAAAAATTTACATATTTTCCCTTTTTTAATTGATAATTTGCGAATGTGGCATTTATAGCAACACTGGTTATTCAAGTCCGCATTCACATGAATTTTTATGATGAAATTCAATTGTTCATAGTTTTAAAGCCTTTTATGATTTAATTGATTTAAGCTAACGCAATTCTAACGGAAATAATACAATTTTGTGAAGTGTTAAAAAAATGAAAATATGTATTCCTCGGATATTTTGAAACATAAATAAACGTGAAACATTTTTGCATTTAGCAGATTAAAATTTTTCATTTTTTTTAACTGATAAAATTTGAGTCTATAATTATGAAGCCTATTTATTAATAACTTATGATCCTATTTATGAAATAATTAAAGAAAAAAAATTTTGTATCAGTTGATTTAATTTGCTATTATATAGATAACAATTATTTTTAATTAACAGTCTTCTTTTGTTATAGAGTTAAAATCATCTGTAGCTGTTATAAAGGAAATTAAAAAAATTTCTGTAAGATATAATAGCAATTAAATGTCAATACCCAATGGGAAATGCCAGTGTAGTGCCGATGTTTACCACTGGCTTAGTACTCAGACGATTGTTCGGCGTAGTCTAGCCGAGCCTCGACAATTAGTGCTGGCGCAGTACAGAATTTTTGTTTCGCCAAAGCTTGGACAAGCCTCGGCGGGAAGTGCTGGCTGAGTATAGAAAAATTGTTCACGACGCTCTTTGCCAACATTGCTTTTTTGACATAAACTTGAAAAAAATTATAAAAAAAGTTTATAAATGTTTATAAATATAAATTTATTGAAAAAAATTAATATTTTACTTTTGAGTTGTTCATTTTTTATTCTTATTAAATTTAATAATAACAATTTAACACAATTATCTAATTTTGAAAATAATAAATTATTTAAACAAATTAAAATTATAAACAAAATTTAAACTTTAATCTCAATAATAATTTGGTTCCTATTAAAATACTATTATACTTCTTACTATTAAAAATTTAGTTTAATTTATTTTATTTCAATTTATTATTTCTAACGTATCCGTATTTTTTTCTCATCTTTGACTCAATAATTGTATGTATGAATGATACTGAGATATTAATACTTTACTGTACACATGTGTCGTTAGCATAGTGGTTAGAGCATTAGTCTGTTAGTCCGTAGGTCGTAGGTTCGATTCCCCTCGTCAGCAATTTTGTTTATTTTCATAGGTTTGCGATATTTCTAGATTCCAATCGTTAGGTACTAAAATATGAAAATCTAATGCACACTTACTGTAATTGTTTATTATTTAATTTTTAAATGTTATAAACAATTTTTTTCTACTTCCTTTACTATATCCATTGTTAGTCTCCATCTTTAATACAATTTCTTTAAGAAGAGAAATATTTCATGAATAATAACTATTTATTAATATTATTTACCATTTTGTTGTTAAATTATTTATAATTATGAATTTACGACTAATTAATAACAATACGGCATTTATTGCGGCAATATTCTCAGCCAGCACTGGTCCAGTGCTGCGCCAGCGCTGTCTGGCAGCACTGACAGACAGTACTTCGGCAGCGCCAGACGGCGTTATCATCCCAGTGCCATGCCAGTGCTGGCTCTCAGCCTTGCCGCCAGTGCTGCCAGTACTGGCGCAGTACTACGCCAGTTGTAAATTTCCCATTGGGTAGTTATAACGACATTTTTTCTCCGCGTGTTTCATTGTAAAATTTTATTTAATTATATTTCGTGCTTGGCTTTGATTAAATTGCACCAAACCTATGGAAATATAAACCACTATGCAAAAAGAACTAATTATATTAATGGAAATGCTTCATTGACTGTATATTCAAAGAATGTTCACAATTCTCATAGTTTGAAGCACATTTACCAAAAGTTATTAATATTATGTTACTTATTATATTAATAATAAAAAAGTTGTTATGTTCGAAAGTAACATTGGGGCATTCCAGGTGAAATTTCTTTCAATAAAAATTTTTTTTCTTTGGAACAATTCTTTTTGAATTCTATTTGAAAAAGAAAAAAACACGTATTTTTTATTTTGTTATTGGAAGAAAGCTTTGGAATCTGTAATTTTTTTAAATTCGACTTCTTCAAAAGCCAATACTTTTAAAACGTGTTTTTCTTTAACATTTCTAGAATTCTATTAATAATTAACATTAAGAAAAATTAAAGGAAATGAATTTATCATTCGGTAATTAAATATTAAAGGTGAAAGAAGTTAACAATTTTCTGAATCAATTTCACAAATAAATAAATATCTTAAATAAATCTCTTGATAAGCTCATGGGTTTCATATGTATCGACAGCACAGCTGCCCTAATACAGAAACCCATGAGCTTATCAAGAGATTGATTTAAGATATTTATTTATTTGTGAAATTGATTCGGAAAATTGTTAACTTTATTCACCTTTAAAATTAAGAAAAATTGTTGGTACATACAGAAAAATAGAGTATTTAATTCAAACATAATTCTTTCCTCCGCAAGGGCTTAAGTGCTAAATATGTATTTTAATAATTTGCATAAAATTTCAGGAAAATGCATACAGCAATAATTAACAAGTCAGTTAAACTTAAGTAAGTCGATTTATATAATTTTGTCTTAAGCTCCATAAGCACTAAATTTACAAAGACCATCTTTATTTTACCATAATGAACCATAATTAAAAAACCAAAAACCACTCTTTATCGACATTAAAATTTTTCCTCGTTTTTCAATAACAATAATATATAAATATCAATTAAATTAAATTGTTTCAAACAGATATATAAATATAAATTCACTTCTAAATTGAAACCCACAATAATTGAAATTGTTCAAATTGTTTCTTTGTTTTATTTTCAAAACAGTCAGTTTACCCTCAAATTCAATTCTGTAGAATTAAATGTAAATAATTAGAAAAAATAGTCGTATAAAATAGTAATAATAAAATAGTCGAATTGAGTAAAAAAATGAATAAATATATAATGCAGAAGAGAGAGAATTCTATTAGAGACAGAATACATTAACGATTTTTTTTCAACTCGAGAATAGCAAATTTACACTGGTAAAATGGAGCATTGACCAAGAGCAGATGTTTCACAAGCTGTCGAATTAAAATATCGTATGCTAGCGATTTGCCGCCTTGGCACACTATGGCAAGGAAATGGTGACAAAAAGAATCTATCGGAGATTCGAATAAACCTTTTCTACTACATATATATTCGTCGACTACAGTAATCGACTGGCGAAAATCCGCTCTAGGACCAACTTGATTGCTTCTCGAATATCAAATGGGAAAACGACGACCTCTTCTTTCAAAGATTCTTTCCTTTCATTCTAAATCGTCGCGGCAGCGTGCTCTTTATTCTTGTTAGAAGGAAAAAACGTTTTTTACGCCAATTGCTATGTTCAGAAACTGAAATAGTCCATGCTCGATACTATCGTTATATCCCAATAGGAAATTTACAACTGGCGTAGTACTGCGCCAGTACTGGCAGCACTGGCGGCAAGGCTGAGAGCCAGCACTGGCATGGCACTGGGATGATAACGCCGTCTGGCGCTGCCGAAGTACTGTCTGTCAGTGCTGCCAGACAGCGCTGGCGCAGCACTGGACCAGTGCTGGCTGAGAATATTGCCGCAATAAATGCCGTATTGTTATTAATTAGTCGTAAATTCATAATTATAAATAATTTAAGAACAAAATGGTAAATAATATTAATAAATAGTTATTATTCATAAAATATTTCTCTTCTTAAAGAAATTGTAGTAAAGATGGAGACTAACAATGGATATAGTAAATGAAGTAGAAAAAAATTGTTTATAACATTTAAAAATTAAATAATAAACAATTACAGTAAGTGTGCATTAGATTTCCATATTTTAGTACCTAACGATTGGAATCTTGAAATATCGCAAACCTATGAAAATAAACAAAATTGCTGACGAGGGGAATCGAACCTACGACCTACGGACTAACAGACTAACGCTCTAACCACTATGCTAACGACACATGTGTACAGTAAAGTATTAATATCTCAGTATCATTCAGACTTACAATTATTGAGTCAAAGATGAGAAAAAAATTGGGATACGTTAGAAATAATAAATTGAAATAAAATAAATTAAACTAAATTTTTAAAAATTAAATTACTTTACTTATTGCATTTAACATTTTACGTAATTCTTAAATTACGTGATAATTTTTTAATAATTTTTTATTCATAGTAAGAAGTATAATAATATTTTAATAGGAACCAAATTATTATTGAGATTAAAGTTTAAATTTTGTTTATAATTTTAATTTGTTTAAATAATTTATTATTTAGAAAATTAGACAATTGTGTTAAATTGTTATTATTAAATTTAATAAGAATAAAAAATGAACAACTGAAAAGTAAAATATTAATGTTTTCAATAAATTTATATTTATAAACATTTATAAACTTTTTTTATAATTTTTTTCAAGTTTATGTCAAAAAAGCAATGTTGGCAAAGAGCGTCATGAACAATTTTTCTATACTCAGCCAGCACTTGCCGCCGTGGCTTGTCCAAGCTTTGGCGAAACAAAAATTCTGTACTGCGCCAGCACTAATTGTCGAGGCTCGGCTAGAATACGCCAAACAATCGTCTGAGTACTAAGCCAGTGGTGAACATCGGCACTACACTGGCATTTCCCATTGGGATATTGACTTTCCTCCAATGTCATCAAAGATAAAATGAAATCTGGTATAAAGAAATGTCCTGCGAACTTCATGATTGAAAAAATTTGTTCTGCACAATTTTAACTTTCGCAACTAATTATAAAGAGATTATGAAACACTCAAATTGCATGTAGAAGAGAAATTGATGTTTGAATGTGGATCATTTTCAATCAAGAATCAACACGTACATTTGAAACGTCTTCATCAGGGTTGCCCCAAAAACTTAATTTTGTTTTTCCCTGATTTCCAGGCAAAATTTTGACTTTTTCCCTGATTTTAAAGAATATTCTGATTCATTCTAAAAAGATTAGACACTAAAAAAATGTCCTATTACATTTATTTACAAATTTCTTTAATTGTAAAATCATTCAAAAACAAATAACTTCTTTTTTAGATAAATATATATTTATTCATTATTATTTTTCCACAAAAATTAAAATTTTTTAAAATTTCAAATTCAAACCTTTTTCAAATTTAATAACTAATAAGAATATTATTCTTCTTTGAGAATTTTCAAATCCATTTGTTTAAAATTCAAGTTTATCAAATTTGGATTATTCGTAAATTCTTCAATTAAATATTTATTAAAAAGTAAAAAACTTGAAATAATTTCAAAAAAATTCAAATAAAATTTTTCAAAAAAATTAATTAATTAGAAAATTCAACGAGAATTCAATTATTTAAATACAAAAATAAATAATTTATTGAAAAATTAAATGTTTCTTAAAATCGAATTCTCATCAAGAAATTTATCAACAAATTCAATAATTATTGAATTCTTTCGACAATTTTTAATAAAATTTTTAAGAATAATTACCAACATTTTTCGAGAAATTCGATTAAAATTGTAGGGGAGAGGGCCCTAAGGTGGTCACCCATCTTTTGAACGACTGTAGATTTCAAATGGAATTATATATAAAGGTCAATAATACGGCGTTTGAAACTTTATCTTATTACCTAACTTCCTATCATAAAGTTTTTTTTATTTCATTAATAAAAAAAAAGTTATGGCACTTTTTAAAAAAAGTTGAAAATTCGACTTTTAAAAAAGTGGCCCCAAGGTGGTCACCATACAAAAATTCACTAAAAAAGTTTTAAAAAAATGTAAAAAACGTATTACTAAGTTGTTTATTTAATATTAATTGTTTTTCAGGATCACAGAAACATATTACATATTTTTTTTGCACTTTGTCCTTTCGTCAAAAATGATACTTTTTGTGTATATATTAGATAGGTAAAATTTTGAAAATAATTCTATTTTATTATTATTCATCATAAAACTTAAAAATTGATAAAATTCACATTCACAGTGATAAATGTTGATAAATATGGCGTATAAACATATTTTCATAAAAAATCAAAAGTGACCACCTTGTGGCCAAAAAAGTGTCCACCTTAGGGCCAAGACAGAATTTTTTAAACGTTAATGAAAAAATTTTTTAAAGCACAATATTAATTATATTCATTTGGAATATTATTGTACGATATATAAAGATAATTATAACGATTTTTACTAATTTAAAATGGTTAATTTCGATGATTTTAACACCCTGAGAAAAAAATTTCTCGATCATTTAAAAACAGAAATTTTACGACGTTCACGTTACAAAGAGACTCATACGACTATTTACCTCAAAACTTTACTAAAATCTTTGTCTTCTCAAATAATAACAATAACAAAAAACATTTGAAGATACTAACTAATATACAAAAATTTTCTTAGGGTGACCACCTTGGGGCCCTGACCACCTTGGGGCCCTCTCCCCTATTATAAAGATAAATGAAATTCTTCGATAAGTTGTATTATTATTTATGAAAAAATTGGAATTATTGCAAAAAAAAATTTATAAAAAGTTTGTAAATAATAAATTGAATTCCTGTAAAAATTTTATTATTAATGAAAATATTTAAATTTTTGCGTAGAATTTTATCAAAAATTTATTTATTTAATTAAATTCTTTTGGAAAATTTTGTATAAATAGTAGATAATAAAAATCATTGAATTGTTGAAAATTTTTTTAAAAAATTGAAATTTTGTCAAGAATTTTATTAAAATTTTAGAAAATAATTCAATTTTGAAGAAAAATTTTATAATTTCTAAAGATAATTGAAATTTTTACAAGAATTTAAAAAATTTTTTGAACATAATTGAATTTCTGCGATGAATTTTGTTACTTTTGAAAATAATTGAAATTTAGCCAAGGATTTTATTGAAAATTTTTTAAATAATTTAATTTTGAAAAAATAATTATTATTTGTAAAGATAATTGAAATTTTCATGAGAATTTTTACAAATTTTTTAACATAATTGAATTTTTGCAAAGAATTTTATTTTTATTTTTTAAAAATAATTGAATTTCTGCAATCATTTGTAACTTCAAAATTAAATTCTTTTTTAGTGTTTTCAACTAAAATTCTTCTTCTTTCAACTAAAATTATTTTAAATAATTCATTAAATATATATTTAAAAAAAATTGTTCAATTGTCCATCAGTGGACAAACAATTTATTAATACATTTTTTAAAAATGATGAAAACTGTAACCATTTCCAATGAACCTAATTTTTTTTCTATTTTCTATCGCTAAACAAACAATTCATTAATACATTTTTTTAAATTTAGCGTGGTCTTCATTAAGTTTTTTGACTTTGAATTTTGATAAAAGGAGCTCATTTTAGAGTTTTAACCAGTTTTTTGGAAAAACATGAAAATTGTGACCATTTCCGAAGAACCAAACTATTTCCTTCCTATTCTGTAACTCTAAATAAATAATTCATTAATACATTTTTTAAAATTAGCGTCGTCTTCATTAAGCTTTTTGGCTTTGAAGTTTACGAAAACAGCCCATTTCATAGTTTTGGCTTTACAATAAATTAACCTTTTTTATTTATTAAATATTTACAGAAGATCCGAATTTTCGTGTTCATTTAAACGACTCATATTATATTAATAAAAACACTAGCAAAAATAAAGCTTAAATTTAGAAATAAACAAGCAGTTTTAATGATTAGAGTCCGTTAGAGAAAAAGAAAAACGTCACGTAAAAATGCCTTGAAAGGTTTTAGGAAATTTCAAAGTAATCTTGGTGGTCACGTCGCTCTGGCTCGCAGAACTTTTCCAGGATGAGGCGAACGCGATAAGAATGAAAATGTAAAAAACGTCAAAGTGCGGAAAAAAACGCTATACGCTAAGACAGTGAAAAATTGATGATAAGCCAAAAATTCCATAAATAAAGTTTGAGTAAATAAATTTTTTAAAGTAGAAAATTAAAAAACGCAATTATAAACAATTTTTAAAAATTGTAAAAACAAATTTACAGAATTTAGTATACTTTTAGTTTTTACGAAATAAAAATAATTCTAAAAAAAATCTCCTGACTTTTGAATGTCCCTATAAATAGAGATAAAAAGTGTACAACTTTTTACATTGAGACGCACTTTTTCCAGTTTTTATACAATAAAACATGAAATGTCCCTCTTATTATTGAAAGTTGTAGACACGAGATAGCAGACTCGTGAATTTTTCAATTGAATTCAACGCGAAAATGTTATTATCGTCGTTATGGAGTTAGTAAAATCAAGGGAGAAGAGAATCTGTGGTTCTTTTATGACTCGAATGTTGGTAATCAACAGGGTAAACTCATTCCACTTGTAGGACCCTCGAACGTGGCCAAAGTGGAGGGCGATAGTCGCCCTTCCAACCAATGTCTATAAAGTTCTATCGGAGCATATAGGTAGACATAACAATATAAGGGTACATATAGATTAATCAAAAGATAATTTTTGCTAATAAATAAAAAGGGAGACAGTGTCACACAAGGGTTATGTCAAGTTTGTACATCAAGCAACATTCCTGAATTATGAAACATTGCTTATTTTTATGAAGAACATAAGTATATATATAAGATGTTCACAACATTTATAATCAATGATTCAAAAAAACTTAATTTTTCAAAAAGAAAATAATAGATTTTTTTCCTAAAAATTGATTCGACTAATTTTGAATAATTATCCAAAAATTCTTTTAAAAAAATGTTTTTAAAATCAATTATTTTCAATATTTTCAGTTATACATATTTTTAATTATTTACCTTTTAATTAATTTTTTTGAGAAAAACGTGAAGATTTGCATTTACAATTATTATAAAAAATTGAATTTTTATATTTAAATAATTAAATTCTCGAAAAACTTTCGAAAAGTTATTAAAAATTATTTATTTTGAGACGAAGTTTAGTTAAAAATTCTAAAAAATATATAAATTTTGAAAAAGTGCAACTACTTACGGTAAACTTTGTACAGTCATTGTTGAAAATTACTCACCTGAAACGAAAAAGAAATAGTTTTTAATACAGAAATTGCAGCAATTTTTTAACATTTCTAAAATTTGAATAAGTTACTAACAAATAAGGTCCTCTTCAAAATTAAAAAAGTCAGTACATTTTTGTAAAAGCATATTTCGATTATAACTAATGTGGAATTTTATTTAAAGTACTGGAAAAAATTAAATTTTTAGAATTTATAAGAAAATTATGAATTTGGAGAAGTTAAAAATGATTACAGAAATTCAATTATTTTCAAAAATAATAAAATTCTTGCCAAAATTTCAATTATTAAAAAAGTTTTTCGCAATTCAATGAATTTTTATTATCTACTATTTATATAAAATTTTCCAAAAGAATTTTAATCGAATTCCTCGAAAAATGAAAGTAATTATTCTTAAAAATTTTATTAAAAATCGTCGAAAGAATTTAATTATATAAAAATTCGTAGATAAAATTCTGTAATGGGAATTCGATTTTAAGAAATATTTAATTTTTCAATAAATTATTTATTTTTTTATTTTAATAAATGAATATTCTCGTAGAATTTTCTCATAAAAATTGATTTAAAAATTAATTTCATTTAAAATTTTAGATAATAATTAAAAATTAAAAGGCTTATAGCATGAATTTTTATAGAAAAAATTAATTTTTGAAAAGGTTTGAATTGAAATCTTTGAAATTTTGAATTTTTTACTAAGGGGCCGTCCTAATATTACGTAACGCTTTTTGGGGGGAGGGGGGGTCAAGCTATTTGTTACGATAAGCAAAAAAAATGGCGCTAATGTATGTAACAGTGTGTTACATGGGGGGAGGGGGGGGGTCTCAATTTTCAAAAATTAGCGTTGCGTAATATATGGACGGCCCCTAACAATTCTAATTTTTGAAATCATTTCAAGCTTTTATTTTTTAATATACCCAAGTAGAAATGTAATACTGGCATAGTACTGATCTTGTACTGACTGCCAGTATTGCAGTACTGACTCCAGTACTAAGTCAGTACTGGGAAAACCCTGGCTGGTAACGCTGTCCAGTACTGATTTTTACCGGCAGTCAGTATAAGCTCCTTATATAATTATTAAAGCATGGGGAGTAATTTATTGAATACTAATAATTATTATTAGTATTAATTATTATTAATTAATTATTAGAATTCCTTTTATTAAAATAAGTTTTAAAAAAATATTTTTCTTATTTTTTCATTATTTATTTAAATCTTATTTATTTAAATGAATGACTAAATTATTATTATTACTGCTTATTAATTATTTAAACTTATACTTTATGTAACACTGTTAAGAATTATACACAAAACACTTAAAACTAAGACGGAAAAATATCGCACGCACGGGGGACCGAACCCTAGACATTTTATCAAGTCATTATGTAGTAATTAATAGATACATCATAATAATATGGTAAAAATTATTAATATAATTATTTATTTATTATTTATAATCTAATTATTTATTAAAATAATAATAACAAAAAAAAAAATTTATTTAAGAAAAATTTTTGTTAAATAAATAAATAAAAATATATATACAGCTTTAAAAAATAAAATTTTTTTTATTATTAATAATACGTAATAATTCTAAAAATAATTAATTAATAATAATTTATTATTATATTATTAAAATATATCTATTAGTTAATAATAAATTAATAAAATGTTTGATATTATTGTTGATGAATAATGTTTTTACAAATCTTTGCAAATATTTTAATTGTTAATAAATCAAACGATGTTTAATGTTTAATTACATTATAACAAATTTTGATTGTTTTTTTAACTCCTTCGCAGTACTGATTTAGTGTTAAGCCAGTTTTCTGCCAGTACTGATTTTAGAACTTTTCTAACTCCGACATAGTACTGATTCGGTTTTAGAGTCAGTATACTCCCAGTACTGATCGGGTTCCGAAAGTCAGTACCGACGGTCAGTACTGAGTCAGTACCATGTCGGTGTTTAACTCCGTCCTAACTCCGGACATTTCTACTTGGGTAATATAGGGGAAAGGCTTGCAGGTTTTCTCACCTAAGTTTTTTGCTCATAACTCATTAAAAAAAATAATAATAATTAATATGAACATGCCATCGGAAAGAGGACCTAAAAAACTACAAATTTGACCCATAGATAATTTAAATTGGCAGAAAATAAAATTTTTACATCAATTTTTAAAAATGATTTAAAATCAACGTTTTGAAATTTCGGCTTGCAGGTTGACCCACCTTGAAAAATTGATAATAATATGGAACAACTCCAATAAGTTTATTAATTTTCACTTATATTTAATGTTTCTGAATATAATAATTTCAATTTAAATTTTTTAAACAATTTATTAATAAATAAAATTATTTTTAAATAAAAAATATTTTTGAAAAATAAAAATTTTTTTTTCAATTGAAAATCAAACGAAAAGCAACTTATGTGAAAAAAAATGAAATTTCGGAAATCGTGTATAACTTTACTCCAAATTATCATTACGGATTCACATTTCGGACCTGCAAACCGTAAAGTGAGTCAACCTGCAATTTTGAACTCTATTTTTAAATTGATAAAAAAAATATTAATTCATGATATTTTAAAAATTCCTTTTGGATTATCAAAATTGATAAAAAAAAGCAACTCAGTAAAAAATTGAAACTTAAATTATACATAAAAATATTTCATTTGTAAGCACATGAAAAAGTCACATTTTTAATTTTTCAATTTTTTCACAAGTCAATTTCAGAATTTGTTTAACAAGAACATTTTATTGCTTCTTTTGCTCCAAAAGATCATAAAAAGTAATAACTAATCATTTGACAACAATATCAGTCGCGTTTTTAATTATGGCATTATATATATTCATTATATATATTATATATTCAATTGCAAAAGCAGTAGGTAAATATCATAAGTCACATACTATACTTTAGAGTTGTGTTAAAAAATTTCTAACGTAAAGCAGTTAGTGAGTTGCGAGAACGATGATTGAATTTAGCAGTTTTCACGTCAAAGATGTCACCCCTTGAAATGGAAAGAGAAGTAAGCTTTCAAATATAGCAGTAGTAAGTGAAGGGCCGTTGCTTCAACTGATCCTGGAAGAGGACCAAGCTTCAACTTCCTAACCGAATTGTTAACTCGAGGTTGATGGCAGTAGAGGCAAACTTGCCGGTTAACTTCTTGGCGACGATGTCACCAGAGATACGGCAAGAGACTTCAGGTGGATCAGGGGAACTAATGGATGGGTTGGGATGGGATGGTAGCAGTCTAACTAAAAAGATGGAAGCTCCGACTGCGCTGATTTAGTAAACATAATCTGAATATCTGATTGGATCTCTTGTAAGTTCCGTGTCGTTTACAGAACAACTGCCATCAGCAATTTTCCCCTTTTTTCCACACATTTATATTCTCTTCTCATTCCGCTTGATTAAATATTTCAGCAAAAAATCAAATTCATTAGCTGTTATTTTTCAAAATAATTTACACTTTTTCATTCCTTTTCTATCTCAATTTGATATTCTTAGAAAAACTGTGTTTAACCGCAATTTTTTTCTTCTTTTTTTACTTTTACTCTTATCTTGAAAGCGACTTTCTCTTTCTTTCATAAGCAAGTTCGACGCTCGAGAAGTTGGAATTATTTAGATTTTATAACACAATAGCCAAGTTTATGAGTGGAGTCTGAGGTACTCCAATATTTTCATAAGAATTTAATAATACCGCAACCCGGAGCGCAATTAATATACTTTTTTTCTTATTGCTCGAAAGAAAATGCAAAAGGTTAGTGTTTCAAAAGGAGATGCTGTTTCAACTCGAATTACTGAAATCATTCCATCCACAAAGCAATACATAATTTTAAACATTCTTGAAACTTGGTTAATCAAATTTAAAAATTCTAAGAATCCTTTAAAAAAATGTATCATATAATTTATTTACGTTTAACAAACTTTCGTTGTACTTTTAATTTTGTACATTTTATCAATATGGTCAAATAGGTATTAAAAATAGTTTCCCCCTATTACAATATGATTAAATTTTTAAAAACATTTTCAACAAGTTACTTATTTTTAATCCTTGAACTTTCGTAACTACACTGAGAAAAATAGAGTTTGAAAAACTGGGAGTCAATATTGAAAAAACTGGACTCAGTCCAGTAAAAGTACATTAATTCATTTCCATCAAGCATCTTAGGGAGCGTTCACAAATTACGTAACGCTAATTTTTGAAAATTTTGACCCCCCCCCCTCCCCCCATGTAACACACTGTTACATACATTAGCGCCATTTTTTCTGCTGTACATAACAAATAGCTAGACCCCCCCCTCCCCTTTATAATGTTACGTAATTTGTGAACGCTCCCTTAGGGTGTTGCGTATAGTGTATAAAGGGCCTTAGTTCCAAATGTCACTGTAAAGAGCATTGAAACACAGGCGAAGATTATAAGGCGCGCTGCAGTGTGCATAGTAGAGAAACTGGACTCAGTCCCCTACTTCGAAATTTTCACAATGAGGGAACGCAGGCGCGGAACCTGTCAATAAATGTCCGTTGCGACGCGAAACGAGTGTTTCCTTTTATTCACTTCGTCAATTTTATATAAAAAAAACAATAACCAATCATTAAAAAAAAAGAAAAATATGTTAAATGCACTCTTTATATATTCATATTCATTAATTCACAAGTTTTATTCTTACCACATCTTCATACTTACAATTAACAACTAAATGCATCGGAAAATCTTACAATCATACGGGATTGAACACCTACCTAACCATACAACTAAATATACGCATAATTATAAATCGCACGCTTTTACATTAAGCCTCTCGGCTACGCAATCGATGGGGGAAATTTCCTATTTAAGAAACATCCCTTACCAATGAAATAAATTAGAATATGCGTCGATTTTACTTTGTAATTAATGTAAGTATGGATGTCAACAATATTCATAATATTGAATAAATAATATTGTCAACTAGTTTAAATTTGATACGGTTATTAGAATTTAATAATAAATAAATAAAAAACATTAATTTTTTCTTAATAACCTTGAAACCTTTTTTAAGTTTGACAGTCCTCATGGTAAATTTGATTATTCTTTTTTTTCGTGTACAAAATAGTGAATTGACCTTGAATGAAATGTATAATTAATTATTCTCACAGCAATATTTAATAATTTAATGAACTTAACTGCACTGCATAATAGTTGAGAGTAGTAAGAGTAAGTGAAACGGTAAGATAAGTGAACGACCATTAGTGTGAGAGAGAGAGAGAGAGAGAGAGAGAGAGAGAGAGAGAGAGAGAGAGAGAGAGAGAGAGAGAGAGAGAGAGAGAGAGAGAGAGAGAGAGAATAACTTGTGGTTTTCGAGTAGGTATCTACTTTATGTGCACGGCGTTCATTTTTCGAAAGAACTGGACTGAGTACTATTTGTTCAATATTCGCTTCTATTATTGACTTGTGTTTTGTACACTGCCGCGTTCTTTTAACAATTACATGAGAAAGTAATTTCTCATTCCAATTTTTTATACTCTTATAAAATTGTATATAAAATCTTTATATACTCTCCCTCTTAGAGTATATAAACAGTCTTGTTTAAGCTGATGAATGGGATAACTTGTGTTGAGTCCCAAACTGTTCAGCTATGAAACTTCTAATACTATAGTGTGTACCTGTCACATATTATTCTATAAAGGAGTACTACACTGACTGCATAAATCATTTTTCCATTTTTCTCCGTGTAGTGAATCATATTCTATTTTAGAAAAAGGAATATTTATTTATCATATTTTTTATATTAAGCAATTTGTTTGAAGGTAATAGAGAAGGGATTTATCTTTCTGTATTTCATTACTCTATTAGAATTACTCTTTTATGTTAAGCGAAGAATGAAAGTACATATTATATGTCCGTATGTATATACCCAAATCCTCATTGGGGTAACTGCCTTGCAATATAAGGGGAGATTCCCATCGGGGATTTAATCTGCAGGGGAAGAAAAATCGGAAAATGAACGTAAAGTGACCTGACGAGAATAAATTGTGTAATATATTTTTTGCTCTTCGCAAAATTTAGAAAAAATGTAAAAAAACGTGTTTGTAGACAAAGTGTATATGGGTACATATTTCAAAGAGTTAATGAAACAGTGACTGTTTTCTGTTTCATCAGAGATCGTTAATTTGATAGATAGTTTTTTTACGATTTTGAAAGCAATATCCAGAAGAATTCGAAGATCAGTTTAATATTGGTTTTTTTAGTCGTTGATTTCTTGCGATATTGTCTTCAATGGGCAATACAGATCCAAAATAATATGTTCATTGTCTTGATATCAGATCGAATCAAGAAATTTAGTTGGTTTTTCTACGATGTTTTCCCCTCTTTTAAAAGAATTTTTTCTCTCTTTTTCCTCTCTTGTTCTTTGATTGCTTCTTTCTTCGTTGTTTTTTTTCCTCTTCAAAAATGCATTATTTCGTTACCCTAAAGAACTAGCGAGTAAAAACGTTTTTGTTATCTCAGTCTCAGTGAATTATTAAAGAAGTTCGTCGATAGTCGCAGCTAGATTCGCGACATTTGAGCGCATATTTATCCTCTCCTATTGGACCATAAGTATTTTCCGTTCTATGAACCCTCTTCATGGGGACATTATCTGCTGTAGCCTGAGGGGTGCCATCTGTTTCATCCGCGTAACCCTCTAATTACGTATAGCGACAGTAGTAAGCGTCGTGTTAAATCTAATGTCGAATGTTCTATGTGTCCCTTTAGGGTAACGCTTCAGCCGTGACGAAAAGTCGACTTACTCTTTTGCCTTTTTTACGAATAACGAGAATTTCTGATAAATTTAAGCAAATACTTTAAGGAGTTACTTTCACTTTTCTTTATTTTTCTCAAAATTAACATTATCAAGGTTAGATCCCTCTTCGACGCGCGGCTCCAATTTAAGACCGCTTTCAAAAGGGACCATTTTGTCAAAAATTATTATTTTGTTTATTCCTTCAATTAATCACAGGATAATCTATTATATTAACGAAAATTTTTTGGTTTTTTCATTTTAGATTATCCAGTCCAGAAATATCCTGCTCACCGAAAGATGCCTCTCTTCGGAGGAGCTCTCGCAAATTCTTTATAGAAGTTTAAAAAAAATTATTTTTATAAATAAAATATGTCAAAATAAAGTTCAAAGTACCCTTTATATGTGCATTAATTTTTAAATTGAAATACTCAATAGTAGGGTTTTAACCCCTTAAAAAGAATTTATTTTTAATAAAAGGTAGTAAACAAAGAGATCCCCAGGCGGAAATTTCCAACCGGCGCGGATCCTAGCCCGTACTGACGCCGGTGTAACTGTACTGGCTCGGAACCGCCTGCCAACCGAATGTGAACGGGCATTCTACCGAATAGTGACTAGGCCAGGAGCGCGCTGGCAACCGGCTCGGAACTGGCATTCTACCGCCCGCTGACCGGCCGGGAGAAGCCGTTCCGTGTATAATTCAACCGGCTGGGACCTGGCACTCTACCGACCGTGGATTTTTCATTTAATAGCCAGCCGAGCGCTGGCATTCTACCGACTGACAACCGGGTCGGATCCAAATGATAATTTCAACAAATATCAATAAAAAAAATAATAATTAATTGCAAAAGATAAATACTGATGACAATTCATTGACAGTTCACTTTACACATTTTTTTTATTTTTTTATACACTTAAACGCAATTTTTTATTACATGCACATTTGAAAAATCCTAACGCTTGGGGGTACGGAACCTGCGCCTAACCGAATATCTACGCACCGAAATCTCGCACGCTAACCACTATGCTACGCTCGCATGGGACTCTCAAATCTTAAATACTCTCAAGTGTCACAAGCTGAAATAAAACTTGTAGAATTACTACGCGTCAATGATACCGCTATATCTTTATTATTATATAATATATTAAATAATTTTATCTCAATATAATAATATTGAACATAATAATATTAATAATTTTAATTAATATCACAATAATAATAAATTTATTATTATTGAGATATTATTAATTAACATTAATATTATTGAGAATTAATAATAAATTATTAACATGAATATTAATATTTATTAATATTTATTAATATTAATAATTTATTATTAATTCTCAATAATATTAATTAATAATATCTCAATAATAATAAATTTATATTAATAGTATAAATTTATTTATAATAATTATAAATTATAAGTGCAAAACAAATTTTTTTAATTGTTTAATTTTGAAAAAACTCTTAATAAATAATTACTTAATATTTTGATTAAATTCATTTTTTAATTAATAGAGGTGTGCAAAAAGCTCGAATAGCATGGTCGAGCTCGAGCCGGGCTCGATACTCGAGTCAGGCTCGAGTTTTAGTTACTCAAAAATATTTGAGTGCTCGAAAAATTCAAGTGCTCAAAATTATTTTAGGTTTAATACTGCACGTGTCGGATGGAACTTGGTTCAATTTCGGATTGATTCTGCTCAGCTCTGCTAGAAAAACGAAAAGCTTGAAAATACTCGATCGAGCTTTTTGCACAACTCTATTAATTAATCATTATTTTCTAAAATAATGCAATAAATTATTGTAATAATTATTTAGTTATGACACATTTATTGAAAATAAATTTATAATGTGATTTATAATGTGACAATAAATGACGACACCCAATGGAAAATTTACAACTGGCGTAGTACTGCGCCAGCACTGGCAGTACTGGCAGCTACGCTGACAGACAGCACTGGCATAACTCTGGGATGATAACGCTGTCTAGCGCTGTCGAAGTACTGCCTGCCAGCGCCAGACAACGCTGGCGCAGCACTGGACCAGTGCTGGCTGAGAATATTGCCGCAATAAATGCCGTATTGTTATTAATTAGTCGTAAATTCATAATTATAAATAATTTAAGAACAAAATGGTAAATAATATTAATAAATAGTTATTATTCATAAAATATTTCTCTTCTTAAAGAAATTGTATTAAAGATGGAGACTCACAATGGATATAGTAAATGAAGTAGAAAAAAATTGTTTATAACATTTAAAAATTAAATAATAAACAATTACAGTAAGTGTGCATTAGATTTTCATATTTTAGTACCTAACGATTGGAATCTAGAAATATCGCAAACCTATGAAAATAAACAAAATTGCTGACGAGGGGAATCGAACCTACGACCTACGGACTAACAGACTAACGCTCTAACCACTATGCTAACGACACATGTGTACAGTAAAGTATTAATATCTCAGTATCATTCAGACATACAATTATTGAGTCAAAGATGAGAAAATAAAAAAATAGGGATACGTTAGAAATAATAAATTGAAATAAAATAAATTAAACTAAATTTTTAAAAATTAAATTAAATTACTTTACTTATTGCATTTAACATTTTACGTAATTCTTAAATTACGTGGTAATTTTTTAATAATTTTTTATTCATAGTAAGAAGTATAATAGTATTTTAATAGGAACCAAATTATTATTGAGATTAAAGTTTAAATTTTGTTTATAATTTTAATTTGTTTAAATAATTTATTATTTACAAAATTAGACAATTGTGTTAAATTGTCATTATTAAATTTAATAAGAATAAAAAATGAACATCTGAAAAGTAAAATATTAATTTTTTATTTTTTTTTCAATAAATTTATATTTATAAACATTTATAAACTTTTTTTATAATTTTTTTCAAGTTTATGTCAAAAAAGCAATGTTGGCAAAGAGCGTCATGAACAATTTTTCTATACTCAGCCAGCACTTCCCGCCGAGGCTTGTCCAAGCTTTGGCGAAACAAAAATTCTGTACTGCGCCAGCACTAATGTCGAGGCTTGGTTAGACTACGCCGAACAATCGTCTGAGTACTAAGCCAGTGGTGAACATCGGCACTACACTGGCATTTCCCATTGGGCATCCGCAGTCGGATCCGGCCCAGCACCGAGCCAGTACGGACTAAACATATCCGTCATTCTTCCGACGCCGCAGAAGAATAAGATCCGCCGGCGGAAGAAATCCAGTACCGAGCCGGTACTGACAATAGTGGGAAGACGGTTCCGACAGTCGGAGCATAATCTGTACCGCGCCGGTTGCTTTTTCAGATCCGAATCGGTACAGACCGTCGGTACTTGCGGTCTGTACGGGCGCGGATCCCAGCCGGTTGTAAATTCCGACATTCGTCCGACTTTTCCGCCTGGGCGAGACTGTTTTAAAATTAAAAGGGTGATTTTTAAATCGCCTGTTTTTAAATAATTGTTATTTTTCAAGAGAGTGATATACTGTGTGTATATAAATATACACATTAGGATTTTGCTGCGGTCGAGCAACTTATTGTGAAATGTACTTTGACAGGAATTCTTTTCACTGCTATGCAGGAAAGCAGTATCGGGAGACTTTTGAAGTCGAAAGCTCCTCTCTCTCTCTCTGGTAAAAATAGAAAAGTACTTTCACGTACAAGTTTATTGAGTTACTGTGAGGAATGTCAATTTTCTTTGTTCGTATTTGTTACACTGTAAATGACAAAAGTCAAGTACAAATTCATTTGTTGTAATTAAATTGAAAATAATTTAAATTGCCTCATTCAAAGCATAGTAAAACAAACTCAAAGTAGTAAATTACAGAATATATACAACTAATTTTAACGGCTAATGTGAAAATCTTTCTATAAAAATACAAATTTTTATCCAAAGTTGACTATCATTTTCTTTCTTCTTTCTTTCTTCTGTTTCCTTGCAAAAAAAAGTTTCAACATGTATAAAATTGAATATAAGAATTCGATAAGCCTAAGAGTCGGAAAGAAAGTCTCTCAGAAGTGTGAAACATATTTAAAAGTTGAAAGCTACGGAAGAAAGAGGAAAATCACCCTTTCTCACGGGAGTAGAGGGCTTTTCGTTCATTAAACTTATCGAATTGTCGAGTTCGTACAGAGTATAAGATAAAGGGAATCTCCCAAGTGGCACACATATACAAAACGCCAAGTCACGTGGGTGAAACTTGGGTGTGTGTAGAGCGAAAGCTCTGTGCAAAGAAAGAAAAAAAAGATGAGGCGCGTATCCAATGACCAGACGATGATCAAAGATAATTTTTGATCAAAGATTAAAGAGGGTCGCTCTCGCAGACCCACAGTCACTATATATAAGAATCAAAGTCGAACGAAATATAAAATGCATGAAGTGAAAATCCCTCGAGTGTGGCGCTACGTTTTCTCACACCCTTTTAAGAATTATATACGAAATCTATCTTCCAAAGGCACACACGCTCTGCATGTACTGGAATTTTACCATTTTTTTCTACTTATTTCCTTAACTTTTCTTAACTTACTAGTTTCTTTAATTGCAGGCTTCGTACTAGACAATTAATTTTAAAAAAAATAGCTTCAAGGAATGAAAGAAGTAACTAAAGTAAATAGTACCTTTTTTAATAGTAGATTGTAGATGATATTATAAAAAACACAATTATCAACGTTGTAAAAACAATTAGACACATAATAAAATCATAATAAAAATGTATTTCGACCAACGACTGAAAACTAAAGTAAAAAAAGCTACAGGAATTATATCTCCCAATTAAAAGTTTTCTCTTTTCCCTCACAAATCACGATACAAATCTTAAAATTTCTTACTTGCTGAACAAGTTTTCTCTAGAATTTCAAGTTTATTCTTTCCTCTTATCCTTAAAGAAATGAATATTCACCAAAGAACGCGGAGCTATTATCCTTGGTTTATCGACGTCGGAAGTAAACGCGAACTTAAAAGTGTCAAGTCACGCCTTCAACCCTCGACGGAAAATATTTTTTAACCACGTTATCCCTGATACATCCAAAGTAGCAGCTTCCACCTTGTATTAAAGACAATTCATTTACATACATTTTTATATATATACCTAAAAATAAACCCTTGTTGATCGACAAGACTCGAGTGTGACGGTTCACTTCATGAATTATGTATAAGAATCAGAAGCAGAAGAAGAAGGAGAAGAGAAGATGGACTACTCAATTTTTATAATACATTTTTACGCAAAAAAAAGAAAAAAATACACAAAATGCTCGAGTATTCAATGTATTTAGTTTTATAACAGAGAAAAGACACACTACGCTTTTATAGTGACTTAAAATTGCAATATATATACTCAAAAGGTTTAAAAAAGTCCTGACATTCATTGAAATGAAAAATGCAAGCAAGCTGCACTACCTTTGTTAACGAAGTAAATAAGAGGCGCACAATTCCCTTGCGACGCGCCTTGAAACGTCATTTTGTGGAGCTAATAATGCCACTTGAATGTAAATTGAAAAACTATGTGTACCTGAATTAAATCATTTAAATTCTCCTGTTGTCAAACACAAATAAAAATTTCACAAACTGTCCTAAACTTTAGAAAAAATTAGAAAAATTTATTTATTTCTTATTTAAATTTAATTTTTGTTCGAATAACTTTGCGTCATTATACACGCAGAAAAAAATTATGTTTTCATCTAAATATTTATTAGTTACACAGTTTTCTTGAAAGTATCAAATTAATACTAAAGTAATATGATACAACAATTGATTCAACAATTTGATACAATTGATATTGATACAACAATTTAAAACAGTTTTTTATTTAATCCACATTTCGGTATGAAATTGATATACATTTTAGTATTAATTCGGTACTTTCAAGAAAATTATAAATCTAAGTACTTATTTGATTTAAATAAACATTTGCTTCAGTTTAATAAATTTTGCCTTCACAAAAAAAAATTTAGTCATCTGAAGCAAACTTTTAGTTGAACGAAACAAATGCAGACTTCGCACTAGGTAAATAATTTTTAAAAAGTAGCTTCAAGACTGAAAACAGTAGCAAAAGGTAGCTATCGAAAAATGGAATTTTACTGCTGAAAATACTCATTTTAGTCGATTCATAAAAACTTGATTCAGTATTTCCCTGACTTTTGCCAATTTCCATCAAAATATTCACAATTTATCAGGTCTGTGAAGCTTGCTGAACCACTTTTATAAAATATGCCATTAATTATTATTGCTCAGGTAGTGTTAATTTTGTACCACATTGCCATATTTAGTTCTCAATGTTTCTTTAAAAAAACACTGGTTCTGCTGAGTGAAAGTTCCGCTGGTCGGATCAATACGAAAAACGCGTTCAAAGCGTCAAAAAACAATTTAACAATAGCCAAAAATAATTAAGCAAATTGCCTAAAAAGAAAAGAAAAATTTTTAAACTTAAGAATTTTCGGTACAACTGGCAAGGGTATTTTTTTTACCAAAGGGTGGAATCGAAAAAACGAATAGGGTATTTTTTAAGAGCTCAAAAATAATTAAGTTAATTCCCGTACAAAAAAAAAAAATTTTAATTTTCGTTTTTTTTTGTTTTAAATAATTGAATCTTTTTATAAAATTTTATTGAAAATTTAAAATAGTAATTGAAAATAATTGAATTTAACCAAAAATTTTTTTACTTGTGAAAATAATTCAATTCGTGCGAAATTTTTTTTTCAATTTTTGAAAATAATAAATTGAATGGTCTGAAAGAATTTTATTAAATTTTTTTGAATTGTTTCTAAAAATTTGATGAAAATTTTTAAACGTTAACTGTACACTGTAAAAAAAAGGTTGTAAATTAGAGTTGATTTCCGTACCTTTCTTTCTCCAGTCTACAGCGCAATGCATTTCTTTGGTTGACTTGTGGATCATCTAATTTAACACTTTCTTTTTATAGTGCAATAATGTATCAAATTAATAAATAATTTAAAATTAAAATCATTAATAAATATTTCTACATAAAAATTCTAAAACTCTTGATGAAATAATAGCGCCCATAGGTCAAACATGCTTTATTAAACATGTAATTGTTCGAAATAGCCATTCTGGTTTATCGAAAAGCTATTACAACCATTATTACCACACTAACGTTACCTTTACCATAGTAATTGATCTAATGATGCAAAACGTAATAACTTCCCTAGATTACTACAATCAGAATTCAATGAATTATTTTTAAATTCAACCCAAAAAATACCATTTTCCTTTCCTATGTACAAAAATTGGTTTATTATCAGTTAGAACAAATCAATTCAACTAAGGAATAAAGTGTACAAAGTGGATATTTTAAAACAAGACAGTTTAATGAATTACAAAAATCAGATTAGAATTTCTAAATGATCCAATGATCGGACAGTGTTAAACTAACCGTGAAAGATTGTCGTTGAAAGGGAGAAACTCATTTGCATATCAATTAATCGCGCGATTTTAAAGTGGCACGTGACCGCGTGAACAAGCGGATGGTTGAAAATATAGACAGGCAGGCGCAGCATGAAAATCCCTTTATAATGACAATTTTTTTTCATTTTATTGGAATTTAAAAAGAGATGAGGTTTAAAATTTAAAAAAATTTTACTAAAAAAATTATACGACCGCAAATACGTGTTCAAAAGTTTACAGTCCATTTCCCGAATTATACCAATCTCACTCGACAGATGCTCAATCCTAAAGTTTATTACTATACCAATGGGATAAATTGTCCCCATATATTTCTCGGTGGTCGTTCACGTACACTAACAATAGCAATGCCGATTTAACGCGTGTGCGCTTTGGATCTTTACTGTTTTAATTACCCTTGTACAATTATAAACAAATGAGTATTATGTACTAAAGGAATTTTTATAGAATAAATTTATTATGTTATTATTATCATGAAAATTTGTACTTTAATTTTAATTATAATTTTAACTTTAATTACAATTAATTTAATTAATTTTTCTTTAATTTCTATTACATTTCAAACAATAAGAGAAAGGGGAAAAAATAATAGAAAAAGAAAGATAATATTATATACTTTAAAAAGAAGACAAGAGATGAAAGAGTAGTGGGGGCGATTATCGAGTAAAAGAAGAGAAAAATAGAAGGGGAGTGAATTCCAAAATACACTGCTCGCGTTCTGCAAACTCGGAAATAGCGCGCGTCACACACGATTCGCCAATTAACCGCTTAACTCTGCACAAATTATTTTAAAGCAATGATAAACGCACGCAGGAAGCGTTATTCTCTCACTCTATATATTATTAGAGAATTATTAATGAGAAAATGGAAGTTTAAGCATAGTCCTTTGTTTCAAATTTCAAATAATTTAAATTACGGTCAATATTATTCTCTTGTTCAAATATATATTCATATAATGAACAATATCAATTCTAGAAAAAATAAATCTGACTTTAATGCAAGGAAGGTAACTGAATTACGTTTATAAAGCGAAAATTGTTTACAATTGTTTCCACTGGAAAGCGAGAATTGAACCAAAAAAGAATATTTAAAAAGAATCTCTCAACTTTTAGGTATTATTTAAAAAAATATTTTTTTATAATTTATATTTCTTATGCTTATTTATGTATAATAAATATCAAGTTTATAGACGTAATTTCCTATATCCATGTTCGATGTTTACAAATATTTTTTATATTAATAATAAAACAACTAAAACTGAAATATTCATAAAAACATATAAAATTTATATGAATAACCAGTGAATGAACGCTTTGTACGAGTAAATGAATAAACATTTATTTTTATATTTCTTCTATAAATTTTATACAAGAAAAACAAAGCATTAAAAATATTAATTTTCCATTTTGTGTAAAAAAGAATGGTTATTTTTAATTATAATACGTTTTTTATCAACTGCTCATTTACTAGTGCAGTATGACCCTATTGTATTAAAAAATATTTATTGAAATATAATCATCAAATTTTCAATAGAAATGTATTATAAAAATATTGTATAATTTGAACATTTTTATTCAAAAACTACAATTGTATTAAAAATTTAAAAATTGGAATTTTTTTGTATTGGAGAAAAACTTTGCAGACAAAAAAAATATGCTTAAAACAAATACTCTATTTTGTTGTATCAACCTTATTTTTAGGTTATTCTGATTAAAGTTTGTTTAATTCAAATAATATATTAATTTAATTTAAGTATTTTTTTTTATTGAGAGCTGTTAAAAATCATGATTTTGTTAAAACAATAAAAAAAAGCTTTTTCTTAGTAATGAATAATAAAAAGTTAATTTTATAATAGGAGCAACAAAGAATAACTGCTTTTATTTTTCTTATAAGAAATTATTTAACCGAACATGTTGAAAAAATAATTGACTACCTTCTTAATTAAGTCCTTATATTTAATAAGATATGTATTGGTTTTCTTATAATTTTTTTATTTTATGAATTTAAAACTTTCAACAAAAGTACTAGCAGAGGGATAAAGAATTTAATTTCCAAAAATTTAAACAATTAAAAATTGCATTTGAATAAAAATTACAATTTTTTGTCAATGAGAAATATTTATTAAATATTAGGTTTAATCGTTTCTTTTATAGATAGAAAATTGTATACTTTTTATTTAAATTTTCATTTTATTCAAATTTTTAATTTCTTCTCAATTCAAATATAAAAAAAAATTCTGTCAAAATTTTCAATGCAATTTTTAATTGTTTAAAATGTTGAAAATTGAATTCTTTATGCGCTTCCACTAAATCGAATTTAAAATTTATTAATTTATCTTTTTCATACAAAATACGAAATCATGACATTAGACTAACTTTTGTTATGAAAATGAAGTTTCAACCAAAATTTAATTGTTTCAAACTAATTTTTGGGCAATGTGAGTTTAAATAAGAAAATAATGAGAAAAGTACGATCTACTATAATTTGATATAACTTGGGGAAAATAGAAAAATTTTTATACCTCGAATATGTCAGATATAATTTGAAGATGTTACCGATCTCTAATATGAAATGGTATTATTCTGATCAGTATGATAACACAGTAATGGCAGATGGTGTCTCTGATATTATAGCGATAAAATTGAGGTTATAGGTTTGCGTGGGTCCTGAACTACGATTTAGTGAAAACGACCAAAGTGTGACCTGACTTCATATACCGTATATTTTCCTTTTTTAAAAAAAGAAAAAAAAGCGAACGTATACATCGAAAACGTGTTTTCTCTTCCCCTTTTTCCCCAAGTTTTATAACTTATATATAGAAGAATTTTAAAGAAAAGTGTGTACTCTGACTTTAGCTTTTGTCAGCTAAAGGACAAAAAATTGAAAACAAAACCTTTAAAAAGGTCGTCTGATAGAAACTACAAACTATATAGATTAGTCGCAAAAGTAAAAATGTTTTTTTTTAACTTTTTTAAAATTTCCCTAAAATCAAGATGCCTATAAAATATGAGAAAGTCGAGAAACGGAGAAAGTATTTCCAGACAAGAAAGTCTATTCAAAAATTCATATTCGTGAAACAAATATTTACCAGTTGTGAAAGCAGCTGATGTTGACCTAGCACACTGTAGCAATATCCACATGGCAAAAATGACAGTAGACATTCTTGATAGATTTTTGTTCATAATCCTTCCTCTCATCTTCCTTGGAAGACAAGACTTTATTTGAACATTTGAACATTCACACGCGATTTTTTCATCAGTCACACACTTGTAATTAATTTTTCCCGAATCAAAAATCATCAAACTATCAAAATACTCCCTCTGAAGGAAGGCAAAATTCCATTGTCTCTGCTCAGAACAACTCTCAAACATTTCCTATAAACATTTCTAATAATATCACATTCGTCTCAATGTCCCACGTGATCTTGCTGCACTAGAATTTTGTAGAAAATTATGTCCATTCTGATCATTGTCCGATCGAAAAAAAAATCAAAATTATTAAACCTTACATGGATATATGTAGAGAAATTGATCTTTAGAAATTCGTTCCTTTATTTACTATCTTAGATTATCTTTTGTTTATATAAGTAATTATTATATAATTAATAATTAATTTTTTATATTTGTTAATATATGTTTTAGTTGAATAGCTAATATTTTGAAATAGGTGAAAATATATTTTTGTAATGGATCGAAATTTTTGAAATGCGAAAATACTTCGTTGCTTTGTAACCGGTAGATTTAAAATTCAGCGGATGAGTAAAACTCGCAGCCGTTCAATGTAAGCGCTCGGCGTCGACTGATTTCATCCCCCGAGAAAGTTGGACATCGTGCTCGGAGCGCGGCGCATCACCCCCGGCGGAAATCTCACCCTGTGGAGAACAGGCCAATCGCTATTTAGGAACGTACCGCCCATCATGTTGCGAGGGCGGTGCTTCCGAATTAAGATTTTCGACTTCTTCTTCTTCATCTTCTTCTTCTTGAGCAAAGTCGGACTCTCCTCGCAGCATCCGAGGCTTTACCAAACGAGAGAGTGGCTAATTCCAATCTTGCCACTGTTTAACTTTCTTGCAGGGCAGTGACGAGTTGCTAACCTGGGAACTTCTCTTTCGCTCCTTGGGGAACAACCGATGCGATGTGGCATCGGCAGGTCCACCCTTCCTGTTCGGAATTCAGCCCCAGGCTCCTATTTCCGCTTCTTTTCGTTGGTGCGGCACGTCCTCCAGAGGATCCTTCCGAGTACTCGTGTGGAATTCAATTATCATCGCTAATTTGATAAATTTCTTATGTTCTCCCGCAGAGAACCAGATTTTTAGCGCAAATATGTTCACGCTGTCCGGCACAAGAAGAAGAAAAAAAGCACTTGGAATTTTAAAAAAGATGAGGGCAAACCAAGGTTTTAACTTTTATAAGTTTACCTTTTTCCAATTTTACTAAAGACTTACTCCAATTCAATTAAAAGTAACCTTTCAAAAAAAGGACCAAAAATAAATCTTGACATCTTTTAGTTTTTAGGTAAGCATTCTTTTGAAAAAAAAAGAAAAACTTCATTTGCTCTGTTGATTCTAAATAGAAATCATAGTGAAATTGTAAATTAGTTTCAGGTCATGAATGACCTGAATAAAAATCATAAATTATGTATTTGTCTCTCGAGGAAAGGAATAAAACGCCCCAGAATAATACGTCTGCAGACATACCAAGAATACAATTAATCGATTCCATTGAAGGTCATTTCACCCAGCAAATATTAGCATTATCGTTATTTCTTTGTCCAAGACAATCACCATCTCATAAGATTATACGAAAATTAGGTTAATATTTATATTGCTAATTGCCTAAATTTAAGGATCTTTAGAAATAAAAAAATTCGCCCTTTTTGAAAAGTTTTTTGTAGAAAAGTAAACAAACAAGAAAAGGATTTCGAGTTTTCCATTGGTGATAACAAGCAACATAATCATTTAAATAGCCATTAAGATTAATAAAATTAAATAGCTACTCTATTACGACTTACGAGTTTACGTAAATCAATATAAGTGTCGATTATATTCAACCTCAGAATGTCCAAATTGTCAGACTAATCTAAAGAAATATATACTTGTTTACAAAAACTTTTGGATAGAAATTAGCTCAACTGCTCTCGCTGGACTGCCAATTTAGATAAGAATCTTCGATGGATCTCAACGTGTAATGAAAACCTCAGATCCCGCCTTTGTGCAAAAAAAAAATGTTTTCTCTGACTTTCCAAATGAATTTCAAGTCAAGCAAAAATAAAAAAATTCCCGAAACTATAAGTCTACTATATGTATATACTATAATATACTACCAAACAAATAATATTTGAAACAATTTCAAAATACTAACCATCTGAAAATAAAAATAATTATTTTATTTTCTCAAAATCAGTTACTACCCAATGGGAAATGCCAGTGTAGTGCCGATGTTCACCACTGGCTTAGTACTCAGACGATTGTTCGGCGTAGTCTAGCCGAGCCTCGACAATTAGTGCTGGCGCAGTACAGAATTTTTGTTTCGCCAAAGCTTGGACAAGCCACGGCGGCAAGTGCTGGCTGAGTATAGAAAAATTGTTCACGACGCTCTTTGCCAACATTGCTTTTTTGACATAAACTTGAAAAAAATTATAAAAAAAGTTTATAAATGCTTATAAATATAAATTTACTGAAAAAAATTAATATTTTACTTTTCAGTTGTTCATTTTTTATTCTTATTAAATTTAATAATAACAATTTAACATAATTGTCTAATTTTGTAAAAATAATAAATTATTTAAACAAATTAAAATTATAAACAAAATTTAAACTTTAATCTCAATAATAATTTGGTTCCTATTAAAATACTATTACCCGTGTAGAAATTGCCATGTTATGGCCTACACAATGATCAAAAAATCTGGCCCCGATTTGGGCCATGGTTAAATTTCTACACGGGTATACTTCTTACTATGAATAAAAAATTATTAAAAAATTACCACGTAATTTAAGAATTACGTAAAATGTTAGATGCAATAAGTAAAGTAATTTAATTTTTAAAAATTTAGTTTAATTTATTTTATTTCAATTTATTATTTCTAACGTATCCCTATTTTTTCGCATCTTTAACTCAATAATTGTATGTCTGAATGATACTGAGATATTAATACTTTACTGTACACATGTGTCGTTAGCATAGTGGTTAGAGCGTTAGTCTGTTAGTCCGTAGGTCGTAGGTTCGATTCCCCTCGTCAGCAATTTTGTTTATTTTCATAGGTTTGCGATATTTCTAGATTCCAATCGTTAGGGACTAAAATATGAAAATCTAATGCACACTTACTGTACACTGAAAAAAATTCTTAGTAGATTTGACTACTTTTTAACTACTTTCCTTAGTTCAATAAGTCCCCAAAGATTATTTTGAACTTACATTAATTATCAGATATGTAGTTGAATGAAGTAATAATACAGTTGCATTAACTACTTTTCTTAGTTAAATAGGAACCAATGACAGTTTTGCAGTAGAATTAACTGCTGATATGTAGTTAAAGTTACTATAAGATAACTCAGTAATAAAGACAACTACTGAAAATGGTAAAATAAAATTATTTATAATTTATTATAAATATTATCGAGTTGTATTTTTTATATTTCCCCCTACCCACTTTTGTTTACCTATACCTTATTTATTTAATGTCTATATACCTAACGGAGAAAAATCTCTAAACGTCGGGAGTTGAACGCTCGACCCTAACATTCGTAAACCGATAACCTAACCACCTAACCACGCTCGCCCGCTACGATGAGTTGCTTAATACTTAAAGGCATTCCTGACACAGTTCAACTGATAACTGTAGTTAATTTTACTACTTAAAGTAGTTGCATTTACAACTTTTCACAGTTGCTAATCTTCTATAAAAACCTATAACATAAATTACATGGAAAATTATTTAACTCCTAGAAGAAGTAAAGACTACTACAAAATTAGTCTATCGAACTACTTTAAGTAGTAGAATCTACTACTTTCTGTAGTCATTTCTGTAACATACCTGCAGTTACAAAGTTAACTATAAAATTACATTAATTTAATTAATAATTTTTAACAACATAAAACAGTTAAAATAAGTATCAAAAGTAGCCAGACTAACTAAAAAAGTAGTTCGTTTTATTACTTTTTACTCTACTAAGGGGATGTAGTTGAAAATGTCTCATGTATTTTTTTCAGTGTAATTGTTTATTATTTAATTTTTAAATGTTATAAACAATTTTTTTCTACTTCAATTACTATATCCTTGTTAGTCTCCATCTTTAATACAATTTCTTTAAGAAGAGAAATATTTTATGAATAAGAACTTTTTATTAATATTATTTACCATTTTGCTGTTAAATTTTTTATAATTATGAATTTACGACTAATTAATAACAATACGGCATTTATTGCGGAAATATTCTCAGCCAGCACTGGTCCAGTGCTGCGCCAGCGCTGCCTGGCAGCACTGACAGACAGTACTTCGGCAGCGCCAGACGACGTTATCATCCCAGTGCTGCCAGTGCTGGCGCAGTACAACGCCAGTTGTAAATTTCCCATTGGGCTAGTGCAAAATTTTTTATTTGTACAATATATAGCAATAAAATAATAAAAGCAATAAAAAATTGTGGGGTATGATTTTAACCTAAAAATGGATTAAAATAACCAGCGAAGCTTTCATCTATCTATATTTTAAATAATCCATCGAAGGATTACCTTTTAAAAATGGTTATACGAATAATTGATTTAAAGAAATATTTGTCAATTTTTCATATAGGAAAAAGCGTATTATTTTAATCTTTCTTTCCTGAGTGTGTAAATTTAGACTGCAACTCTTTTTAATACCTTATAGTTTGATGTAAAATGAATTTTTAAAATTTTATTTATTCAGACGTTGAAAATTATTTTTGAAAATTTCATTTACAATTATACAGAGAAATTCGAAAAACAAGAAAATTATTTGCGCTCATCAGAATGGATGTTTATTTAAAAACAATTGAAATTTCCACAAATATATTCATGTATTTTGAGAAACTTCATGTATAGATAATAATAAAGGGAAATTCTCATCGACAAGAATAAATTTCAAAACATAATTTATTATGTTACAATAAGTATACGTAACATGATTGTTGTAACAATATTAAAACTGAAGAAAATTTATTCTGAAATTAAGAATTAAGAATGTATACTTAGCACTTATTTTATAGATCATTATTTATACTTAAATTCACACAGTTTTTCTAAGGATATTAAAATGAGACAAAAAAACTAATTAAAATGTTGCTTCGCAACACTTTTAATTCATTTTTTGTCTCAATTTCTTGATATTCTTAGAAAAACATATTACTATTTAGTATAACTATTTACTATTTATTTACTATTCAATATTTATTATTTAGTATAGGTAATATACTAAATCTATAAGAGTAAGGGAGATTGGGGAATTGTGAGCCACATTTTTTTTAGCTCAATATCTTACACACAAATTTTTTTTCCAATTTTTTAATTTTTCATGTCAGTAGGAGGTATAAACTAACATATATCATAGCCAGTTTCCCAAAATTATCACTTAACCTTAAAGAAATTTCAGTTTTACTAAAGAGTCAAATCATAAGATTTTTAAAAATGTTGGGGAATTGTGGGCCACTGCCTAAATTGAGTTCAAAATAAAAAATAACGATGGAATATATTTATTAAATGGTTAGAAATATTAAAAGTGGTATAAATGTTTAATTATTAGTTTAAAATTAGAAAAGAAAAAGTAAAAAAATGAAATTAATCGGAATCACAATTTGGACAAGTGAAATAGGCTCCATTAATTTTAAATTTTTAAGTGAACAGCTTTATCGCATGAATTGCAATGAATCGAATTGTTTTTGTTAAATTACTATACTATTATATTTTAATAATATGTACCTGCATTGTGCAATTAAATCGCCAAAAACAAGCAATAAATACTTCCCTAAAAAAAGTGGCCTACAATTTCCCAAATGCTTCATTTTACAAAAAGCTCTGTATTATTTATTCATTTTAATTTGATGCAAAATTTCTTTTTGGAGTCAAAGTACCAATGCCACACAATAATTAAAAAAATATTTTTCATAATTTATTCTTGAAAATCCTTGTAAAAACATGAAGGCCCAAATTAAATATTTGAATGCAATTTTTCAGGTGATTTTTGTTTACGATTTATAGGTAATTGTAAACCATTGTAAAGTAATGAAATGCTAATGAAAAATTTACTTTGGACGAACCGAGGGGGTATTTACTAGTTGAAAACGTGTACACTCCAATACACTTATTACGCTAAAATTACACTTATTACCAAGTATTACAGGGTATTACAGGGTAATACAGAGATATTTTTAGGTATTACACCCACGTAATAACGTACTATTACGCCCTATTACGCGATATTACACGACTATTACAAGAAGAGTGTACACTCCAATACGGAAGTACATATATACCCCCTCGGGACGAACAAAAGAAAATAAAAAAAAATTGGGTGATCAAACTTATAAATATTATTAAATAATTGAGGTGGCCCACAATTCCCCAATCCCTCCTATTTATGAAACTAATAAGCCTGCAACGTTTTTAATAACGAAAACGAAAAATAATGAGACGATTTATTTTATTTTGGTCTCAAATTCATGTTATTTTTCAAATTTCAGCAGTAACAATTAATTTCTTAAAAATTTAAGCACATTAAAATTAGAGCTTGAAGAAAAATTCTCTTTTGATGTTTCGTTTTTGAAAACGTTGTAAACTTCAATATTAATAATATTTACTAAATATTAAGAATATATTCTTATTTTAAGGATGCAATATACCTACTAAATTTAAGTATAAAATATCACAACATTTAGAATTTAAGAATCGACTATGCAAAATATTTTCTACAAAAAAATATATAAGAATTTCAATAGAAAAATATTTATTTCTTCTAAGTCGTTGATTATTGCAGATATCTTCACCAACATATATATTCTTAAGTTCAAAATTAATTTTCTTCAGTTTCTTGATTTTTAATCAAACATTTTCGACTTCTCTTTATTGAAGTAAAACTATAAATGACAGAATAAGAAAGTCTGTGATCTATTAACAAGTCTCAGTGTATAACAACGGATTCAATTGCCGAGAAACTATTCATAGGATGAAACAATTGGAATGTAATTGCTTTCTCATTCAGTACCAATTCATTTTGTGGCTCAATTCTCTGCTTCATTGTCTTCAAAAAATCTTTGTATTTCATTTTTAAAAAATTTCAAAGTTTCTTTCAAAATCAAAATTCAAGAGAGAGAGGAAATTTGTACAGATTGCGGAGGATGATTGCAAATAATAATTGAAATAAGAAAAAATTACTTCTAACATAATATTTATAATATTAAAAATAATTATTTTTTTATAAAAAATGAATTATTGATAAACTCACCGATTTTAAATATTTAAAGTTAATAGCAAAAATATATCGCATAAATAATATATAAAAGTTTGTTAAATTTTATGTTTTTTCTCCTTCGCCTTAAGCCATTCATTCACAAAAAGTTTTACAGCCGTAATTGTGGGTTTACATTCAAGACATATTTCCCTTGTATGATTAACGAGAGTCGCTCTCCCTCGAGAAGTAAAACTCCAAAAACTAAGATTATATAAAAGGAATTATTTAAATGCATTTAAACTCTTAAACGCATATTTATGTAATGAGATGCCCCCAGGGCTTTCAAAAATGGAAAAAGGAGCTCTAACTCCAACTTCTCGCGAATTAGATTCGAATCCCTGTAAAATATTTTTCTATATTGATTCAGAATACATTAATTTTAAAAAAAAGACATCTGCCGTTTATCTAACTTCTCTCCATAATATTTCTAAACTATGTGGAAATAAATATTTACTTTCATATTCACTTTCACTTTGACAGATTTTTATTTTCACTTTAACTCTTTTACTCTTTAACTTTAATTTTGATATGATTTTATTTTCACTTTAATTTTCTCTTTCATTTTGATGGATTTTTATTCTCACTTTTAATTTCACTTTCATGGTATTTTATTTTTTTTTTCCTTTTTTACAGCTACTTTTAATTTTCAGTATTTTATTTTCACCATTCACTTTAATAGTAGAAAATAAAATACTTATAAGTAGTTAAATTTGCTGTAAAAAATAAAAAAATAAAATCCCATCAAAGTAAAAATGAAAGTGGAAATAAAATTCTATCAAAATGAAAATTTATCATAGGTGAAAATGAAAGTTGAAATAAAAATCTGTCAAAGTGAAAATAAAAATGAAAATTAAAATGAAAGTGAAAGTGAAAGTGAAAGTAGAAATGAAATTTCGTAATCAACCCCCTGAATGGAATATAAAGAAATATTTACCTATTTATTTAAATTCATCTAAATTATGGTCAACAATTAATATTGTTACTATTATCATTAAAATAATTATTTTATTCATAAACAATTTTGCTTCCGTTCTTTTCTAATAGAGAAAGAGAATAAACAAAAGCATAATTCCAAGTTAATTAATTATAAATTTGAAATGAAATTTTCGATGCTTAAGATCTTCTTTCAGCTAATACATAGTATCAATGAGTATATCTGAAACTTGATACTTGAAAAGTAGTAAATTGTTTGAGATGTTTTGAACAGCACGCGCGAGTAACAGGAAGGGCAATGGGCCAATTTAGCACAAGGGAAACTCTAGCAGTACAAAGACGTCAGATCACGATTCGGAGCACAACCAACGTTGCTGCCTTCGCTTGATTAATGAACGAAAACTTTCAATCGATTCGATTAAACCTATACACTAAACAAACGAGGGGTAACCGATGAATATGTGCTGGTGATAACAACTATGACGAACATTTCACGCGGCAATTCATTAATCATATTAAAATACACCCCGATCATATGTTCCTTTAATTTTCCACTACTTCCTAAATAGTTCATCCTACGTGTAAGGATTTAATAAAAAATATTTACAAAAATGTTCATCAAATTTTCTCTTATTTTTAGTCAAGTTTTTCTCTCTCTGTTATTTTCAAAAATAAAGGAAAAAAATGATTTCGAAAGTTTCACATATAAGTTTAAATGCAAATATCTCTTATTAAAAATATTTTAAACTGATATCATATGAAATTCCCATGTGTAAATACCTGGCGCATGCATTTTTCATGAAATAATATTTTTTTTAAAAAAAGCGTATAGAAAATTTCACACGCAAACTCAATCAGAACTTCTGACTTTATACATATATAGAAACTATATTATTAAAGTTTTGAGATTATATAGTTTTTTGCAATAAAAGTTTACATTTGTCTTTTGAAATTTTTACTTTTGGACAAGAAATAAAGCTGAAAATTTCGAGAAAAATTTAATAAAATTACTGACCTTTCCTTGATTTTCAGAAAAGTTTTCAACCATTTCCCTTGATCTTTATAACTTTAATTTTCAGTTTTTGTAAACTTCATTTATTTTCAAAATATTTCCTCAAATGTTTTTACATATTTCTTCAAAAATGTTTAAGCTTTTTCTCTTTTCTTTTATAAAGAATAAATTTTATAAACCCGTTTATATCAGGTTTGTGTCACGTCCTCGTGACGAATAATTTTCTTTCATTGAAATATTTAGAATTAAGGAAATGTTTATATTATCAAAAGCATTAACCTTTGTACTTAAAATCATAATGTAACTCTGACACGTGTCGACTTGTTACTAGTGTTGCCGCAAGACTCGAGATTTTCGAGACGAGACGAGATAATCATCGTCAAGACCAAGACCAAGATGAACTTTTTTTCTCGTCTTGTCTATTCAAGACGAGACGAGACAATAACTGTCAAGACCAAGACAAGATTCAAGACTTGAAAACTATCGTTAAATACAGTGTACGATTAGAAAAATACGAAAAAATAACGCTTAAATAAGTTGTTGCACCATAAAATATAGTACACGGAAAAAAATATTTACCTGGAACAGCGATAAGTTTCTCTAAAATAGCGAAAGTCTTAACTGAAACAACTAAAAATTTGGCTAAACTAGTGAAATTTATAGCTGTTCCAGGTGAATATTTTTTTCCGTCCCGTGTAGAAATTGCCATATTTAGGCCATAACATGGCATGAAACACCTTCCCAAGACTGGCCAGACTTGGGCCCGATCTGGGAAGGTAAACACCTTTTCTTTTGATCATTGTGTAGGCCATAACATGCCATGAAACATGCCATGTTATGGCCTACACAATGATCAAAAGATCTGGCCCCGATTTAGGCCATGGTTAAATTTCTACACGGGGTGTAACATTACATCTATATTTTATGAAATTACTCTGAATTTTAGTTATAAATCTAAAATTTTAGTTTAATGTGAAATATAAGACCAACATTTTCATCAATTTAAAATCTTTATTCATGAAAAAAATAAAATGTTTTAACACTTAACTTCTTTCGCAATTTTTCAATCTACCATATAAGTGTTTAATGATTTAAAGGAAGAAAATAGTTTTTAAATTATTGATCATATAGCAAAATCTAAAGATAAATTAAAAACCTTTTGAAATTCCATAATTTATACAAATTGAATGTAAATTCAACTCGAGAGGGTATTTACTTGTGTACTTGCGTGTACGCTCTTCCCGTAATAGTCACGTAATAGAGTGCAACAGAGCACTATTACGGCAGTGTAATACCATACATAATATAGAGGTAATATTCTGTAATAATCAGTAATACCCTGTAATAGTTCTGTAATACCCAATAAATCTAGATAATACGCGTAATAGCAGGAAAATTTAGTGTATTAGAGTGTACACCATTTTAACCAGTAATTACCCCCTCGATTCTACTATTCTAAAATCCAATAATTTTTCAATTTTCAAGTAAAATTATTCTCTGAATATTTTATAAATAACAATGTTATGAAACTTTTCTAAGATTTAACTTATTTAAAATAAATTCAATTTCAGATTCTGTAAAGATCAATTTTATTTTTAGAAATGGAAAAAATTTAAAGTTTAGCATTAATATTTGTGGTTGATTTTAAAGTTTATAACCAGAACATGGAAAATTTAAAAATAATTAAATGTTTTTAATATCTTCAAAGATTGCTGGACACAAAAAATTAAACTTTTTCTTCAATTCTAGAAAATTAATACTTATTCCAGTATTTTTGATAAAATTCTCTGATTTTCTTGAAAAATTTTTGTTTTCCTAATTTTTTATTAAATTTCCTGTTTTCCGAACCTGTAGTAGCCTTATTAATTGAAAAAATATCGAGACTTCAAGACGAGACGAGATTCTATGTCTCAAGACGAGACTTTTTCGAGACAAGACTCTTTGTTGGTCTTGACATTTCAAGACGAGACGAGATTGAAAAGAATCTCGTCTTGTCTCGTCTTGCGGCAACACTAGCTCTGAGGGCTAACCTGCGAATCTTCGATTCACTTATTTCTACGAAATTTAACCGTCTTCTTAAAATAATGGGGTGCTGCTCTAAAAATGGAATTCTGGTGGTTATACAAATCACCCTGTTTTGTGGAAGCTTTGTAACAGCCCAGTTCCAGTATCATCAGTCTAAAATTCGTCGTGAAACCTTTGAACCATTTCGTCTGTGAATTCCCTGATCTGTGGCACCGTGTATTTATATTTGAAATAAATGTTTAGTTTTTAAGTTTAAAAAGAATGTGATAAAGCACCAAAAAGTGGAATTTTTTTGCAACGAGCAAAAGAAAAATCGAAATAGTGACATTTTTCGAAAATAGCCAAAAAAGTAATTATTATCCGAGACCTGAAGCCACTGTTAAAAATTGGAAAGACGATTAAAGAAGGCAAAGTGAAGGCCTAACCTCTGCGACGTTTCTGAAGATTCATCAGCGAGTAATTTTGATAAAAAATCATCCGAGTCTTGTCGTAATAGACTTTAGTCGTTGGTTGCGAGGGGTGTGTCGGGGTGTTAGTTTCCTGGACGGATATTAGCTGTCACCCGGCTCACTGGACAGGACGCCAGATATATATCGAACAGGAATAGTGTGAGGTCCAGGTATAGTAGGCATCCAACATTGGATGCTTGCCACTTTTATGTATAGGAATCGCGTTACGGAAACCTAGAATGGTGTGTCGGAATTTCATTGGTTTGACATCACGGAAGAAAAGTAATAAACCGAAACACAATTCAAATTGTATTTCTTCAGTCTTATAAATAGTTTTCTTCATTTTATGTTAATTCCCCAAAAACATTTGTCTAGAATAGGTATTTTTCTTTTCTCTCTAACCTGATTTCTTCAAAATCATCAATTTACCAGAAAGTAATTAAAAACAAGAAAATCATTAATAAAAAAAGGGACAGAGCTAAAAAAATTTTTAAAATGACATCAAATAATTTCCTCGGAGACAAGCATTGAAGTGTAGTCTGACCGAATCAGATTTTTCCACTTAAATAATACATTTGATAAAAAAAACACGAAATATCACTTGAAAATTTCAACAAGAATATCTATTGAAACTTCGCAAAAATCCGTGTGGGATATTTTTTATTTACAAAATAAATATTTAATCATTATTATTTTTTCCATAGGAATTAAGATTTTCAAAAATTGAATATTGTTACCTACTGTCACATCTTCAAAAGTATTTTTATCATTTCAATTTCGCAATTATTATTTTCTAGGATTTTTAAGTATTAAAAAATACAGATTTTCAAAGATTTGAGTTTGAAACCGCATTTCAAAATTTAATTATTTCTTAAAATTTGCTATTATTTGTAAAATCTCTAAAATTCAATTCTTTTTTAGTGTTCCTAACTAAAATTCTTCTATAAATCCATTATTTTTAATAATTTATTAAATAGGTACATGGGGTAGTTGCATCAGTGAAAGAATTGACACCAGTAAAAGAACAAATTTATTATTTATCACGATATTTTACAAAATAATTGAAATTCTGCAAATAAATTTATAAAAACTTTTAAGAATTTTATAATTCAGATATTTTATAAAAATTGTATTGAAAATAATTGAATTTTTGCAAAGAATTTAAAAATAATTGAATTCTTTTGAAAAATGGTATTGAAAATAATTGAACTCATGGGAAAAATTCTAAATAACTGAAATTCTACAATGAAATTTATGAACTCTTATAAAATTTACTTATTATTGAAATTTTCAAGTAGAATTATTCAATAAATAATTTAGAAGTAATTACTTTATGATACTTTTTAATGAATTAAATTATTTAAAATAAATAATTTAAAAAATGGAAAACATTTATTTTATTCAAATAAAGAAATACGGTTTAAATAAAAAAAACATGATTTTTAGCAGCTTTTAGTTTCATGTTTTCAGTTTAGTATTTAGTTTCAAGTTTTTTGTTTATCATTTACTCAGGCTTCACAGCGCAAAATAAGTTCAAAAAAGGGGAATAAGGGAATTTTTTATTCAAAATATTGGGGGGAAAGGGGAAAATCTAAACATATTTTTTAGTTAAATTTGGACTCTTATTTTATAAAACTGCTTTAAAAATTGCTATAATCTAAAGTTGATTTAGTTTAGAACATTTATTAAACATTAATTTATAAAGTTTATCACATTATATCATTCCTAAATTGTGCGATACTTTGATTTTGTCTTCTAATTAAAAAAAATTTTAATTAAAAAGAAAACAGACATTTTATTTATTTCTTTTGATTTCTTCGATTCTATAACTGACTCCACAACCTTGAATTTTCGTTTTAGAATATTTCTTAATTAATTACTTTCATAGCAAATCTAAATATTTTAATCTCTAATATTAAAATTACCGAAAATTATTTTCCCGAATAGGTACTGTTTTACCAAAAATGCACTTCTCCCGAATTCATATCTCCGAAAAAAAACATTTTAGCCATGTCTCCAAATAAATTTTTCCGAAAGAAGTTGTTTTAAAATTTTAGAACAAAAAATTGTTTTTTGAAATAAATTGAATTTTTGTTGTGCTTTAGCACTTTTTAAACACAATTTTTTTATGTTTGAAAATTAATTTTATGCTGTTTTGATGTACTTTCGGTCAAAATGCATTCAATAAAATTGTATTCGGGGGAATTTTTATTCGGTGAAAAATATGTTTGGGTAAATTCTGGTGAATGGTCGGATACCATTTTGAGAAATGTAATATTGTTTTATAGCTTTACTTAATTAAGATTTTAATTAAAATTTCTAAATTAATAAATTATCGACATTGAAAATATCAATATTCAAAATAGTAAAATTTCAACTACACTTTTTATTTGTTGCAAATAAACTTTATTTTGTTTAAATAAAAGTTTTATTTATGTTCAATAAAATTTGCCTTTGAAACAAATAAATAACCTAGTTGGCTCGGAGTCAAATCTACGTTTATTTAACTCAAATAAAATATATTTGATATAAAAAAAAATTGTTCTCTTGGTGTACAACACAAAATAGGGGAAAGGAGTAAAAAAATAGGGGAAAAAGGGTAAATATATTGATAAAAAAGGGGAATTTTTTTGAAATAGAGGGAAAAAAGGGGAATAGGGGAAACACTGTGAAGCCTGTTTACTTTTACTAATAACAAAAAATGTGGAACTTGTCCAGAATAGAAATAAAAGGGATTTTTTTTTACACAGTATTCGACAAATTAACGTGAATGAGAGAATTATTACGAGAATTGGAAGAGGACACTGGTAATATGTTCTCGGTTGGCAATCAGTGATAGGAATCGCAATAGATCTGCATTTCTGAACGGATTTAAGCGATATCCATAGCTTCGATGCAGCCTATGTTATAGTCTGCGTACTCCATACGTGATGCAATGCTACCGAAGGCATCACTGGAATACCAAAATACATCATCTCCAAGAGCCTATATTCCACCCGTTTCTGTATATCTTTCGCAAAAAATAAAGTGTTACACATAAGGATACCTTATTTTCAGTAGAATACAAAAACCATAGGTTACGATCTCTAGTTTAGTCACAAAATGAATATTTTTATTCATATAAAGAAGAATCCTTATTTTCTTTCTTATATTTGGTTTATACACCCGTCTTAAGCTTATCTAGCTATACAAGTGTGTTTACATTTTCTCTTACATAATATTTCTTATATACATTTTCCTAATACTAAGTTTTGCGCCTACAGAGCGACTTGAAGATTAGGAGTACTCGCATTTGCCTGGACCACCCGTCTAATGGGTTTTCTCGCCAGTGGAGAGGGAAACTGTAGAAAACATCTCCTGAGTACAACCAGTTTATCGACAGTCGAGTTCTAATGGTGTGTACCGGACAATAATCGACAATGTTTTTCACGTGCCGGAAAAATACCAAATACCAAAGCCAAATGGGCGCGAACCAAGGGTACTTACCCTTGGTTCTTAAACGACCGCCAAGCGAGGCATCTATCCGACTGAGCTAATCTGTAGGTATTTTCTTTCTTATAAGAAGCTTCATTGTTAAGATTTAAAATTCATTTGTTTTCGATCCGGACAATGCAAATTTTACCGCAAGTACTTCAAGGTAATTAAATTAAAATATGGTATGAAATTTTAAATATAATTACTTTATGAAAAAACTCACCAATAGTCGTGGTTCCCGCTATTTAAGTGTTGTATAGTTCATTGCAGTGTTCTGAATCCGAGTGGAATCTAAAAAAAAACAATTTTTTAAATTAATTTATAATAATTAAAAAATTATAAAAATATTATGTCCCTGAAATTAACCTCTACGCTCAGCGTATCAAACTAATATTTGAGGCTTTCAGAGACGAAAATGTTACTAAATTCACTTCTTTTTTTCCACCTATAGGGAGTAAAAACACGTTTCTAAGAATATTAAATTGAGACAAAAAACGTATCAAAAATGTTGCGAAGCAACGTTTTGATACGTTTTCTGTCTCAATTTGATATCCTTCGAAAAACTGTGTGCGCTCAGCGTATTAAAAAAGTGTCGAACCTCCAAATTTAGTATGTGTGATATTTGTACCCAATGCAAATTTGTGTCATTAAGTTTGCAAATAAGTTATTTTAATAGCAGTTACGATTTACAAACTGGCTAATAATCACTTCGGAGTATTATTATTATTATCTAGATGAGTAAAATCTGCCTAATGGTAATAGCTTAATGAGAAACAGTGCCTCCATCGATTAGCTTAAGTTCTAATCGAGCGGTGGCAGATTCCTAAAACCGCAACTCATCGTCGTAACAGTATTATTAATGAAAACGGTGGTTGCTATAGAGCGGGAGAAATGAGAATTATAGCGAACATAAGTGACATTACCATAAGATTTTCGAAAGGCTTACTCAAGCCCGAGGGACAACCTGACAGGATTTAAACGCTTATATCGCGACAAAGGCGGGATTGTATATTCTAATATGATCCACGTGCAACCCTCCCGCATATTATTTGTGCACCACAATACGTGCGTGTTGTACTATTTTCATAAATACAAATTGTTGACAAATATTTTAAATATTTAACTTTTTTAAAACTTTTCTGCAGCTTATTAATGAATTTTATTTCCAAATACAAATTTTTGAATAATTTCTTAGTCAAAATTTAAAAAATTCATTTATTAAGTACACAATTAATTATTATTGTTTATATTTTCAAAACTTTTAATTTCTTGGTAAGAATTCAGTTATTTTCACTAATAATAATATTCTTCGGAAAAATTCAATTATTTTTATAAATATTAAATTTGTATGCAAACAATCAATTATTTCAACAAAATTTTTAAAAAATTTCACGAAAGAATTCAATTTTCTTCTTAATTCGCTTTAAAAATTCCCGAAAGAGCTCAATTATTTTCTCAAATTTTTATAATTTTATTTTTTCTTTTATTTTTATATTTTTATAATTGAATTTTCAAAACAATTCAATTATTTCCAATAAAATTTCCCGAAAGAATTCAGTTTTTTTTTTCTTAAATTTGCTTATTAAAAATTTTCAAAAGAATTCAATTATTTTCTAAAATTATAATAAATCCTTCGAAACAATTCAATTATTTTTATAAATAATAAAATTCTTTGCAAGAATTAAATTTTTTTTTATAAATAATAAAATTCTTCTCAGGAATTCAATTATTTTTAATACAATTTTAATAAACTTCAATAATCAAATATTTAACTATAATTATTAAAAGACACGATTATTTTAAAAAGTTGAAAAAGATTCTTTGTTTAATTCAATAATTTTCAAAATTTTCAATTAAAATTATTCAAAAAACTGTACTAATTTCAAAAAAACTTTTAAAAATTCTTCAAAAGAATTTAATTATTATTTACAAAAACTTTAATAAAATTGTTTAAAATAGTTTAAGTTTTTATCAATAATTTTAATAGTGAAATTATTAATTGCAATTTATAACAAAATCGATTATATTCAATAAATTAAAAAAATTTTTTGAAAGAATTTAATTATTTTCTATATTTTAATAAAATTCCTTGAATGAATAAAATTATTTTAGAAAATTGTGATAAAATTCTAAGAAAAATTTAATTATTTTTCAAAAGTTTTAATAGAATTCAATAATTAAATGTTTAATTTCAATTATTAAGAAACACGATTTCTAATTAAAATTATTATTGAAACTCATCCATTGTTTTAAAAAAATTCAAAGAAATTCATCAAAAGAATTGAATTTTCAAAAATTTTACTAAAATTCTTCGATGAAATTCAAAAGGCCGCCATTTTCATACAAGTCGAACAAGTGAATGACTTTTACTCCCTGTCGTCTGCTATCTGAAATCGCCGCTTTTGTGCATTAGGAATAAAAAATATCGTAAGTAACACGAGAATAAAGGCAGCCATTTATTTACGATGATTTTTGTGACACGAGTGGAGGTCGAGGGCGCCTCGAGACCGTAACGAGTGTCACAAAAATCACCGTAAATAAATGGCTGCCTTTACGTACCTTGTTGCTTAATATACTATTAAAAAGAAAACTTATTGAAAAAGTTAGGAAACAAAAAAGCAAATAATAACTTACTTCAAACTGCGAACAGATTATACCGGAATACAACGATTATTAATATAGATTGCTTGCTCTCTAAATCTGAATTAGTGCGGATTCGTTTACCAATTTGAATTAGTAACAATTTTTACTAATTTTTAGTAGTTTTTTACTAATTGCTAGTAGAAAATTACTAATTCAATTACTAGAACGTATTTTTTACTATTTCAAATTAGTAAATTTTCTACTAATAATTACTTAAAAAACTACTAAAAATTAGTAAAAACAGTTTGTTACTAATTCAATTGGTAAACGAATCCGCACTATTTCATTAGTAGAAAACTACTAATTCAGATTTAGAGAGTGCCCCCGTCCCTCTTGAAGTGTTACAAAATATATGAACGACCACTAATGTATAACTAATAAAGAATCCAAATATTGAATACATTATTGTTGAATAATTTTCGATTCGAATATAAAAGAAATCAATTAGGAAAAGTTGTATAATATAAATGGTAATGTTCAATGTACAAGTATTGATTTTATTTGGATGGGAAGTTTTCAAATTGTGTTAAAGAACATAAGGCAAGTTTCAGTGTCGTTTTTATTTGTTCCGAGAGTCTTGAAGAAAAAAGCTTTAACACGCCGCTTTCCTTTTCGATTTATTTCGACATCACGAAAGAAAAGTAATAGCGCCGACCAGCGAAGATTGCCTTAGTATAGAACTTCTTTATGAGAATTCATCAAATGGATTTCGACGAGACTGCAGGTGTTTCATTACATTTTATATTTGTCTATTTATTACAATCCCTCTCTCTCTCTCTTACTCCTCGCGAATCATCAATACAAGTTCTTTCCTTTACAATTATAAGTCAAATACTGACATTTAGAATTTTTTCTAAATTTAGAATTCCAAAAATTGGAGAAACAATTTTTTCTTTAAATTTTTAATTTAAACTCATTAAAGCATGTTATATCAATTTATATTATACTAAATGCATCAAAGCTACAATTATTGTCAGATTTTGAAGACAGAAAAAGGAGAAATCCCACGCACTTTAGAATGTGCTATAATCCTTTCAACAAAAAATTGCAGGTGGAAAAAGTCTGTTCTTCCATAGTTATAAAACCAGACCCACATGATCGTGCTCTCACGAATTAAGACCTAATTTTCCAAAAACGCCGCTAGAAGAATTCCTCCATACTTTCAATTAGTCACGTAATTTCGAAATTTTCTCTTCGTTTGATCCGCTTTATACATAATAAAACAATTATTTTCCCCAAAAATAAATTTTCTTCACAGTACTTTCTATAGTAACTTCAAATATTTTTTATTCTTATAATAATTAAAAATAAAAGCAATATGAATTACTCAATAAAAGTTAATTTAGTCAACATAAACAATGAATTAGTTTAGTGTCAACTAAATTAAAATTATTTTATTATTTCAATCAATAACCTGATATGAAAAATTGAAATAAATCGAATAAAGCCAAAAGACATCGAATGAAAATCAAATAAATTCTCCGCTTTCTTTTGAATTGAAAAAAACTTGGTATTTTGAAAATAAAAAATTTAATAAAACGATATGTCAAAAAAAGGCGTAAATTTAATCAACTGGGAAAGCAGAAAATAGGAGGGAAGTTTGAATTTTCCATTGAAATGTACACAGGACGTTTATATAATAGTGGGGAATGTTGGACCGTTAGATTCATCGACAGAAATTTATTGAATTCTCGAGGCAAACTCGTATACAATGTGCCTTAGCTTAGTATATTCCATTACCGTGATGTGTAAAGATTTAAATCAACGACGAGAGTCACTATGGGAAAAATTTCATATTTTTTCAATTGTTAACAAATAAGTTATAAAAGAAATGGACGAATGCAATAAATGTATATATATATATACATATTTGCAACTGACCTAACAAAAATGCCTAAAGCCTTTTCACTATATTATAAATATACGCATTTTATAATACAATCTGACACGCTTCCAATCTGTGGCAACGTAACGAATTTAAAATTTCGCTCGTTTTTAATTAAACTGTTACTCTTAATAAATCCATATTGATTTTAATGAAACACTTTTCAATTAGTAAATATTTTAATAGGTTGTTATGTATTCATTTTTAAAAGTCAAATAATAAGATAATAATTTTTAAATCCGTTTGTTTTACAATTCAATTTTATTAAATTTTTCGTTTAATAAAAAATTCGGAAAACATATTTTAGAAAATAAAAATTTTAAATAATTTCAACAGAACTGGAATTAAAATTTTTCAAAAAAATTAGTTCTACAGAATTGGGAATTAAAAGTATAAAAGAAAATCAAAAATTTGATTTGAAAATTTTCAAAGATTTGAGTTTGAAACCATTTCAAAATTCAATTATTTCAAAAAATTTCTATTAGGTATCTGTAACTTCTCTAAAATTCATTTTTTTAGAGTTTTTATCAAAAATTATTCTATAAATCCATTATTTTTAATAATTAATTAAATATTATATTAAAACATTCAACTAGATTCAAAAGAATTTGAATTATCAAACTTTTTCAAAAAAACTAAGTTCTTTAAAATTTCTTAATAAATTCATTTTTAAACATTCAAATTTTCCAAAAGTAAATTATACATTCTTATAAAGAATTTAAAATAATTGATTTTTTGCCAAGAAAATAAAAAATTTGACCAATAATTTAATTTTTTCGAGAAATTTTATTAAAAAAATAATTGACATTCTGCCAAGAAATTTATCAAAAATTTTAAAAACAATGAATTAATTTTTTTGGAATAATTTTATTAAAAATATTTAAATTCTGGAAAAGAATTCAAAATAATTTAAATTGTGCAAGTAAATTTATCAAACATTTTAAGAATAATTAAATTCGTTTCAGAAATTTTATTGAAAATAATTGAATTCGTACTAGAAATACAATATTATTAAATTTTTGCAAATAAATTTATTAACATTTTTAAAAATAATTGATTTCAGATATTTTATAAAAAATTTGTAGAAAATCATTGAATTATCGTAAAGAATTTTAAAATAATTGGAATTTTGACAAGAAATCTATAAAAAATGTTGAGAATGAATGAACTATTCTGAAAAGTTTTATTAAAATAATTGAATTTTTGCAAATAAAATTATCAACATTTTTAGGAATAATTTATTTAAGATATTTTATTAAAATTGAATTAAAAATAATTTAATTCTTGCAAAGTATTTTAAAATAATCGGAATTTTGACAAGAAATTTACCCAATGGGAAATGCCAGTGTAGTGCCGATGTTCACCACTGGCTTAGTGCTCAGGCGATTGTTCGGCGTAGTCTAGCCGAGCCTCGACAATTAGTGCTGGCGCAGTACAGAATTTTTGTTTCGCCAAAGCTTGGACAAGCCACGGCGGCAAGTGCTGGCTGAGTATAGAAAAATTGTTCACGACGCTCTTTGCCAACATTGCTTTTTTGACATAAACTTGAAAAAAATTATAAAAAAAGTTTATAAATATAAATTTATTGAAAAAAATTAATATTTTACTTTTCAGTTGTTCATTTTTTATTCTTATTAAATTTAATAATAACAATTTAACACAATTGTCTAACTTTGTAAATAATAAATTATTTAAACAAATTAAAATTATAAACAAAATTTAAACTTTAATTTCAATAATAATTTGGTTCCTATTAAAATACTATTATACTTCTTACTATGAATAAAAAATTATTAAAAAATTACCACGTAATTTAAGAATTACGTAAAATGTTAAATGCAATAAGTAAAGTAATTTAATTTAATTTTTAAAAATTTAGTTTAATTTATTTTATTTCAATTTATTATTTCTAACGTATCCCTATTTTTTTCTCATCTTTGACTCAATAATTGTATGTCTGAATGATACTGAGATATTAAAATTTTACTGCACACACGTGTCGTTAGCATAGTGGTAAGAGCGTTAGTCTGTTAGTCCGTAGGTCGTAGGTTCGATTCCCCTCGTCAGCAATTTTGTTTATTTTCATAGGTTTGCGATATTTCTAGATTCCAATCGTTAGGTACTAAAATATGAAAATCTAATGCACACTTACTGTAATTGTTTATTATTTAATTTTTAAATGTTATAAACAATTTTTTTCTACTTCATTTACTATATCCATTGTTAGTCTCCATCTTTAATACAATTTCTTTAAGAAGAGAAATATTTTATGAATAATAACTATTTATTAATATTATTTACCATTTTGTTGTTAAATTATTTATAATTATTAATTTACGACTAATTAATAGCAATACGGCATTTATTGCGGCAATATTCTCAGCCAGCACTGGTCCAGTGCTGCGCCAGCGCTGTCTGGCAGCACTGACAGACAGTACTTCGGCAGCGCCAGACGGCGTTATCATCCCAGAGTTATGCCAGTGCTGGCTCTCAGCCTTGCCGCCAGTGCTGCCAGTGCTGGCGCAGTACTACGCCAGTTGTAAATTTCCCATTGGGTATAAACAATGTTGAGAATAATTGAATTCTTTTGAAGAATTTTATTGAAAATAATTGACTTCATGCGAAAACTTCTGCACGGAAAAAAAAAGTACGTGAATCCTTCCTTGAAAGTGCTTGACTTTTGGATAGAACACAAAGTACAAGGCTGTATCATATACTTTTTATTAGAAAATATAGAAAAGTCCTAGAGTTATTTTAGTACTAGTATGGGCAACAGTGTTTTTTAAATTTTAACGAAAAGTCATTTGTTCAGTTTTATAAAGTACGTGAAAGATTAGTTGACTGCGCTTGAAAATTCTGTAGAGCATGCGCAGTGTGCGTTGCGCGTTTCTACCCAAGGTAAATGCCAGCTGATCGTCTGTTTCCATTTGTGTTAATTTCAGATGTGAATATACTATTATTTTATGAAAAACAAATAGTGTTAATATATATTTGTCTTCAAGAATTGACTTTCAAAAAAATATTTTTTGTTTTGTGTTTCTCACAAAACAGAATGTTATGTAAGTCTCAGTTTTCAGTGAAATAGCATGTCTCAGAAGTCGTGAAAAATTTCACCATGTGGTATATAAGAACAATTCGATACGTACTTTTAAGTGTAAGTGTGTGTTTATATTTAAGTTATACGCGAATATGTGTGTGTTATAGGTTAGTTCATAAGTGTTGACGAACGTCGAAAAGTGATACAATAATTGTTCTTTGTTTGTGTGATTAATTATCCAAATATGTGAATGAATGAGTGAATTTCAGAAAAACGGTGTGAACAAGTGGAAATTATTTTTTTTATTTTACAGTTTTTTTGAAAGTCAATGAAATTCTCAAGCAAGGTACTAGAAATTTTCATTGACTGCTTTTGAAACTCTCATGCAAAAGTACTAGACTGTTTTTAGTATTTTGTGTCGTATCCAAAAGTCAAGTACCGAGTCAATGAAAAATTCACGTACTTTTTTTTTCCGTGTGCAAAGAAATTTATCAACATTTTTAAGAATAACTGAATTCTTTTGAAAAATTGTATTGAAAATAATTGAATTCTTGCAAAGTATTTTAAAATAATTGAAATTTTGACAAGAAATCTATAAAAAATGTTAAGATTAAGTAAATTCTTTTGGGGAATTTTATTGAAAATAATTTAAATTCTGCTAAGAAATTTATCAAATATTTTAAGAATTATTGGATTCTTTCGAGAAATTTTATTGAAAATTCGAATTTTCTAAAATTTTAAATTGACACACCTTTTGAAATTCATTTATTTGTGAAAATTGTAAACGCAAGTCTTATAGGGGAGAGTGGGGCAAGACGGGGTACTGGCCCTATTTAACAAACGAATTAACTAATCTCGATCATGTTTCACGAAATACAGCACCGAGACGATAGTTTCTTGCCAATGGGAAATGCCAGTGTAGTGCCAATGTTCACCACTGGCTTAGTACTCAGACGATTGTTCGGCGTAGTCTAGTCGAGCCGCGACAATTAGTGCTGGCGCAGTACAGAATTTTTGTTTCGCCAAAGCTTGGACAAGCCACGGCGGCAAGTACTGGCTGAGTATAGAAAAATTAATTAATTAATTTCTTGCGAGAATGTTATATTTTCTGGAATGAAATATTTTATTTATTCAATTCAATTAAGTGTAAGATCTTGAATTAAATCATTCTTTTGTTTCCCTTAAAAAAGTTTTTACTTAATTCAACGCTCATATAATCCTGATTCAAGAAAATACGAAGGTTAATATAAGTAAATATTTGTTTCAAGTTGATTAAAAATTATATTCAATTAATCCCATATTTATTTGAAGAAAGAAATTCATTTTCTTGTGTCAAGTAATTATTATCATTGAACAGAATTCTTGAATTAACAATTTAGTATTTGGCAGAACTCAATATGTAATTATTTCAACCAAATATTTTACTTTTCCGAAGTACCAAAAAGTATTGAATCTAGAATATCATGTTCTTAAGCGAAATAATAAAGTATTGTCTGGAGAATTCATGTTTCTTGAATCGAATCATTTTATTTATTTGCTTTGAAACTTTTTTTTACTTAACACAATGCCGGTGTTCTTGATCCAAGAAAATATTTTTCTTCAAATGTATATGCAACTTAAATATCAGTTTTTGAAAACTGTCCATTGAGGCTAGGATGGCATAGTGGTAGCGTGACGGCTTCTGGTGCGTGCAACCCGAGTTCAATTCCTCCGACCGTGGAAAATTTTCTTTCAAGGTATATTTGTTGTATTTGTGTTAAGTAATAATTAAATGTAAATATATATGTAAAATAACAATTATTTAAATCAAAAATATAAATGTTAATTAATTAAATAATACAAATGTTTGACCTAAGTATTAGAAAAGATGGGATGGGGGTAATTTAAGTAAATAATTTACTTGTATTGAGAAAGTATTTTTTTGATTGAAATCTATAAATTTTCTCAAATCAAGAAAAAATTTTCTCAGACAGAGAACATACTTTCTTGATTTGATACATAAATGATTTTTAATTAATATATTCTGCATTTCTTACATGCTACTTAACTTCTTGATCGAATTCCATATTTTCTTGGATCAAGAATATCTGCGTTCTCTCACAAAATAAATGTTTTCTTCATTTAAATCTTTAATTACTTGAACGAACGTTACAAAAAATTGAATGAATAAAATAAAATAATTCAATTAACTATATATATTCTTAGAACAAGAAAATATTTGATTCATTTAATACATTTTATATTTCGTACAAGTCGATTAACTTCTTGGTCGAATTCCATATTTTCTTGGATCAAGAATATATGTTCTTCTCCCAAATATCCTATGTCAAGAAAATCGTTTTCTTGAATCAATACTTTAATAGTCTTGGCCGTATTCAATCCCACGATTTGCTTTAACCAAGAAAAATTTTCTTGGTTCAATACTTTTTTTTCAGTGTATGAATAAAAAATAATTAAAAAATTATCACGTAATTTAACCCTAGAAGGAGTACGTTAATTTACTCACCCTCTAAGGAGTAACTGGGGTGTCCCGACACCCCACGCTTTAAACTTGTTTTATAAGGTTTATATTTGACGTAAAAAAAATTTATTATACTGAATTAATTGGTTTTTTAGTAAGGAATACTATAATATTATTCATATTTTGATAAATTAAAAAAAATTTGAAAAAAAATCATAAAAACCCAAAAAAACACCAAAAAATTGCAAAATTGACTTTTTTCACAAAAAACGTTGTAGTTTCTTAAAAATTTGACTAATTTAAAAACTATTCTAGGTTTTTAAAGTTAAATAGATACACTTTTAGGGGAAAAAATTAGTTTTTGTATTACTTCCAAAAAACATAATTATTTGAACATCTAAAGTGAAAGAAATTAAAGACAATTGACAAATAGTGAAAATCATAAAAATGAACTATAAAACGGACTTAAACAATTAATATTTACTAAAAATGGTGTTATAAATTTAAAATTTTACAAACTTAATATATCTGAATATATTAACATTAAAATTAATAACTTATGAAATGATTCTGTAAATTAATATTTAATCAAAATTTTAATTTACAATTCTTAATGCCTCTAATATATGTTAAAATATTATTAACAATATATAATTTATAATTTAAATTTGACTGTCATATACTACATTTTTCTGTATTAGAATTTAATTTCTGACTGTAGAGAGAGCACAGAAATTTTTAATAAATCTTAACTCAAATTTCATAAGTTGTTACAAATACAGAATGTCTATTTTTCATAAAAATAGAATTTTTGTATACAAATTTTTCCTTTTTTATAAAATACAACTTTTTCATGCATAACCTATCAATTTACACTTTATCAGATGATTTTAACTGATTAAAAACGATTTTTTAAAAAAATTTGAATTTACTTATCTTGACAATTTTTCTAACGTTAGGGAGTAACTGGGGTGTCCAGACACCCCAGACGTATTTTAGCAGGAGATAGAGCTCTTCCTAGAGCAAAACTTTTGTCGGCACATACAGGTGTCAAAAGATAGAGGTTCAAACTAAATTATCAACGGGTTTTGAGCGCAAAAAAATTATTGGTTAAGCCATGGGAATATTTTGAATTTTGCTTGGGGTGTCCAGACACCACAGTTACTCCTTCTAGGGTTAAGAATGACGTAAAATGTTAAATGCAATAAGTAAAGTAATTTAATTTTTAAAAATTTAATTTAATTTATTTTATTTCAATTTATTACTTCTAACGTATCCCTATTTTTTTTTCATCTTTGACTCAATAATTGTATGTCTGAATGATACTGAGATATTAATACTTTACTGTACACATGTGTCGTTAGCATAGTGGTTAGAGCGTTAGTCTGTTAGTCCGTAGGTCGTAGGTTCGATTCCCCTCGTCAGCAATTTTGTTTATTTTCATAGGTTTGCGATATTTCTAGATTCCAATCGTTAGGTACTAAAATATGAAAATCTAATGCACACTTACTGTAATTGTTTATTATTTAATTTTTAAATGTTATAAACAATTTTTTATACTTCATTTACTATATCCATTGTTAGTCTCCGTCTTTAATACAATTTCTTTAAGAAGAGAAATATTTTATGAATAAGAACTATTTATTAATATTATTTACCATTTTGTTGTTAAATTGTTTATAATTATGAATTTACGACTAATTAATAACAATACAGCATTTATTGCGGCAATATTCTCAGCCAGCACTGGTCCAGTGCTGCGCCAGCGCTGTCTGGCAGCACTGGCAGGCAGTACTTCGCCAGCATTAGACAGCGTTATCATCCCAGAGTTATGCCAGTACTGCCAGTACTGCCAGTGCTGGCGCAGTACTCCGCCAGTTGTAAATTTCCCATTGGGTTGTTTACAAAAGCATTGAGCCATGAGAACAAATTTTTTATCTGTTTTACTAAAACAACTGTTTACGACGATTTTCTTGTAAGTTTTTCACTTTTTTTAGGAGGTGTTTATTATGTAAATAATAACAGTTCATGAACTAGCATGTTCTGTCCACGGCCAATGGGCTTTGTGCAGTTGTGCTCGTGTCGATGTCGAAAATGAAGATTTCTAAGATTATCATAAACAAATCTAAGCTTTTGTAATTGAAAAAAAATTTTTTGTACGGTTTTTGAAAGCTTTTTAAAGTGGCCGATTGCTGTCGGATTCTTACTTGTTTATTTACTCATTTTTTTAATGAATAAAAATTTTTTTTTCATAAACATGATTGTAATAGTTTTGTGTGATCGTAAGGAACAACATCACAAAAAAGAATTCGAAAAAAATATGAATTGCACTTTTAATAAAACAGTATTAATTGAAAAGATTTTTTTAAGTGGCCGACTACTGTCTGGTTTACCCTATTTAAAATAAATTATTGTCTGAAATGGAAAAAATTAAAGATTTTGAATTAGAATTCGTGGTAATTTGATAGTTTACGAGGTTAATGAACTGCCTCATTAGTTAGAATAATTTCAAGTGTGGAGTGTATCTGCTAGAAATAAGAAACTTATTGTAGAAATCGATAATCGTTTTTAAACAAAGAATTGACACGGACAATTCGCTTGACTTATTAAATAAATTTCGTTTACTTATATGATAGGTTTTTTCTCGTCCTCTCCCTTGTTATGAACGACGCAGGTAAATACCTGTATATTCAGAGTCAGAACACTTCTGAATTCGTATTTTTGTTTTTTTCCTCTCCAGCACGTGTGGACATAGGTGCATTCACAAGTTTCCTGCGCGATCTTGATTTCATCAACGTGTCTCTTTTTATTGTTGCCAGTTTAGTGAGGCTTTAAATATTTTGTCACGACATTAAGCTTTCGTTACTGGGTGAAAATTGACAATATATTCTCTTACCGTTGTTCCAATCAAGCTGCTATGAAAGATCACGTCCAACCCGACTCATCCCAACTACCGAATCCCCTCACCACCACCACCACCAGCAACCATCCCTTATCCCATCAGTTCGTTGTAACAGTTTACCTATATATATATATATATATATATATGTCTAAGTTTCCACCCTTGGATTTAGATCCACCTCAACTTCTGACCGAATAGCGGTGTGTTCTGAAACCATACATCGTCAGCATTGGTCAAAATCTACCCGACTTTGCACAATCATAAACCCCCTGTCACTTTTTCCTTAAAAGATTTCTTCTGATTTGGAAGATTTATTCTGGAAATCTATGTAAGACTTTATAATAATTCAAAATTCAATTTTTTCATTTTTAACTTAATCGTACTACTTTTTTTATCACGTCGATGGCTCTTAAATCAAAAAAGCTGCTCTTAAATCAAAAAATCTATAAAACAAATACGATTATTATTCGACAAGTAATCGATTATTAAATACATTTTTTTACTAAGGTACCAATCTGATGATAGAAGGATAAATCAGTTGTAAAACCAAGTTGCAGTAGGACATTTCTAATATACACATGTAATTTGCTGTGTCAGTAGTATAAACCAGTTTACGTCAGACCCAAAAGTGAAACCCCGTTGAGTAAAAATGTGTATTCTGAAAATCAGTAGTTAAAGAGCGTTTTAGTAAGACAAACTTTCCAGTTCGTGGTCTTTTGAGTTTCAGTAGTAAAAATCCGTTTTAGGCTGACGTTTTTTAAAGAAATCGTCACCACTGTCCTTTATGGAACTAATATTCTCTATATTTAATATTTGTAAATATTATTCTAAATTTTTGATTATTTTCGACGTATATGTTGTTGCTTATTTTCTTCCGCGTGGTTGCAGAGTGAACGGTGAAATTTTCCGAGAGGGAGTGGGTGATGAATTGAATAGAGGATAAAAAGAAGAAGGAAAGATTCTAAAAGTAGAACGGCAGCCCGGAGGGCCTCTAAATTGGTTGAGAATCAATTAAATGCTGCGGAGTAATCAGTGTATTGGCTTCGTATTGGAAGAAGTCCTGCGTATATACAGGGAGAAGATTCACGCCCCAATCAACGGAAATACGACTATTTACGAGCGAAGCCATGACTCCTCTTATTTCTCAAGGACTCTTTTAGAGCAATCCACGATCTCCGCAAATTCTAGTATACAGCTCTTTATGACCCTGTATGTTGGGCACGAGAAAAAGTTTCTTACCCCCTTATATTATATATCGTTTTCACGCTTGTTATTATTTTCTAACATATCATTCATTTTATGCACTTTAAAGAAACTTTTCTTTTTAAATTCAAAAATTAAATATATTTGAAAAATTTAATTATCTTAAAAATTATTCAAAAATAACTTTTAGTTATTTTTCGCACTATAAAAATTGAAATAATTTGCATTTTATACTAAAAAATGTGGTATTTTGTTGCAATATTTGGAAGAAAAGTCGCAATTTTTGAAAATAAATCGAAAAAAAGTTTCAATTTTCTTAATTTCGCTGACAAAAAATTTTTTCCTGACATTTCCCTGACTTTACCGATATGTGGCAACCCTGATATTTTAATGAACAATTTTTAATATAACAGAAAAAAATCGAATTTTTTTTATTAAAAAAATCGTGATTTTTAACAGCTCTGATAGAAAGATATTTAAATCTGCAGTTATAACGTCAAATGGGCAATAAGAAACAAAGCCATTTTTTGAAAACAAATAGGGGAAGAAAGTAGAATCAAATAAAGAAAAGGTAGCTATACAAAACATAAATTATGATCCCAATCGTAGAGATTACAAGCCCTTCTTCCCAATTCTTTATTAGGATAGTTCAAATGGGATCAAACTACTTTTGCCACTCCGTTTAACTTTCCTTATCTCGAGGTCTTTTTTCAAAAAGAATATCTATTTGCAGATTTTTTTTCAATCTAATGTTCAAAAACACTTGTCTAGACACAGTTCATCGTAAAATTGAGTTTACAATCATAAAAAGAAGGACATCACAAACGGTAGGAAAATAAAATTAATATTTTAATTTTCTACAAAACAGATTTTTTTGCAGAACAGTAAAATCAATTTACAGAAACAAACTTCAAGTGTTGAGAGAAAAACATTTCTAGTGTCGAAAAGAAGTGTTCAAGTATTAAACAATTTTAGCCTGACATGAATATTTTGATTGAAGAAATGCGGAAATAATAAAAAGAAAAGTCAGAATAAGCAGAGGCGACGTTTCCAAGAGATGCCACAGAATGTAAATACCAATTCCGGTTAGCAAAACTGAAGGATCCAGAGAGTCTGGGTGAAAGCATTGAATGAAACAAGTTTGCTTTTGTCCTTCAATTACTCAGAGACAATGAGAGCACCCTCCAAGAAGTCCCCTTAACCCCCAATCCTTTTCGTTCGGCAAAACCGAACGAATTAATATCAAACTTGAGAGAAAGAAAGACCGAGCAACCATCGCACCAACTTTGTTTGTTGTAACAAAGATTTAGAGGACAAACCGAATAATTTCGAATCACTTATACGATGAAAATCTCTAATAAAACATTATTCAACAAGGCATGTGTCAAATCGACAAAAAAGTAAATATTCCGCTTAATAATAATTTCTAATTTCAAATTATTAATTTTAAATTCATATTTAAATAACCAAAAAATAGATTCTTCACTCTGAATAGGAAAATTGAAAAGAATACGAGAAGTAGCACCTAAAGAAGAATATTTTTTTTGCTTGCTTCTGACAAGAAAAATACAAACTAAAGATAAAGTCGTGGGATGAGCTGTAAGCCTTAAGCCTGAGCAAAACCTAGCTAGCTGTGTGACTGGCAGGTTTCTTCATCGAAGAAGCCACCGGAAATGATGTTTCGATCGAAGAGTGGAAAATTATTGTCTCGGTCGCAACCGGTAAAAATTTTGTAAAACAAGTCAATATTTTAGCAATAACGGAAATATACTTTAAATATGAAACAGTTCAATCCAAGGCCGATCCTTATCGGGATGCCTCCTGACATCGACATCTACGATTCACTTCCTCCTTTGAAACTCTCAATGCAAACACCAAAAAAGCGCGAGTGTTTACCCAATTGAAAATATACATTCAATAACTATATCTAATATATTACATGAAACTAGTAATAAAAAAATAAAGGAAAAATTTGTTTCTACATATTATTCAGTTAATATTTTGTACATCAGGGTTGCTAGAAAAACTTAGCTTTGTTTTCCCCTGACTTTTCCCTGATTAACAGACAAAATTTTCACTTTTTCCCTAAGGAATATCCCGATTCACTCTAAAACTGATTAAATACCCAAAAAGATGTTCTAATTCTTTTATTAGGTATCAAATTTCTCTAAAAGTAGAATTATTCAAAAACATCAATAACTTCTTTCTTAAATTAATATTTAATCATTATTTTTCCATAGGAATTAAAATTTTTATTTTTTTAATATAATTTATTCATTTTAATTAAATCTGAATAATACACTGAAAAAAATATATTTGTGCAACACCTGTATGGAAAGTAATACTTTGCATGCCTGTAAAGTAGGCGCAAAACAGTACTTTGCTGCACTAGTGCGGCAAAGAGCTTACTTTGCTGCACTAGTGCGTCAAAGTGCTTATTTTGCTGCACTAGTGCGGCAAAGTTCTTAAACTTTTGGGTTTTTTTGGTGATATACATAGGTATTTGTTTTCTACTTGTAGAATACCTGTTTTTTACAGTAATATACGCGTAGAAAACCACGTATATTACGTGCGGTAACATACGTTCCAAACCCTGCTAAACAGTACGTATGTTGGCGTCAACTAGCGTTTCCAAACAGCTTTCTTTATCAAAACCAAAAGGTGTTGCACAAAGTACTGTGTGCAACACGTACGAAAGAAGATTTTCCGAGTTCGTGCAAATTGTTGCCCTCGCTTCGCTCGGGACAGCAAACTTTGCACTCGTCGGAAAACAGCTTCTTTCTGTACTTGTTGCACAATATACTATTATGGTACTACCATAAATAAAGCCAATTCTCACATATTATATTGGTGGATATGGAACAGCCATACAGAATTGCTGTTTCAGCCATACGTATGTGAGAAAGAGTATTATGTATGTGGAGAACACCAATACTGTATTTTAAGAACATGTTCTTAAGTAATGCAGCAATACAGTATTACTGTTTTAAACATTTTTCTTTAATATAATTAAAACATATTTTAAACCTTCAGTAAATTGCAACTGGTTACATTTTACCGAACACTTTATCTTACATTTACCGTTCTATTCAATAAATTGCAACTCATCAGTTTTACCGAACACTTTATCTTACGTTTTACCAAACTATTCAATAAATATGAATGTAGCGAGCACTTAGCTTACGTTTTACCGAACTGTAACCCGTGTAGAAATTGAAATTTGGATTTAGTAAGGCCCCGAATATACGCCCTATATCGTTTAGTGAGGCGCAAACTAGGAAAATTCGCCAAGACCCGGCTTATTTCGTCACGCTTGTAAAATCAGGCGATGATGCGGAAAACTAGAAAGGTTCTAACTAGATCGTAAGGTTTCTTTTACAGTCTAGTTCTTGAGAAATTACTGTTTTGACAGTTCATCCCAGTTTTACCGAACTACCTAAATTAAGTGAAATTTCAGGAATAAATTTTCTCCGTGCAGAGTTTTAATAAAATTTTTACGAATAATTGCATTTTTCGAGGAATTTATTTAAAATTGTATTAAAAATATTTGAAATTCTGCGATGAAAATAATGGAATTCCTAAAAGAAATGTATTATTCTTTATGAAAATAATTGAATGTTTTCGTAGATTTTTATCAAAAAATTTTTTTCAATAATTAAACTTTGTGATAAATTTTATGAAAATAGTAAATATTGACAATCATTAAATTGCTAAAAACATTTGAAATTCATTGAAATTTTGCAAAGAATTTTATTAAAATTTTTGAAAATAATTTAATTTTTGCTAAAAAATGTTGTTATTTATGAAGAAAATTGAATTGTTGACGAGATATTCGTTAATATTTCTGAAAATAATTTAATTTCTACGTAAAATTTAATTACTTTTGAAAATAATTGAATTCTTGTGATGAATATTGTTATTTATGAAAATAATTGAATTTTGCAAAAAATTTTATTAAAACTCCTAAAAATAATTGAATTTCAGTGAAGAATTTTGTTATTTACGAAGATAATTGCGTTAAAACTTTTGAAATAAGTAAATAATATTAAAAAATTCATTCTTGTCAGACATAGAAAAAAATTGAAGGTTTTCTACTAGATTTCGTAGTAACTTCATAGTTTATGAATCAAACAAAAAAGTCACTAAATGCAGAATTTTCTTTTGAATTCTAGAAATTTAATTTTTTCCAGTGCTTTTAATAAAAATCCCTGACTTTTCCCTGATTTCCCTAACATGTGGCAACCTTGTACATTTTCTTCTCACTGAGAAAAATATGTTTTGTTATTAATTAAATTTCAATAAGTAAAACAGATACGATATTAAAAGTTGTATCTTCTTGATATAAAGATATTCTTCAATAAAAGTCAAGTAAAAGTAAGCGAATAATAATATAAAATTTCAAATTTTACCCCCTACATATTTTTAAATCTAATTTTAACAACTTATTACGAGAAATTTCTTTCGGTAATTTACATTGAAAAGTTAAATTTTCATGTTAGCGAGATATTGTATATATTATAGTCTACGTATATACTATATATTCAGGTTTTGTATGAGAACTTTTCTAGATGTTGCAAAGATAGTATTCGAAAAGTACATTTCCTTCTATGAATATTGTAATGGAAAGAGAAACTCGAAACGAGGGATGGATATCATGTAACATAACTAGTCGGGTATAATATATAAGGAAACTATGACCGGTTCGTTATCAGAGACGAATGCCAATTATATTTTAGCCAAGGCGAATCCAATTTGTGTTCAAACTTTTCAAGTGAGGGCTTCAAGTTTGAACCATCAAGAGCTTTCTCTCCTCAATTCCAACACTTACATCGCAAATGGAAAATAACGAGAATCACCCATCGTTTGTCACATGTTTTTTCGAGTGGTCAATATAATGACTTGAATAACTTTAAGTGCAACAATAAAGATAATATTTTAATAAAGCATCAAAAATATTTTTTACCCATTATTATTATTATATACAACTTATTTATATATTTATATTTTGTTAAACAAAAATTAAAAGATTTGGTAAAAAATAATTCTATAAAATGAAACGGTACAAATTTTTTTGAAACGATCGACCTTGAAGCATAATCTACACGCATGGATTTTAAAATCTGGCGTTTAAGCTTGGATTTTTATTTGGAAAAAGTGAGTTGATGGAAATTTAGATTCGGATAGAGTAAGAGCGTACGGTGGATTTAGCCTGAAGCTGCTGGCAACCGCGTGGTCAGAGCCGATTAACGGGAGAAATTTATCAAAAAATAAAAGTGTACTTTTAAGCTGAAGCGATATTTTACCATACATATCGCTCCAGTAGGAAAGAAATAAGTCTATGATTCTTATTCTTCATTTTGATTTAATTGTTATAGTTATAAATTAATATTTTACCCTTTAAAAATGCAATTAGCAAATATAACAAATGGTTAAAAATATCACTTAACTATGATTTTGATTCCAAGCATAAAAACAATTTTCATACAGAATTGAATGGAACAAAAGGAGAAAAGAAAAATAATAAAAAAGATACTACTGTGTATGCATTATTCAAAATGAAAAAGTTTTTTCATTTGGCTATCTGTTGCAGAAGATTAGCGGAATGTTGAAAGCTTTTCGTTCTTGAAAAAGAAAAGAGGAGACTATAGGATGGTGCGATCTAATAAAATACATGAGGAAGCGACGTCAGATTTTAGTTCGCTCATCAAGGGTTACCGAGAAGATATTAAAAGTAAAGTACGATAGCGAACTTAACTCATTAGAACAGCTTGCCTTCTGACTTTCGTTACAAGATATAATACCCTTGAACTCTCTTCTTTTGTATTGGTCCTTCTCTAGAACCTTACTCTTTTATTATCCACACTGAAATAATAACAAAAGTAACAATACAAACACTTTATTACACGAATATTTCATTTCGATTCATATGCAAATCATTTCAATATTATTCATTCTAAAAATCTTGTAACTCAAAAAATCCATTAGGAAATGGATGGATTAAAAAAATTTCCAACACAAAAACAGATAATATTTAATTATATGTTTAAAAGTATAACAATGGACTAAAATTTTAATCGTTATCTACTATTATAAAAAAATCCTAGAGCGAAAAAGTAAAGAATAAAAACAAACGGAAATTGAATCGATTACGTTAACAAGATTTCAACGAGTGAACGGTTTTAAACTCAAACACCTACTGGAAAACATGCGATACTTTCTACAAAGTGATGAAGGATTTAGAAAATCTTTCTTTTTTTTCTGTCATCTGGCAAACTCGATGAGTGATTCAGAGAGACAAAAAGAGACGGAAATAGAAAAAGAGAATGAAATGAGTCGAGAGGTAAAAGCAACGTGATTTTAAGAGGATACCTCAAAGTCGATTAATCAAGAATGACTAAAAGAATTAAAAAGAACGTATTTCATAGGAGAATTCATTTCCTACTGAACAAATTGTTTGTTTATGACTTTAAAACCAGAAAATCTTTAATTTCACGCTAAATTTATCTAAACTATTGTACAAAGTTGCAAACAAGAGAAATAAATTAACAAATATTCGTTCAAAATGGATAAAGAATATGTATACTGCTAATAACAGGGTGGTCACAAGTTTCAGATTATCAATTTCCCTGACATTTTCCAGACAATTTACTGACATTAAAATTATTTTCCCTGACAAAGTTCTTTTTACAGAAAAATATGAAAGTTTATGGATAACAAGTAAAATTTATGGATTTTAATAATTTCTAAAAATTACAATTAAAACCATTCCTGAATTCAATTATTTTCTACAATTTCCCGTACAGCACAAGATTTTTTTGGATACGACACAAAATACGAGAAACAGTCAAGGATTTTTGCATGAGAGTTTCAAAAGCAGTCAATGAAAATTTCTAGTACCTTGCTTGAGAATTTCATTGACTTTCAAAAAAATTGTATATTTCTGTAAAATAAAAAAAATAATTTCCACTTGTTCACACAGTTTTTCTGAAATTCACTCATTCATTCACATATTTGGATAATTAATCACACAAACAAACAACAATTATTGTATCACTTTTCGACGTTCGTCAACACTTATGAACTAACCTATAATACACACATATATTCGCGTATAACTTAAATATAAACACACACTTAACACTTAAAAGTACGTATCGAATTGTTCTTACATACCACATGGTGAAATTTTTCACGACTTCTGAGACATGCTATTTCACTGAAAACTGAGACTTACATAACATTCTGTTTTGTGAGAAACACAAAATAAAAAATATTTTTTTGAAAGTCAATTCTTGAAGACAAATATATATATATTAACACTATTTGTTTTTCATAAAATAATAGTCTTCTTCTTCTTCTTTACTACAGGAAAGCTGTAGTTATCTAATTTTTGTCTTTGTATAAACAGGCCAATTCAAAACACATGTAATTCACTTAAAGAAATGTAGATATATAGTTAATTAATATCGTCTGATTATTTGTTAGCTTATTTGTTAGCTTATTTGTTGCGGTGCACATCTGTATGTTCCCTTGTTTGATATGTTCTTCTTCTTCTTCTTTCCTTTTTAGTGGCCTATTGCAGAGCATACAGCCATTTCTATTTGTGAACAGCATATATATATATATATATATATATATATATATATATATATATATATATATATATATATCAGTATAAGTTCTTGTACATATACCATGAACTAAACAAATTCAAGTAGGGTTCAGCAATAAATTTATAAAGGTGCTCAACACACCGCTGAACAAAAATTTAAGCGGGAAAAATCATAAAACAAAATCATAAACAAAATCATAAAACAAAACCAAATAAAACTCAAAGCAAAGGGAAAAAAAATTAAAATCAAACACAAAACAGCAAAAGCATACTCAAATCCGCATTAGAGCGCCAATGTAGGCCCAGGCTACTCAATTCACCCAGGGGGAAGATTGGCAAAATGCAAGAAAAGAAATATACCATTGCTTAAGAAGAAAAAAAAAATAAATCAAAACTCAAAACACAAGAGAAAAAAAAACAAAATCAAAACCAAAAGCAAAACAAAATTAGAAAATAAAGAACCAAACAAGAAAAAGAAAAAATTCTTAGAATCTAGAGCACACAATCAAAGTTAATTTAAATTATTATACGGGAGGTGCCTCCGCCAATAAATCGACCAAAAGCCTCAACCATCTCTCTCGTAGGTCTCATCACAACATCAAATGGATTAAACCTCTCCGGATCCTCAATTCCCAATCTATGATGTAGGAATCCAAAAAACTCCGGTCTACTTGGAGACAAAATAGGGCATTCATTGAAAAGATGTTTTAAACTCCTATTTTCTGCAATTTAGAAAGGGAGAGTGGCGGGAAGGTTTAAACTTAGGTCTGTGACTATCCCAGCTGTTCCTGAATGAGAAAACTTTTATAGACATATATGTTTCTTATATACAATAGCAATGACATATTTATCCAGGCTCGAATGAAAATACCTTAACCAAGCATAAATGAGAAATCAGTAAAATATTTACTCACTTGGAGTATAACTAAGTTTGATTTATCACTTATAAAGTATGGTGTGATCTATATTTAAGAGAAAGCACAAAAGATAAGAATGATCCACCAAACTCAGTGATAACACTTTAACATTAGTATAATATTTTAAAAGTGCATTAGACATGCTTAAGTAATACTATTTATAGGATAAATTTCAACATTATCCGTCTCCTTCCCGAACTAGAGCTTGGATCAGCAGCAATAACATATGCCTAAGGCCCAGAACAGTTGATTAATCCGGGTTCCTCTGCCTTCAATTAATATGATAGTGTTTTAAAATTATAATTTATAGTAATTTGTGTAACAGAAAAAATTTACGAATAGACTTAAATTAAATTAAATTGTTTCTCCTTTATCCCTCTTCCCTTTCCTCTTATTTTCCCTTCTCCTTTTCTTCTCTTTGATTAAATGCTTAACAATTAACTCCCTAGCAAATTTGTTTCTTAAATTAGGAAAACTAAATAAAAATTTTTTTTTTCGCCCCTTGCTCTTTCTTGCTTTTTTGTTTTTCAGAGTTGAACTTAAAACCAGTCGATAGACTCACCCTCGATATAAAGTTTACATTTTGCCTTTGCAGCATTACTTAATTTTATAAACTAAATTTAGTAAAGAAATAAATAAATCCTTCATTCTTGAAGTGTGCCTATATTTAAATAATTATATCCTTTCCCATAAAAAATTTACCCATTTCCATGATAATTTCTAAATTAGGGAAAAAATCAAGAAGTCCAAATTCTCCAGGAAGATGTGAGAATTTCCCAGTTTTCCCCTCAAGAATCTTTGGAAATTCTCTCTGTCACCATCAAACATGGGGCAGTCTTGTAAATAATGTCTAGTCGAGCTCATCTCGAAACCGCATTTGCACTGTGCAGAAAGATTCCATCCCATCCTTCTAAAATGGATTCCCGTACAAATGTGTCCGGTTCTCATTCGGGTAATAAGATTGATATAATTTCTGGGCGCAGCATAACCAGCAAACCATGGGCGGGGAGTATTCGCGTCAATATATTCAAAATATTTCTGCTTGGTTCTTATATTGTCAAAAAAAGGCCACCGGTATTTCAATCCCGCAAAGTAATCTCTTTGAAATAATTTAGTCATTTCTTCTTGGAGGGGGTAAATTTTGGTTCCTATATTTATTGTTGAGGCTATTTTGGCCACTTTATCCGCTTGCGAATTTCCATTTATCCCTGAGTGGGCTGGTATCCAAAGAAATTTTACACTATTTCCCTTTTTAGTTAAAGAGAAAATTAGTTTTACAATTTTGTGTATTATCGGATCTAAAGCAAAATCTCGCCAGTGTTGTCAGGTCACTATAGCGCTTTCCTCCTAGATCGTCATATATTTTCCACTAAACATTTTTTTTCCACTAAAAGTATTTGCTGCAAATTTTGACTAGAATTTAGGGATATAACTCTAAATGTCTCTATCTGAACGCAAATTTTTTGAATTTGTACATTTTCAAAAGTTATTTAAATAATTGTGCCATAAAATGTTATAGTTTAATGTAACAATTTACAATTATAGTTATAGATATTTTTAAAAAATTTCAAAGCTATTAATTTTAAATAAAATTTATTTATAAAATTTACATATTTTAAAAACATGAAATAATTATGACAAATGAATTATGCATCAAGAAAACTCTCATATTTATATGCTTCAGTTATTAGGAATTAATTACATTAATTGCCTCAACATCAAAATTTCCTTTATATACTTCTTCGGTGTTAAACTTTGTAAGCATATTTTCTGTCGGCTCAAACTTTTTGCACGTTTCAGGTAACAAATATCGAACTCGAAGAATACAATCTACTGTAGAAATCATTAATCTATTGCGCAAATTGTCCTTTATTATTTTCATTTGAGAAAACGCTCTTTCTACTTCTGCATTAGAGAAGGGCAATGAAAGTAAGGATATTGCTAATTTGGATATGTCGTCGGCTTGGTGGAAAACTGTACCATTTCAAGAATTCGTTATAAACTATACCATTTCAAAAGTTTGTTATAAAACATACCATTTCGATGAAGATCTATAAAAGCGTTGCACTAAAGAATTTGTAATGATTAATAAGCAATTATTTTAAATTATTAAAAATTTTGAATTAATACATCGAAAAGATGAACAAGAGAATATTTAAGATACCGTTTTTTAAAAAAGCATAACCTTATTTTATGTCTAGTAGCAGTGTTGACAAACTTGGAAAAAAAGCAAAATACTTTTTTTCTTGAAATGGTATGTTTTAAAACAATTTACCGAAATGATACAGTTTTCCACTAAGCCGACGATGTGTCCAAATCGTTGATTTCCTCCACTATCTCTATCTTGAGCTACAGCTGACCAAAATTCATCGGTACTTTTGGCATCAGTTTCAAAACGGTGAAGAATGTTCCATTCCCTCACAGCTTCATCGACGTTTCCGCAAACTTCTTTGAATTGAATGGCAATGATTGAAATATCCAACCTTTGTAGTGACGTTGCTGATTCGATAGAAAATATACTAATTTTTTCCAAAATATGTATGTTTTCTGGAATTCTTGCCTGCAATTGATCACATAAGGTAACAAGAAAGTTTTTGCATTTTTCTTTTATTTCAAAGAGTTGGTTTTTATCGACGTGAGTAGATGCTTCGTTAAAGTCATAACCAAAGTAGATTGCAGAAACTGGCATTAAATGATCCGAAAATTTAAATGAGGAAAGATTTTGACGTTTAACTTTTTCTAGGTAGGATGGTATAACAATCAATTTCAAATTAGAGTATAGTAAGTCGCTTAAATCTCTCATTAATTTTAAAGGTTCAGCTGTTTGAGATTAAAACAATTTATTTAAACTTATCACTGAACCAAGTACTCCTTTTAAAAAAATTAAATAAAGCTTGTTCTCGTGATTATACATGTCGAATAAAACTCTCGTAGTAAAACATCTTTCTCTGCTGGCTGCCATTTGAAAATGTAATTTCAAACTGTCAAATTGATCTAGAATAACTTTAATTGAATTGATACGTGCTAACCATCGTGTACCTGAAAGCTTACAAATTTTTTTAGGGTCTTTTTCTGCATCATACATTAATTTAAATATATCTCTATATTCATTAATTCGTTTTGTGGAATTAAAAAAACCAGTTGTGACTCTCCTTTACCATAAAATATAAATTTACTGGTAGTACTTTGCACGCTTCTTCAGCTGCAGTGTGCAAGGAATGACAGATACATTTAATTGTGACTAAATGAAGGATTAAGCTTTGAAGACGTGAACTCACTGAATTATGTTGACCGATCATAACATTTGCTGCATCCACACCAATACCAATTAATTTTTCTAATTTTAATCCATCCGAAACCAATTGTTCTTTAAAAGCATTAGTCATTATTTCAGCTGTGCCACCTTCCAATTCAATAAAACGATAAAATGTGGTGTGCATTCGACGGCGATTTATACTGAAATATCTTATTATTAAACACATAATTTTTTTTGTGTCAACTGTCGTACTTTCATCAATTATGATAGAAAAATATGAGTCACCGATATCTCTAATTAGTTCCTCGAATAAACACGGCGACAATATATTTACTATTAATCCTGTACATTTAGTTTTGTGCAATTTCATAGATTTTAAAATTTCTGAGTCGTTATCCAAATCGCTTATAACTTCTCCCAAATGATCAATACTATTCAAAGAGCAATGCTCTGCAACAAAAGCAGCAATTTTTAGTTCCGCCCTTTTTCTGCTTTTGCTTATTGCTTTCTTTATTATTGCAGAAATTTTAGGAGTACTCGAACAGACTTTCTCGTGATTCACATTTCGTAAATGTTTTTGGGAATCTGCATGCGTCGTTAATCCTGCTCTGTGAGCCGCTATGTCCATCTTACAATATGAGCAATATGCTCTTGTACTATCCGATGGAAATGGTCTTAACCAATCTATAAAAAAAGCTTTTAGAACTTTCAGAATTTAAGTGTTAATTATATATATTTAAAAAAACGAAATAATAAACATGAATTTTAACATTTAGTAAAATCGAAGGAACTTATTTATATTAAAAATAATATAAATAGCATGTTTATTTTGATTTTTTATACGAAACAACAAATAATGAAATATAACCTTTAAATTGAGTTTCGCTTTCCCAAGAGGTTTTATACCTCTGTACATATTTTTTTGCAGTTGGAGTAGGCGGCATTTATAAATTACTTTTCGGATTTATTTTTTCGGATTTAACTTTTCGACTTTAAACTTATAATTGGCTTAAGACATTTGGAAACTGTCCAATTGTCAAAAATTACTTTGCAAATAGACGGGGAAATAAACATACACGAAACAGACGTGCAGGATACAGGGCTCGGTAAGTATGAGACCATTCTTTCTTGTAGAATTCAAAGACTAAATTTGATTGGCTCTGCCCGTACATACGTCTAACTTCCATCAGAAAAACCAATCAAATTCAGTTAAACAGTTTAAGCTTCGGCTGCAGTCACACGACAGCGGCTTAAAGCGCGTTTTGTAACTAGATCATAAGTGTGAAAGTAGGCTAAAGTGACAAATTAGGGTAAAATTAAATTGAGGTAAAAATCACTAAAAATCCACTAAACGAAAAGAAACATACTAATTTTTCTACTAAAATATTTCTCCCACTAAAATTTCCACTGAAGGGCCAAAATATTACTAAATTTAATGGAAAAACCACTAACTTGACAAATTCTCTCTTTGATCTTTAAGAGTGCTGCCATAGAGTCCGTGCATATCACACTTTTATCCAAGTTCAATTCCACAATGTATTTTAATGCTTGGAAAATTGCGTACAATACTGCTGAGAGAGCCGAAGAGCAATTGTGTAGTCTGGTCCCCTGTTTTATCTGTATAGATGGGAGTTTCTTCCTCAAATTTATGGCCAAGTAGTTCCTTAAATTCCGTTTCCGCCTGCTGTAAATTTTTAAGATTGTATCCTGACTCCATGTCCATCAGTGAGTCAATATCAGCAACAATCTCTTCCCAAGGGTGATCAAAATATGTTGGTCTGCTTGGTTTAGGCGGATAGTTTAGCAGAGAGAAAGCTGGCTCAATACAGCCCAATGGAGCGAATTTTTTAATAAATCGTTGAGCGTTAGGAGTTTTTTCTGTTCTTTTTTTTAATCCTCGAATCCTTGGGGCAATAGGGTTATCTCTCCAACTGGAAATCCTCAGCGAGAATTTGGCCAAGATAAGACTCCTCCTTACTTCCAGAGGGAGCTCATTCGCTTCTGATAACAGTATTGGAATTGGAGTGGTGCGCATGCACCCCATCGCGAACCTCAGCGCCTGGTATTGTATTCTGTCTAGTTTTTTGAGGTGGCAGTTCGATGATCCTTCAAAAAGGGATGCGCCCCATTCAAGGTGTGCTCTTATTAATCCTTTATAGACCTGCATTAGGATTTCCGGATTTGCTCCCCATGAGACTTTACCTAGAGTTCTCAATACATTGATTGTCGCTAAAGCCTTAGATCCGATGTGGTCAATGTGGTTTTTCCACGTCAATTTCGTATCTAGCATAATTCCTAGATAGAGCAGGGAAGAGCTTGACTTAACAGTTGTTTTATCAACTCGTAGCGTGATTGTAGAGTAATCCTCTCGTCTTCTATCCAGGATGCATAGTTGGCATTTATTTGGTGCTATTTCAAGCCCAAATTCTTGTAGATAAAGTTTGAGTTTTTTGGTCGCTTCTTCCAGTTGTGTGATTGCTTCCCCGATGTCCTTAAATCTACAATAGAGCAAAATGTCATCAGCGTATTGTAATAATTTAATACTTATTGGTAGGTGTCTATTGATTTTCCGTAGGACTAGATTAAATAAAATCGGTGAGGGGACCCCGCCCTGTAGAACGCCTGTGGAGCAGACTTGTGGGGAGCCATAAGCGTCTCCAAAAGTGAGTTTTCTACCTGTGATCATATGAGTCACGAAATTGTAAATTCTGATAGGTACTCCACAGCTTCTCAATTCCTCCACTATTTTTTCGGGTAACAAGGCATTGAAGGCACCTTTTATATTAATGGCAAGGACTGCAGTTCCCGACCCTTTTTGAAAAAAAGTTCCCTGTCAAAACGTCAGTCACCAATGCCGTAGTGCAATCAATTGCAGATCGATTCCTTCTAAATCCAAATTGACTTGATGGAATCAATCTTTTATTTTCCACAAAATGTTCCAGACGTCTGTGGATGATTCTCTCCATGAGTTTACCCATATTCGATGTTAATGAAATTGGTCTGTGGCCCTTTCCTCCAGGTTTTGGGATGAATTTAACTAGCGATGTTCTCCAATTTTCAGGGAAGTAAGAGTATCTAAAACATTCATTAAAGATCTCTAATTGTAAAAGGTGCGCCTTCGCTGTTTTTGGTAGTTTATTAATTGCCTCGTAGCCAATTTGATCCAGTCCTGAAACAGATTCTTTCTTCCACGATTCAAGCGCTGAATGGAATTCTTGTTTCGTGAACGGTTTGTTGTATGAATCCGATTCGGATCTTTCGTCGATTTCCCTTGGTTCTACTTGAAAAGGTTGTATGTCACTTCTAAGTAATTCCTCCTTCAGCTTCATGGAACTCCTTTGCGTTTGGATCATTTGATGTATTTAATGGGGGGATGAATTTTCCCTGGAAGGCTCTGACGAGACCCCAGATCCTTTTTGTTCCCATCCCTGAGTTGATTGATTCACACAGAGTTCTAAAAGACTCTCTTTTACATTCTGCAAGAATAGTGTTTGCCTCATGTTCTGCAACCAAGTACAGGTCAAGATTTTCCCTCGAGCTATCAGACAAATATCTTTTTCGCGCTGTTTTTTTATTGTCTAGAGCTTCCTCGCATTTCTTCGTCCACCAGAGAGGTTTGATAGGTGAATTTTTCTCATTTTTACTTGGTACGTAGGCTCCAGCCTTTTTTAGGTGTTCTATGAACACTTCAGCAAATTTATTGTATTTTAGGTCCGGTGTCATATTCTGTGGATAAGTTACGTTTTCCACGTATTCCTTGAAGAGGTCGCCGAATAGGATCCAATTAACTTTATGTAATCTCAGTCTATTTGAGCAGTCGCAGATATCCGAGATTCTTAGTTGAATTGATAGAAGCACCGGAAGGTGATCACTACCGAACGCTCCACCTGCCGTCCAACCTTAAGAGATGCTGCTGATCTGTGGTGATACCAAAATAAGGTCCAGTACGCTGCCATGATCCATCATTTCACCATAAGTTGATTGGCCATCATTCATAATAATCAAGTTTCTATCTTCCAGTAAATCCATCAATACCTTTCCTGACAGATTGATGTCGTATGGACTGAAATGTGGAATGTGCGCGTTAAAATCTCCCATGATGATCATCTTGGCATCCATTGGAATATGTTCCAGGAGATCCGACCAGTGTTGCATTGTGACCTTCTTTGTAGGAGCAATATATATCAAAAATATATATAAAGGTCCAGCTGATGTTTCAGTTTTAATTCCTACTGCTTCAATGATTTCAGTCCAAGGACCTTTCAGTGTTAGCATCTCAGTAGTTATTGATCTTTTTACCAAGAGCATTGATCCTCCGCCAGCGCCTTCTCCAGGTCTATCGAATCTGTAAGAGTTATATCCTTTTAGAAACCAGCTTTTATTGTCTGGTGTGAGCCATGTTTCAGTTATTGCAATTATGTCCAAATTATATTGAAAAGCCATGCATTCCAAATTTTTTTTTAACGCTTCTTGCGTTCCAGGTGGCGCATTTGAGTAATGGAGGGTTTGGTTGTTCCATCTTGTAAGTTTTAAGTTTCCTGCACGTTATAAGTTGTCTAAGACTATATTTAGTGGGGCCGAAAAGGAAAGAAAAAAAGACAGAAGAAAAAGAAAATTTTTTCCCACTTCCCCTCCTTTATTTTCCTCTTCTTTATCCTTATCTGTGACTTATATTAACAAACTAAATTAAAGTCTAAAAACTTAACTAAAGAATATCTTACTATATGTAAATAAAATAATAGTATATTCACATCTGTAATTAGCACAAATGGAAACAGACGATCAGCTGGCATTTACCTTGGGTAGAAACGCGCAACGCACACTGCGCATGCTCTACAGAATTTTTAAGCGCAGTCAACTAATCTTTCACGTACTTTATAAAACTGAACAAATGACTTTTGGTTAAAATTTAAAAAACACTGTTGCCCATACTAGTACTTGAATAATTCTAGGACTTTGTTATATTTTCTAATAAAAAGTATATGATACAGTTTGGTATTTTGTGTCCTATCCAAAAGTCAAGCACTTTCAAGGAAGGATTCACGTACTTTTTTTTCGTGCAGTTAGATCTATAGATATCTGGGATATCTCAGGGATATCTTATAGATATTCCAACAAATATCCTAAGAGAAGGAACTTTTTATATCCTGCAAATGTCTAGGGGATATTTCTGGATATTTTTAGGACGTCCTGTGGATATCTGTGGGATGTGGCACTTAATGTCCCCGTAACAACCCTGAGATATCCTTGGATATGAAAGGTTAAATCACTTACAACTTTTTTTATCAATTTTTATGTACTTTGTTCGAAAATAATTGAATCTTGAAAAATTATGATAAAATAATTATAAAAATTAGTTTTTAAAAATATTTTAATGTAATTTTTCGAAAATAATTGATTTTCTTAAACGAATTTTTGTATAATTTAAAAAAAACATTTAAATATTTTTTATTAAAATTTTTGATAATTCAATTACTTTCAAAATTTTTAATTATAAAACTCTTCAAAAGTTGATTTTCAAAAATTGTAAAAAAATATTTGAAAAAAATTAATTATTTCCAATTACATTTTACAAAATTGTAATTATTTAATTACGTGATGTGAGACTAAATTACTAGCGCTATACAGAGTTTTATAACATTTGTTTTTAAATATTTATATATATTGTAGTGCTTATATGGACAAAAGGGCAATTTTTTATTTGTATGCCCGTACAGTATTTAAATAAATAAATTTAAAGCAATTCTTATCATAGATTATAGATATATTTAGAAAATTTAATTTTCTTAAAAAGTGATTCAAGAATAATTTTTGAAAGATTTGTTTATAGTTATTTTTGGAGGTGCCTGAAGTTGTCATCGATGCTCAAAATCGAAAATTTTTTTTTCATCAGACCATAAATTTTTTTTCATTTTCTTACTCAAGGAGGTACCCAATAAATAACTATCAAGTTTCATCCCATTCTCGATAATAATAATTATATTCTCGATAATAATAATTCGAAATAATTTGCATTTTATACTAAAAAATGTGATTTTTTGTTGCAATATTTGAAAGAAAAAAATTGTTTCAATATGTCATTTCTTGACTTTACTGCCAAAAATTTTGTTTTTCTGACATTTCCCTGGCTTTACTGACAAGTGGCCACTTTTGTACATTAAAAAGTTATTTTTATCCTCACAAATTTTTTATTCTGAATAAAAATTAATTTTTGGATTGTCCTGTCGAGGACAAAGACACTTAAGGAGTTAACAACACACTCGGTAAAAACGAGTGTATTGAAATCGATTGAAATGATTACAAGTATAGCTGAATTCTTGAAATCATTTTAATCCAAACGAATGACATTTTTGTCCATCAATAAATTTATTCCAATCACAGTAATCTATTTGAACACACTTAAATTCAGTTGAATTCCTGTTAACATTTCAAATCTGTTAAAATGACGAAAAATGATATCAATTTAATCCAGTTTAATGCTTTCTGGAAATTTTAAAAAGTGAAATCATTTGAATCCTTTCTTGAACATAAACATTGTTAACATTTTAATTTTTTTGGATTGAAATGGATTAAACTGATTACCCGAGTCGAACTTTTAGACCTGCTTACCTCCTTAAAACTGAGGGTTTGTAAGGATGTAATAGGATGAAAGCAGAGTTTATTTGCATTGCAAGTTAACTCTGATTACCTCCTGCAAACCCCTGGTTAGCGACAAATTTAGATGGTAAAAGGGGGAAAGCAGGTGTTCCTAGAACCTTATTAAATACTGCGCTTGACCCTTACTTACAGAATTCTTTCCTCTCCAAAAACCCTGGAAAAACTGCTCATAGCATATTTGAGATCATTTTTAACTAATTTTTATAATAACTTTAATTATTAATAAATGGCATTATTATTTAATGATTTTTACTTTTTTTTTAATTTAATCGTGACCAATAGCGAATTCATAAATAATGTTAGTATATATGTGGGGATTAATACATATCCATTTATATATAAAAAAAAAATTTTAATTTAATATTTGTTAATTAAATTATTTAACGGTGTATATAATCATTAAATTGCATACTTATACCTATACAATACAGAAAAATCGGAATAAACGCAAACCTACGAAATAAATAAAATCTAACGCACGCGAGACTTGAACCTACGACCTACGAACTACGGACTACGAAACTAACGCCCTAACCACTATGCTACGGAACCTAACTGAACATAGACGCTCTATTTTCAGTGACTTGTTGAGTGATTCAATAAAGCATTAATTGACACTAATACACTACAGCAAATAAATAAATTGTTTAATAATAATAACCTTTAAACATTCATAAATTAATATTTTTATTATTTAAAAAAAATGTCAAAACATTTCAGTTAAAAATAATATTTATAAATTAATAATAAAAAAGTACATGTTTCGGTAACCTATTTGCAGTTTGAAGTTAATTGTTGTTTACATTTTGGTTTCTTAATCTTTTTTTAATTTTTCTTTTCAAATATTTTCAATTTTAAAATTAATGTATTGAAAATCTTCGAATTGTTGCAAAGAATTTTATCAAAAAATTTGATAATAATAGAATATTCCTTCAAAGAATTTCTTTATTTAGAAAAATAACTAAATTCTCGCAAAGAATTTTATTAATATTTTTAAAAATCCTAATTAAATTTTTTTGAAAAATTTCTTTGAATTTTTTTTAAACTAATGGAGTTTCTTTAATAATTTTAATTGAAAATTTCGAAAGCAATTGAATTTTATGAAGAAGAATTTTATTAAAATTGTATTGAAAATAAGTGATTTCTTGCGAAGAATTTATTAAAATTTTAAGAAATAATTAAATTGTTTATGAAGAATTTTATAGAAATATTTAAAAATCATGAAATTTTTTCGAAAAATTCAATTAAAGTTGTTTCGAAAATAATTGAATTTCTTTAAAGAATTTTATTAAAATTAAGTATATTCAAAATAATTGAATTCATCATAAGAATTTTAATTACTTTTCGAAAATAATAGAATTATTTTAATTCTTTTGACGAATATATTCAAAAATTGTATTGAGCTAGTAATTTATGTCTTATATAGAATTTTTTTAAAATATTTTGAGAATAATTAAATTGTTTTTCAAAAATTTTAAATTCTTGTTGAAACAAAATTTTATGGGAATTTTTGAAAATAATTAAATTCTTTCGTTTAATTTTATTTTAATTGGGTTAATAATTATTTAATTCTTGCAAAGAGTTTTAGTATTTATAAAAATAGTTGAATTATTTCGAAGAATTTATTAAAGTTTAAGAAAATAATTGCAATTTATGAAAATATTTTTTAAAATATTTGAATTCATCTAAGGAATTCAATTAAAATTGTTTTGAAAATAATTGAATTCCTGCAAAGAATTTTACTATTTATAAAAATAATTGAATTTTTTCGAAGGATTTATTAAAATTTTAGAAAATAATTGAATTCTTTCGTGAAGTTTTCAAAATAAAAAATTTTGTAATTTGCAAAACAATAATAAGTTGAATATCTTGTACCGCGCGTAACATTTCCTATTGCGTAAGAATGTGGTAGAAGCAATACAGGGTTTAAGGTTCAATTAGGACTTAAAAAGGAGTTGTCAGAGTTAAATAGAACTTACGCAGGAGGAAAAAAACACCAAGGGTTTGTTAGGTGCAGGTTAGGGTTAAATTATACTTACCAGGAGGTAAGCAGGTCTAAAAGTTCGACTCGGGTACCAATATGCTATGAATTCTCAATCATTTTAATCCAAACCAATGTCGTTTTCGTCCTTTTTGTGATATCATTTTAATTCATTTTAATACACACCTTCTTATCGGGCAGTTTTTCTAAGGATATCAATTTGAGACAAAAACGAATCAAAAGACTTTCGATTCATTTTTTGTCTCAATTTGATATCCTTAAAAAAACTGTGATAATGAAAAAATAGAAAAATGAAGAAAAAATGATAAATCCATATAAATATAATTATATTATCAAAATCCAATAATAAAGGCATCATAATAATTTAGTAGAAATTGCAATAAAGGCGCAAGACGGAAACACGGTTAATGCTAATAAATGGCTCAGTAAACTGTTCCATTGTTGCACGGCCAAATTCGGATGTGGCTAACTGACGAAGGATAATTTAACCGGCCAAAACACTGACGCAAATATGCTCTCTAATCCACAACGTCGGATATTAAGTGTAATTTGTAATAAAGGCAATTCAAGTATAATTTATATCGCATTCCTGCTGACTTCCCGCATTTCAATTTAGATGGCGTCAACGTTTAACCATTTATAGTTATAGAAACCAGACGAAAGCGCAATCGATGTGCAACTTGAAAAATAGACAAATTTGTCGCGTGTCACTTTGAGTTCACAATATACGAATGTATACAAGAAAACTCATTGTTCAATGTTCTGGAAGTTCTTCCCTTTTAACATTATAAAGGACATTCCAAGGAACATTTAATTTCATTTTCTGCACGAAAACATATTTATTCCGTCATATTTCAATTTTTAATCAATGTATTTTTTAACTCCTATAATTCATTCTATTTTGTTTTCACATTTTATTTTATTATACTTTATCAAAAATATGTTAATAAATTACTGATTGCAATATAAAAGTTAAAAAACAAAATTTTATATTTAGAAAATTTTAAAATAAATTTTTTCCAGTGACAGCAAGTTATTGTAATAAAAAATATAATGTAAAGAAGAAATAAATTTTCGTTCAGAATTTTAGGAACATCCTCAATTACCAAATATGTAAGAAATGAATGACAACATAAAAAATACATATTTATTCTATTCTGATATCTCAAGCCACAGGAGATTGAAAATCTCATTGACAATATTGTCAATAAACCAAATGATGTGTTCTAAATTAAATTGTCAAATTTCATTAATCTACCTACTTATCAATTGATATCTTTGAGTGACAACTAGAATTATTACTGATAACGTATTCCTTAATAACTTGCTCGCATCGTCACATTTTGTAATATGAAACTTAACTCGATTGATATTTCCCTTCTATAATAATAATTTCTATTTCAGCGATGGTACATAGATATATTAGTAAAATTTTTAAAAAAATATCAATAAACCAAACTAATGATATCTAAATTTTAAATATTTGTACTTTTCCACAAAGATATAAAACAAAATTACGTAATTCATACGAATTGCTGCTAAATACATAGTGAAAAATAAAATTTTAATGTATGGAAAAAGTTATTTATCTTTTAGAGATGAAAAACAAATTATTTAGAGTTGAAAAACAAATTATTAAGTACTCATTAAAATTTGTCAGCTGTCCAGAATACTTCACTTGTTCGCGTTGGAAAATACAATATTCATATAGAAATGAAAATAAATTGGTAGCCGTGACTCTACTCAGACCATCGATTGTCGCGAATTGAAAAACAATTAGTGAATTGTGGTTGGCACTAGTATCCACTACAATGACCATTTTCTAGTAACGTTTGAAACTGGACGCTATATATAATATACTTCCATATCCTCCCGAATGCCATTGACGTTGCGTTTATTTGCATCCCATATTTCGAGAGTCAAACAAAATTTCCAGATGTCTACAAAGTTACACATTGCCGAACTGAAAAGGCAATTTTTAGTCTTATCTTCTATATAGTTGTATATTTACATTCAAAATATCAAAGCAAGAATGAAGACAAATTGGAAAAAATTTTGCAATCTTTTTTGGTCACTCTGACGTGGTGACATATAATATTCATGAAACTACCGTTATTCACAATCGCATTGGTACCATTTTCTGCCGGTATTTAAAAGAAATGGCTTAGCGAAAGAGCGCAAATGGGTAATTAATCCATTTTTTAATGATTGTGGTGTAGCACAATTTTCAAGAAACACCCATTGCCAAAAAGTGCATCGGTGCCATTTTTTGCCGCTGTGTAAGGCTCACTGAATATGTTAAAAAATGCGTTAAAGCGAATGAGCGCAAATGGATAATTGATCAATTTCTAAATTAATTAATAATTGTGGTGCCATACAATATTCAAGAAACTACACTGAAAAAAATGATAATGTAAATTTTGACATACAAGTATGGTTAGGATATATAGCTGAAATAGGAGTATACTGTATTGCCTATTGGTGAAACTCTTGTGTCCGTAGCCAAATCGTGTCCCCCCCTAGCGGCTAAACTATTTGACCTAAAGAGCTCAAATTTGGTCCAGATATGTATTTTCACTCGTAGATTACAGGAAAAATATAGCGAATGTGAACAGACGTGATGGTCATAGCGTTGTCAAGGAAATAACAAGATTTTTGGACAAAAATGCATAAAAAGTGACCATTCCCCCCCCTTAACTTCTAAACTATTCGACATGGAGAGCTAAAATTTTGCATGCTGGTGTATTTTTACTCGAATATTACAGGAAAAATATAGAGAACTTGATATGTAATGATGTCCATAGCGTTGTCAAGAAAAAACTAAAAAATTTTTTAAAAAAATTTTTTTTACCCTAATTTTTACATTATTTGACCTAATGATCTGAAAATTGGTATCCTAGTGTATTATTACAGTCTGACGACAAAAAATTTATTTAAGAAACTTTTTGAAAAAAAATCAAAAAATTTTTTTTTTAATTTTTTTTAGTTTAAACACGTGGCATTAAATATTTTAAGGAAGAGTGAAATTTTAAGAGAATAAATGAGAGATTGTTTTCTGACTTTAATTTCTTAAATAAAAACAAAAAAAAATTGGACAAGTGCGAGTTGCACTCGCACTGCAATGGCGGGTTCCGTACACAAATATTAAAACAATACTTGCAACATTTATCGGTACTTTGTAGAATTAAAATAAACAATTAAAAAAATATATTAAAATCATTTGATAAAAAAAAATAACTAAAGAAAATTAAAGTATTGTATATCTAATATTGTAAACAATAATAAGCAGAGGAACTATAATTTTAAAAATTTTGTTCCTCTGCTTATTATTGTTTACAATATTAGATATATACAACACTTTAATTATTTTTTAGTTATTTTTTTTATCAAATGATTTTAATATATTTTTTTAATTGTTTATTTTAATTCTACCAATTACCGAGAAATGTTGCAAGTATTGTTTTAATATTTGTGTACGGAACCCGCTATTGCAGTGCGAGTATAACTCGCACTTGTTTTCCATTATTTTTGAGTTTGTTTTGTACGAACTAGTAGATAATTAATCCATCTAACTTTTCTGATTAGAAATGTATGCAGCTAATTAATATTTTACAAGTAAATTTAATTTTTCTAAAACCTTACAAAAGGATCATCTTGGACACCGAGGTGTCCAATATGATCCCCCTGGCATGGGCAAGATGATCCGTAGGTTTATCTTACCCCAATTATTGGAAAAGGAGACTAAATTGAAGAAATAACATATATTAATATTAAATATGCTTTATTTTAGGTTCACAGTTTTCTGAAAAGTATCAAATTGATAGTATATTGCAGATCAAATTGTGGCAACGTTTTGATATTAAATGGTAAATAATTATAATTTATGTTATATATGTGAGGCATTCCATTTCAAAACGACCCCCTTCGTAAACAATTGACAATGAAAGACAATTTTTAAATGAATAGGTATTTCTTCCATTCTGTAGAACCAAACTACTTTTTATATTAGTGATTTCGAAAGTAGAATTTCTGTACTTTCTGATAATAAAAATATATATTTTTTTAATAATTTAATTTAAATAGAAAATTGAGTTTAAAAGTTAAACTTTGAAAAATCTCAAAACACGTTACCTCCGATTTTAATAAAATTCATATCAAACGAAAGCTTGAATATTCTACTTTTTATTTATCAAGCGATAATAATGGACATTTCAGTGGATTTTGAGAAAATAATTAAATTTTACAAACATTTCGAAGGTTATATTGAGAGAACCATTTATTAAGTATAGGGCCAACTCAACAAAAAAAGAATATTGTGTACAACTTAGTTGATAGAGCCATTTCATTGTCCAATAAAAAGTTCCATTTTGACAACTTCAAGAAAATTAAAACAATTCTAAAAAACAATTTATAATTATATTATATTATATTATATTATAATTATAATTATCCCTTAGATTTCATCGAAAAACATATTGGTATCAGAATGAAAAAACTAAAATTCTCTAATGAGAATAATAATAACCAAAATAGAATCAATATCTATAGTCAAATCCCCAAGGTGCCTTTGCCCTTCAATGAAAAATATTTCTTCAAGTTGTCAAATGTTCTTAAAGATTTTAATTGTATTTCTATTCCCATCATAAATAAAAACTCCAGTTCTATTATAAAATTAGGAAAAGATGTAACTAAAAAATGGGACAAAACGAATGTTGTATATAAGTTTGATTGTAAAGACTGCCCAGCAACTTATATTGGAGAGACAAAACGATCATTACAAACTCGCATTAACGAGCATAAAAAAGTGAATGACAATTCTGTAGTCTATCGACATCGTTTAAATTTTAACCATGATTTTGATTGGGAAAATACAAAAATATTGGACAATAAACCTAATTTTAAAAAAAGACGAATATCTGAAATGATTTATATAAAAACTAATCGTTCCACTGTCAACAGAAAGGAAGATATCTTCACCTTAAACAAAACATTCTTTCCTTTACTTAGACGTATGGACTCGTGTCCATAGAGAAAATAATAATATCAATATAGCTTGTATTTCTTTTAAGAATGTGTTTATATTTTATTTCATTGACTTCTCTGACGTATTTACTAGTTTGACTTTATAAGATGAATAAAATTCTTTTCAGTTGACAGTGAATCGCTGTTGTGAGAATGTCGTCTCTCCTTCACAAATTTTACTCTCATAAGTGTGGAATGTTTGTTTTTCATAATTTGACAAAACTTTTTAATTTTTTGACGTGTTAGTACGTATTTGATGTTCTAACCAAACCTAGGTATATTATTATTGTTTATTAAAATAGTGCTTTTTTAGACCTTGATAAAAAATACTGATGTGTAACTTATCTATTCAATAAATTTTTTAGCCTGATGAGGTTGGCAAACCCTGGCCAACGAAACGTCGCTTTAACGATACACTTTTGAATTTTTTATTCAAATCTTACCTTCCCAAGATCATATACAATTTCAACATTAAAGCTGGAAATTGTTTAAATTTGATAGAAACAAAGCTGGAAATTGTTTAAATTAGATAAAAATGCTGGAAATTGGTTAAATTGGATAAAAGGCAAAATTAGAAATCGCTTATATTGGATAAAAGGCAAAATTAAAAATTGGTTATATTGGATAAAAGGCAAAATTGGAAATTGGTTCTATTGGATAAAAACAAAGCTGGAAATTGTTTAAATTGGATAAAAGGAAGAATTTGAAATTGGTTATATTGGATAAAAACAAAGATGGAAATTAGTTAAATTGGATAAAAGGCAAAATTGAAAATTGGTTATATTGGATAAAAAGCTGGAAATTGGTTAAATTGGATAAAAACAAAGCTAGAAATTGATAATATTGGATAAAAACAAAGTTGGAAATTGTTTAAATTTGATAGAAACAAAGCTGGAAATTGTTTAAATTGGATAAAAACAAAGCTGAAAATTGGTTAAATTGGTTAAATTGGATAAAAGGAAAAATTGTAAATTATTTATATTGGATAAAAACAAATTGGATGAAAGACAAAATTGGACATTGATTTTATTTGATAGAAGGAAAAATTTGAAAGTTTTGAATAAAGGAGAGAATTGTAAATTTGTTATTTTCTATAAGAGGCAAAATTTGGTAACATTGGATAAAAGGAAATTATAAAATTTATAATTAAATGTATAAAACTTGATATTATAATTCTAATGTAATATTACTATTTTTAAAATTATAATTCCTTGATATATGTAAATTTTAAATAATAAAAGAACAAAGTCTAATAATGGAGAAACTGGTAATGCGACTACTCATGATTTAAGTATTGTTGTCACTGAAGGAGCAATGCTAAATAATGATCATATGTATGAATTTCAAAAGCTATTGGGAAGACAATCAAATTTTTTTTATAATATGCAAAATACTTTGTGTTTACAAACAATTGATTTGATAGTTCCAATCGTGAAAAGTAAGCAGCACATTCAAATACTTTTTAGTGGATCTTATAAATCTGGTCATTGGATTTGTACTTATTATAATGGAATAAACCTTTACATTTTTGATAGTCTTAATAAAAAATTTGTAAATCATGATCAAAGAGATTATTTAATTAGATTATATCCTTTTGAACCACCAGTAGTTTTCACAACTGTTGATCAACAACCAGAATACCAAAATCTCTGTGGCGCATATGGTCCGTGGCCGCACCAACTGTTCCCGTAAATTTTGAAATATCTTGAGTATATAATTTTTTATTTATTGTGCATTACAATAGCTAAAGCAACACGTAGGATTTTTTCGATATATTGATCTATGGTCAAATGGCGCACTTCTAAAGTTAACCTCTCTATATTCTACCAAAAAATCGTCAGTAAATTGTTAATAACAAATGAACAATACAAAATAAAAAAAAAAACCTACGTGATGCCTTAAAAAATATATTTTCAAAGATGTTTGTGAAGTTTGAACTTAATCGGTTGAAAATTGTACGAGTTGTTAGTGCGGCCAACTCGAAAAATGTACACGGAAAAAAATACTAGGCTAAAAACACATGAGCGTCTGTTGTGTATATTGCACGCACACTACCATGCGTGATTAGCTTGGAATCCATCCTATTTTCGCATGGTGCTGTGGCAAAAGTCACAAAAGCCATGCATTTTTAGTAAACTCCTGTGTGATATTTGCAAAATGGGCTCATGTAAAAATCGAACCAATAGACTCCATGCATTATTAGGCTGATTTTTTTTGCCGTGTAGTTTTCAGATAATCGCGTTTAAAGTTTAAAGTTAATATGCTCTTCACATGCTTGACTATGCCTAACTGACTGAAACAGACGCTTGCATACTGTTTGTGAAGTCAAATTGTGTAGAATAGACTATAGTTTAGACAGAAAAGTAGCCTTATACCTGCTCTAGATCCTTCAAAGATGACCTCCCGTAGCGCGCTAACAAAAGGACCTCGCCGCTACGAAAATACGAAACTACGAAAATAAATTACTTAGATATTTTCCCTAGCCGTAATACTACGATATGTTATTTCTGATACCCTAAGGGACTATTTAATGCAAAAAAATAAAAATCGATTTTTTTAAAATCCTAGAGTGGCATAACCCCTTAAGTGAAAAACACACTTGAACTAAGAAAAAAGTGGACCATTCTGTTACAAAATTCAAGGTCAAATTTACTATTGAATTAATAGTGCTTTATATCCGAATAAAGGTGAGGATCCATGTTTTGGTCAATTATTTATTTATGACCCAGAGGAATCAATCAGATACAGATTAAAAAGTAACGAAAATTTGGATGAAGACGGTTTAAAATCTATAGAAAATATTATGAGAAATTCTAATGCATACACAAAATCTCACATGATGATGTCCACTTGGAAATAAGGGTTATAATATTAATATGATTCGTAGTGATAGTGATTACAGAATTAGAAATCATACTATTTCTAGGTCTGCCTACATTAAATAAAAAATTGCTGTAAGAGATAAAGAATTTAATCAATTTTTATATGGAGGTAGATTGTTTTAACAATGGGTGGTTGAAAATGATGTAAAAATAGAAAAAGATAGATTAAGTTTTTGTGCAAATAATCATGCTTAAGTGAGAAGTGAAAGATATAAAGGACTGATGGATTATTTACACAATCATGTGTTGGAAAATGATGTACACGTGTGAAAAACGCTTATATTGCCTTCTACTTTTATAGAATCACCTCGCAATATGATGCAACAATATCAGGATTCGATGGCTATTGTTGCTCGTCATGGTAGACCAGATTCATTTATCGCAATGACGTGTAATCCAAATTGGAAAGAGATACAGGAAAATTTATTCCCCTATCAAACTGCTGCTGATAGACCTGATATAGTAACTAGGGTTTTCGCATTAAAAGTTAAACATTTACTTAAACCTATTGTTGATAATAAATTATTTGGAGAAGTCAAATCTTATGTTTATGTTATTGAATTTCAAAAGCGAGGATTGCCACACATTCATTTGTTAGTTATATTGAAAGAAAATTCTAAAATATCGTTATATTTCTGCAGAAATTCCTGATGAAAATATCAATTCTAAGTAAACCTTTAGAGAAAAAGAGTCATAGCGTTAATCGCTTACCCATATATTTGCCAAATAAACTGAATGTTATTATTCGAGATGAAAAATATAGTAACGGCATTTCTTTCGATTTAAATACAAAACTTTTGGATTATTTTAAACTTAACCAACGAGATAGTAATGCTCAAAAGTATTATTATTCAAATATACCAGAGCATTATACCGTCGGCTTAGTGGAAAACTGTACCATTTCAGGTATTCGTTATAAACTGTACCATTTCGGTAAATTGTTTGAAAACATACCATTTCGAGAAAAAAAGTTTTTTGATTTTTTTCCAAGTTTGTCAACACTGCTGCTAGACATAAAATAAGGTTATGCTTTTTTAAAAAACGGTATCTTAAATATACTCTTGTTCATCTTTTCAATGTATTAATTCAAAATTTCTAATAATTTAAATTAATTGCTTGTTAACCATTAGAAATTCTTTAGTGCAACGGTTTTATAGATCTTCATCGAAATGGTATGTTTTATAACAAACTTTTGAAATGTATTAAAGTTAAAGTTAAATTAAAGTTCAAAAATAATATGTTTATTTTTCAAATATTAATTTTTTCTCCATTTTGTTTAACTCAACCAGCAAATAGAAAAGTTGATTTTGAAAATAGGAGGAGTTTGAATCTTTTTTTATTGGCTAATAGCAGTCATTTTTTTGTGAGGGTTTGAGACTTAATATTATATTTTTTTAAGTTTAATATTTTCTCCATTTTGTTCTATTGAAGCCAAGAATAAAAAAAAGCTTTTATTAAGAGGGAGGAGTTTAAATGGTAATTTAATTGGTCTTAAACATCCATTTTATCTTTTGGGGGTTGGGACTAAATTTTATATTTTTAAATATTAATATTTTCTCCATTTTGTGGTATTGAAGCAACAAATAAAAAAAGGTTTCTTTAAAAAGGAGGAGTTTAAATTTTCTTTAATTGGTCTAAATCATCCATTTTTCCTTTTGGCCATTGGAATAATATAATTTATTTCTTAAATATTAGTTTTTCCTCCATTTTGTTTAACTCAACCAACAAATAGAAAAATTGATTTTGAAAATGGGAGGAGTTTGTTTATAATTCTTATTGGTCTAAATCATTATTTTTTCTTTGGGGGTTGGTATTATATGTTTTATTTTTTAATTATTAATTATTTTTTCCATTTTGTTTTACTCAACTAACAAATAAAAAATTCCATTTTGAAAATAGGAGGAGTTTATTTTTATTGGCCAGAAGTCTTTTTTTCTTATTGGGTCCCCAGTGGGCACACTTATTCAAAAGACGTCCTAAGGATGTCTTTTTGCGGACGTCTTTTGTACTTGTACAAAAAGACGTCTTAAAGACGTCCCATACATGTTCTATGTCTTGGCTATTAGATGTCTTTAAGATGTCTAAAAAACGTCTTTTTCATTCAACATTTGAAAATAGAAAAATTTTCATAAATAGAAAATATTATTTTCTAAGTTCAACTTGGACTTAGAAATTCATGAATGTGAAATTCATTGGAATTTTTCTAAGTTAAATTCATTTCATTGACAAGTGAGATCGTTAACTTTGTAGAGGTTCATATCTGTCTTGAACGGCTGAGGTGCTTAAGGCGCAGTACTTCAAGCCCAAGGTATCCGAGTTCGATCCCAGCTTCGTAGGAATTTTTTCATTATTTCTCCACATTTTAGAAAACATAAAATTAAACTTATAATAAATTTAAAACAATATTACTGAGTTTCAACTTAGAAAATGATATAAAAGAAATGTCTATTTCAAATCTGAAGGAATGTAAAAAGGACGTCCAAAAGACGTCTTTTAGACGTCCAAAAGACGTCATTGAGACGTTCTTTAGACGTCCTTTGTTTTGTCTTTTAGACGTCTTTTGGACCAGACATAGAACGTCTTTTAGACGTCTTTTAGTTGTCTTTTTGATGACTCAGAGACATTACCATCATTGTCCCCGAATTGTCCGCGGACAAAAAGGGACGTCTTTAAGACGTCTTTTAGACGTCCCTGTGCCCACTGGGTCAAGACCAAATGTAACTTTTTAAAAATTAAATATTCACTCCCTTTTTGTAATGTTGAACCAACGAATAAAAAAATTGCTTTCTTAAAGTCGGAGGAGTTAGAATCTTATTTTAATTGGTCTAAAAAGTAGATTTTCTAATAACTTCAAAAAAACGGGAAAAAATTGCCTATTTTATCTTTCTTAGTATAATTATTTATTTATTTCTGCGTTTTTATTTTTCATATTTTATTAAATATACTAATAATTGTCTTTGTAAGCGATTAAATTAAAAAAAGGTTAATTTCAATATCAATTTCTAGAATTGATTTAAATAACATTCATCTTGAAAAGTTGGTTTTCCTATTTCTTGTTTTGAATGTGATAAAACAGAAAGCAGTTCGAATGTCAGTCCCGCCATCTGTCGTGACAAATGCGCGGCGATATATCAGTAGTATATTATTATCGCTTTACACACACACGCATACATCTCACAGTAGAACTGACATCTCCAACTTTAAACATTAATTATTCAATAAGTAAACATTAATTTGCCCTAAATATGTAATAAATAAATGTTATTGATTACTTAATGTTACTTAATGTTAATGATTACTTTTGTCAAATATAATAAGTTTTCCTAATTTTTCCTTTTTTTTATTCACTAAATATTCCATTTAAAACACCCTATATTCACTGGAAACTATATTTTGGCACTTTTACTGATATTTTTTCTAAAAATATCGACCTACACAGCTAAATATTTAAAAAATTATTCATCAACAATAGTAATAATCAAATTTTAAATACTTACTATTAAGAACGGAATGACCGCACCCATAAATATTTCACTATACCTTGAGCCAAAAATCTCCAGAAATTGTAAAGTTACCTTTAATCGAAATGTCATAACAACGTGAATTGAGGTTAGTGTATTTCAATACAAGTTTTTTTTAAATAATGTGCTCATTTTATATAATTTCTCACATTTCTCACTGTTAATATGTAAAATAAAACAATTTTTAATACTTAAGAGTATATAAAACTAAATAAATTGATTAGTTAAATTTCCAGTTAATGCGAACCGGCCATGACAGTGTTACATTGCTACAGATACACGTATTAAAAAATGATACTGTATTGACTATCATTCTTAAAAAAGATACTTATATTCGTATCAACTTGATACATTATACAGCGTTGCCAAATTATAACTAAGATTTAAGTATAAAAATGTTTTCAAAAAATTTTAAAAATCACAAATTTTTAAAGTTTACATTTTGTAATGAATTGCTTTTACATAATGACTAAAATGTAAGTATAAAAATATTTTCGATATCAAAAAATCGATAAAATTATAATTGTTATTAATTACTATCAAGCTTAATTCAGTAGTATTTTTGGGGTCTCTGATTAAGATTTTGTCATCAAAATAATGCAATTCATCCAATATTCTTTAATTGAAACTTAACTTCTAAAGATATTTTGAGCAATGTAAAGACAAAAGTTAAGCATGGGATATATGTTTGTTTAAAAAAATTCCTGGCGTTGTCCAAATTTTACCCGGTTTAGTTTTTTTAAACAAATTTAAATTTACTTGATTTTATTATATTATTATTATTTTATTATATTAATTTGTTTTTAAAAACTGCTTTTTCCTTTAATTTTTACACGGAAAAAAAAGTTCACGAATCTCTCGTGAACTAGTATATCACTTTTGGATGGGACACAAAATTATTGAAAATCAACAAACGCAGTTCGTCAAAATTTCATCAACTCCTTCACTAGAAACATAGTACGGTTTCCGAACTTTTCGTCAAAGTTAACGAAAAATTCGTGAACTTTTAAAAAATGCTGAAAACAAGAAAAAATAATTTCCAGACACTACTTTTTTATATTTCACTTAATTTGATAATTTGACGTCTATACGCACCCAACTACACAGAATACACAATTTTATCGCCATTAAAATTCGTAATTCGCTTCACGGGATTCGAACCTAGTACCCTATACCCTATAACATAATATTTCTAACAACTAACCGCCACGGCTAAATCTAGATACACTGTCCTTCGACAAACGAAACGATTAGCTTTGTCTGCTGTAAAACTCAGGACCGTGCAAAGTAGAAAAAGTCCCTTATCGTAACTTTTAATTCATTTTATGAATTATTTGTTTCACAAAGGAAATTAGCAAACAAAAATATTCACTAAGTAATAAAAAACACTGATTCTAAAGATAACTTTCATCAAAGAATTTTCCCGAATGTAAACACCGATGACACCGACTGAATGATGAATGCTTGATCAGCCATATTTGATGCGCATTACGAACTGCGCATACTACTGACACTCGCGAGTTCACGATTTTTTCGTGAACTTGTACCTCTACTTTTGACGAACTACTCTTCATTAACAGTTCATCAAAAATTCATTAACTTTGTTTCAGTTTTTCGTTGACGTTCGCCATTTCTAATCAAAAGTGAATGAAAATTTTGAAATTTTGTGTCCCATCCAAAAGTGATATACTAGTTCACGAGAGATTCGTGAACTTTTTTTTCCGTGTATTGATGTAATATTTATGTAAACAGACCCAAGTAAAAATTTAAGCCCTACTTTCAGCCTACACTGAGAAAACTGGAGTATTGGACTAAACATCTGGAGGGACAAATCGTTCATATTTGAGAGTTAGCTATTGGATAACAATCTAAATGTTCAAATACACCATTGACAGATATTCGTGCCATTTCTCTTGGAGGGAAAATGAGTTTATAACAGAGGGACAAATTAACCATCTTGAGAAATCCCTTCCTTATCCGGCGCGAAATGAATAAATATGGCAACCTTACCCCTAAATTAAATACATAAAATGTCAGAAAAATAATTTCGCGCGCATCAGATCGTACACATTTTCTGCGCAACTTTTGACCCTCAGATATAATGGGAGAAAATATACAAGTAGATTTCCATTATCAATTCAAAATTTATTTTAGAAGGACTATTTAACTCTCTTCATAAGCAAAGGAAACATACACTTTTTGAACCTCTGAATTTGACTCTCTAGTTTTCTCAGTGTAAACATATAGATTTTATTTAGGTTTTAGCAGTCGTAAGGTAGGATCTAATTGCGACACAATTATTTCGAAATAGACTCTACTTTGACTCCAAAAGCTGGTGTAAATTTAGGATTAATTTTTAATACCTACATTAATTGTAGTACTACAAACGCATAAAGTACTACAAGTTGACAAATACTGTTCCTGAATAACAAATTTGATAGAAAACAGTCTGTCACTGATTAAAATAGTAATATTTTCCTAACGAAATAGTTAATGTTAACTTATTATTAGTTTTTCACAGTAAACTTTAATTTCCGGTAAACACCCTTTCAAATGTATTAGCAGAAACTAAAACCCATCGAAGACGGGTCCGACAGCTAGTATTAAAATATATTCCAACATGTGACCAATTGGCAGACACGTTTACAAAATCCTTGCCTGCTGTACAGTTCCAATCAATTCGTAACAAAATAGGACTGAAGGATGTTTGAGATCTGATTGCGGAACGAAATTCAACTTTTGTCCGGAACTGTGACAATCACCTGCACCAGAGAAACTACTCTACGAATATGTACACATTGAGAAAATAATATGTTGTAAATCAATAAGATTCTTTCCGGTCTAATTAGGTTTTATCTGAGGTTTTCCTAATTCATCGCAGCAAATGCTGGACCAGTCTTGTACCTCAGTGTCAAAATGTAAAACATCGCAAATATTTTACAATTATTTTGAGTGGGAGTATTGAAATATACAAAATAATTTAATATTATTTAAGGGGCACACCTAGTGTGAGTGATTGAAAAAACGTCGATTTTTAGGAATTTTTTTCAGGGAAATTATTGCTTCTAATTTTTTTTAAAGTTTTGTACATGTATATTTGTATAAATAGTGAACATTTTGTAGTTTTTTTAAAGAAAAATATCTTTTTTTTAAAAAGTTATTCGCTATCTCCTGAGTATCCGAAAAAAAGTTCTCCCACTGCTGCAGTGATTGCGGCCTTCTCAGTGACCTAAATCAAAAAAACCAAAAAGATTATTAAACTAGATGATATTTGCCGTACAATGACCCTCGGATGTCAAAAAATATTGAATTGCAACAAAATGGCGGAGTTTTGAAAAAAGCTTTTAAATTTCACCAAAAAAAATCCGATGGTTTTTGGCATCCCAAAATTTTATTTTTCATCCAATTAAAAAACTGGAGCCTCATTGTACGGCAAATATCTTCTAGTTTAATAATCTTTTTGGTTTTTTTGATTTAGGTCACTGAGAAGGCCGCAATAACTGCAGCAGTGGGAAAACTGTTTTTTTTTATATAGCGAATAACTCTTTAAAAAAAGATATTTTTCTTTGAAAAAATTACAAAATGTTCACTATTTATACAAATATGTATACATGTACAAAACTTTAAAAAAAATTAGATGCAATAATTTCCCTGAAAAAAATTCCTAAAAATCGACGTTTTTTCAATCACTCACACTAGGTGTGCCCCTTAACTATATATGCAGTAATGTAGATGCTCATATATATGTGCCACGTGCACCTTCTTAACTTTGTTTATATGATATCGATACGGGCCAGCTCATGTAGTCGTGTGGACCATAGTGAATTTTACACTATCTTTTTTAGTCCCTTGCCGGCTCTCGATTTGTAAAGACGTATATCTTCTTAAATACATTTTGACTTTAATATTATATTTGATTCTACTTTATTTTAACCGAACTGCTTCCTTCTTTTAATTAAATTCCAATATTATTTAAGTTGAAATTTCGAAATTTTTGGAAAATTCGTATAACACAACAAAATTCAAAATCACTGCTTTCCCCGACTTGGAATCACTTGGAATTTTCTTTAAATACCCGTGTAGGGGCCTGACCGGGCTTCCCCAAACCGGGGTGAAACAGAAAACCCGACCGGGTTCCCTGTTTCATTCTTGGATTTTCAGAAAATCCGTGTCAAAAAAACCAAACTCACTGTTTTCCCCGACTTCACATGTTAAAGTTTAATATTTTTATTCTTTAACATAGGGACAGCTATCTAGATATTAAAAGTAAATATCTGGATGTTAAGCGTTAATATCTAGCATGTGATTTGAATATCTAAATATTAAAGTTTAATATTTATTTTTTCAATATCTACTTTTGAATATATATCGAGTTCTCTCCGTGTTGGAACCTTTCGAAATTTTTTTTAAACTCTATGTACGAGACTAAAAAAATCGTTGGTAGCGCGAAGGTTAAAAATAAACAAAAAAAAATTGTATCCTGAACTTTTTAGAGAAAATTTTTTTTTCAATTTTTTCGTTGAATCAACGTTGGTAACTTCAGTTTCATGACGTTTTTACCTTTCCAACGATATATTTTTTGTTATGTTTATCTAAATCCATATTAATTTTACAAAGCGATTTCGGAGGAACTCAGGTGAGACTTTTTGGCCTGCCGGAAGGACGTTGGACACTCTATGGTTAATTATGCAATAGGTCCCAATGTATAGGTTAACGTATCTAAAATTATCCATTGAATGATTTATAAGTAATAAGTTTATGATGTTCTTATAGAATTAAATTATGTAAAATATATTATTGTCAGAAATGGAAAAAATTGAAGGTTTTGTATTTGAATTTGTGGTAATTTTATAGTTTAGGAAGGCAAACAAAAAGACACAAAAATTCAGAATTTTCTTATGAATTCAAAAATTTAATTTATGTTTTTCAGTACTGTTAATAAAATTCCCTAACTTTTCATTAATTTTCCTGACTTTTACCTAAATTATCTGACTTGTGGCAACCTATCTGACTGCAGAGACATATGTAATTAAATTTTTTTAACAATGAACTCATCCTTGTGCAACTTCCCTCGGCCAATAAATATAATATCAACTTTGAAAGATGGAGAATAACTTCCTTTTCTAACAAAATTTTCTTTTTTTTCTCTGACATTTTCAACCAATCGGTTCTCGATCTAGTCTTTCAACTAATCCAATCCGTCAAGATAAGTCTTTCAGACATGAAGATAATTCGTTTACGCCGACACCTCGTTCTATCTAACCTGATATATATAGTCATCTAACATCATTTCAAATATCCTTTTCACTTTTTTTCTATATAAAATAATTTGAAATCGTTTCAAATTTTCCCAATGTAAGCAAACACGTTTTTTTATTTATTAACAAGAAAAAAATTAATTGAATCAAAAAGTTCACTGCATGGAAAAAATATTCAAAAAAACCAAACTATGAATGACGTATATAAAGTGTAATATGGGAGATGAGATATTTCCCCCATGACATATTCGTCACCCCAGTAACAAAACATTTTCATTAATAATTTTCAATAAAATCCCACTATATTATTTTATAGTTTTTTTCCCAAATACAATTACGTTATCCCAGAGATTTTTACAAATCAATAAGCAATCCATCTTTTTCATAAATAATTAATAGAGAATTTACTTGACACTCTAATTGAAAAATTATTTTTAACGCATTTATGGTAAAAATATATGGAAAGTTTTTAAGTTTTCTTTTTTTTTTAATACATTTAATGTATTTAATGCATGTTTAATATAATTAATAAATAATTAATAATTAGCGATTTTGTACAATATACACTTTTTAACTTTTTTCGTGTACAGAAAAATTTGGATTTTGCCTGCGGTTGAGACCTATTGAAAAAATCATATGAGAAGCCACCTATGCTTATAAAATTTTCATTTATTTTTCGCATACTACAACCATATGCAGCTGGTGCAGCATTGTGTGTAAAAAGGCTAGACCAACGCAAACGCAAATATTGAACCGATCATGGAAAATTCGAACCAACGAACAAAAGAAAAATTTTTGTACGTGGGTACTATAACGTATATACTTTAATGAAAATTTTTGCTTCTTTTCTATATACAAAATAAAATTTCCATAAATGGTGGATGTGTATCGTCTATATAAATAAAACAAACCCGCTGTTAAAAAACTATTTTTTAACGACTATACTTTATTAAAAAAACACGTATCAAGTTTCATAAAAATAAAGGAGAACAATAAATTCCATCAGGAATAAAATATTTGAATATCAAATAATTATTTGTACATAGGGTCAGATGGGGTAAATAAAAACAAGGGGTAAATCGAAACAGTAGTTATTTCAGTTAAATAAAAAATTTTTTAAATGAATACGGCCTTACATCTTGAAGCTTATATCACCCCCAACAAGTTCTAAGTATTTTCCCATTTTCCGTTTGTCAATTAGCAGCAGTATATAAAAAAATATTTCCTATTGCATAAAAAATTGAAAATCAAAGAAGACACCCTTTCACTTTTTTGACTCGCATTTGGAAAAAATAAAATAAAAATTCATACTAATAATTATCTCTTATTAATACTACAACAAAAACCAACTTTGATTTTTTCATTTTGCAAACTTTAATAAAAAATAGGAGACTGTTTCTATTTACCCCTAAAAACTGGAAATTCGGGGTAAATAGAAACAGCAGAAATTTCAATAATATTTCATATAATATAAATGAGAAAATTATTTCTATCAAACTACAACACTATAGAAGAGAAAAAGAGAGAACAAACCTTTATTTGTGTAATGTGTTTCAACTTTTGGCATGGTTTATTTTTAAACTTATGTAATGCATTATTAATTATTAATTTGAATTATTTTATAAATAACACAATTTCTTATGTAATTCTTTGTGTCTTTTAACATTTCCATACTTAAAATTGATTTTTTCTTAAATTTTTTTAAGAAATAATGAACTGTTTCTATTTACCCCTAAATTTTTGCAAAGTTGAAAAATTTAGGGGAAAATAGAAACAGTTGATTATTGCAATTTAATGATACCCATATTTTTTACTTCGCCATAAAATTGTTCCACGGAAGTGAAATAATAACGCAATACACAAAAAAACCGAAAGTATTCCAATTTAAAAGAAAAAACTTATGTTATTGGTGAAACTTAGCAAATCTGTTTCTATTTACCCCAACTGACCCTAAAATGTTATTTTATTTCAAAATGATTTCACGATAATAGAGTAATTGAGGCTCCGGATCTTAAAAGGGCACTTTCACCATGTAAAGTCTATGCGGAAAGTGCCCTTTTAAGATCCGGAGTCTCAATTAAAGGCTGATTATCTCTAAAATTAATTATTATTATATATGAATAATATTACTATAGCTAGATTGCTTTTTCCGTAACGAATCCAGTGATATAAAAAACTTATTTTGCATAAAAATGTCGAATACAGACTTTCTTCATCAGGACGGCAATACGTATTCCGGATATTTTTGTGACGTTTATTTTATATACGAGCAGGAGTACATAACACAGTAAACAAAATTATAGGCCATTGAATATTAAATAATAGAATAAAAAAGAAATTTTAAAATTGAATATCTGTCTCTGAAACTGTGAATTAAATAAATTGTATTTATTTAATTAAATAATAATAATTGTCTGATTCAATAAATAAATGATTCTATGTAAATAATTCTTTAATATTTAGTTATTTGACACGAAATAATCAAAAATATAACGAAAAACTTTTTCCCTTTTCAAATATACAGTAATAATAAAACATGAGAGAATTAGAAGTTATCACTTGACCTCATTTAATTTCAATTATCTTCACCTACACTCATCATTTTGCTTCTAATAAAAGTGGATATGAGCTTCTGAAAATTTCTACAATATATTACTTCTTGTTCTATCTTGTTATTTTGCATTGCAATAACTATGTTCATAATGATGTTCTGAAGAGCCTCTTAAGAATTGCACTTGTCACGACCAGTATACTTGAAAATATTTTGCACCTTCATGTCCATATATAATTATTAAAACCATTTCATCATCATTTATTCTCTCTAGTTACCAGAGTTGGTACAATCTCTAAGGAATATTTATTTGCATTATATGTCAAGACTTTAAATCTCCTTGTTATTGTTATAATTATACAAATTAACTATATTCAAAATTTTATATATTTTATAAATTACTTTGTGAAACATTAAAAAGTAACTTTTGAACTGATAACTCATGGAATTGACTTTTGAAGATTTAGTTGGAGCAAATATAAAATATAAAATTAAAGTTAAATGTGCCTGAGGCAAAACTTCTATATGAGAAGAGTATTTCTTCTTTCGTTGGCTAACGATTTTGGGGAAGATGTCGGAGTTAGCTAATTGGTTGACTGCCTCAGGCAATTGTTCTCTCAAGAAATACGTTTTTTATTCCTGAAACTTGAAAATAGATATATCTAAACCTAAAGTTAAAACTTCCCTCCCCCTAAAAAAATAATAAAACTTTCCAAGGACGTTCAAGTATATGGAACGTTTATCTTACACAAAACTTTTTATTTGGAACAACACCAATTATAGTAAATGATTTTAAAAAATTATATTTACTCACTTTTTGTAGAAATTGGAGACCATTTTCCCTGTTGAATTCCAGTTTTGTTAAAGTTGTCAACACATAGGTACTTCAAGCTATTCATTTTCGATTTACATAATGAGAGACGTGCAAAATAAACTAATAAACTAAAAAAAAGTTTTTGTACTTTATCCTTTTCACAAAAAATTTGCAATAGAACTCCGAAAAACTAAAACGACTTTCATTCATTTCTATCACCTCCATTACTGAGATTATTTTTGTTATTTTTTTAAGCAATTTTACTATAACCAAATAAATAATCAAAAAACTTTTAATTAAAAACTAGTTTAGTTAAATAATTTTATCAAAATAGACAATTAATATAAAGAATAAAAAATTTGGATACCTAACCTAACTTTTACTGCTGTACACCATTCGTATAATTTGATACCTTTTTGCAACTATTTTAACAAATATCAAATATTCCCATAACTCTCAAGGAAGAATAAATTAAATTCAAAAGTTTTACCCAAATAAAAATATTCTTCTTCTTCTTCTTCTTAAATGACTTGAGGCATAGCCAACTGTCAGAACATAAAAATAGAAATATTTGCATGTAAAATAATGAAAATAGAGGTGAAGAACAATGAGAAAACTACACGAGGGACACCCGTGTAGAAATTTAACCATGGCCCAAATCGGGGCCAGATCTTATGATCATTGTGTAGCCTACTACACGGGCACGAGCAAAAAGCAAAGAATTCACCGCGTATTGTCCAACTTTTTCTGGATTTTGATTCATAAACTTGATTTTTAATTATTACTTATTGTTAATGTATAATTTATTATTATTAACTTTCACTTTTATTAATTTAATAATTAACTAAACCGCGCGAAGTTAAAAGCAAAAATGTTAACATTCTGAAAAATGTACAGAATACATTTTTTTATTATTTTATAATTAAATATATTATATATTAAAACTATTCTAAATAAGAAAAATAACACTGTATATATTGTTCAGTTTGAGACAAAATTATTTCTTTCGTTACAGAATTGTAAAATAAACGTAACAGTATTAACTGTACCTACTACCGATAATTAATATAGATTTGATTATATAATTTCAATTATTATTATATCATTTTACAAAGTCACGGTTATCGGGATATGTAATTAAAATCCTTTCCAGACAGTCTTCTTGTTTTGTTCCAGACTCAATTTATTTTGCTTATCGACAATAGAAAATTTAACACCAGATGTCACCAGTAAATACCTGCTCTCTACACTCGAAATTACCAACTATAGACAAAAACATGAACTGCGCAACTCTAAAAACAACAAATATCGTTTAAAAAAATGTATTTTAAAATGAAGTTTAATTTACAATTATTAGTGTGTAAATACGTTTAAGAACATGTTTTAAAAGAGTGAACAAAGTAAACAAATGTTACAATAAAAAAAAATGAAGAAAAAATAAAATTTAATCTTAAAATTCTGTGAATGAAAAAGGTAAACAAACTAATCTGCTTCTAGTGTTTTTGATATTCCTGTCAAATTATTTAATGACATTTTCGTATATTTATTAATAATAAATAATTTATTCTATACCAGGATTTTATCGAAAATCATGGACAAGAATACAGAATTAGAGAACAAAGAGGAAAAGGATGTTTTACACGAGCTTCAATGTAAACACAGTCGAAATTTAAAAGCCACTTCTAATCTAAAACATAAGTTATTCCAAAAATCAAAACTCCTTGAATTATCGAATAAAAAAGGAGAAAATTTAGAACGAAAACTAATGACTGCAAGATCTGAAATTGCTGGCATAAGTCGAATTTTAGGTAATTTATATTTGTGTTAACAAGATTTAGTTTTATTATAACAATACAGTTTGCGAGAGAGTTTGTATACAATTTTGAGTCTCATAATTTTCATTTGAATATATAAACATTTAATTTGTTTAATAAATTAATTAATTTCAGCAGAATTGGAGCGACAAGAGAGACAAGAATTAGAAAGTAGAACGCTGAATCTAATAAAGGGTGCAAAAAGAAAATGGGAAAACTCAGAAAAGAATAAAGTACACGTACAAACTGTTCAGATTGCTGAATTACGGGATAAGCTACAAAAAACAGAATCTGAATTAAATACATCAAATACCGAATTGGAAAAATTGAAAATTTTACAGGTATTTGTAATTTAAACGTACTAATTAATTAAACTGGTACAGGGCTCGAAGTAGGTCCGTAAATCCTGAAAAAATCCGTAACTTTGCTTCAGGTCCGTAAAAGTCCGTTTTTTTAAAAAAAATGTCCGTAAAGTCCGTAATTTCATTCAAAACTGATGGAAAGTTCGTAAATTGTACGATATAATTTTGAGAATTTTAGAGAAATTACAAACGATTACAGAAATTCAATTATTTTTAAAAGTAATAAAATTCTTCGCAAAAATTCAATTATTTTCAAAATTTTTTTTAAATTCTCGTCAAAATTTCAATTATCTTTAGAAATATTAAAATTCTTCTCCGAAATTTAATTATTTTCAAAAAATCTAAAAAAAACATTGTCAACATTTCAATTATCTTTATAAATAAATAGCAAAATTTAATTATTTTCAAAAATTTTATTAAAATTCATTAAAAAATTTCAATTATTTTCATAATTAACAATATTTATCACGCGAATTCAATTATTTTCCAAAGTAATAAAATTCCATTATTTAATATTAATATTAATTTATTAATTAATTAATAATATTCTTCGCAAAAATTAAATATTGTTCAATATCTACTATTTTCATAAAATTTACCAAAAGAATTTAATTATTTAAAAAAAAAATTTAATAAAATTCTACAAAAACTTTTAATTATTTTCAAAAAATAATAAAAATTTCACAAGAATTTCATTAATAACAATTTTTTTTTTCATAAATTTCTTCGCAATCATTCAACTATTTTCATATTTAATAAAATTTTTACCGGGATTCAATTATTTTCGTAAATAATAAAATTCTTTTTAGGAATTAAATTATTTTCAATAGAATTTTAATCAAATTCCTCGAAAAAATTCTTAAAAATTTTATTAAAATTCGTCCAAAGAATTTAATTATTTAAAAATTTATTAATAAAATTTTTAATAGGAATTGAACTCCAAGAAACATTCAATTATTCAATAAATTATTTATTTTTGTATTTAAATAATTAAATTCTGGTAGAATTTTCTCATAACATTGATTTAAAAATAGATTTCAGTTAAAATCTTAGATTATAATAATTGAATTTTTTTCGAAGAATTTCATTAAGACTTTTGAAAAATAATTGAATCTCTGCAAAGATTTTTATTATTTTACGAAAATATTTAAATTCTTGCGAAAATTTTTTTAAAATTTCTGAAAGTAATTGAAGATCTGCTAAGAATTTTGTTATTTTTAATTTATGCCAAGAATTTTATTAAAATTTTTAAAAATAATTGAATTCCTGTTAATTTTTTACAAGAATTTAAATTATTTTTGAAAATTTTAATAAAATTCTTCGCGAGAATTCAATTATTTTCATAAATGCAGAATTTTAATTATTTTTAATACAATTTTAATCGAATTTTGTCGAAAAATGTAATTATTATTAAAAATTTTATTAAAATTCGTTCATAGAATTCAATTATTTTCGAAAATTTGTTGATAACGATTTTTTGTGGGAATTGAATTTTAAGAAACGTTCAATTATTCAACAAATTATTTATTTGCATTTTATTTGTATTTAAATAATTGAATTCTAGTAGAATATTCTAATAAAAATTGATTTTCATAAAAATGAATTTCAGTTAAAATTTTAGATAATAATTGAATATTAAAAGCAATATTGCGTGAATTTTAAAAAATAATTGAATTTTGTAATTAACTTTTTTTAAAAAGTTCAATTGAATTTTTTTAATATTATTTTTAGTTTCTATTTTCTAATATTTATTTAATTAAAGAATTTTTGAATAATTGAAATTTCGTAAAATTGAATATTGTAAAGAAATGAATTTGAAAATTTTTAAAGAACTTTTTTGAAAATTATTAAAAATAATCGATATAAAGAAGAATTTTAGATAAAAATTCTTAAAAATAATAATTGAATTGATAATGATTTTAATTATTATAAATTATTTTTATTAATGATTATTATTAATTTTTATAAAACATTAAGAAATCGATGACTTCGAGTCGAAGACTCGGAGTTATCGATTTCTTCATGTTTTATAGTTATGAAAAATTGAATTTCTAGTTTTAAGTAAAATGTTCTCTTATTTGATTCGGCCTAATTCTATTTTTGTCAGTTGGTCTGTAAATGGTCCGTAATTTTTAATTTTTGATCCGTAAAGTCCGTATTTTTAAATACTTTCACTGCTTCGAGCACTGCTGGTAATAAAAACAATTTTTAAAATTTCTAAATAGTTTTGTTGTAATGTTATTTTATAAGTTATTTGAGAGGAAATATTTTTATGTTAATAAATTATTTTATTTTCAGATTCAGTATAAAGAGTCTTTAAATAAAATGAAGGAATGCAGTCGTCAGAGTGCTCAAGGGATAGGGGACAATTTAAAGAAAATGATAATTCGTTCTCATGATCAATTATCTGAAGTTCAGAAACAATTGGAATTGGAGAAATTAAAATACATAGATTTACGAGATCAGAACGAGTTAATTATTACCGAAAATAAGCAATTACAATATCAATCAAAAGTGAGTGAAATCTATTTTAATCCTTCATCTGCTAGAATTAATAAATTTTTTCTTATTTTTTAGATTTCTGAATCGAAACTTAAAGATACGCTTTTGAATCTTGAAAGTGTTAAAAAGGAAAAAGAAACTTTTGAACTTCAGTTGCGTACCTCTTTAAATACAGAAGGTATAATTTTTCGTTTATTAAATTTTATTTTATTTTTGTGTCATTTTATTTTATTCTACATATTTCTTTTTGATTTTATTTTATTTCTACTTCATTTGAATTTATATTCTTTTATGAATAAATTAATTAATATTTGTAAACATTTTCATAAGTCAGTAATATTGAAAAACAATTTTTTTCCAGAAAATCAATTACAGAAGATTAATAAATTAGAAGAACTATTGAAAAAATTACAAGAAAGAGAACTATCTGATGCCAATCTTGATAAACGTTTAGCAATTAAAACTGAAGAAGAAAAAATAAAGTTAATAGAAGAGGAGAAACTAAAATTGATGGAGGAATTGAAGAAAAGAGAAGAGGATGATGACAAATCCATTAAAGTATTGAAAGAAATAGAAATTGCTAAAATTTCATTGGCAGAGTTAACCAAAGAATCCGAAAATAACAAAATACAAGCAGATTTGGCTAATAAGGTTGTTTTATATGAATATAATTTTTATTTATTTGTTTGTAAATTTTTTTATTTATTTTTATTTTATTAAAACACTAGCAAATGTTACGCGAGCTAGCGCGCGGAACGTGATATTCAATTTATTATTCTTATGCAAATTAAACATTTTTATTTTCAAATATAAATTTTTAAAATAATTTCATGATCAAAATTTAAAAAATTCACTTATTAAGTACTTACTAAATTAATTATTACTGTTCATATTTTCAAAAATTTTTTTTAAATTTCACAAAAGAATTAAATTATTTTCTAAAATTTTAATAAATCCTTCTAAACAATTCAATGATTTTTTAAACAATTTTAATTGAATTCCTCAGAAGAATTCAATTTTTTATAAAAATTTTAATAAATCCTTCGAAAAAATTCAATTATTTTTATAAATAGTAAAATTCTTCGCAAGAATTCAATTGTTTTCAATTCAATTTTAATAAAATTCTTCTTCATAAAATTCAATTGCTTTCAAAATTTTCAATTAAAATTATCAAAAAATCTCCATTAATTTAAAAAAAATTCAAAGAAATTCTTCAAATGAATTAAATTGTGATTTTTAAAAATTTTAATAAAATTCTTTGCGAGAATTCAATTATTTTTCTAAATAATAAAATTTTTTGAAGGACTTTATTATTATTAATTCTCTCTAGTTTTTGCTTTTAATTTTTACAATTTAATTGTAATTTTTTTAAAACTAATTTTAATTTTTAACTACAATTAAATTTAATTTACAAAAAATTTAATATTAACAATTTCAATTTCTAATCATTTTTACAGGCTTTAACAAACTCGAATAAAAAAAATGAAAAACTTCAGCATTCAAATGCATTATTACGAAGAGAATTAGATGCGTCCCTCCGGGAAATTCGAGAAAATCAATATCGAATAGATAGTCTTAATAAATATTTTGAATTAAAGATATTGAAACAAAATGAGATAATAAGTGAATATGAAGATAAAATCGAGAAACTACAAAAAGAAAATAATAATTGTCATGTTAACGATACTTTACTTAAAAAAGCCTGTTCTATTCTTGAGGAACAATTGAATGATTATGAAAAACTGACAAATGATTTCGAAAAACGAGAGAATAGTCTCCTCGAAGAAAAAAGTAAACTGCAAAATGATTTACGAACTTTGAAAAGTAATATTCGAAAATGCAAAATAGTTGAAAGTGAAGAGAATACGATGAGACAAATTGCAGAAAAAGCGATTGAAAAATTGGATGCTGAAATGAGTGACATTGAAAACGAGAGAGATAATTTAATTACAGAAAGAGATGAATACAAATTATTAGTTTATAAACTAAATAAACAAATTACTGAAATATCATTAAAATGTAGTAATTTAGAATGCGATTTATCACAAATGAAGCAATTAGTCGATATGGCAAAAAAGGAAACACAAATTATTAAAGAAGAAAATTCACAGCATTTATCGAAAGTTTATGAATTAAAAGAATTGAATATAAATCTTGTTTCGGATTTACAAAAAAATGCCAATCAATGTCAAGCACTTGAAATGAGAGTCACTGAACGAGAAGATGTTATGAATGAAATGAGACAATTTTATAAAGAGAGAGAAACCAAAGCAGAAAGTAATTACACACAGCAAACCAACTTTAAAATCGACGACTACAATAAAAAGAAAAAAGGCGTCTACAATAAATTATTCGGTCTTAAAAAAAAGGAAAATATTGAAATTGCGACTGCCGTTAATTATCATGAATTAGAAAAACAATTGGAAATAGAGAGAACAAAAGTAAAGGTTTTAATGGAACAATTATTAAATACTAAAATATCAAGACTATCGTCACCGAAGAATGTACCTTCTATGGAAAAGAAATACAATTTACTTGTAGGAAATGTGGAAGAAAAAAATATTGTCACTGTACCAATTGCAAGCAGTATATCTAAAAATTTGGAGAGCAGTTCAGAATGTTTTTCGAATTCCACTAGTAGTCCGAAAACACTAACAATAAATGAGCCAGATCTACCCGAAAGAGATATTGATTATTTGCAAATTGATCAGAGCACTTTTATTGATTGCCAAACAATACTAAAACTGGAAAAAAATAAGGTATTTAATATTTTTAGAAATTTTTTTTTTAATTTGATATGATTTATTTGATTGTAAACATTTTTTTCAACCCTTATTTTTTATTATTTCAGCTGAATTTGAACTGTGTTTTGGAAATTGAAGAAGGAGTTTTATTAATAGGCGCAGAAGAAGGTTTATACGTTTATCACTGTTTGCAAACTCAAATTCTGAAGGTAATTAGAGGAGTAAAAAATGTTCATCAATTGTCTCTACATTACAATTTGGGATTGGCTTTGATGATTGCTGAGGAAGAAAGACAATTACTTTCTTGTAGTGTTAAACAATTTGATTTTCTATCATTCAAATATTCACGACCTAAAATTAATACAAAACGTATTTTGGCTGAATCCGAAAATAATTGTCATCTTTATCAAGTTGAAGGAGAGACAATTTGTGCAGCAACTTCTTCTCACATTATGTAAGTAAATTTAAAATGTTAAAATTATTAAATTATTGAAATTTTAAATCAATTTTAGTAAATTTAAAATATATATATATATATTTATACATATTATACATACATTATAATAATCGTAAGTTTCCTTTCCGTTAGCAAATTATCTGCATTCATTTGTTTGTTTTGAATATTAATTTTTGTGGGTTATTTTCATTTTTTTTAATGTCAAAAAAACCCCAAAAAAACTCGTTTTATTCACTTTACAAAATTGACAAAATTTCCATTCCATAATTTTTATTTTCCTGACTTTTTCCTAATTTTCATCAAAAATATTTACTTTTTTCTCATCCTGCTAATAAATTGAATTTCTGCTACGAATTTTATTATTCATGAAAGAATTTAAAATAATTTAATTCTTGCGAAGAATTTTATAAAAATTTTTAAATAATTCATTTCTTTCGAATAATTTTATGCAAATTCTAATTTAAATAATTGAATTGATGAAAATTTTTATTATTCATGAAAAGAATTGAATTTTTACAAACAATTTTTTAAATAATTGAATTCTATTTGGAAATTTTATGAAAATAGTAGATAGGTATTGAAAATCATTGAATTGCGAAAAGTTTTTAAAGATAATTAAATTTTACAAATTTGTCAATAATAATTGAATGTCTGTGGGAAATATATATTTATTTAAATTAAATATATATTTATTTTTAATATATATATATATTTTTATATATATATTTTATTAAATTTTTTTAACTTAGAATGTTTTCAGGACCTTAAAAATTTTCAATGTTTTCAGGACAAATTTATTTGATTAAATTTTTTTGAAAATAATTAAATTCCTAAAAAACATTTTATTATTTATGAAAATAATTGAATTCTTGCAAACGATTTACTAGAATTTTTTAAAATGATGGAATTTTCAAGAAGAAATTTATTATTTTTAAAAATAATTGAATTATTGTGATGAATATTGTTATTTATGAAAATAATTGAATTTTGAAAAAAATTTTATTAAAATACCTTAAAATAATTGAATTTTCGGGAGTAATTTTTTTATCTATCTATTACACAGGCCGACAAAATTTTGGCGAATCTCAGAACCAAGAACCGGACAATACTTTTCCGAAGGTTTTTGACGTGCTGAATCCGAATCTGACCTCAGAATTGCCCCATCACGTCAGGTTTTTGAGATATTCTAACCTAAAAGTTCCAAAAACACTTTTTTTTGGCATTTTTAAAGTCCTGTACAATCAAGAAAACATTTTTTTTCTAAAAGTTATTTGCGGCATCCAAAAGTACTATTCTTCCACTTTAAAAAGCTTTTTGAAACTTAAAAAAATCTTTATTTTTCACTGAGATATCGTCATTTGAAGTTTTTGAATCTGGTCAGTATACGAATATTGACCAATTTACCACATTCAAAAACTTCAAATGACGATATCTCAGTGAAAAATAAAGATTTTTTCAAGTTTCAAAAGGCTTTTTAAAGGTTAGAATATCTCAAAAACCTGACGTGATGGGGCAATTCTGAGGTCAGATTCGGATTCAGCACGTCAAAAACCTTCGGAAAAGTATTGTCCGGTTCTTGGTTCTGAGATTCGCCAAAATTTTGTCAGCCTGTGTTATCTTTAATAATTGAATTCTTTCGAAAAATTATTTGTGTAAATAATTGAATTCTTAGAAAAAATGTTATTAAAATTAAAAAAAATTGAATTATTCCAAAAAAGTTTAATTAAAATTGTATTTGAAACAATTAATTTCATTCGAACAGTTTTATTAAATTTTTGAAAATAATTATTCAATTCTTCCATAGAATTAAAAAAAACATTTTTTTAAATGATTTATTTTTGTCCAGGAATTGAAATTAAGTTTTTAAGAATAATTAAATTTTTGAGCAATTCCTGTAAAATTGTATTAAAAATAATTGAAATCCTGCTATGAATTTTATTATTTATGAAAATAATTGAATAGTTTTTAATTTGAATAGAATTTTATTATAATTCTCAAAAATAATTGAATTACAGAGAAGAATTTTATTATTTTTGAAAATAATTGAATTATTGCGGAAAAGCTTATTAAAATATTTAAAAAGTATTGAATTTCTGTAAAAAGTTTTATTATTTTTGAAAGTAAGTGAATTCTTCATTAGAATTTTATAAACATTGTTTTAAATAATTTTTTTTTTCGAAATATAATAAATATTATGAAAATTTTATTATTTAAAATAATTGAATTCTTGTGTGAAAACTTTATTTGTGAAAATAACTGAATTTTTCGATTATTAATTTAAAATAGTAATGAAAATAATTGAAATTCTTCGATGAGTTTTATTATTTATGAAAATAATTAAATTCTTGCTTAGAATTTAATCAAAAAATTTTTTTTTAAATTGATTTTTCATGAAAAATTTTATTATTAGTGAAAGTAATTGAATTATTGTGAAAAATAAATTGCATAAAATTTTGTTAAATAATTGATTTTTCGAAATTTTTTTGAAAATCAGCGAATTTAAAATAATGGAAATATTCTCTAAAAAAAAATATAATTTATATTCTTTGTTCAGAAAGTTGAAGATTATTTTTAATTTAGGTATCAAATATCAATTTTTGCGAAATTCAATTTACCTCGTACAACAGAAAGTTTAATTATTTTCAATTTTGAAAATCTGATGTAAAATTTGAAATTAGTATCAAAATTTCTTAAAGTTTTTTTATTTACTTTAAAGTTTAAAAATATAATATAATTTGAAAATTTAATTCTAATTAGTTTTTCAGTTATGTGTCATAATAAGTATTTCTTTAAAAATTACTTAAATTAAAATGACTTGAAATTGTTTACAATAAACAGTGTAAAATTAAGTCTATAGACTCAATTTTAACACTAGTAAAATTTGAATTTTTTCACTCGTATGAAATTTATTCTACAGCCTGCTAAAATGGACCTTAAATGGAGAATCTGGTGAATTTATCAAGATACGTGAAATTAAAACACAAGAACCTTGCAGTTGTGTTTTATTTATAAAAAATAATCTCATTGTTGGTTGTAACGAATTCTTTCAAATAGACATGACGACATTTAAAATGAATGGTAAATTTAATTTTTTGTTAATTATTTTTTAAAGCAATTAAAGTATTTTTTTTTACATTTGTATTTTCTGTATTTTTATTCATTTAATTTTGGATCTTTTTCAGACTTTCCACAAATAGATGATTCTTCTGTGAGAACTGACGAAGTTACTGAATTAACAGGACTCAAAATATTTCCTATTTATGCTCTGGATGTTTCTATTGATTTACAAACTGTAGAAATTTTATTATGTTACAATGAATTTGGCATTTTTGTTAATGGATCTGGACAGAAGATTAGATGTGAAAATCTCAACTGGAGTCATCTTCCGTTTGCATTTGGTAAAAAATCTTCTATTTCATTTTCTTTTTTTCTTATAAACACAAAAAAACAAAAGAACTTAAGTTTTTTTATTTCTGATAATATTTGAACTTTACAGAATATGAAATTGAACTTTTTTTAATTATTGTTTCCAGCATTCAGTGCACCATATTTATTCGTGGTGCATTTTTCCTCGGTAGAAATCATAAAAATTGATCCAGATTCACTTAAAGTGCCTTCGATAATGCCAGAAAGAATAATTCTGGAATTAAACAATCCCCGTTATTTGGGCTTATCTGGTAAAAGTATTTACATATCCATTTCCAATTTTATACTTGAACTGCTAAAAATTAAAGGAAAATCACTGACACCAGGGTTAAGTGGTAGTCTGACTAGCATAGATTCATTGTAAGTAAATATTATAATTTTCATATTCAAGACATACATTGCAATCGCCTTACAATTTTCCAACAACTATTTTAATTTTCAGATCTAGAAATTGGAATTACACATCTGATTTTAGTGTCATGTCGAATTTAACAGAAGTTCTTGATGGTCGAGGAAGAAATAAATATTCTAACATTTCCAACGAGTAATGATATACGCATCTAATATAAAAATAGAAATCACAGTATCTTTCGGTAAGTTTTTTACAATTTTTTTAATTCTATATTTGTTAAAAAAAACTGAATATTCTAATTTCAGTTGTAAACAAGTATTTCTGTATAATTTATGTTTCATGCATAAGTAAAATAAAAGGAAAACAGCCTCATTTAATTTTAAAATAAAAAACAATATATTCACATTTTTTATTTTTGACTTCGAATTATTATTCATTTATAATATATGTAAAGTGACTGAATAATTAACATTTTCTTTAAATTTTCCAATCATACAAAAAGTATCACATTTTCTTTTTACAATTAGAAAAGCAAAAAACTTACTACTTTTGAAATAATTTACATAATTTGCATAATGTTTAAAAGTTCTAATAGTGTTTCATTTTCAGGAAATAACTAATAACTCTCGAAATATTTCTAATGGCCCAACAAATATAACTTGTAATAAATCTGATAACAAGTACTACTAATTTATGGATATTCTATGCAGAATGATGCGACGTCCGGGTAACCTTTGATACTGGATGTATTACCGCATAAAAACCAACGCATATTCATTGTGAGCCGCCTTATTGTTTTTTTAAAGGATTTCTTTCGAGAGCGTTCTGAAAACTATCAATGGAATTCAAGTTCAATGCCCTAGAAAAAGCTAGTTGTCCTTATGTTTGTTTTTTTTATTTTTACTCTTTTTATTACTGCTATTACTTCTATTCAAGATTCAAAGGAGAATAATTTACCATTTTACATAAAAAAATAATATATTTTAATTTAAAAATCAAAAAAATTATATTACTTTGTGTAATAAATGTTTGACAAATATAAATTTCCATCTTTTCTAAATTTGAAGACACATTTTTTATTTATTTTTTATTATATTATATTTTTATTTTATTTTTTATTTGTATTTTTTTATTATTAGTAAAAATTGAACTTATTGAACTGAAGATATCTTTCGAGATTGGAATATAAAAAGAATTGAGAATAATTTATTATATGAAAGAAGGAAAAAAAAGATTTTAACTTTTTGACATATATGTATGTTGTTTTTTCGAATTTATTTTAAAAGAAAAAGTCAATTGCTTCCTGTAGTGCATTTCTAATTAACAGAGCAAGGCTACTCTGGGGTTAATGTCGATTCGTATTAAATTTCGATGGCTACCAAGTTTGAAGGAGATTGGGGTTTGGAGTTTCACATTCGATTTTAAAGTGGGGGTATCCGTTGTTATAAAAGAACGTTTAAAAATTTTCTCATTCTTACTCGGACTATTATATAATAGAGAAGCAAAATAAGGAAAATTTTTTCTCCATTTAAAATTAATGTGGTGTGATTAGTGAGAATATAATAATTAGTGGTGCTCATTTGGCGGGTCTATACATTTTGGATATTCAGCCTATTAAAGATGAGCGAAAATAAAACGACAACCACCGTTTGCAATGGCAAACGAGTCATTGCCGAAAGTCCTGATGAGGAAATTGTCATTTCCGGTATCGCCGGAAGATTTCCCGATTCCGATGATGTGAAACATTTTAAGGAAAATTTGTTCAATAAGGTAGATCTTATTTCGGACGACGATCGACGATGGAAATTGGGTCAGTTTTTTGTCAATGAATATTGAAATTTTTCTTTCGTTTCGTTTATTAATTATTGTTCATTATTTCAAACAGGGAAAATTTTCCGAAGAGTAGAAATAAATTTCATTGGGTTAAAATTTGTTTTAGAATTACAGTGAAAGTAATTTATTAGTAATAATTTCAAAAATTATTTTCTATCGAATTTTGTGAAAATTATTTTCTTTTCAATTTCTTAAAACAGAAATATTAGTTAATTTTACATGTTTAAAAAAAAGTTTTAATAAAAATAAATATTGATCTAATTGAAATTAGAACTGATAAATTATTAAATTTATTTGTTCTAATTTGAAAAGATCAATATTTATTTTTATTGCAACTTTTTTTTGTTAAAACTTGTAAAATTAATTGAACTAATAAATTATTAAATTTATTACATCTAATTTCAATAGATCAACATTTATTTTTATTTTTATGTTTATATTTATTTTTATGTTTTTCTGTTAAAAAATTAATTAATTTTGCATGTTTTAATGAAAAAACAAGTTTTAATAAAAATAAATGTTGATCTTTTAAAATTAGAACTAATAATACATAATACATAATAATAATTTGCTATTCCGTGAACAGAAAATGTCGTCTTTTGTTTTTCTATAGTAATTAATGTTTTGATAGAAATTTTGGTTAAGAGTATTCCCATATGTGTGATAACCACTTGATGCAAAGAAATTTTTTTACAAATAAAAGAAAAATGATCAAGACATGCCTATATTCAACTGATGTTAAAAATGGTAAATACATGTAATTTTTTCAAGAATTCTCTATTATTTTGTTAATTCTTATAAATTTAATTAGTGAACTGAATTTTATTTGCCACTTTTGTTTGACAAAAATAAATTGATTAAAGACACTTAAATTTTGAAGTTTAAATATTTAGTATGTTTTTTAGATTAAAATAGTGTTTTTCAATTAAATCTTTAGAATTTTTATTTCTTTTGGTAAATTCAGTCTCCTATAAAATGATAATTCAATAAACTTCAAAAAAAATTCCGCATTTTTTACATTTTTTGATACTCTTGCCATTCCGGTTACGCAGAATCGGGTACTTTATTTATTTCAGAAAAAATAATACTTATAAATTCTATTAAACATTTCTTTCCTTCAATTATCAACATTTCAATGTATTAAATATATTTTTCGGATGAATACTAACAATTATTAGGGTAGGCGAACACTATTTTTAAAAAAAGTATTTTCTACACCTTTTTGTCTAAAAAGTCGATTTCTAATTAAATCTGTTTTCTGAAAAAAGTTTTTATAAAAAGTTATAATTTCTAACGTTTATTTTCCTAAAATTTCTAAAATTCCATAATTTTGATAAAAATTAGAAAATTGTTTAAAAATAAAGATTAAATTTTCTGTTTCTCAATTACAATTCTGTTTACAAAATTATAAGTTTCTTTTTGAAAATGAAGAAAATTTTTTATAAAATTACTATTTCTTATCACAATTTGTTAACAAAATTCTATTCTTCTTTGAAAAAAAATAATTTGCATCATTTTTACATTTAAATTTCCAAAGTTAATATATTTATAAAAAATTTTTTTAGAAAATTTTAAATATCTTTAGGGAAAAAATCCCTATAATTTGTTAATTACGATTTTTAACCAGATTATTTAAAAATTTTGTTAAGTAATTTGCATAATTTCTATTTTTTATTATAATTTTTTAACGAAATATCAAGTATTTTTTTAAAGAATTAACAAATTTTCGTAAATTTTATTTTTAAATCATATGTACTTATTGATCGTGATTAAAAAAATAGAATATTGTTAGAAAAAAAAAAAATTTTGAAAATTACCTTTATTAGAAAAATAAATTTTTAGAAAATTAGCTTTATTAGAAGACAGAAAATTTTAAAATCACCTTTATTATTAGAAAAAAGTTTTTTAGAAATTCACCTTTATTAGAAAAAAAAATTTTAGAAAATACGATTTAGAAAAACTGTACCCCAACCATTATTAGAAACATAAGAATGAAAATTAAAATATTTGCAGAAATTATAATTTAAATCTTTTGAGTTTGAATTTTATTACATTTATATGAGCTTAAAAAATGTTTGAGGGATTTCATGAGAAAATTACATGTATAAAAATTACATTTGAAACTTGAGTTGAGTAGAGGCATGTTTTTTCACTTGGTAATTATATTTATTTTAATAACAGAAGCCATTAAAAAATCGCAAAAGGATCCAAGGCAAGAAAAATAGTAATTTTGATTTTTCGAGGATTTTCTAAAAATCTCGGTATTTAAATAACTAAATTATAATTTCCACCCCTTGGAAGCAATTTTTTTCGTTTGCTAATTATTTATTTTAATGTTAGAAGTCATTAAAAAATTTTGCAAGAATATCGAAGGCGGGGAAAGCAGTGATTTTGATTTATTTTATATTTTAGGATTTCTGAAAAATCCGTGACAAAAAATAAAAATCACTGCTTTCCCCGCCTTCGATCTTCTTGCAATTTTTTTAAATGGCTTCTGAGGCGTGGAAATGATAATATAGTTGAAATACCGAGATTTTTTAAAAAATCATAACTATTGTAAACATGCAAGAATATAAATTGAAATTATTAAATTTTTTCTGTGGAAAGCAGATAGGTAGATTGCTACCGTGATAATTCCTTAAATCATTCACGCGCGCATCGCGCGCGTAGGACTTTGCTAGTAGTTATAATAAATTTCAATAGATCGACATTTATTTTTATTATTTTATGTATATATATATATATATATATATATATATATATATATATTTGAGGAGCAAGTTTTCAAAACTTGATAAATCCATATTTTCTTATTTCGAGAAAATGAAACAAATGACTTTTCTCACATAACCACTATAGTTAATTTTAAATTAAAAAATTTGTATTAATTTATTCTTATAACAATGTTTTTATATTTAAGGCGTTCTGATTTTAATTAAACATTATCATAATTAAGTGATTTAAAGGTTTTGGTAATTTTTTTAAATAAAAAACATAAAAATTATAAGTCATCTTGGTTATGTCAAAAAGTTTTTAAATTAAAAATTCGTTGTTAATAAAATTTTTTTCTTACATTTAACAGTGACAGGTCGATTTGTAAGGTCTTTAAAATATTAAATTTATGTTTATCTCAATTTTTTTAAAAATGGATTTATCAGCTTTTGAAAATTTGCTCCTCATTTATTTTTATGTTTTTCTATTAAAGGATTAATTAATTTTACACGTTTTAAACAAAGAAAAGTTTTAATAAAAATAAATATTGATCTATTGAAATTATAACTGATAAATTATTAAATTTAGTTCCAATTTTAATAGATAAATTTTTTATTTGTACTAAAAATGGTTTTTTTGGTAAAACGTACAATTTGTTAATTTCTGTATTTTGCAAAATTAAAAAAAGGATTAAAGGTCTTGACGTTAAATCTATTTTAATTTAACGGCCTCAAACCTACTTTTGAAATTAAAATGAGCTAATTGTTTATTGATGTAAAGTTTGTCAATAAGTGACATCAAGATTACATCAAAAGACGTAAAATTAAAATTGCTTCTGGAAGCTTCTGGTAAATCTAATCAACAAATTTTTTTAAAGAAGTAGTTTTACTTTTTAATTAAATATTAATTTATATTTTTTTTTATATTTTGATTTTTTTGAGATTTGGAAATAGGAATATATTTTTGAATATGAATCTGATATTTACGAATATTAAAAATTAAATTTCTTTTTCAGATCATCCGGAAATTCCCCAAAGAACTGGAAAAGTGAATAATGTTGGAAAATTTGATTCCGTCTTCTTTGGAGTTCACTTCAAGCAGGCACACACCATGGATCCAATGTGCCGAATGCTGTTGGAACACACGTACGAGGCAGTCATTGATGCTGGAGTTAATCCTCGAAAATTGCGTGGCACCAGAACAGGTGTCTTCATCGGCGCATGTTTTTCCGAATCTGAAAAAACTTGGTTCTACGAAAAACTGCAGGTGAAAATAATTTTTCGTTTCCGAAAAAATCCACTTTTGTAAAATTATTAATCATTTTAATTCAATTTTAGTTAATTATATTAATTTAATGTAGTCAGTTAATTATTTTAGTTTGGTTCAGTTATTTATTTCAATTTAGTTTAGTTAATTATTTCAATTCAGTTTAGTCAATTATTTCAATTCAGTTTAGTCAATTATTTCAATTTAGTTCAAACAACTAGTTTCCTTAAAAGAAAATAATGTCAAAGTTCAAATATTCTTTTAAAATCACACACATTGTTCCAAATTAATTATTCATATAATTTTTTCGAATTTGAATTTATTTAAAATTTATTTTATTTATCTTATTTAAAATTAATGCAATGAGACATTTTTAATTTTATTTTTGTTAATGGAATGTAAATATATGCGTGAAATAATTTGACTGGATTTTCGAACAACACTGTGCGATATAATGCGTGTTTCCTGCTCGAATTTAAATAGCATTGACCTCTCGCGACTTATTCTCAACATTATCGACTTGTTAAATCAAATAGGGAGTTTTATTTGTTTTTATTATCATTTTCCGAAAGTGGAAAATTCTATTGACAATTGTCGTTTCTCGAAAGTGGAAAATTCTACTGACAATGAGAGAAATGTAAAGTTTTAAGTATATGAAAATTTGTAATTTTTCAGGTAAATGGATTTGGTATCACAGGATGCAGTCGAGCTATGCTTGCAAACCGAATATCTTACTGGTTGGGAATCAATGGTCCCAGTTATACTGTCGACTCAGCTTGTAGCTCCAGTTTATTTGCGATGGAACATGCATACAGAGCGATTCGTGATGGTCTTTGTGATGCTGCAATTGTCGGCGGCTCCAATCTTTGTCTCCACCCCTACGTATCCCTTCAATTTTCGCGTCTTGGTATATAAAATAAAACTGGCCTTTTCAATATATTATTTTTCTTGGAAATTCAATTTTTGCTGGTATTTTTCTACTAACAGAAAAACATAATTTTAGAGAAAAAATAATCTATACTGAAGACTTTGATAATAATTTTCATAAACTTATTTTTATTTAATAATTTTAAATTCGAATCGAAAAATCGATTTTCCAATTCGGTTTTTTCACTTTTCTTTTTTTTTCTTTAGGTGTCCTATCACCTGACGGACGATGCAAATCATTCGACGTCGATGCGAATGGTTACACTCGCAGTGAAGCTATCAGCGTAGTTTTTCTGCAAAAGGCCAAGGATGCAAAGAGAGTCTATGCAACTTATGTGTACGCTAAAACAAATTGCGATGGTTACAAGGAACAAGGAATCACATTCCCCTCAAGTGTTATGCAAAGTGTCCTTCTGCAGGAATTTTATCAAGATTGTGGAATTCCCCCGACAATGTTGAATTACGTAGAGGCCCATGGAACTGGAACAAAAGTTGGAGATCCTGAAGAAGTGAATGCTCTTGAAAAGGTTTTCTGTCCTGGACGAACAACTCCGTTGAAGATTGGTTCCATCAAGTCCAATATGGGACACTCTGAACCTGCCAGTGGTCTCTGCTCGGTCGCTAAGGTTGTCTATTTGTCGAATAATTAGTTATTAGACAATAATATTTTTCCATGTTTATATTTTTTAATATTTATTTACATTCGTTAGGTGGTCATTGCGATGGAAACTGGTTTTATTCCTCCAAATTTGCATTACAATAAACCGAGGGAAGGTGTAAAGGCCTTGGAAGATGGACGCATCAAGGTTATAACCGAATTAACACCTTGGGAATTGGGCTACGTGGGAATTAATTCCTTTGGTTTTGGTGGAGCAAACGCTCACATTTTACTTAGATCGAATCAAAAAGAGAAGGTCAACAATGGAGCACCTCCGGATGATTTACCTAGGCTCGTTGTTGTTTCCGGACGAACCGAAGAAGCTGTTCACACATTACTGAATGATGTAAATTCTTTGCCAAAATTTTTAATCAGTACCTTAATTATTAATTTCGTAAATTTTATCTTTTAATCTTAATAGGAGAGAACGCACGAATTATTCGTGCATTATTATTTTTATTCTTTTCTTTGTGCATTTCTGCATAGACGCAATTTTTGTTTAAAACTAGAAAAATAAATTCAAATTATTAAAAATCTTACCAGATACGATCTGGCCATCAGGCCAAACAAAGAAGTTTAAGATGTTTATTATTTAAATTATATACTTGTAAAAATTTCTTTTATCATTCAGATAAGTTGTCAAATAACTAAAATGAGCTTTCTTGAATTTTTCTTTAGGCGATCTGATTCAAAATTGTCAAATCTTTTGGTATCGCTGACAGAATTCAAAAAAAAAATTTTAATGAACTTTTAAACAAAATATTAATATTGTATATTTGAAATTTTCGAAAGATCGAAAGCCGTCCGGTAGATGTCGAGCACGTGAGACTGCTTCATGATATTCATTCTGAGGACATTCCGAGTCATTTGTATAGAGGATATTCCATAATGGGAGGAAAAGACGTTGGAAGCAGTCCGATTAAAGAAATTCAACATTTCCCGGGCAATAAACGACCCGTTTGGTTCGTCTTCGCCGGAATGGGTTCCCAATGGCCTGGAATGGGTAAATCATCTTTCATCTATCAAATAATTACGAGACGTGAATTCAATTATTTTCTAGAATTTTCAACTTAACTTCATTTCTAAATAAATTATTTTAAATGATTTTTCGAAAGTTCTTCTAGAATCCAATTATTATTTAAATACAAAAACTCGATTATTTATAATAATTGTAACTGTCCGTGCTTAAGTTATTAAGGTAAAATATTTTCAAAAAATTATAATAAAGAAATTTTTACAATTAATTTTTAAAAAACTATATTTCAATAATTTTTTAAAGATTTTAATGATATAGAATTGAAAAATTTCCAAACAACTGAAATTTGATAAAATCTTTTAAAAATAATTTAATTCTTGAAGAATATGAATAAAAATAATCAAATTTTTGAAGAATTTTAACTATAAATATTTATAATTTTTTAATAAGTCTAAAAAAGTAAATGTTTATAAATTTTTATTCACTTTGTTCGATATTGAATCAAAAAATTTTGATAAAGAAAATCCTAAGAATTAGTTTTTAAAAATATTTTAATGTAATTTTTTAAAAATAATTGAATTTCTTAAAAGAATTTTTGTAATATAATTTTTTCTCTAAAATGTGAAAAATAATTCTAAAATATTATTTTTCGTGTGTATTTGAATTTTCGGAAAAATGTAATTAAAAATATTGAAAATATTGAATTTTAAAAAATTAGAAGCGAATTTTCATTTTTAAATTTTACATTTAAAGATTTTTCATTAATATTTTTGATAATTCAATTATTTACAAAATTTGCAATTGAAATTCTTCAAAAGTTGATTTTACGAAATTGTAACAAAATACCTACTTGAAAAAAATTAATTATTTTCAATTAAATTTTAGAAAATTTCAATTATTCAAAAAGTTTTTTTTTTACAGATATATATTTGAAAAATTTAATTATATCTTAAAAAAGTGATTCAAAAATTATTTTTTGAAAGATTCGTTTATAGTTATTTTTCGCACTTTAAAAATCGATATAAGTTACATTTTATATTAGAATATGTGGTATTTTGTTGCAATATTTAAAAGAAAAGTCGAAAAATTCGCAATTTTTGAAAAAAAGTCGGAAAAAGTGATAATTTCTTTAATTTCCCAGACAAAAATTTTTTTTCCCTGTCATTTCCCTGATTTTACTGACAAAAATGTTGTTTTCATGACATTTTCCTAACTTTACTGACATGTGGCCACCCTGGCAATTGTCTTAAAAAATTTGTGCACATGAGACGAATTTATATTGAAGAACACAATTTTTTTTTAAATTTCAGGAGAAGCACTTATGCGTTTCCCCATTTTCGCTGAAGCTGTACGAAAATGTGACGCTGTTCTAAAACCCCGTGGTGTTGATATTTACAATATTCTGACAAGCAAGGACAAGAAGATATTTGACAATATTCTTAATTCTTTTGTTGGAATTGCAACTGTCCAGGTAAAGATGAACTCGATTGGAAAGCGAAGGAGTGATCCTCGCTTGAGAGGAGAGTGAGAACGTTGTTTTTAACGATTAAACCAAACAATTTCAGATCGGTTTGGTTGATTTGCTGACATCCGTGGGTATTACACCGGACTATATAATCGGTCATTCTGTCGGAGAATTGGGTTGCGCTTACGCCGATAAATGCTTCACTGCCGAACAAATGGTACTTTGTGCTTATTCCCGAGGTCTCGCCTCTATTGAGACTGAAGTTGTGAGAGGATCAATGGCCGCCGTTGGTTTGGGATACGAAGATTTGAAGGATTTGTGCCCTCCTGATATTGAAATTGCCTGTCATAATTCATCAGACAGTGCGACCATCAGTGGACCAGCGGAATCAATGAAAAATTTTGTTGCCCAATTACAGGTCTGTTTAAATTAATTCCGCTTCCTCGTGGTACAAGTATTTTTATTTCTTTTCCTTTAGAGTAATTACCAGGGCTCGAACCAGTGAAAGTATTTAAAAATACGGACTTTACGGGCCAAAAATGAAAAATTACGGACCAATTACTGACAAACATATAACCAGTTCGAGTCAAATAAGAGAACATTTTACTTAAAACTATAAATTTAATTTTTCATATCTTCATGTTTTATATTAATTAAAAATGGCAAATTAATAAAATCATTTACAATTCAATTATTATTTACAAAGAATTTTTAACTACAATTCTTCTTAAAATCGATTATTTTTAATAATTTTCGAAAAAGTTCTTTGACAATTTTCAAATACATTTCTTTACAATATTCAATTCTACGAAATTTCAATTATTTGTAAATTCTTCAATTAAATATATATTAGAAAATAAGAACTTCAAATAATATAAAAAAAATCTGCAATTAAACTTTTTCAAAAAAATTAATTTCAAAATTCAATTATTTTTAAAAATTCACGATATATTGCTTTTAATAATCAATTATAATCTAAAATTTTAACTGAAACTAATTTTTAAATCAATTTTTATTAGAAAATTCTATACTAGAATTTAATTATTTAAATACAAAAATAAATAATTTATTGAATAATTGAATGTTTCTTAAAATTCAATTCCCATAAAGAATCGTTATCAAAAAGATTTCAAATAATTGAATTCTATTAACGAATTTTAATAAAATTTTTAAGAATAATTACATTTTTCGAGAAATTGGATTAAAATTGTATTAAAAATAATTAAAATTCTGCAATAAGTTTTATTATTTGTGAAAATAATTGAATCCGTAAGAAGAATTTTATTACTTTTGAATGATATTTAATTTTTGCGAAGAATATTATTACTTTTGAAAATAATTAAATTTTTGCAATAATTTGTAACGTTTACAAAATTAAATTTTTTTTGTGTTTTTAACTAAACATCTTCTATAAATCCATTATTTTTAATAATTTTTGAAAAAGTTCTTTAAGAATTTTTAAATTCATTCGTTTATAATTCAATTTTACAAAATTTCAATTACCTATTCGTAAATTGTTTAGTTAAATTAAAAAATTTAAATAGTTAAAAAAAAAATCCGCAATTAAAATTTCTGAAAAAAAAATAATTCCGCAGAATTGTTAGTTAAAAATATGAAAAATTCAAATTTTCAAAGATTTTTTAAATTCAATTATTTCTAAAAATTTACGCTCTAATGCGTTTAAAATTCAATTATAATCTAAAATTTTAACTGAAATCCATTTTTAAGTCAATGTTTATGAGAAAATTCTACTAAATACAAAAATTAAAATTTATCGAATAATTGCATGTTTCTTAAAATTGAATTCTAATAAAGAATTTTATCTATAAATTTTTAAATAACTGAATTCTTTTGACGAATTTTAATAAAATTTTTAAGAATTTTTTCCAGAAATTCGATTAAAATTGTATTAAAAATAATTGAATATCTGCAATGAGTTTTATTATTTATGAAAATAATTCAATTCCTAAAAAGAATTTTATTATTTACGAAAATAATTGAATCCCTCTAAGAATTTTAGTATTTATGAAAATAATTGAATGATTGAGAAGAAATTTATAAAAAAAATTTGTAAATAATAACATTTCTGTGAAATTTATATTATTTTTTGAAAATAATTAAAAGTTTGTGTAGAATTTTATTAAATTTTTTTTTAAATAATTGAATTCTTTTCTGAAATTTTATGAAAATAGTAGATATTGAAAATCATTGAATTGAGGAAAATTTTTGAAAATAATTGAATTTCGAAGATGAATTTAATTATTTCTAAAGATATAATTGAAATTTTGAAGAGAATTTAAAAAAATTTTTGAAAATAATTGAATTTCTGCAATCATTTGTAATTTCTCTAAAATTCTCAAAATTATATCGTACAATTTACGAACTTTTCATCTTTTTTGAATGAAATTACGGACTTTAGGGACCTTTTTTCAAAAAAACGGACTTTTACGTGATTTACGAACCTAGTTTGAGTCCTGAATTACTGGCACTTAATTCTATTATTTTTGAGTAATTAACATTGAATTCTATAATTTTTGCCCAGGCGAATCAAATCTTCGCCAAGGAAGTTCCCTGCAGCAATATTCCCTACCACAGCAAGTACATTGCTCCAATGGGTCCAAAATTGTTGGCCTACTTGAAAAAGGTGATTCCAAATCCAAAAGCACGCTCCAACAAATGGCTCAGTTCGTCAGTACCAAGAAGTGAATGGAATTCGACTCTCGCACAATTGTCGTCGGCAGAATATCACACGAATAATCTCTTGAGTTCAGTACTTTTCGAAGAAACCAGTGCCGCCATTTCTAGGGATGCAGTGACTATTGAGATTGCACCGCACGGTCTTTTGCAGGCAATTCTGCGAAGATCACTCGCTCCAAGTGTTGTTAATGTGGCTCTAACTAAGCGTGGCTATAAAGATAATGCAGAAATGTTTCTTCAAGGTCTCGGAAAATTGTACAATATTGGTCTTCAACCCGAGTTACACAATATCTATCCTGAAGTTCAATATCCAGTTAGTCGTGGCACTCCTATGATTTCGCCGCTTATTCGTTGGGAGCACTCCGACGATTGGTATGTAACTTCTTATCGAATGCAAGAGAAGATTGTATCGGGAGAGAGAATAGTTGAGGTGACTCTTTCCGATGAGGACTTTGAATACATGTCTGGACATGTGATTGACGGGAGAAATCTTTTCCCGGCTACTGGATATTTGACTCTTGCTTGGGAAACCGTTGGAATGATGAGAGGAGAATTGTACACTGAAGTTTCGGTGGTATTCGAGGATGTTAAATTTTTGAGAGCGACGTCTATTCCAAAGGAGGGCAGCATTGAATTAACGGTCATGATACAGAAGGGTAATTGATTTCAGTTTCTGAATAAATTGTCAAATTCATAGTAATTGATTAATTTGCAATAATGATGTATTTACTCAAAATTTTGAAATAATTTCAGGTACTGGAAGATTTGAAGTAATCGAAGGCGGCGTAGCAGTCGTGACAGGATTTATCCGGGCGACACAAAATCCATCTGATGAGAGAATTAATCCTGACCTAACGCCCAAATTAGAGATGGATGAAGATATGCAGACTAGAGATGTATACAAGGAGTTGAGACTTCGTGGTTATCAATACTCTGGATTATTCCGCAGCATAAAAAGTGCTTCGATAAAAGGAGAGAAGGGCCACATCGCTTGGGCCAATAATTGGGTTGCTTTTATGGACAACATGCTGCAGATGCAAATCTTAGGTTCCGATACCAGAGGACTCTTCGTTCCAACAGGAATCCAGAAACTTGTGATCGACACCAAAGTGCATTTAAATCAAATTCGAGCAATGGGTGAAGAGAAAGGTAAGAAAATTACTTTCTCACTAAGATTTGAACCAAAAAAAAATGTTATTTTATTTTTCAGTATTTCCCGTCTTCGTATACAAGGATTTCTCAGCTCTAGTTTCCGGCGGAGTTGAAGTTAGAGGTTTAAAGGCGAGTGCCATCTCGCGAAGGAAGCCAGCCGGAGAGCCAGTACTCGAAGAATACAAATTTATCGCTCATCGTGATCGAGCTGAAATTCCGTTCCAAACGGCTATTCGTATCGCAACACACATTGCGCTTGAATGTCACTTGGGAATTAAAGTAAAATCAGTGGAATTAGCAGACGATGAGAATATTTCCATCGATGATTTGGTATCACCAAAAATATTGGAAACCCTCGGTGACATGCCTCTTATTCAAGCAGATGTTAACATCGGCACTACGAAAACTTTCGAGGAAAATGAAGCTCTCACCAATATTATTCTCAATGATCCAAAGAAAGTAGTAACAACCGAAGCAAATGCTTTGATTGCAATTGGTCATCAACTCTTTACGAAAAACAAAACCGAAGATTTAAAGAAATTGCTCTTCGCCGTGAAAGATGGGGGTTTTGTAATCAGCTGTGAATCAAATGATGCAATTATTCCCGACTCTACCGAGAATAATGATGCAGATATCGTACTCGAGAAAAAGACCGAGAAAGGTGTTGTAGTTTTACTTCGTAAACGAGACAGACTCATTAAATATTCATCTGTAATAAAAATAAACAACAGCGAATTCTCTTGGGTTGAGGAAATGAAAAAGACACTAAAAGCTGAGGCTGAGAAGGATTTCAGTGGAAATTTGAGAGTTGTTATCGTGGCGGAAGGAGATTTTGAATCGGGATTAGTTGGACTTGTTAACTGTTTGACCAAAGAGCCAGGCGGTGAAATTGTCAGAGGTGTATTAATACAAGATTCAAAAGCTCCTGAATTCTCTATAAATAATCCGTTCTATTTGAAACAATTGAAAATGGACTTGTCGGTTAATGTTCTACGTCCTGGAAATTGTTGGGGTTCTTACAGGTGAATTAATAGAAATAATTAAAACAGGGTTGCCACAGGTCAGGAAATTGAGGGAATTCAGAGAAAAGTCAGGGAAAGTAAAATTGCTCAGGGGAAGGTCAGGAATTTTTATTAAAAGTACTGGAAAAAATTTAATTTTTAGAATTCATAAGAAAATGATGAATTTTGGTGTATTTTTTGTTTGAATAATTTACTTAAATATTTCAAAATTGATTGAATTTTAATAGAGTTGCATTTACAATTTTCATTAATAGATGAACTTTCAAAAGTCATAAAATTCTTCGCAGAAATTCAATAATTGAATTTTTAAACATAATTACTATGTTAAAAATTTTAAAAATTTCTTGTCAAAATTTAAATTATTATTATCAAGAATAAAATTCTACTCTAACATTCAATTATTTTCAAAAATTTTAATAAAATTATTGACAAAATTTCAATTATTTCCAAAATTTTTCAAAAATTTAATGATTTTCAAGATCTACTATTTAAATCAAATTTTTCAAATAAACTCAATTTTATAAAAAAATTTAATACAATTCTTCACAAGAATTCAATTATTTCCTTAAATAATGAAATTCTTAATAAGAATTCAATTACTTTCTAAAAATTTTCATAAATTTCTTGAAAGAAATCAATTATTTTCAAAAATTTTGATAAAATTATTTTAAAGAATTCAATTATCTTCATTAATAATAAACTCATCGCAGAATATCAAATATTTTTAATATTATTTTAATTGAATTGCTTGAAAAATGTAATTATTCTTAAAAATTTTATTTAAATTCGTCGAAAGAATTGAATTTTAAAAATCATTAAATTATTTAAAAAATTAATTTTTTTTTTATTTAAATAATTGAATTCTCGAGGAATTTTCTAATAAAAATTAATTTAAAAATGAATGTCAGTTAAAATTTTAGATAATAATTAAATATTAAAAGCATTATAGCGTGAATTTTGAGAAATAATTGAATTTTTGAAAAGGTTTCAAATTAAAATCTTTGAAAATCTGAATTATTCATAATTTCAACTAACAACTTTTTTGAAATTGTTTAATTGAATTTTTTCTGTTGAAATTATTTAATGTTTTTATTTTTTATGAAATATTTAATTGAAGAATTTCCGAATAATCAAAATTTTATAAAATTGATTTTAGGAAATGGAAGGATTTGAAAATTCTCAAAGAAATTTGTCAAAAAAATATTAAAAATAATAATTGATTTAAGGAAGAATTTTAGTTCAACATTCTGGGTAATAATAATTGAATTTAAATAATGAAAATGATTTTTGAAGTATTTACAGCTAACAATTTTCTTATAACAAAAAAATAATTATTTTATCACTCGGTCATCTTTAATTATTATAAGTTATTGAATTTCAAAAAGATTTGAATTTGAATGTTTTGAACATCTTAATTCCTATCTTATTAATATCTTTAATAATAAAAAAAAATAAAAATATTAAATATTTAAAATATATTAATAATATATAATATAATATTATATAATATTATTATTATTATTATTATTATTATTATTATTATTATTATTATTATTATTATTATTATTATTATTATTATATTATATTATTATATTTATATTAATATTTATTTATTTTATTGATTAAATATTTATTCAAAAACAAGTTATTGATGGTTTCGAATAATTTTACAATTAAAGAAATTCGTGAATAAATGTAATACCTAGAACATTTTTTGATTATTAAACAATTTTTAGAGTGAATCAGAATATTCCTTAGGGACCGGACAGAGTGAAAATGTTGTCTGAAAATCAGGGAAAAGTCAGGAAAAAAGAAAATTAAATTGTGGCAATCCTGATTAAAATGAATTAAAATGAATTTCATGTCAAGATTGAAATATTGAATAATTTTCGTTTTTTCCAGACACTTGCAGTTACCACCAGTAGAACCGAAACTCATCCGTCACTTGTGGATGAATCAATTGGTGAGAGGAGATTTAAGTTCCCTGTCATGGCTCGAAGGACCACATCCACCGGGTTTCAAACACGACGATCTAGTTAAAATCGTCTACGCTCCTTTAAATTTCCGAGATATTATGCTGGCCACTGGAAAACTAGCCGTAGAAGTTGTGGCAAAAACCAGGCAATTACAAGATTGCGTCATTGGATTTGAATACTCTGGCATTGATCCCAAAGGCCAACGAATTATGGGCATGTTGAACAGCCGGTGCCTCTCTAATATGCGTGTGATAGACAGAAATCTCTGTTGGGAAGTTCCCCACAATTGGAGTTTAGAAGATGCGGCAACAGTTCCTTGCGTTTATGGCACTTGCGTCTATGCGCTTTATTTGAGTGGAAAGATGAAGAAAGGCGATAAGGTCTTGATACACGCTGGTACCGGTGGTGTTGGCCAAGCGGCTATAAATCTCGCTCTTTATGAGGGTTGTGAAGTTTTCACCACTGTTGGAACACCGGAAAAACGGAAATTCATTAGAGAACACTTTCCACAAATTCCTGACGATCATATCGGTAATTCTCGTGACACAAGTTTTGAGTACATGATTTTCCAACAGACCGATGGTCGTGGTGTTGATATTGTTCTGAATTCGTTGGCTGAGGAGAAATTACTCGCTTCTGTGCGTTGCTTGGCTGACAATGGTCGCTTCTTGGAGATTGGAAAGTTTGATCTTGTGGCGAATAATCCGCTGGGAATGGAAAATTTCTTAAAGGAGATCAGTTTTCAGGGTGTGATGTTGGATAATATGTTTGATTCTCCTGATGAAAGGAAAATTGAGTTGAAACATCTTGTGGATAAATATTTACGTTCGGGTGCTATAAAACCATTGACGAGGACTGTGTTTCCGAAGGATCAAGTGGAAGCTGCTTTCAGGTACATGGCAGCGGGAAAACATATTGGCAAGGTAATTTTTTCAAATTAACTTATCTATTTGTTGCTTGTAGTTTTTACAGACTTCTGACTCGATAATTAATTTTAAAAAAGTAGTAAAAAGGTAGCTATCAAAAAATTAAACTTGACGACCAAAAAAACTCTTTTTAGACACTTCACAAAACTGACAAAAATTCCATTCTATATTTTATTTTCCTGACTTTTTCTAAATTTTCATCAAAAATATTTACTTCATTCTCATCCTGTTAATAAATTGAATTCCTGCAACGAATTTCATTATTCATGAAAAAACTTAAATACAGTAGGATCTTTCAATAGTGCAGTTCTGAACAGTGCAGTCATTAGTGAGTTGAGTTGACAAGGGGTTTCGGGGGGCAAAGGGAAAGGGAATCTGTGACGTCAAATACCGTGCTGTCGCTTATTTGATTATTTAGAATCATTTAGTGATGCCCGGTATTTAGTAGTGGGGGACCCTTAATTGATTGATTTCCTGAGAAATTTTTATTATTCATGAAAAGAATTGAATTCTTAAGAAGATTTTTACAAAAAATTTTTTAAATAATATTGAATTTTGTTTAGAAATTTTATGAAAATAGTAGATATTGAAAATCATTTAATTGCAAAAATTTCCAAAAATAATAAAATTCTACAATGATTTCTATTAAAATTTTTGACAATAATAAAATGTCTGTGTGGTTTTTTATTAAATTTTGTTGAAAATAATTGAATTCTTGTGAACGATTTTATTAGAATTTTTTTTAAATAATTGAATTTTCAAGAAGAAATTTATTACTTTTAAAAATAATTGAATTCTTCTGATGAATGTTGTTATTTATGAAAATAATTGAATTTTGCAAAGAATTTTATTAAAATGCCTCAAAATAATTGAATTTTCGGGAATAATTTTGTTATTTATCGACAGAATTGAATTCTTTTGAAAAATTATTTAGGTAAATAAATAATTGAATTCTTGGTAAGAATTTTATTAAAATCTAAAAGAATAATTTTAATTACTTCAAAAAACTTGAATTAAAATTGAATCGTGAATTTCGAAAAAGGCTCATCTCTGATTTTTTTCAATTATTATTATTATTTATGAAAATAATTGAATTCTTGCTTAGAATTTTATCAAATTTTTTTAGATAATTGAATTTCCATAAAAAATGTTATTATTAGTGAAAATAATTAAATTATTTTGAAGAATTGTATAAAAATTTTGTTAAATATCTGATTTTTTGAAATGTTGTTGAAAATGATATTCTAAATTAATTGAATTCCAGTGGAAATTTTATTATTTCTGAAAATAATCGAATTTGGGATGAATATTATCATTTTCTTTTTTTAATAATTGAATTCTTTTGCGAAATTTTATGAAAATACTAGATATTGAAAATAATTGAATTTCGAATATTTTTTGAAAATAATTGAATCGTTTTAAAGAATTCGATTACAATTTTTTCGAATAGTTTTTTGATTTCTAGTATTAGAGAATTTAAAGTAGTGGAAATTCTCAAAAGAAAAAAAACAGAAATAGGAGCTTTTAGTGGGTGAAATCTAGAAAACGTACCCAAATAGTAGCATAACGTAAAAAAGTAGTAAATAGTAGGTTTTAGTAGATGAGTGCGAAGCCTGTCTTTAATTTAATTTGAAATTTGTTTTAGGTGATGATAAAAGTATGCGAAGAGGAAGATCCAGTGGATGGTCTGGTTCCAGCTCTGCCCAGATATCACTGTTTGAAAGGTTGCAGTTATATTCTTCTTGGAGGTCTAGGTGGATTTGGATTAGAATTAGCCGATTGGCTAGTACTCCGAGGAGCAGAGAACTTGGTGTTGACGTCTCGAACAGGAATAAGAAACGGTTACCAACGTATGCGAGTAGAACTGTGGAGAAGCTATGGAGTGAGAGTTGTCATCGTCCCAGGAAAAGACGCATCAAAGAGAGAAGATTGTCAATCAATTCTCAAAACTGCAGCTGAACTTGGACCAATTGATGCAATTTTCAATCTGGCAGTAGTTTTGAAAGACAGTCTATGGGAAAATCAAACAGCCGAGACCTTTGAGGAGTCCTTCAGATCAAAGGCTTGGAGTACAAAACTACTAGATGAACTGTCGAGAAAAATGTGTCCGAAATTGCGTCACTTTGTTGTATTTTCATCAGTATCTTGCGGTCGTGGTAATGCCGGACAGTCGAATTATGGAATGTCCAACTCCGTCATGGAGAGGATTTGCGAGAGGCGTCACGCTGAAGGTTTACCTGCTTTGGCCGTCGAATGGGGCGCAGTGGGAGATGTTGGTCTCGTGGCAGAAATGCAGGAGGACCACAAGGAATTAGTCATCGGTGGAACTCTCCAACAGACCATTCTATCTTGTCTGAAGGAACTTGATGGTTTTCTACGACAAGATAAACCTATTGTCGCGAGTATGGTTGTCGCGGAGAAAAGAGCAGGAGGCGCTGGAGCGACAAACATTGTCGACGCTGTCCTCAATATAATGGGTCTGAAGGACCTGAAAACCGTGAGTCAACAAACTTCCTTAGCCGAGTTGGGCATGGATTCAATGATGGCTGTCGAGATCAAGCAAACACTAGAGAGAGAATTCGAAGTCTTCCTCACGGCTCAAGATATTCGTAGTCTTAATTTCGCCAAACTCGTACAAATGGCAAGTCAGGATCAGGAAACCGAGAAGAAACTCGCAGCCGCCAAGGATAAAAATAAAAATACAGAATCAATCGCCGGAATGAGACTCTTAATCCGTGTCTTGGGTACCGGTGATCTCAATCAAGACGAAGCTTACGAATTACCATCAAAGAATGAACCAGGCAGACAGGAAGTTTACCTCATTCCTGGAATCGAAGGTTATGGAGCTGTATTTAAACCACTCACTGAAAAGATGAAATCACGAGCTATTTGCCTGCAACTTGTCAAGAATATGAAAACGGAACTTTCCATAATTGAGATGGCTAAGCAACTATTACCCGTGAGTAAACTCTACATAAAAATTATCTACTCAGTAACTTATTTTACCATCTCTACTATTTTTAGATTGTACTCGAGAGATCGAAGAATCGTAGAGATTTTGTCCTGGTAGGCTACTCGTTTGGATGCGTCGTAACGATAGAGCTTGCCAGGTTATTAGAAAACGAAGGTTTTACCGGCAGAATAGTACTTATTGACGGTTCCCCGGAAATTATGAAAAAACTCGTTGAACAACAACTTCCTTCCACTCACAAGGGAGAATTGGAAACAAACTTCCTTTTAGGTTTAATGGACATAATGGCACCGAATTTAAGTGGCGAAGTAAACAATTTTCTCATTATGCTCTTAAAATGTTTCATTCTCCGAATAACTAATTCTCAATAATAATTCATTTTCAATTTCAGTTTCTCGTCAAATTGGAAAAATGTACAAATTGGTATCAAAAATTGGAGGTATTAACCAATGAAGTGCCCAATAATCCAATAATGAATGTCGCGCCAGAAGATCAAAGAAATATTTGTACAGCTGTTTACAATCGTCTATTAGCATTGCAAGCCTATAACTATGCAACATTAGCACCTATCAGATCACAAATTATTCTCCTCAAGCCATCGCAACCAACTCTTCGTGAAATTTCAGACGATTACGGTCTTCGAACGGTGCGTATTTTACTTTTAATTCAATTTCAGTAATATAATATTTTTCGTGTATAAAAAATTATGCAATGAAACAATTGTTCGAAAATCAAAACACGTGGGATAGGCCATTAATAATAATTCTTTAATTGGAAACATTTGCAGATAACACGAGACAAAGTGGAGATTTACACGCTGGAAGGAAATCATGTTACTATCTTAGAACACGATAAAATAGCGTGTGCAATCAATGGTGAGCCTTTGGAGGATGCAGATACATTTAAAGCAAGCATAATGGAAGACTCAAATACTGTAAGAACTTCGATAATGAGCGACAAACCTAGTAGAACCTAAGCAAACTTTTTAAGGGCTTTCCAAAACAATTGGGAGCTATTTCATTTTTAACAAAGAAAAAAAATTAAATCCAATTTTAAATTTTATATTCACATTGTATTTTTTTAATTTATGGGTTCAATTTAATGGTTTTATATAAATAGCATGAAATTGTTTTCAAATTGTCAATTTTTTTTTGGTATGAGGAGAGAATTTAAAATATGTTCTAGATTAAAATATTTTTTTAACTCTTAATAAAAATCTCATTTATTTAAAAATTCACCTGGCAAGATTGTATAGAATCTTTGTTTTCGATAATAAATAGTTATTTATTAAAATCATTTAAAAAAAATTCTTTTATTTTAAAATCCAGGGTGGTCACAATTTTTAGTTTATCGATTTCCCTGACAATTTACTGATACCTATTAAAACTATTTTCCCTAACAAAATTCTTTTTACAGTCTAAAAAATTAAATTTTTATAAATTTTTATTCATTTTGTTCGAAATTGAATCAAAAAATTTTGATAAAACAATTCTAAGAATTAGTTTTTAAAAATATTTTAAAGTAATTTTATGAAAATAATTGAATTTCTTAAAAGAATTTTTGTACCTATAATTTAAAAAAACGAATTAATTTTTTGATGAATTTTAATTAAAAATTCTTAACACAATTTTTTTTCTCTAAAATGTTAAAAATAATTCTAAAATATTATTTTTCGTGTGTATTTGAATTTTCGGAAAAATGCAATTAAAAATATAGAAAATATTGAATTTTAAAAAATTAGAAGCCAATTTTCATTAATGTTCATTTTTAAATTTTACATTTAAAGATTTTTCATTACCATTTTTGATAATTCAACTTATTTTTAAAATTTTCAATTAAAATTCTTCAAACGTTGATTTTCCAAAATTGTAACAAAATACTTGAAAAAAAATTAATTATTTTCAATTAAATTTTAGAAAATTTCAATTATTCAAAAAGATTTTTTTTACAGATAGATTTGAAAAATTTAATTATATCTTAAAAAAGTGATTCAAAAATTATTTTTGAAAGATTTGTTTATAGTTATTTTTCGCACTTTAAAAATCGATATAAGTTACATTTTATATTAGAAAATGTGGTATTTTGTTGCAATATTTAGAAGAAAAGTCGAAAAATTCGCAATTTTTGAAAAAAGTCGGAAAAAGTCGCAATTTCTTTAATTTCCCAGAAATACGGCTCGAACCAGTGAAAGTATTTAAAATTACGGACCATTTACGGACCAATTGCTGACAAAAATATAACCAGTCCGAGTCAAATAAAAAAACCTTTTAATTAAATTTTTCATAACTATGAAACTAAGAAATCGATAACTCTGAGTCTTCGACTCGGAGTGATCGATTTCTTCATGTTTTATAATAATTAAAGATGGCAAATTGATAACATCATTATCAATTCAATTATTTTCAAAAATTTTTTTAAAATAAAAAATTCAAATAATATAAAAAAATCAGCAATTAAACTTTCTTAAAAAAAAAAAAATAATTCCACAAAATTGTTAGTTACAAATTATGAAAAATTCAAAATTTCAAAGATTTCAATCTAAAACCTTTTCAAAATTCAATTATTTCTAAAAATTTGCGCTCTAATGCTTTTAATATTCTATTATTATCTAAAATTTTAACTGAAATCCATTTTTAAATCAATTTTTATTAGAAAATTCTACAAGAATTCATTTATTTAATAAAAAAATAAATATTTTATTAAATAATTGAATGTTTCTTAAAATTGAATTTTCACAAAGAATTTAATTAACAATTTTTTAAATACCTATTTGAATTCTTTTGACGAATTTTAATAAAATTTTTAAAAATAATTACATTTTTGCGAGGAATTCGATTAAAATTGTATTAAAAATAATTGAAATTCTGCAATGAGCTTTATTATTTATTAAAATAATTGAATTACTAATAAGAATTTTATTATTATTAAATTTTTTTTAAATCATTAAATTTTTTTGGAAAATTTTATTAGAATAGTAGATATCTATTAAAAATCATTGAATTGAGGAAAATTTTTGAAAATAATTGAAATTTTGACAAGAATTTTATTAAAATTTTTTAAAATAATTGATATTTCGGAGAAGAATTTATAATTATTTCTAAAGATAATTGAAATTTGGACAAGAATTTAAAAAAAATTTTGAACATAATTGAATTTTTGGAAAGAATTTGATTACTTTTAAAAATAATTGAATTCCTACAATGATTTGAAATTTCTATAAAATTATCCAAATTATATATATTTATATCGTACAATTTACGGACTTTACGGAACTTTTTCAATCAAATTACGGACTTTACGGACCAATTTTCAAAAAAACGGACTTTTACGGACTTCAAGCAATGTTACGGACTTTTACGGGATTTAAGGACCTAGTTTGAGCCCTGCAGAAAAACAATTCTTTTCCTGTCATTTCCCTGACTTTACTAACATATGGTCACCCTGAAATCTTGAAAGAAAAGTCAATTTTTAAAAAATTTTTTGTCATAAGAGAAAAAATGGAAGAAAATTATTCTAAGAGAAAATAATAATGCTAAAAAATAATACTATAAACATTATTAAGAAGATAATTCATACTTTATTGTACAATTTTCATACATACGTAATGAACAGTAATATGAATATAAATTATGTATTATGAAGCTAATGTACCATTTGTAAATTTAACATTACATATTCTTCCACAACTGTCATTTTTATCATTTACATTCATATTTTATTTTATCACAAACAAAAACTTTCTTCATTCAATTTTTTTTCATTTAAAAAAAACATATTTGTAATGGCAGTAAAGAAGCGTGAATAATTTCTACTTAATGTACGTAACACCGTCAATCTGTATTAACTTCTCTGCACTACAATTTATTTTTTTCATCGCAATAAATATTCAAATATATAATGAAAAACTAAAATACATTTCTAATAGAAATAATTAATAAAAAAACAAACTTTTTATAGAATATTTTAGAAATCAAAAAAAAAAAATTTCATATTTTGATATATAACGAAAAATGTGGAAAAGTATTTTTAAAATTTCTACCTTTTCTCATCAACTGTTTACAACATTAAAAAAAAAAAAGTTTATACAAAACAGAAAATCTCAGTGTTTTGTTAATTTTTATAAATCCATTGGTTCATAAGTTGATGTAATATTATTTTGAAGTCTTACTTGGTTGAAATCGTGCACGGTTTCGTTATTATTATTCCCTTCTTCATCGGACATGGCATTGTTATTGTCATCAGATGAATTGGGAATTGGAGTTGATGGTGTATTCCTTGGAGTGTGCATAATTCTTAAATGTTTATTTGGTGGTTCCCAGAGAACTAACGCCATGGAGGGCCTTTCCCTGAAAGAGAGAATCTACTCAGTTTTTGTTTCATTATTCAATGTAAATTTAAATGGTTTACTAAACATTTTTTTAAATATTAATACACTTACAGTTTTGATAAAATTGATGATGGAATAATAGGCTCCTCTTGCAATCTTTTTAGCTCTTCGGATAAAATTAATTTTGCCTGGGGTTTCTTCATTTTCTCAAAATCTATTAGATTTGTACTGTCCATTTCTAAATCTTCTTGTGAATTAAATTGATTACAGGTTTGTGTGGAATTGGGAGAAATGTGCAATTGTTGAAAATGAGCTGCCATTTTTTCTTCAGTTATAAGCTGCTTTGAAGGTCTACTAAAATAAATGAAAAAGATATTTTAATTTAAAGAAATTAACATTTTTTTGTATTAAAATTTTTGAAATAAAATGACATGTTTAGAAAAAAATCTTATAAACTTACGTGTCAACTAGATCTGGCATTACAAGTTTTCTCTTTTGATGCAAAAAAAAACCTTTTGGCTGAGGACTTTCGCCTGTAAATCGAACCAAATCTGGTTGCTGAAGTGCTGGAATACTCCATGGCATTGATGGTTGAGGAATCTGTGGTACTTGTAACCATTGTTCTGGTTCTTGGGGTACATTTTGCTGTCCCATCATGTGTTGAAATACAGATTGTGGAGTGTGAAGATGAGCACCACCCATTTTTTTAAAAACTTTTTTGTAATAAATTCTCGTACGGAGCAAATCCTTATATTCAAATTTTGTTGTCGTTAATAAATATGTAATTTTTTTGTTTTCTTTTGAAAATTGTTTTTACGATAGCATAGCATTATGAATGCGAAATTTTATAACTTAATAAAAATCGAGCAGATAATGCAACTGTACTATACAAGAAGCTAATAAATAATTCTAGAAAAGTCTTTCTAGAATATACTTACTTACTTACTGTTAAAGAAGGGTAGCAAAGTAAATAAAGTTTTCCAACAAAAATCTGTGTGTTGTTTCTAGTATTTTTTCTCTTTATTATTTCAATGTCAAATTATATATTTAATTGTATTCCGTCTTTAAATAAATTGTAAAAAAACTGTTTACAACACTGACTGACACAATGCAAACTGTTTCTTCCTTAAACTACTCATTTCATATAGAGAGGAAATCGACAAACTTAGTTCCAAAAATATTCACTAGACTAATTTTGTATTGTTCTATTTATAATTAAATAATCAATGAAACTGAAAACAAGTTCTATTTTGTAATATTCTTTATAATATTTTACGGCTTTACGCTTGAAGAATAAACAAACCTTTTTGAACAATAAAAGAATAAATTTGATGATTTGATTGTTTGAAATTTGAATTCATTTATGTAACTCTAGCGGTATAATTTGTAACTATAAGCAAGTGTATATGGCATCTATTAAGTTCATGATCAATGGTTCTGAGAAGAAAAAAACAAAAAAAAAAAATAACGGAAAAAAGTGAAACGGAACAAAATAAGTATATTTGTGATTTAAGTTATTCAATTATTATTTATATTTTACTTTATGGTAAATATAATCAAATATTAATTTATTTAACATTAAACGTTAAATTTATTAAAAAAATATTTTCCATCAGATTTGTTTGTGTACTTCTAACCTTAAATTCGACTTTATTTTTGTGATTTTTGCACATTTTCGAAATTATATATTTTGTTATTTTAACACTTGATTTATTAAATAAAAGACGTAATTTTAATTAGTGCTAAAACATAATAACTTTAAGATGAAATTAGTTTGTACATTATTACAAAATTTAAAAAATGTCGATATTATTGAGAAAACCCTGACTATTTTGTAAAACTCCTGCTTGTAAGTTTTATTTTTATAAACATTTTGTTGTTGAACATTTATTAGTTTAAATTAAATTTTGTATATTTTAAATGTTTTTCATTAAAATTAATTAAAGCAAGTGCAAACTTGTTAGATCTTGAAAAAAATAACCAAAATGATTCCAGTATTGATAATAGAAAGTAAAGAGAAATGTTCCAATGTTTTTAACGTTTTTAATTAATATTTATCAGAAAGAAACATTTAATGTAATTATATGTATGTAATACTTCACCTAACGATCTTTAACCTGTAAACTTCATTTTTAAATTTAAATGTTTGACGTTCATGTTCACATTTTTTTGAGTTTTATCAGATTAATCCATTTTTAGTTTTTTCTATAGTAATATTTATTTCATTCATTTATTTAATAAAGTGTTGATTTAACATATTTTCAAATTGCAATTAATATATTTTTAAATTAAATGAATCATTGTTTTGAAATTGGTATTTTATTATTGAATGTGTGGTCTCATTAGTAACCAATATTGATCTTAACAGGTCAATGACTAACTTACGCACATATTAGTTATTTTAATAGTTACTATCTTATATTGACAAGTCAATATTTTTAAATAAATCTTTTTTTGTTTATAATATTTAATCGTGTTGTAATAACTTGTTCAGTATTTAGATTTAATTTTCAATTACTACATTAGAATATTATTGAAAATTATTACTAGAAGTTGTTACTTTTGTTACCAAGTTGAAGTCCACAACATTGCTCAACGAAAAAAAATGGTTCACTAAGCAAATTAATTAAAAATAAAGCAGCAATATTGACACAAAACTATTTAGAAAGTAAAGGTTGATGTTTATATTTAGATAATAATTATTTTATAATTAAATATTAAATTAAAAATAATACTTAAATGCATTAAATAAATTTTTTTCATTGATCAACGTTGTGGACTTCAACTTTGTACTTTTGTTAATATTAAGTGGCTCCCTTTTTTCCAGTTTTTTTATTTGAATATTTTCAAGTAAGATTCAGAAAAATGATAGAAAAAATCTTAATAGAGGAAAACTATCAGTATATCGAAAAAAACAATTTTCATGGTGAAATGTAATTTATTACACGCTTAATTGTCTTTAGTTTGCTAAAAAATGTATCCATAAAAAGCAAATAATTTCTCTTTTATTACGTTTTTTACTGCATTAACATTGAATCAAATATGTGTTGGAGTACAGTTAACGAATGTCTGATTACAAAATAATTGTTTATAAATACAGCCCTTTTTCATTCTTTTGCATATAATTGAGAATAACAGTTTTCAATACCACGTAGATCATTTGTGATATTTATTTCTCTTTTCATAGTTCGAGATTAGAGAGGGGATGGCACAAGAGGACAAGGAAAAGAGAGAAGAAAGAAGGGAATTGATAGGAAGGGAGGTAGGACGGAAGAACATGTGTACTGGATTCTGGGATGAATCGTCAGTAGTAAGTAGACAGTAGACAGAATCACTCTCCATTTGATTCATTTACTCAATTTTTATTAACCACTTTGTGACATTTTTCAATCTTATGTTTCTTTGTGATAACATTTTATTTTTATCCTAGGCGAAAAATTTTTCTATTTTGAGTGATCCAAATTGGAATCTGGACCGATGTTCTCCAAGAAGAAATAAAGTGGTGAGTTTAAAGTTATTTCTATATAAGTATTATTTTACTTCTAAGTAAATTTCAATTGCTCAATTCAAGAGAACAGAAAACAATTTTCAATTTAGATGAATTTCTTTTTTTTTTTTTTTAATATTCTCAGCACTTTGAAACAAAAATACAATTAAAAAAATAATTTCTTGGAAAAATTTTATTAAAGAAACTTTCTAATTCAAGAAGGGTCGTCAACATTTTTTTATCCAAGTGTTGTCATTCTCTTGATCCCTACGATCACGTTTTTGAATCATATTAAATTGCATTCATTTCTACATTATAACTTTGAAAAAATTATTGATATTTTCTATTTTTGCAAGTGGAAATCAATTAACATTATTGCAGATTTTTTTAATGTTCCAGATGCCATTGCATTGTAACGTATTATTATGAACTTTGTCCACATAAATTCACGCACTTTTCTGTTTTCCAATTTATCTGATGCACTAATGTAGGACAAACTTAAGAATTGGCTAACTGTATTTGTGATTCTATTGAAAAAAAGTCACTTTAATTTAAACAATAACACTCACTTTCGTCAACTGTTATTAGCTTACCAGAAAAGTTTCAATGAAACTTGTTTATTTAATTTACAAAACGAAAATTACTTTATGTAAATGAAATTTAAATACTACTAAAAATCAGAAAAACTAATTTCTACATTACTATTGAATACAAATTATTTATGAAATAAAACTAGTAAATTTACTCATTATATAAATAATAATTATTCTATTAATATTACACAAATAAGGAACAATTTCTAAGAATAAAATAAAATATGCGACACAAAGAAAAATTGATTAAAATATTCACAAAATCGCCTACTTAAGTATATGTAAATTTTATACAAGTTAAAATGGAATGATTAAGCAAAGACCGCAACAAAAATATTTGTTTTTTAATTTTTTTATTTCAATTTTCATCATAAAAATATTCTTTTTATGAGATAAATTTAAAAGAAAAAAATGAAGAAAAAAATTCATGAAACACTTAGAGACTCTTTATAAAAATTTCTAATGTTTGTTAAATTAATTAATTAAAATTAAGTCAAATGTTCACGTTTACTAATAAACTATTATTAAGTTGTTAGAAATGTTTGCAAGAAAATAAATTACCATTAAATTAATTAATTGTTAGTTCACAATTTTTTTTCACAACAAAACTACATTAAATTAATATTTATGAAAGTGTGATTGGCATAAATTACTCATATTCAATAAATAATAATTGAACTTTTATCTAAAGAACAAAGTCGACATTAGAATTATAATATATCAAAGCCATCAAAATAAATTAAAAATCTATTTAATTAAAAATTAGACTTAATTAGAAAAATGAATTTCAAGTTTAATTTCATTAATTCATTGACTTCTTCATAGAGGTCAATTTTTTTTGTAAATTATCTATTTTATCGTTTAAGGGCTAGATTAGAAAATTGTTTTCTATTGTTTAACTGAAGTACACCACATTTTCTATTATTTAAAAATATTTTCAATCAAATTGAATATTTGTAAAAATAGAAAATATTGATTATAAAAATTAAAAATGTTTAATTAAATATAAAAACTAAAAATATTTAATTAATTAACTGTAAAAATTAATTATAGTATGTTGTGACAGTTGATAAATATTTAAAAATAATCATCAAGATAATAAAATTGTATGATGCGTTGTAGGAAACACAAAGGAGTTTCATCAGGACTATAATAATCATTCTTGTTACTATTTCCTCTTATCACTGCAAGGCAAAGTGACCATAATTTTTTCTTTTTTTTCGTAAACACGCTAACACGATATGAATGCACTAGGGTGATAATATATATATGGTTCAAATTCAAACTTGTAACAATACATATACTTAATATGAATCATAATTTATTTGGACTTTGATCGTAACCACCATCCGTTATCGTTTGTTATCATTTTAAAATGCACGTGGTTCTAAAGTCTTCTTGGACAGGCACCAATTGTCTTGCAGAATAATGTTATCAATTGTTTTTATTCGCTAAAGTCGCGTGCAATTACCCTCCTCAATCATTAAATAAAAAGTGTGCCAATTTGTCTGATTGTTACACTTTACTGATTTTCAAGTGAAATCATTTATATACAGAAACTAGATTCTCCTAGAATTTCCATTCTCAATGTCAGATGTATTTTACAAAATAGATATATATCAGTAAATTCAATCAATATTAATTATTTAATTTAATTTACTTTTATCTCTTATTTAATTTTCAAAAAAAAAAATTTTTTTTTCTATAAACAAAATTTACAACTTAGAAAAAATATCTCTTTTTAATGAAAGAAGAAATTTGAAGAATTTTGTCTCAAAAAGAAAATAAAAGAAAGAGTTGTGAGTAATTAATAACAATCATGACAATGAAGGAAGTGGGAACAAAAAAAAAATATTTCTTCTGCAACAGCAAATGAAATTTAAATATGCAAATATGATTAAAGATTCGTGAGAATAAATAAGACATTTACAATTCATAATGCATCTATGTGAAATAAATAGACATTTAAAGTGAAAAATGAAATAACTTTTTTAAACCAAGGCCGTCTTATACGCACAGACTCGCAAAAAATGATGCCAAGAGGATGTAATCTTAATCGGTGACTAAACTTGAATCTAGAGAATCCACCTTTACCTGTTATAAAAGTGGACTTTAAATCCAAGTCCACTAACCCGAGACCTTCGATCTTGATTATTGACATTTATTCATCAAAGCTAGATTAAATAATTCTTATCGAAAATTTGGTAAAACAGTTATCAATTTTTTCAAAACCTTTTCTTTTTCGTTAATGTACAAAAAAAATTATTCCTTAATTTTTGAAAATTATTAAATACAGAACAGCAAGAAAATACAAAATTAAATATTAAATTCTCACAATAATAGTTTACCTCATTTGATGAGATAATAACAAGTATCAAAGGTGTTAAATTAAAAAAAACACATAAATTTTACGTTTGTCCTCTTCGGAAACAAGAAGAAAAAACTTTATTAACAATTAAATTAAAAAAATATTGTAATATATTGTGAACGTAAAGAAAATTTAAATAAACATTTGTGTGACCAATACAGTTGATATACGCAATTTTTTCATCTCAAAAAAAAGAGAAATGAAAAAAATATTAAAGAAAAGAATTCGATGACAAAGATCTAGATTCCCCACTTTTCTGCCATGATTGCGACATATAGTAATCAGTAACAGCTAAACAATATTATTTCAATTGACAGAAGACAATTTTCATTTTTTTCCAGATTGGTTATCTTTCTCAAAGCGACAGTCGATTTCATCTAATCGGCAAAAATTCATATTTTTCTCTAGTGTGAAAAAAGTGAAAGAATAATGGAGGTTTTAATGCATGAGGCATCGAAGGGCCCGGACGAAAATGAAAATTCGACATGCACTACTTATTTGGAGCAAAGTTTGAGAAATGAAGAAATGGAAATAAAAGACAAAAATCCTCAGATCGCGTTGATTAAAAAAGAGGACTACATGGACATTATATTCGAGAATATAACGTACAATGTTTCCTTGGGATTTCGAAAAGGTATTTATATTGTTTTTTCAATTGTTTCGAATATTTATTTTATGAATTTTCAATTGTTTCGAATATTTATTTGACGAATTTACAATTGTTTCGAATATTTATTTTACGAGTTTACAATCGTTGTTTCGAATATTTAATTGATGAATTTCCAATTGTTTTGAATATTTATTTTACGAATTTTTATTTTATCCCTTTGAATAACTGTCAAATGGACTTTTTTTTAATTGTTTCTAAATCAAACGAAAAATGATTAAGTACTTTTTTATATAGTAAATGTCGACTCGATGAAAAACAAAGGTGATATTTTATATCACTGATAAAAAAAGTTTGACAAGTTTTTTTTTATGATTTTCTTCGTATTTAATGATGAAGTTTGTGAATGACACTGAGAATAATTATTATCAGTGACTATTAATTTTTCAAAACCTCTTTTTGCTCACCAATTCACATTAATTTAAAAAGACATAAAGAGAAAAAGAGAGGATTTCCATTAATTCTATGAGGAAAATTTTTAATCATGTTTGCTTAAAGTTGTAATTTGTAAAACAATTAAAAAAAATTGATTGTCTAACTTAGTCAGCTTTTTCATATTTGATTGTGTATTTTCTATTCTATTTGTGGATTTTTCAAGAGTATTTTTTTCTAATTTGATTTCGAAACTGAATACAAAAGTTTGGAAATAAAATATATAAAAAATTTTTAACGCTTTTATTTTCTTTTTTTTCTTTTTTAAAAATAGGAGCGAAAGAAATTTTACATGGCATCAATGGGAGACTTCCGGGAAAGCAACTAATTGCTATAATGGGACCTTCTGGAGCCGGTAAATCCACATTACTCGATATTCTTTCCGGATATCGAATAACCGGTGTGCAAGGCACTGTTTACGTTAATGGTCGAATTCGAGATTTGAATTCTTTCAGAAGGTTTGTTTTTTTTAATTGGATATTTAAAGAATAATCATTCTAATGTTTCTGAAGTTCTGAACCTTCAGATAAATGAAATTTATTTGTTTCTTCTTTTGATTAAAATTTTATTGTAAGTTTCTAAATGTAAGATTTTGATTTTCAATTTTTATTACAATTAGTAATTCGAGGAAATATTAAAACAGATACTTCGTTCATTTGAGCATTCAAAACTTGTGGATCATTTATTCTAAATATTTGTGAACGATGATAAAGGAATAAAATTTGAATTTAATTAAGTAAACGAAGGTTGTTTCAGCAAAAACTCGAAAAAAGTTTTATCTCACTAATGTTATATTTTATTAAACATAATTTTGAGTGTAAATAAAAAATTGATTACAGGTGTAGTGCGTATATTACACAGGACGACAGATTGCAGCCTTTACTGACTGTCACTGAGAATATGAGAGTGGCCGCAGATCTCAAATTAGGAACAGATACTCCAACGGAACAGAAAAAGAAAATTGTAAGTTTAAAAATAATTACATTGTATTTTTTAATTTAGTTTATGAAAGAATTTTAAAATAAACACAAAATAGTACTTCTTTTGAAGAAATTTTCAGAATATTAATATTTATAATTATAACTCTACAAGAAAAGTATTTTTAAAATAAGCGGAAAGTCCAAAATAAATTATAGTTTATTGAGCAATGAAAACTAAGTATAGAAAAGAAGTGTAAAGTACATATCTACTATTCAATTTGTCACAGATAGATGAAATCTTAACCACCCTAAGCTTAAATGGAAATTTAAAAACTAAAGCAGAAAGATTAAGTGGAGGTCAAAAGAAGCGATTGTCCATTGCGCTGGAACTGGTCAACAACCCCACTGTAATGTTTCTGGATGAACCAACAACGTAAGTTCAATGAAATTGTAACGAATGGATTTCGATAAAATTCTGTTCGACATTATGGTTGAACTTCCCACAAGGAAATTAGTTGATGTTTCTCTTTTTCTTTTTGTTCTTTTAAAAGAATCGATTAATCGTAATATTACGAATACACGCATAAAGATCATGACTTATCAATTAAAAAAATGTAGATGCATAAAAATAGAACAAAAATATTTTCCATTTTCTATTCCGATTAAATTATTTTAAGATAATGAAATTTTCTAAGTGCATAAATAATTCTCTAAATAATTTTCCATATTTTAGTATTAGAAAATAATAATTTGTTTTCTTTTATTTTAGAGGTCTTGACAGTTCTTCTTGTATGCAAGTTGTGAATTTGTTGAAACTTCTTGCTTCTCAAGGAAAAACAATTGTGTGCACTATTCATCAACCGAGTGCCTCTCTTTTTCAATTATTTGATCAGGTAATTTTTTATGTGTTAATTTTATTAATGCAGGGTTGCCACAGGTCAGGGAGTTTAAGGGAATTTTTATCAAAAGTACTGGAAAAATATTAAATTTTTAGAATTCATAAGATAATTCTGGTTTTTGATGTCAAAAAGCAACCTTTAAAAATATTTAAAAGATTTAATTATTTTTATTTCCGAAAATATTTGAACTTTACAGAATATGAAATTGAATTTATTTTAAACAATTTATTTATTTACAAAATCAGTACAAAATTTAATTTTTGAAGATTAATCAAAATTATTATTTATAAATTATTTAGCGAATTATTATACTTAGAAATTTTTTAAATAATTGAACTTTATAAGAGTTTTGTTTACAATTTCTATAAATAATTAAATTTCAAAAGGTTTCAAATTGAAAATTTAGACAATTTGAATTGTAAATAATTTTAATTTAAGAAGAAAAATCATAAAATTATTATTTTTAAATTATTTAATGGATAATAATTTTACTTAAAAATTTCAAGAATAATTGAATTGTATGGAATTTGTGTTTGCAATTTTTATAAATAATTGAATTTCAAAAGATTTCGAAAAATTTCAAATTTAGAAAATATGAATTTTAAATAATTGTAATTAGAAATAAGAACTTCTTTTTGTTTAATTATTAAATATAAATCAAATTAGAGAAGAAGTTTAGTTAAAAATTCTAGAAAATATTTGAATTGAAATCATGAAAATAATTTAATGAAGTTATAGTATCAATTTTTATAAATTATTTACTGGGTTTGAAATTTTTTATTTTTGAAAAGCTTAATCTAAGGAAAACTGATGATAATGATTAAAGATTTAATCTAAAAAATCTATTCTTGTTTCCGAATAGTTTTACAAAGATAAGATAGATTAAAGATTCATTAAAGATATTCACAAATAAATATACATATTAGAAACATTTTTTTGTCTATCTAATCATTTTTAAAGTGCATCCGACTATTCTTTTAGGTCAGGGAAAAAGTTAAAATTTCGTCTAGAAATTAGAAAAAGAAAAAATCTAATTTTTCTGGCAACCCTGATAGGTAATTTAATTTACAAAAAAATGTAATTTATAGAATTACTTACTAAGAAAAAAGCTTTTTTCATTTAGTATTAATTTTCTTTTTAGGTTTATGTACTATCTGATGGAGAATGTTTATATCAAGGAGCAGTTCATCAATTAGTTCCGTATTTAGACAGCGTTAAACTTCCTTGTCCAATGTATCACAATCCAGCTGATTATGGTAAAAATATTAATCTAATTAAAAATTAAATAAATATTAGAAAAATTATAATAGAAGAATAAATTTCTCATGTTACAAGATACTTTTTTCAGTAATTGAACTGGCTTGTAATGAATACGGAGAAGACAAAGTAGAATCTATGATTTGTGCAACACAAAATGGAAAAAGTTTACAGTGGTTCGACAAGTCGCTCAATTTATTAGATTTAAGGGCACTGAGAGGTATTTTTTCGGAATATTTTTAATTGTATTTCTTTTTTTGTTAAACAACGAATTCGTTATTTGAATTCGTTTTCGAATTTTTAAAAAAAATTTCTTTACCTAATTTAGCCGCATTTCCGGAGAAAGAGGATCGTAAGAACGAAAAGAGTATTATAGCTTCGAGTCCGAAGAAAAAGTCGGAAGAAAGCTTACAAGCAACATCTCAGTTACATCAATTGAAGGTTCTTCTTGGTAGAGGAATGATTAAAGTTAAAAGAGATCCGGTATGTAATTAATGAAACCACTTTTATTAAAAGTAACCTATTTTTTAAATTATTCTCGTCAAAGAATATTATTTTTGTCTAGAAACAATTTTTTTCTACTTAAAAAAAAAAAATTTGAATATTAAAACACTTATTATTAAATTTATTTTCAGACCTTGACGCATTTGAGAATAATTGTAAATATTTGTACGGGACTTATGCTTGGATCTCTCTTCATTAAAGCAGGAAATGATGGGAAACGTGTAATTGACAATTATAATCTTCTTTTTGGTATTCTTATGCATCACATGATGACCACAATGATGTTGACTATTTTAACATGTAAATTAAATTTTTATTTTAATTTAAAATTTTCTTATTGCTTATTCAAAAATGTAATTTTTAAATTTATTTTCAGTTCCTACGGAAATGAGTATTTTGCAAAAGGAACACTTTAATCGGTGGTACAGTCTGAAGGCTTTCTACGTTTCTGTGAATATAATTGATATCCCAGTCTCAGTACTTTGTTGTACGATATTTTCCTTTATTGTCTATTTTATGTCTGCTCAACCTCCTGACGTGACAAGATTTTCCATGTTTTTCACAATTAGTTTATTGGTATCTTTCGTTGCCCAGAGTTTTGGTCTTATGATTGGAGCAGTATTTAATGTAGTAGTAAGTCTGCTTGTCAATAAGTGATTTTTTGGAATTTAAACAAATGTTCAGGGCTCGAACTAAGTCCGTCCAAAAATTTTAATACAATTCTTGTCAAAATTTCAATTATTTTCAAAAATGTTCCTCAATTCAATGATTTTCAATATCTAAGTATTTTAATAAAATTTTCCAAAAGAATTCAATTATTTAAAAGAATTTTAATGAAATTCTACGCAAATATTTAATTATTTTCTTAAAATAATAAAAATTTCACAGGAATTCAATTATGTACAAATTTTTTTAGAAATTTCTTCGCAATAATTCAATTATTTTCATAAATAATAAAATTTCTACAAGATTCAATTATTCTCGTAAATAATAAAATTCTTTTTAGGAATTCAATTATTTTGATAAATAATAAAACTCATTGCAAAATTTCAATTAAAATTTAATACAAATTTAATCAAATTCCTTGAAAAATGTAATTAATCTTAAAAATTTTATTAAAATTCGTCAAATGAATTCAGTTATTTTAAAAATTCTTTATGAGAATTAAAATTTAAGAAACATTTAAATATTCAATAAATTATTTATTTTTATATTCAAATAATTGAATTCTAGTAGAATTTTATAATAAAAAATTTATTTAAAAATTAATTTCAGTTAAAATTTTAGATAATAATTGATTATTAAAAACAGTGCGTGATTTTTTAGAAATATTTGAATTTTAAAATTAGTCTTTTTAAAAAAGTTTAATTCAATTTTTTTAATATTATTTGAAGCTTTTATTTTCTAATATAAATTTAATTGAATATTGTGCCAATAGATTTGAAATTTTTTAAAGTACTTTTTCGAAAATTATTGAAAATAATTGATTTAAAGAAGAATTTTAGTTAAAAATTCTTGAAAATAATAATTGAATTGAAATGATGAAAATAATTTTGAAGAAGTACAATATTCTTATAATATAAAAGAATGATTTCATCACTCGGTCATCTTTAATTGTTACAAAACATGGAGAAATCGATCACTCCGAGTCGAAGACTCGGAGTTATTGATATCTTCATGTTTTATAGTTATGAAAAAATTGAATTTATAGTTTTAGTAAAATGTTCTCTTATTTGACTCGGGCTGGTTATATTTTTGTCAGTAATTTTTCATTTTTGGTCCGTAAAGACCGTATTAAATACTTTCACTGGTTCGAGCCCTGAATGTTTAATTTGAACTTTTTAAGGGTGATGTTTAAAATAGAATTTTAATGAAAATACGATTTTCAGAATGGAACTTTCTTGGGACCGACTATTTCTGTACCAATGATGATGTTTGCTGGTTTTGGTGTTACTCTACGTGATATGCCCGGTTTTTTGAAATGGGGCACTTATGTCAGTTATCTGCGATATGGACTGGAAGGGTGAGTTAAATTATTTTTTAAAAATACATATTAGATTTTAATAAAAATCGCTAAATTGATGGTACATGAAAAAGTACAAAAAATGGCTTCTTTTTAAATAATATAGGACATAGATATAGTTTAGGAATTTAATATTAAGTTAAAAATAATAAGAATGTTAATTTGATATCAGGTACATAAATGCAATTTATGGACTGAACCGAAAGACACTTGCCTGTAAAGACTACTGCCATTATAAATATCCAAGAAAATTTTTAAATGAAATTGCCATGAGAGACGATCAATTTTGGAATGATGTAATTGCTCTCATTGTGATACTCTTCATTACTCGTTTTCTAGCATACGTTCTCCTGCGATGGAAACTTATGGCAGCGAGATAAAAAAAAAAAAAAAGAAAGAGCATTTTATTCCATTGGAAACAAAATACTCGAATAATTGAATTCGTTCAGTTGAAACTTATGTATTCGACAGTTTTCTACAATTATTTAATTTAGATCTCGTTTTTCTGTATTTCATATTGAAAATTTTGAGATCAACTTAAAAGACTTATTTCAGAATTAATAATTAATAATAGAAAAAAGTAAAAAAAAAATTTGCTAAGTCTTTTAAAATCAAGTTATGTTATAATTTTAGAGTCAGTATATTTTAATGGTTATTTATTTTGCGTAATTATATTTTAGACTTTAAAAAAAGGTTGGTAAAGAGATATTTAAGTGATAAAGCAACTTTTTGTACGTTTATGTATATATATCAATGATAAAATATTTCCTATTTAAGTAAATCTTAAGAAATCGTTGAACCTTCCGTTTATATGTTTTTTTCATACATTTCATTAGTTCAACATTAAATTTATCACTCATTCATGAAGCGTATAAAATTCTCAAAAATGTTCAAATTTTATTTATTTTAGCAAAAATATTTAATTTCACGTAAAAAAATATACATTTTTCTGACTGGCATAAATTTTGATTCGTATAAAAATTCTATTTGGCAGCGATATACAATTTCCATCTCAGCACAAAATAAATAGTAAAATGAAGAACAACAGTCCATGCAATTAAAGCTAAATTAGTAGTTAAATACGTTACAGAAGGCATATTTAATTGAGATAAAATTCTTCCGGGTGTGATACACATCTCGACAGTGCAGTTAAAAATCCGACGATTTGATCCATAAATCGCTTGAAGTATTCCTTCAAAAGCGTATCTGAAAATTTTTTAAACATTAAATTTCTATTCCTTTTTTCAAACGTTTTAAACATAAATAATTATTAATAAAACGAATTTACCTGAAGTAACTCAATTCAGATATAAAACGAAAATAATATGGCATTTCGCTAAATTTCAAGAAAAATCCAGAAAAAAGAAACATCGGAATATTCAGTGCAGGAATTAAAAACATTCCAATCTGTAAGGAGAAAATATTTATTAAATTATTAAAAATAATTAAAATATTAAATATACGACTGAATGAAATTTTAGAAATGAAAAATATAAGTGTAATACATCAGTATTGAAAGCTGCTCCCGTAACAATTCCCATAGATTGTGCGAGAATAGTGAATAGGACACAAATAATCCAACTTTGAACGAATCTCGTCACTTCACAGGGTTGTCCGGTTAAGTAATAAACAATTAATAAAAGACTAGTAGGACAAAGTATCTAAAATTAGAATTCGAATTAAAATTAAAATTAGATTTAATAATAATTAGAAGTAAAAAATATTAAAAATAATTAAAAATTACGTTGAAGAACAAAAAGAATTACAATAGGGAATATTTTACCTGCAAAGGAAGATCTGAAACAACTTTAGAAATATAGTACACGTGCAGTGAATACCAGTTATTTGAATTTTCCCTGACGAAAACTGCAGTCTCTGTAGGAACTTAATTTGCAAAAGAGAAATCTATAAATAAATTTGGTATTTGGCGAATTTTTTTTTTTTATTTGGAAAATTATGTAGTAGTATTTTTTCTTTCTTACACATTTGAACAGCCGGCATCGAATTTGCAAAAAAGAGGAAAAGTAAGATGAAAAATATGCAAGCAATATTGCTTTGTATTTTGGTAGACACCTCACCAAATTTGTAAAATACTATTCCCAATAAAAGTGCTACAACTAAATGAGTAGTGTAACGCAATTTTGTCAACGTCTGAAAATATATTCCATTTATTAAAATAAAAGAATGTGGTCCTTGGGGAGCAATTATAAATTACTCACATTATCTCGTCGTATACAAATGAAGGAACGTCTTAATAATACTTTTAATTGGACCCAATTGGAAACTGCGTACCTCCTCGATTCCACATTAGAGTCTTTTTCGTTTTCCAAATTTTTAAATATGAACAACTTTCTATTTTCATCTAATTAGTGAATTAAATTGATGAATTAAATTAGAGATTTAAATTGAGAAATTTTATTCGAGAATTAAATTAAGAAATTAAATTCGAGAATTAAAAAAGAGTGTTTTCTTAAAATTGAGGCTCCAAATCTTAAAAGGGCACTTTCACCATGTAAAGTCTATGGGGAAAGTGCCCTTTTAAGATCCGGAGTCTCAATTGAAATATTTAATTTCTTTGATATTTTTAAACACAAAAAAAGTATCTTACTATTTTTGTTGTTTTTTACAGTCTCATCATAGAATATATTTTCTCTTTCTTTATTCGTATGAAGTTTTTCTAAAATTGACAAGTCACCGGCTCTTCTCTCTGTTATCACTTCCAGGACTGAAAAAAATTTACTCGTGAAATTTAAATAAGAAATAAAAGTGTGAAAAATAAAAGTATTATTTATTAGAAAAATTATTTTACCAAATTCTGCGATATTGTAAAAATTAGGACAGATAAATCCAGCTTCACTAAAAGTATCGACAATATTGTCCCGAGGACCACAATAGTAGCATTTTCCTTGACCAAGAATGATAATATCGTCAAATAGCGAAAATAATTGACTACTCGGCTGATGAATAGAACAAATAATTGTACACCCTGTTTGTGCCAAGGAGTGTAACAATTCAATTACCTGCAATTAATATAAGCAATGTTTGCATTTAATTTTTCATTCAGTACTTGGTAATATGAAAAGTATTTTTTAATTATAGAAATGTAAATTTTTATAATTTTATTTTATTATTTTTTGCATTACACGATTCTCCAAATTTTAGTTATATCGGCGTATTCATTTATTTTTTCTTTGAAAATTCCATAGAATTATTTTTATGGTTCCTTTTTGTAAGGAATTCAATTGTCATTAAAAATCTACAAATTTTGAGGAAAAACAAAAATTCAAAAGAGGTACAAATATTTTCTGACTCATTTTATTTTATGTCCATTAAATTCCTCACATAAAATTACCATAAAATATTTTATATAATATTTAAATTATTTTCTTGATGTAGTTAAAAGTATGGGCAAACTCACGCCTTATCATAGTTGAAATTTAATTATTTTCGAATAAGTTTTTCCAATTTTTGAATAAATAAAAAAATAATTTCGTCTTTGAAATTTATTACAATCTTTATAAATAATTTTTTCTTTGAATTCAAAATTATTTTTAAAGATTGTAATAAATTTCTTCTAATTAAAATTTTTATTTCAATACAATTTGACAAAATTTTCATTGACTTGAAAATATTTCAATGAACTATTTTCGGAAATTCAATTATCTTGAAATTTTGTATTATTGCGGACAAAAAAAGTGATCCAAGGTTTATTAATTGAATGTGCGCAATAAACTTGACATTCAATATTCATGAGGTTCATTGCTGATGATTATGTAGTTATTGCACAGCAAGTGTATTCAACATGCACTTAGAATTATTATTTTTGCTTTTTACGTTTAAAAAAAAAATAAATATGTATTAATCGATTAGATTTTTTTGAATAATTATTTATGTACTATTGATTATTGAAAATTGAAAATTGAAATACCAACGAAATAATTAAAAATAAAAATTTTTTTTCTTAATAAATTACCAAATGTTCAATTTGGGAAACACACTTAAATTTAAGTGCACATACCTGTTTTGATGAAACACTATCAAGACCACTCGTTGGTTCATCTAAAAGTAGTACTGAAGGACTTGTAATGACTTCAAGCCCAATAGATAATCGTTTTTTTTCTCCGCCACTTAGTCTTTGTACTATTGAGTTCCAGCATTCATTCAAATTAAGTTTATTAACAATCTCGTTTACCTTAAATATTCAATATTCAATTTAGTTGTGTTCATAAAAATATTGTTCTTACTATTATTTTTCTTATTATTATTATTATTTTTATTATTATTATAATAAATTTATAGTATACATTTTTTATTTTATAGTATTTTTTTATTTATAGTATAAATTACAAAATAATTAATTACAAATTATTACAAAAATATTTTCCAATTCAGAAATCAGTCAGTTTTCCATCATAAAATTAGCTAAATTTCATCTAATCTTCAAAGAGAAAAAATTTTCTCTTTAAGGTCATGTTATTCAGTGGTCACGTGTTCCCATAGTAAAGTATATGGAGCACGTGACCACTGAATAACATGACCTTAATGGAAAATTTGTTCTAAATTCTCTCTAAATAAAATTTAATAATTAATTAAAATAATAATTATAATATAATTATTACAATATTATTATATTGTAAGGATATTATAATTATAATATAATAATTAATAAAATAATCAATTAGTACTAATACTAATACACTAAAATAAAAATTTGCATATACTAACTATCAATTCTCGAGCGCGTGCATCGTAGGTATTGTTTAACTTTAATTCCGCAGCGATTAAAAGAGTTTCCTTTACGGTGAGAAGTGGCATTAATGCGAATTCTTGAGGAATATAGCAACAATGTTTTTGCAAAGTTTGATATGATATTTTCATTCCATTCACGATTATACAACCTTGAGATTCTATTTTTTTTCGTCCTGCTAAAATATTTAGCAAACTCGTTTTTCCTGCACCAGAGGGTCCTAAAATTGCCGTCAATCTTCCTGGCAGAAAACGTCCCGAAACTTCTCTGAGAATATCCTTAAAATTTCCTGTAAAAACAATAAATTACTCAAAAATTTCTTATAATTTACGTCTTTGTAAATTATTTTTACTATTTACGTCTCAAATCTAAATAAATGAAATTCAATTGTTGAATATTTACTTTTGAATGTTTATTTCTGAATTTAAATTTTTGAATTTTCGTTTGTGAACTTTCGTATATTATTTTTTATATTATTCTTTTATTAGTTATATTAATTTTTTATTTTTTACATTATTCTTTTATTTGCAATATTATTTTTCATACGATTTTTGTCAACAAACCTTTTTTACACTCGACACTGTATTTTAAATTAACAAATTCAATGCTCATTTGTTTATTTCCATCGGAATTTTCATTATTTTCAGTTAATAATTTTTGATAGGGAGCTAAATCAACTTCACATTGTTCCGTTTTTAATGCTTCATCTGAATTCTCAGGACTTTGATCCATATTGCAATTATCTCTTTAACTCACCACTGTCTTAAATAATAATTGGGAGCAAAAAAAAAGTAGTTTTTAATTTTTTTTAATAAATGTTTTTTATTTTTAATATTCACTGCATTTTAGAAAAGAGAGAAAACACATTTTCATTTGATTTCACAAGTTGAACTTTAAAAATTCAAAGTGAAAGTCTCGCACTGTCTCTTTTATAATTCTACTATTGCAACGAGGAATTGACTCGTCGAGAATCAACCGCTTACTGATAGATAGCATAATTTTATCTTAGTATAAAATGGAGTAGAGAAAAATATATATATATCTATATATAAAAAAAGATTATTAACATGAGTTAAATCATTGGTCACTCTCTTGAAAAGACTTGTTATAATTTTATTTTTTTAAGCATTATGTACTTTAAAGAAAAGAAACAAAAAAAATTTAACAGATTTGTAAAAATTTAATTTCACAATTATGGAAAATTTTTGATAGTAATTGGCAAATTTTGTATCATTATTAGATATTATTTCTATTAATTTTATTATTATTATTATCATTATTGTATTATTATATTAACGAGTTAATGAAAAAGACGAAATTTGCGATAAAGAGAAAAAATTTGTTAAGAAAAAAAATAGTACAAAGAAATAAAAACAACTCTCTAAATTTGAATTAGTAAACATTGTACTAATAGGAATTAGTGACTGACTTTTTGCTTTTGAATTAGAAAATTGGACTAATAAACAGTCATTTCTGCTAATTTATTTATAATTTTTATGAATTATAATAAACGTGACTAATAAATAGTAATTTCTACTAATTTATTTGTAATTTTTTTTACTTATTGTAATTTATTATAATTAGCGGAAATGACTATTTATTAGTCAAATTTTTCTAATTAAAAAGCAAAAACTCAGTCACTAATTCGAATTAGAAAACATGTTTACCAATTCAGATTTAGTGAGCACACAATTGAGTATAAAGAAGAATAAAATGTTTTATTAAGAAAAAGTTAGGTACAATGAATCGTGAACCTCTCCGTAGGCAAAATTATTCATCCCTCAAAATGTCTTTTATGCAGAAAATACAAAAAATTCGTCAACATCTTCATTTATATAAACTTTACAATGTTATTTAATAAATAACATTTTATAATTCAATTTTAAACATATTATATTAAGCTTATCACATTTTAACGATAAAAACGTTGTTTCAGCCTCAATCTCAATATTATGAAGGCACAAGTATCGAGTATAATGTAAATTAAAATCAAAATGGCAATGCTGTACCAATAATCTGAATATCTCATTCCAACTGCTTTTAAAAGTTGTTTTGGATGAGAAAAATGGCAATAATCTGAGGTGCAACGCATCTTTGGTCTGTCGTATCTAAAGAGAAAATAAAAACAGTTAATAGTTGGATTTTTTTTAAATTTCGTATATTTGTTATAAAGTAGTAATTATTATTTACCCATAAATGGCAACCATAACTCCTTCGAAACCGTATTTTAAAAAAGAAATATGAAACAACCATTGTAAAAATGGTTGAGCGTCATTCATGTGGACAAAAAAACCACTGAATATTGTAAAAGGCATTATGAACAGTGGTCCAAAAATTACTCCATTCTGTAAGGAAATTATAATAATTATTTATAATTTTTTTAAACAATGATGATAATAAAAGTTCATGTCACTTTTAATCTAATTAGTTCAAATTTTCATTAATTACAATTTTGAGAATAAATTTTTACTGTATTTAACTATTTTTTTTACTGTTTTTTACTATTTTTTCAAGAAAAAATTATTTGGTTTTCTATAATTTAGCGCTATTAATAGTGATATTTTTTAATGTTTAAAGATTACATTTTTGTTTAAAAAATGTTATAAAATTTCTGTAATTTTCATAATTAAGAATCTGAAATATTTTAATTCTTGCATAGAATTTTATTAAAATCTTCGAAAGCATTTAGGTACTTGCATTTTTTTTATAAGAATTTTATATATTCACATTTACGACAATAATGAAATTTCTTCCAGAAATTTTATTATTAAAAATTTTAATTTTTTCAATGAATTTTATTAAAGTTTATGAGAAAATAATTGAATTATTTTCAATAATTTTATTAAAGTTTTTATAAATAATTGAATTTCTAGTAAGAATTTTATTATTTCTGAAAATAATTGAATTCTTGTGAAGAATATTATTATTAACGACAACAATTAAATTCTTAAGCAAAATTTTATTACATTTTTTGAAAATTTTTTTGTTTCACACAATAAGTGAATTCCTTCAAGGAATTTTATTAAAATTTATGAAAATAATTGAATTCTTGCGAAGAATTTTATTAGAACTATACTGAAAATAATTGAATTCTTGGAAAGATTTTTATGAAAATTTTTAAAAATAATTGACTTCCTGATAAGAATTTTCTTACTTATAAAAATAATTGAATTTTTCCAATGAATTATGTTGAAATTTTTAAAATAGTTTAATTTTTTAGAAATTTATGAAAATTTTCGAAAATAATTGAATTCCTCCTAAGAATTTTATTATTTATTCAAATAATTGAATTCTTTCGAAAAATTTAATTTCTATTAAGATTGTATTGAAAATAATTGAATTCTATCAAGGAATTTTATTAAGATTTATGAAAATAATTGAATTTTAACTAAATCAATTAAAATTAACGCCTAAGCTAATTGGATACTTAGATAAATACCTGTAGTTTCATTGCTATTCCAACAATAAGACCAATTTTTTGTGCAACGAGACTGATGGCAATACATATAAAAATATAAAGGGCCAGCCTCTTCACTTCATTTACTTGGCCACTCATATAATAAACTATTAAAGTATAAATAATTGTTGCTATAATTTGTATCGGGAGGTCTGCCAATTTGTTAGCCAAATAAAATGAATGAAGTTTATACCAACGATTAAAATGCTCTCTTGTTAAAACTGGTACTTCCAAAGGAACTGTAAAGAAAAGTACAAATTAATTTTATAAAAATCACAATTTCGACCATTTTTATATTATTAAAATTTGAATTTTTACATAATTATAAATTAATCAAGCTGTAATTAATAAAAAAATTTAATTAATTACATACAGATTAATATTCACAGAAGCCTAATATAAATTTTTATTAATATTAATTATATTTTATCATTATTTTATTATTTTATTGTTAAACAATATTATTTAATTACATATTAATATTATAATAATTTTTGATTATATCAATATTAATTATATTAATATTATTTTTATAATAAAAATAGAATAATCTAAAATGATATTTGTATAAAATTGAAATTCGCTTCTATTAAATTGAGATAAGAGTGAAAGTTTGAAATCTAGAATAATAATTATTGAAAGCATTATATTTACATGTTATGAGTGTTGCACTAAATGCACTATACATGAGGAACATGACATTAAAGAAAAGCAAATTGTAATTATCCAATGCGTAAGTGGCGTCCTCGCCAATATTGAAGAAAATAATCCCAACCAAAATTGCAATTATAAAGTGCATTGAAAGTCGCATAAAAGTCAGAACCTGTTAAAGAAACAATTTTTTTCAATTAAGTAAATTAGTCTTTAAAATTTTTTTTATTAATATTAATTATCAATTAGTTTAATTAATTAATTAAATAATTAATAATTAATTCATTAGGTGGTGATTTTTGTATAAAATTTTCAATTACCCTATCTCTAGAAAGTCGAATGAAATTTTGTCTGAGTAAAATGCACAATTGCATCCAAAATCCAGTTGCATGATTTGATCCATTGATTTTATTTTTCATAAATATGGCAGGAGTTGGAAGATTTGGTGAAACTATTGGTGTCATAATATTCTCATTAATTAGTTGTTCTATTTTACATAAATCGTCTTCTGTTGGCGATCGCCAAGATTTACTTTTACCATTTTCTATCGAGTTTACTAACTTTAATAAATGATCGCCATAATCTCCGTTGCATATTTCTAGTACTGAATAAAAGGAAATATTAATTAGATTTAATAAATATTTTCAAACGTTGATTATAATTATTGAAACTCACTAAAATCCGCTGGATTATGATATGTCGGACAATTTAATTGAAATGAAGCTAGAAAATTAACTAAATTTTTTGTTCCGCCAGTATAAAGGCATTTTCCTTGTGACACTACGTAAAGATGATCGATCATGTCAAAAAGAGTTGCACTTGGTTGATGTATTGTACAAATTACTGTTCTTCCTTCACGTGCCAACATTTTTAAAAAAGCCAAACACTGCTTTGATGATACACTGTCCAAGCCACTGAAAATTTCATTTATAATTAATTCATAATTAATTATAAAAAATGATTGATTTTTAAAAAGTAGGAAGAAAAAAATCCAATACCTTGTTGGCTCATCAAAGAACATAATCGGCGGATTATTCACTAGCTCTAAAGCAATTACCAGTCTTTTTCTCTGTCCACCACTGAGTTTGTCAGTACGAGTTTTTCGACATTTCGAAAGACCCATTGCAACTAAAATTTGATCAACCTATAAAAAAGAAAACCTATTAGAGAGAAAACATTAAAGCCATTAAAGGGGGTTCTATTTTTTCTCAATAGAAATATGGATTTAGAAATAGAAAAATAATAAAATTAAAAAAAAAAATGTATTTAGAAATAACAAAAAATAAAATAGAGGAAGAAACGGATTTAAAAATTGGAAAATAATAAATTAAAGGAAGAAATGGATTTGAAAATAAAAAATAATAATTATAATAAAATCTACAACGTCCGAATGGCTTTAATAATAAGACAAAATTTTATTTATTTTAAAAATTAGACAAAAAATAGTAAAATAGAGAAAGAAGTTGATTTAAAAATTAGAAAATAATAATATAAAGGAAGAAATAAATTTGGAAATAAAAAATATTAAAATATAGGAAGAAATGGATTTAGAAGTAAATAATATTAAAACAAAAAGAAGAAATGGATTTGAAAACAGAAAAATAATAGAATGAAGGAAGAAATCGGAAATAGAAAAATAATGAAATAAAGGAAAATATGGATTTAGAAATGAAAAAATAATATAATATAGACAGAAATGGTTTAAAAAATACTAAAATAAACAAAAAAATCTACTTAAATACTTAAAATAAAAAAAAATAATTTTTTATCTACATATTAATAACAATGAATTAAAATATTACTCTGATTAAATGGAAAAATATCTACAGACTAATTTATTTCCTTACAGTGTGCTTCTTTTCCGAAGCTGAAGTATTAAGTTTCAAATTTGCAGCACAGTCCATTGCTTCCTGAACAGTTAATAGAAGTTGAAGATTGTCATCTTGCATAATGTAAGCTGATGATCTTCTGAAGGATGCTAAATCACGATTCTCTCCATTAACTATTATATTTCCAGTTACTGATGATGTCCTGTCAAAAGAAAGAAAAAATATCTATTTCAAAATAAACTCTTTCCTTTTTCAAAAAATAGGGGGTGAAAAATTTTTCGAAAAATTAAAAATTATTTTTTTAAATTTTACAAATTTTTATAGAAAAATTATCAAAGCTTTTCATACGTGAATCCAGCTAAAATATCCATCATTGTCGATTTTCCCGCTCCAGATGGACCTATAATTGCTGTCAGCTCCCCCGATCTAAAATCTCCGGAAATATCGAATAGTAATTGTTTTCTTTCTGTAAAAAAAATGCAAAAATTATTAAAAATATTTCATTTATTTAATTTTTTTTTATTATTATTTATTATTTAAACTACCTATTAAAACTTATTAAAACAATTTTTTACAAAAATCTCTTTTACGTTTTTGATAAAAAAAAATGTGCTAAGCATTTTTTTGTACCAAAATATATAAAAATTTTAATAGAAAAATTTCTTTTCGTCTAAATCGTTAATTATATAAACGTTGTGAAATTCACCAACATTTAAGCATTAGAAAATAAGTGATTGGAAAGATTTTTACCATTATTATTTAAATTATTTATTTATTTATAAATTTCTCTGGTCGTTGGCTTTTGATATCGCAAAACTTTCAATAAGTTGATACGAACAATGCGGATTTATGTATAACAATTAAAAACTCGTCTTAATGTTCTGCTTTTAATTCTCAATAAGTAAACGAATAATAAATTTTATTCAATTTTATTTATTATTCTTTTTATCAATGTACCTATAATTTAATATTTATTATTATTTATATCTTATTTTGTTTACATGTAACATTAGGCCTGAAGCCTATTTTTATTTATTATTATTTAGAATTTAATTTATTAATTAATTTACTAATAATAATAATAATAATAATAATAATAATAACAACAAACACATAAAATGCATTCGATATTTAAAAAAAATTGATGAACATTTTATTTGAAGGAAAATTCAAGAGTTTTTTTGCAAAAATGTTGCAATTAATTTTTGCAATAAAAAGGAAAGAGGAAAAAAAGATGATTTATGAGAAAATGTTAAAAATACAAATTTAATTTCTAAAATATATAAGTCTTGTGTCACATTTTGCAGTGAGAGTGTAAATTCTTGTCGATCTCTTAAATACATAAAGTAGATAATATAATCATTGAATTTTTGTGATGTTCACATCATTGTATATATACGTTAAAGATAAGTAAAAATCTTTTCATCAAATTCACAAAAAAGAGGGATATTTTATTTATCAGTGAATTAATATAAATATTCTTTTCACTCAATTTACACATTTAATTCTCATTTTCATCTTGACACTCTATACATGTATTATATTCTTATCGTTCAGAAATGTTTTATCTCAACTAACAAATTCTTTCTAAATCTGAAAAACATCTTCCGTCATTGATTTAATAATTGCTAAAAAAATATTCTTGTTGATATTTACAAAAAAATCTAGTTTTATTTTCAAAATTCTACATTTATTCTCAAAATTCTACTTTTTATTCTCAAAATTCTAGTTTCACTTCATCCAATTTTATTGCTATATTCAAAATGATCTATCTTCACATAATTAATTTCACCAAAATCCAGTTTTAGGAAAAAAGATTTTACAGAAAAACTCGCACGTGTATGAATTCAAAAAGAAAAAAAAAAGAAAAATAAAATGCAAAAGAATTCTGCAAAAAATCAACTGAAATTCCACTTTAATATTATTATGAATGTTATATGTGTACGCATCTTCACATATTTATGTGTGTGCATGAATAATAAACCAAACCTCTGAATCACAATCGTTTTAATGAAGCAAAAGCAATATTTAAAAAAACATAAATAAAAATTACCAGGAAAATACTTCATTTTAATAAATTAAATATTAATAACATATGAAATATTAAAAAGAAAATTAAATTCTAAAAAAGTGGTTGAAAAAAATTTACAAAGAAATAAAAGTCGAAAAGAATGTGAAATAATTTTTCTGTTGTATTTTTTTTATCACTATTATCATGGAGACAAAGTTTAAAGATTTAACTATATATCGAAAGTTGGTAGATAATAGTTGGATATAGAAAATTAATAACCAACTAATTATTCTTTAGATTTTGATAATATGGGGATAAGATATCGAAATAGAAGAAAAACATTTTGTTCCTTATCGAGAGAAGATATCTCAAATATTTTACATTTCTGCGCGAAGAAAATTTCAATTATTTCTTTTTTTTCATTTTTTTAAGTCTCTTATTAATTAATTAGAAATAATACCTAAAATATATTATTATTATTATATTATATTAACATAATAATAATTTCAATTCCAATTAAAATAAGAGAATTTTTTTGAAATAAGTAGAAAAAGAAAAAAGAAAGAAAGGAATAATTCGTCTATTAATATAATAATAATAATAATAATAATAATAATAATAATAATAATAATAATAATAATAATAATAATAATAATAAATTATTACTGAGGTGCAATTAATATCAAATTAATTAAAAATTACTTAAAGTAATTATTCATAAAACACGTGGATATTAAATTTATTTGGTTCATTATTTTCGTGTATTGTAAAAAAAGATATCATACTTTTCGATAAAATATTAGTCCGAACACTGTAGGAGATATTGTTGAAAACCAAATTAATGGATTTATTCGATTGATTTGATCCAGCATCATTGAATGTATCATGTTTTTTAATTTGGCTTAAATTTATCTTGAGATTCCTCGATTTTTGGCACACTTCAGTCATTGTTGAAAATTTAATAATTTTTTATCATTTTTTGCACAAATATCCAAATGCAAAAGCATGCATTTCGCGTTCTTCATAAATACGCATTTAATTGTGAATGCTCATACACATATGTACCATTGTTCTATTTTCATCTCAACACACTACTTATTTAATCACAAAACAAATTTTCTCACTTTGTATATTATAATGACAGTTGTAGGATAAAAAATTGAAAAACAATTAAAATATCACTTTTTTTGAACCGTATTTATAGGAACTTGTTAAATATTCTCCTCAGATATTTTAAGGCACATATTGAACTCTTGTAGTTGTCTTGAAGGTTTTTATTTGTTGTTGAAAGAAAAGATATTGTGGATGAAAGGAAATATTTTTTTGATAATATTAAAAAGTTGGAAAAATTAAATTAGGAGGAGAAGAATTAAATTTATATTTTAAAATATAATTTCGAAGTTGTTAAGGAATTTTTAGAGTGGAATTAGATTGTCTAATAACATTAATTTATGTGTATAGTCAATATAGAGAGTGGTGAGCGTCCGACTCATTCCGCCTACGAAGCTACACTGAGCAAGTAACACTCGACACATTCAATCGTAAAAATAGAATGAAGAAATGAAGATTAGGTATTTCGTTTTTAATTATAAAAAAAAAAGAAACAAAACATTCTTTGTCTTTTCGCTTATTAGTATTTTATTTTCCGTTTTACATAGTTCACTTTGTGGTTTTTGATTTTAAGCATTCTTGCTTACGTATTATTTTTCTTGCTTACCTTCATCTTCTTTCTACTGCCATACGAAACATTATTTCAACATCTACACAAAAGTATTCCTTTTAAGACTGTAATGAGTAAAAAAAATTTATTTCTTTTTTTTATCAAGTAGACTGCAGTGAAAAAAATTATTTCTTTTTTATCAAGTAGACAATGAATAAATAAAGAAGAAATTTTTTTTTATTTATCAAATAGACTGTAATAAATAAAAAAATAAAGAAATTATTTGATTATGTTTTTTTCTATTCCAATTAAAATAAGAAAATTCTCTGCAAAATAAGTAGAAAAAGAAAATAATTTGTCTATTAAATTCATTTTTCAAAAAAAAAAATGTTCAATGAAAGTGAAAAAAAGTATGTCACAAAAGGAATTTTGAATAGGAAAACACAGAGCATAAAAATTACGCACAACTTTCTCAAACTGTCAGTTTCATATTTTTGCATTTTATTATTTTTATTGATTATTAATGACATTTTTAAACAATTTAAAAATAATAGTTGTAAAAATCTTATAAGCAAAGAAGGATAAGATACAGTGAATATAAAGATAAGATATAAACATTTTGTTTCCTCTTTCCTTTTTTGTAATTTTTGTCCTTGTTCGCTTCGGTTTTTTTGTTTCTTTAAACAATCAAAGTCAAATATAAAAGAATTAGAAAATTTTACCTATAATTTATTGCCATTAAAAATTACTTCCATCATTTATGCAAAAAACTCGTCAATTTATCATTTTTTTTTTAAATAAATTTATACGAAAATTTATCGATTTGTAAAAGCATTTTTTAAACAATTAAAATACATTGTATTGAGATAATCACAAGTCTCTTATCATTATACTTTCATATCTTAAAAAAATGTCTTATTGTTTAGTAGATATTGTAAAATTTACGTTAGCACAGCTTTTCCAGTGCACATTTTGAGAATGAATTTGAATTAAATTCCAAAGGAATTAAAAAGGCATTAAATCATAATGAAAAAGAAATAAAAATTAAGATAATTAGGATAATTAAAATAATTATACAAATTATGTAAAAATTACACGTTAAGAAAAAGAAGCAAAAAGTTCAACTAAACTAGAAAAGTAAAGTAAAGAGAAAGATAAAAAAGTTGAACAAAAACATGTTTTTTAAAGAAGAAAATAAAACTTTGAAACAAAGTTCTTTTCTATATAATAGCACCTACGGAATGATTAACTGACATACATGTATGCAAAATATAATCATATTTCCTCAAATCTTAAGATTATTTTTTTCAATTAATTATTTAATTAATAAATTATTTAACTATATAGCTATCAATTAATGTCTTTATTAAATAAATTATAAATAAAGACGTTAGTCTTTATTTATATAATTTATTTAATTTAATTTATTTTATAAAGATACTAGCACAAATAACGCGCGCTAAAACTCGCGTGAAGTTTCTTGTTTCACTTTTAACATATATATGTCGTAGGCAATTAGAAGAATCAGCCAATTAGCTAAACGCCTAGGCGATTAGCTAAGTGGCGGCCAGTAGACAAATATGCTTGGAAATTATTTGTATTTGTCTACTGGCCTAACAAAATTCGCCATTTAGCTAACTGGCTAGGCAGTTGTCTAATCGCCTAACACGTTTTAGGCGAATAGAAAATATACATCATCCAATGCATGTAAGATTAAAGAAATATTTCACTTTCTCATTTATTATTTTATTGTAATATATATTTATACATGTTTGAACTAAACGAAATGTCACTTTCATCAAAATTATATTGACATAAGTTTTTAAAAATTTTCGCAATTGAAAAAGGAAAATATTAATTTATACTAAAATAAAATTAAATTTATTTCATAAATTCATAATTTTTGAATTCTGGTTTTTCATTTTATAGTTTTGTTTATGTTTCTCTTTTCAAAATTATTTATTCTTTGTTTTCGTAGATATATTGTTTACTTTTGCTATATTTAATAACTCGTATATTAGATTTAATAAATTAGCATTATTAGTATTTTCTGCACAGCCGTTGAAAGTAGATGTATATTGACATCTTTATATTATATATTTACTTTTAAAAAATATTTGACAAAGTGCTTTATACTTATTCGAATAAAAAATGAGTGAGTGCAGTGTAAACAGTGAAGAATTTATCGAAAAATTAAAATCATTTTATTCCAATCAAAAAAGTAATAGAAGTGTATGGAATAAAAGTCGTTTGGAAACTGTGATAGAAAGTTTAAAACATTTTGAAGGATCGGAGTCGAAGAAAAGTTGTTCATTTTTTATTCATTCATTTTTTATTCGAATAAGTATAAAGCACTTTGTCAAATATTTTTTAAAAGTAAATATATAATATAAAGATGTCAATATACATCTACTTTCAACGGCTGTGCAGAAAATACTAATAATGCTAATTTATTAAATCTAATATACGAGTTATTAAATATAGCAAAAGTAAACAATATATCTACGGAAACAAAGAATAAATAATTTTGAAAAGAGAAAAATAAACAAAACTATAAAATGAAAAACCAGAATTCAAAAATTATGAATTTATGAAATAAATTTAATTTTATTTTAGTATAAATTAATATTTTCCTTTTTCAATTGCGAAAATTTTTAAAAACTTATGTCAATATAATTTTGATGAAAGTGACATTTCGTTTAGTTCAAACATGTATAAATATATATTACAATAAAATAATAAATGAGAAAGTGAAATATTTCTTTAATCTTACATGCATTGGATGATGTATATTTTCTATTCGCCTAAAACGTGTTAGGCGATTAGACAACTGCCTAGCCAGTTAGCTAAATGGCGAATTTTGTTAGGCCAGTAGACAAATACAAATAATTTCCAAGCATATTTGTCTACTGGCCGCCACTTAGCTAATCGCCTAGGCGTTTAGCTAATTGGCTGATTCTTCTAATTGCCTACGACATATATATATATAACAATAATGTAATTTTTACATTACATGTCACATGAAAATTAATGAAAGCGTGAATGCCAATAAGACGATAATGAAAAATATGTTCATTACATTATTTTTGAATTATTAATTATCAAAAATAAATTACATTTAATTACAATTAATTATTTATATTTGTTATTTTGTTTCTAATAGTTTTCTAGTCAAAATTAATTAATATTATTTTCATGTCATTAACGTTCAAAAATTCAATTATTCAGAAGAATTTTACACAAAATCACTATTTTTCTAAATTTATTCAGGGAAATCAGGAAAAAGTCAGAAAATTTTGTCAAAAGTGCTGGAATAATATTCAATTTCAAGAATTCATAAGAAAATTCTGAATGATATTCTTCAGCATTGAAAAGATTTTATATATTTCAAACTCTTCCTGTTTTTAACAATAATTAGACTTTACAGATTTAAAATTGATTTTCTTAAATAATTTAATTTTTGAAAAACTATCGAGAAAAAATTATTTTTTATTAATTATTTTGGAATAATTTTTTATTTAAAAATTAAAAAAATAATTGAATTTTATGAAATTTGTATTTAAAATTTTTTTATAAATAATATAAATAAGTAGTAAATGTCACGCCCGCCAAACAAAGTATTTAATTTACTATTATTATATTATCATTACTCAAAAGAAATTCGATTATCTTTACAAAATTTCAATAAAAAATTCTTCGAAAAATTTATGAAAAATTACAAAAATGTTATCTTTTGAAATTATTACAGGTGACAGCTAAAAAAACGCGTGTGTAGTTTCTCCTAGTATTAATAGATAATTAATAATAATGCCTATTAACAATAAAAACTGGTACTTAATCACAAAAGTAATTAAAAAATTAAAAAAAATTTCGTTAAAAATTGAAATTTACAAAATATATCACTGTTTTGCTAACTTTGCATAAAATTTCATATTTGTGCCTTCAAAAAATGAATTTAAAAATGTTTTGATAAAATTCTTTATCAGACTTAAATTTTAAGAAATTTTAATTATTCAATAAATTATTTATTTTTGCATTTAAATTATTGAATTATCTAATAAAAATTTATTTAAAAATGAATTTCAGTTAAAGTTCTACATAATAATTGAATATTAAAAGCATTATCCTAGCATGAATTTTAAAAAATAATTAAATTTTAAAATGGTTCCAAATCAAATTCTTTAAAAATTTGTATTTTTCTTACTTATAACTAACAGTTCTGTAGAATTAATTATTTTTAAAAAGTTTAATTGAATTTTTTTCTGAAATTATTTGAAGTATTTATTTTTTAATTCGTATTTAGTTGAAGAATTTCTGAATAATTTAAATTTCGTAAACAAATGGATTTTAAAATTCTCAATCAAAGAACTTTTTTCAAAAATTATTAAAAATAATTTATTCCTGTGGGGAAATAATAATGATTAAAATTTATTTAGAAAAGAAGTTATTGATGTTTTCAAATAATTTTAGAATTAAAGAAATTCGTAAATAAATTTAATGGAACATTTTTTGGAGTATCTAATCATTTTTAGAGTTAATCAGAATATTCTTTAGAGTCAAGGAAGAAGTCAAAATTTTGTCAAGTAATAAAGTTTTTCATATTAAAAAAAAGAAAATATTTCACAGGTTTTACATTTGTTAATTTTCTAAAATGTTTGTTACAAAATGCTAATTTTTTAGAAACAAAGGAAATAATGAATAATATAATAATAGGTATTAATAATTTTTTTAGATTAATAAAAATATTTTTGAATTATTTGAGAAATAAAAATAATATTATTAAATTAAAAAAATAATAACAAAATAAAGAAATGTAATATTATCTATCAAAACATATAAAAAACAAAAGCATGAATTTTGTTAAAAAATCGTTATTTTATATTTTATTTCTATTTTCTATCAAAACGAATAAAAAACAAAAGAATAACCATGACTAACTCCAGGTGTGGACAGACTGGACAGAATGAATGAATGAATACGACGATTATTATAGTTAATTAATTAATTAATTGTTTTTTAATATAATTTAATTGATATAGATTATTTAATTAATTATTAGTTATTTAATTCAAACAAATTGTTCAGTGAAATTTTATTAATTTTCAGAAGCAGGTTAATGAAAACATTCATATTTGCTATGCAATTACTTTATTTCATTATATATTATATACGAAATATACAAATATAAAGAGATTTTTTAAAAAATCTTAAAGTAAAAAATAATTGACGGAAGTTTAAGATCTGTTACTCTTAAAATAATTTAATATGCAAAAAAAAGTACTAGGAAAAAACGAATATTCTACAATTACATATTTCCAAGTACAATTTAACGAATGTCTAATTTTTCCATTTCAATTTCCAAATATTTGCAAAATTCACACTTTTCCTTAAAGATTAATAAAACAATCACAAAATCGCAAAAATTTGTATTGAAGTACAGTAATCTGTACTGAACAATTATAAATTAAATATCTGTATTTTTTAACATAGTTCTTAATAAGTAAATTACGATATTTAAATAGAAAATATTTACAAAAAATAAATAATTATGTTAGGGTCATAAATATGATTCGTTTCGAGTTGAGCTAAAATAAAGAAATTAGTTTTCATATGGAAAGAAAATATGAAATGATGAACCAACCCTATTTTATACGCTCAAAATATTAATGAATCATATTTTTTAAATTAAATTAAGTAATACGTAAGTCACTTGTTATTTATCTTTCAAGGTTTAAAAAGATCTTCAATTTCTTAAAACTTTCATTTCTTTTTTCTAATGAGATTCTGAATTATAAATAGATTTCTGTATAAATTCACTTTCAGACGATATCAAAAATAATTAGTATTTGTCACTTTCACTTTCTGTTCACAATTCTTTATAATTTTTGGTTTCTTGACTTTTAACAAACTTTAAAACATTTAAAACATTACATTCTCAAATATTATAGCAAAATTATTAAGTCCGCGCTGTGATTTAAAATCTTTCGAATGCAAACTTCATAATTTGCACGAATTCTTTCCTTGAAAATTAAGTATTAAACATTTGAAAAAAGTATTTAATGTCATAAGAGTAAAAAATTTAAGACTGCTTTCAGAAATTAGTCTAAATTAAGTTATATAAATATTTCTCGCAGACAATTTGCTGTTTTATTTTTTCTAAAAAAAGCTTTCTCGTAATTAAATTCTAAAGCTGATTGCTCTTGACGAGACTAGCAGACGCTTTAAGCGAATACTGAACCACCAAATAAGTTTTTTAATTTCAACTCATCTTCTATTAAGTTTGCACCAAAGTGCACTTGCCGTGAGGAGATGCATAAGCACTCCAATTCCTATTATTAGAACCAAATTGTTGACTACATTTGTGTCGGCAATTTCCATATCACTGAGGAATTTTTGCCCCTTTTTATAATGGCAATAAGCAATTACTTCCTTTGTGTCTTCGCACTTTAGATCTTTTCGATTGAAACCGTAAATTGAAACCAATAAACTGTGAAATCCGGCTCTAAAGTAGGAAATGTGGAAGATCCAACGAAAGACTTTTGGCGTATCCATATAACGGATGCAAAATCCAAAGACCGAGAAGAGAACAGCAATAATTGGCCCAGCGAAAACTGCGATCTGAAATTAAAAATTTAATTACTTAGATTAATTGTATTGATTATATGGATATTAATATTAATTAATTATATTAATTAATACTACAAATTTGATTTGCAATGGTAAATAAATTACGTACTCGTACGGGAGTTGTCGCTCCGATGAAAAAGCCCCAGGCCTGTGCAGTTAAACTTGCAGCAATACTCAGGAGCATAAAATAAACAATTCGGTGTGTTTCCACAGGTTGACCCGTCAACCAGTAACTAACAGACAAATACATTAGGGCACAAGCTGCTTGAAATGGTATTTCAATCAGGAGCAAACTAATATAATACGGAGCGAGTCGATACCATCGATTAAAGTGTTCTCTAGTCAATATTTGCATCTCTAGTGGAACTGAAACAAAAATTATTCAATAATTTTAATAAATCGCATATATAGTTGAAATCTGTTTTTATAAAAGACGATTATCTAAATTTAAACCTTAATCACATTATTGATGACATTCTTAAAATAATTACATTTCCAGACAATGTATATCATTCAAGAATTCAATTATGATAAGCATCATTGTCAAATAATAATGAAAAACAATTATTTACAATAAGAATAATAATAATTTTATAAATAAACTGTTACTATGATACAGTCATTAATTTCTTTTTTCATAATCATTAAATCTATGGTTTGACAAAACAATGTTAAAAAAAACATGAGTAAAATTCACGTTTATCATCGACGACTGGAAGAAAAAAAACAGTTTTTACTCAAAAAATAATATTTTACGTTTACAAATTTTTTTTAACAATCTTTTTTGACCAACAGATCAAGAAACGTGTAAAAAAAATTTTTAAGACAAAAATTTAAATAGAAAATTATTTTTTCTTCTAAATAATTAATTGAAGGCTTCGCACTCATATACCAACCAACTTTTTACTTTTTTTTACGATTAGCTACTATTTGAATACTTTTTTCAAATTTGTGGCACTAAAAACTACTTTTTTCTTTGCTTTTTTTTTAAATTTTCACTACTTTAAATCTGCTAATAATTGAAAAAATTTTAATAAAATTCTTCTTAGAAACAATTCAAAACAATTTAAAAAAATTTTTTTAAATTATTAAATTTTCAATAATTTTTGGGAAATCTTTCCGAAGAATTCAATTATTTTCGAATAAATAATGAAATTCTTTGCTGGAATTCAAATACTTTCAATATCTACTATTTTAATAAAATTTCTCAAAAGAATTCAATTATTAAAAAAAAAAAAAATTAATGAAATTCAAAGCAACAACTCATTATTTTCATGAATAATAAAATTTTTACAGAAATTCAATTATTTGAAATACAGTTTTCAAGAAAAATTTTCGAAAGAAATCAATTATTTAAAATATTTCAATAAAATTCTTTGAATTATTGTTATAAATAATATCTTCAAAAGAATTCAATTATTTCTAAAATTTTAGTTCAATGAATTGAATTATTTTCATTACAATTTTAATTAAATTCCTCGAAAAAAAATAATTATTTCTAAAAATTTTGATAAAATTCTTGTGAAAAATTAAATTATTCTCAGGACATTTTAAATTAAGTTATTCAATAAAATTTGATTATTTTCCAAACTTGGATTAAAATTCTTTGCAAGAATTCAATTATTATTTGCATAAATAATAAAATTCTTAGCAGGAATTCAATTATTCTTAAAAAATTTAATAAAATTCGTTGCGAAATTCAATTATTTTCATAAATAGTTTAGAAGATTTTAATTATTTTTAATACAATTCTAATTAAATTTTGTCAAAAAAAATGAATTATTTTTTAAAATTTTGATAAATTTCTTTTGAAAAATTTAATTTTTCTCAGTTTAATTTAAGTTAAGTTATTCAATAAAATTTGATTATTTTACAAATTATAATAAAATTCTTCTCAAGAAGTCAATTATTTTCAATAATAATAAAATTTTTTTGTAATACAGTCGGGTCCCCATACTGTTACATTTCCAGAAATTTCCCACTCCTCCAGACTCAGCTCTGTTATGTGCTCAAAGTATGCTACTGCGCACCTTTCAGGAACGTAAATATATAAACCTCAAGTTTGGCCTAGAAGTATATGCCCCCTTTTCTTTGGGCTTAAGAATACGGCCCTGAAAATTGGTGACGTCACCTAACACTTCTGAATTTGGAGGTTATGCAAAAACATAACACTACTGAGGACATAACAGTTTGGAATTCTCCTTGCCTGGAGATGATCAGAAGTTTTTTTAATGAATGTTTTATTCAGTCCACTTTCCCGACGTCATGGAGGTCGACTTTGGTTCGATTTATTCCAAAACCAGAAGGTAAAGGATTTCGACCCATATCACTGACCTCGGCATTGGGAAAGTTGATGGAACGAATGGTTAACACACGATTAGAGCATTATGTGGAACGTCAGGCCCTTATCCCTGACCATCAATATGGCTTCCGCAAAGAGAGATCTGCTCTTGATTGCGTGACCTTCCTAACTGCAGACATACTCCACAATTTCACACAAAAAAAGAACACGGTGACGGTGGCTCTAGACATCAAGGGGGCATTTAATGCCCTCCTGCCGTCAGCGGTCATGAGTCAGCTGAGAGATTCGGGGGTACCTGCCAGAATACGTAACTTTGTATCATTTATGATTACTGAGAGGGTACTCTATTTCGGGAGAGAATCCTCTGCCCCTCGAGTCTGTGGGGTTGGAGTGCCACAGGGAGGAGTTTTATCCCCTTTATTATTCAACCTGGCTTTGAGAGAGATAAAACAAATTATTGGAGAGGATGTGCAAATTCTGCAATTTGCAGATGACATCTTATTGTACGCCGCAAACGAAAATCACAATGAAGCACAATCTCAAATCGAGGATGCTATTGATAGGCTAATCCCTTGGCTATCAGATCTTGGCTTCAGCGTCGCCACAGGGAAAAGCCAAATGTGTATATTTTCGAGAGGTGCGAATGACCTCTCTTCAGAGAAAATAAGGGTTGGAAATAACCAAATAACGAACTCCAATAGTATAATATATTTGGGAGTCATCATGGACCATAAACTGGACTGGCATGAGCACATCGATAATTTGGTGCTGAGAGCCAACAAGTCACTAAGTATTATGCGAACACTGGCAAAGGTGACCTACGGAGCCCACCCAGAGTCAATGCTGGTGGTATACAGGGGCCTTACAAGATCTCTGCTTGAATGGGCCTCCATACTCTTTGCTAGCGCCGGTCGATGCAGACTAATTAGATTAGATCGTATCCAGTTTAGTGCCCTCAGGATTGCTCTAGGATGTATGAGGACAACCCCAATCCCGATACTTTTGTCGGAAGCGGGGGAACCTACACTTGAGTGTAGAAGGTCTCTGCTCCTGAATAGAAACTCTATTAGAATCTCTAGTTGGATGAGCAACCCTCTGCTACGCAGACTAGAGGACTTGTCACTCGAAATCGCAGAAACAAAACAGACGCCCAAATATTTATATAATTTTCCTCCATTAAAATACCTGAAACCGGTGGAAGATCTGTCATCCACTACCATCAGACCTCTAAAACCGGCATACTATGATAGAGACTGGGCGGAGCTAATAATGGATGTCGACAACATCATGGATAAAGAAACGGGCTATGATGTAAGATCAGCTGAAAACCCCCGAGAAGCTTTCCATAATGTTGTTAAAAACAAATACGGACACAATACTCTAATCTATACAGATGGATCATATGCGGAAATTGGCGGAAGGGCGTCTTCGAGTCTCTATATTCCTCAGACACAATTCAGACAGGGTAACAGACTGAATGGGTGTTTGTCGCCTATAATGGCGGAGCTGAGTGGTATACACTCGGCTCTAAAACACTCCATTGAGGAGGACATTATACACCCTTTAATCATCACAGACTCTATGAAGTCGATGCATGTAATCAGAGATAGATTGAGAGACTCTGAGTCCAGAGTACTAGTCCACGAGATCGCTTCAATGATCTTACAGTTGATACATCTCCAAAAAGATATTAAAATGCTCTGGATTCCATCACACTCAAACATACCGGGAAATGAGGAAGCCGACAGGTTAGCAAAACTGGCCCTAAGCTTTCCGGCAGGAAGAAAAGCCTTCTTCTCAAAAGAAGACCTAAAAAACCTTATAAACAACGATCATATATCGACAATCAAACACGCGTGGCCATTTTATCCGGAAGCAAAAACCAGACAAAAATATTTTAACTATATCACTGCTAAATCTGAAAGACCCTGGTTCTCAAGCTATGATATACCAAGACGAAACATTAATCTGATCACGAGACTCAGAACGGGACATGTCTGTGTGGGGGAGTTTTTTTCCAGACTAGGCTGGAACATTGCACCTACATGCAGATGTGGATATGAGACGAGCTCGGTTCTGCATTATGTTAACGATTGTCCCTTGTTTTCTGAGGGAAGAGTCAAATTCATTGAATTTTTCTACAACAAATTCAAAACTAGAACGGTGAATCCCCCAGAATGGAACTTCCTAATATACAACCCAACTATGGAATCTGTCACGGAAATTGGTGACCTCCTGTTGAGGGATGATATAGTTATTTAAATTAAATCCGGAAACCGATCTGAAGGTAGTCTGCTATAAGCAAGACTAATTTAGAAGTCGCACAAATTTTTTCTAATTATTTTTATTTTTTTGTTGTTTTTATTTTGTTTTTTGTTTTTTTATTTTTTTCTTTTCTTTTTACTAATTCTGATAAACGAATTAGTTGTATAATGTCAACAACCTCAGAGTTTCTTTAATATTTCAATCGGAACTTGAGTAGAAAACAGAGACATATATGCCTCTCAAAAAAATTTAATTTTGATATTTTAATTTGGAGGAGAAGAGAAGGAATTTCACTTCTCAATTCTCTTATTATGAATAGGATTAAGAGGAACAATGGAAGTATAATAATTATCAATTACAAAATCGAGTTTGTCCAAAATGTACAAATTTAAAAAAAAAAAAAAAAAAAAAAAAAATTATATTGGCCGAAAGCACAGATATATCCATGAAATGCAAAAAGATTAGCACATGTAAATATTTAGGCAATAGGAAAAGGAAAAGAGAAATATATAATAAATAATAAATACGAATGATAGGAAGAAAAAAAAAAAAAAAAAAAAAAAAAAATTCAAATTATGGTGACTGATTGTATAGGGAATGCTAGTAAAAGTCCCCCAAACCTATCCTACCACAACAATCCTAATAAAAGCACTCTCAAAAAGCACTACACAAATTGATGTATAACACACATACAGTTAAATCAATTGGAACAATATATACAAATCAAAATAATTAAAAAGTCAAGCTAAGAAAGATATTCTAAAAATATATAAAATAATAAGATATTAATTACCATTGTATGCCAACAGACATTTTTTAAATAATTTTTTTTCCCTACACAACGGAGAGGAAGGCAACGCCACCTAGTGTCAAACTCCTAAACCTCTCCACCACTGCAAACAGCTGTCATCTAATAAGACTCACAAGTGGAACCTCAAATAAGAATAATACATTACATGGTATAATATACTACTGGAATTGGCCTGAGTAATCGAAGCCAGAAATTAAGAAGAAGAAGAAGAAGAAGAAGAACAGTTTGGAATCTAACAGTATGGGGACCTGACTGTAATTCAATTTTTTTTTAAATTGTTATTAAATTCTTTACAGAAATTCAATTATTTTCAAAAATTTTAAGAAAATTCTTCACAAGAATTAAATTATTGTTGTAAAAAATTGAATTCTTCGCACGAATTAAATTATTGTCATAATTAATAAAATTCTTAACAAGAATCCAATTATTTTCAAGTAATTCAGAAGATTTCAATTATTTTTAATAAAATTTTAAATAAATTCCTCGAAAAATGTAATTATTTTCAAAAATTTTTATAAATTTCTTCATAAGTATCAGTTTTAAGAAATCATCAATTATTTATTTTTGTATTTAAATAATTGAATTCTAGTAGAATTTTCTAATAAGAATTGATTAAAAAATGAATTTCAGTTAAAATTTTAGATTATAATCTAATTTTTGAAGAATCCTAACTAAAATTTTAGAAAATATTGAATTTCATAAAAATTTAGAATTGAAGTTATTGCAAGGATACGAAGAAAAGTGAATATTTTGTATGGAAATCAGAGAAATACAGAATTAAATTTTTGTGATTTTTGTGAATCGACTGAAACGAATTTTTTAGTCGTCATATTTAATTTTTCGATAGCTACTATTTTAGTATTTTTATCAGTCTTCAATCTACTTTTTGCTACTTTTTTTTAGAAATAATTATTGGGTGCACACCCTGTAATTATAAACGTTGTAAATTTTATCAACATTAAAAAAATATATAGAATTAACGCGTTAGTGAAATTAACAATGTTTATAATCAACGATTGAGATGAGAAAATAATTTTCTATTTAAATTTTGTATATATTTTTGTAAAACAAAATTAAAAAATGTTTTGCATAGTTTTTTGATCAATAAATTAAAAAAAAATAGCTTTCTTCCTTTCGCCATAAAAAATATTTTTTATTCTTTCAATCATTGATCATAAACATTGTGAACTTTACCGACATGAATTTACAGCAATAAATTTCATAGAACGAAATAATAAATTTCATAGATCGAAATAATAAATTTCATAGATCGAAATACTTACAAGCAAGGGTAACGGCCATTTTTCCCGTGTAAACAATTAATAAAAGTGATCCGTAAAGATAGACATAATTAGCAAAAACTCCATTCGCTCGAAAACCACTTCCCCTGTAGAGATATCCAAAAATTACACCAATCAGCAAATGACAAAGAAGACGAATGACCATTAAAGTGTAATCCCTCTTTAAAGAGATCAATTGCCTTTTATAGAGTAAGTAACATTGAGCCAAAAATCCAGCAGGCGGAGGTGCTTTTTCATTTGAAACACAATCGTCCAAATCTAGAATAAAATTATTACATTTCACAATTATGTAAATTTTTTTCAAAAAAAAAAAAAAAAAAAAAAAAAAATAGAACAAAAAATATGTAAAACTAATTACCATCGATACTCGATTTTATTGCTGGCAACGTGTGGTCCTCATTTGGTATACTTTCAATTTTTTCTATTAATTTTTCTATTGTGACTCCGTACTCCCCAATCGCAACTTCCAACACTAAAATATAAAAACAATTATTACCATCTAAATTTTTATTCTATTATATTTTATTAATTAAAGGAAAGGATTTAGATTTTATTTATAAATATTTTTAAATTGATATTTTATGAATCGAATATTTGAGAAAATTATGCGAGTAAAGAGAGTAAATAATGAGTTGATATTAGATATTTGCTTCTTAATGACCTTCACCTCTTTCAAAAACTATTTCGCTTAAAGATGCTGCTTTTATGGAATTAAATTAGATAAAATTTCTAGGGCATTGGAGCATCCAAATGTTTCTTAAGGAACCTGATTTATTAATAAATTATCTTGTTTCACATATCCTGTACTATCAACTAGGGTAAATGTATGGAAAATTATGTCAATTAAACCGCGTAATCGTAATTGGAGAGAGATTACAAAAAAAGTCTCATTACATTACGTCATTATCATTCACTTTGCAATATATAAAAATAATGGGATATTTAGTTCATCTCTATTTATGAATAAAATTGTATCATTATCTCGAGAATAATACTTATTGTCTCTTCAACTTTGATACAGAAAATATTAAATCACAATATAAACAAAGAAAATGTCATTAGTATGACACACTTTCAGAAATGATTCTTAAATGAATGTCATTAAATATATCAGAAGAATGGATTAAGAAATATATTTTATTATAAAAAATAAGAAAAAATAATTAAAGAAGAAAAAAAGTGAATGAAACGTACAAAAATCTGCTGGATTGTGATAAGGTGGACAGTCGGCTCCGATTGATGATAAATGTGGTACTAGTGATTGTATAGATCCTCTATATATACAGTGACCTTCGGCAACCGCGTAAAGTTGGTCAAACATTTCGAAGAGCAGAGCACTAGGTTGATGAATCGTACACACTACAGTTCGTCTTTCCACTCTTGCCAATCGTTGCAAGAGAGCAATGCACTGGCTACAGGAAGCAGAATCCAAGCCTGAAAATATCGAAAATTTCTTAATATCTATAAACATGTAGATTATCATTTTAAATATTTACAGTTTCAACATTACTGTGCGAATTTTAGAAATTGGCAAGAAAACTAGAAAATGTTACGCGCGAATCGTGGTATTTAATTTCTTTAATTTTTTGCAAATATGCAAATTTGTTTTTATTTTTCAATATCTACTTCAATTTTTGAATAAGTAACAAAATTTTCACAAGCTCACTTATTAACTAATTAACTTATTATTATTTCTTATTTTCAAAAATTTTAATAAAATCCTTCCCAGGAATTCAATTATTTTCAATACAATTTTCATAAAATTATTCGAAACAATTTAAATATTTTCATAATTATAATAAAATTCCTTAAAAGAATTCAATTATGAGGCATTTTACGTGAAATGTCCTAAGTTGAAATTTCAACTTCTTGAAAAAAATTGAAACTCGGAGAATTTGTTGTTCTATCAAGTAGAAATGTGACCCAAAAAATATTTTTGATTTTTTCGAAAAATTGGAGGGGGTAGAGGGGGGTCAATTTGACCAATTTTGCCAACACCGGCTACTTTGTGAATTTTTTCTGAACATACTTGTAATGGGAAAAATTTTTTAGAATATCTTTCTGAAAGGTTTTTTCGTCCTCTTTCCAATGGTGAATTTTATTTTTTAATATTTTAAAAATTTACCCTAGTTTTTGATAATTAATATTTAATTTTCAATTTCCCAAAAATCGGTCCGTTTTTTGAAAATAAATTATTGCAAACGAAAGCTGAGGTTTTTTCCTATCGGCATGTAAATTTTCAGAATGCCCTTTTTTTTTTGTTTTTGAGTTATTAAATTTCAAAGAATGAATTGCGTCCTGGGCGCCTCGTCTCACGCCGGTTGCCACGCGGCTCAGTGCAACCGCGACGCAGCGCGCCGCAATTTATTCTTTGAAATCTAATAACTCAAAAACAAAAAAAAGGGCATTCTGAAAATTTACATGCCGATAGGAAAAAACCTCAGCTTTCGTTTGCAATAATTTATTTAAAAAAAACGAACCGATTTTTGGGAAATTGAAAATTAAATATTAATTATCAAAAATTAGGGTAAATTTTTAAAATATTAAGAAATAAAATACACTACCGGTCAAAATTGAGAGACCACCCATTTTCAGGCGATTGTAAAACGTTTTAAAACACAAAATGTATTAAAACTAAAATTATTTTCTTTTTATTTTTTGAAAGATGATAAAATTTTGAAAAGAACAAGATCTTTTAGAAGTCATTTGGCCAATATTATATTTAGATATTTTTAAAATTACTCATTTTCAATGTTTCACAAAAATTTGAATAACTTCTAAAATAATGGAAGCTTTTTGATGATCCTAGGCTTATTTTAAAGGTCATTTGCTACACTATAAGAATTATTTATAGGCATTAAAGTATAATTTTTTTCTTAGAAAATGCAGACCTTCAAACTTAGACCAAAAAAATTCAAAAAATTTGGTACAATTTTTCTGTACTAAAAACTATTCTAGAAAATATATAAAACATCATATGGTGTAGAGTTTTCAAGAAAATTTAATAAAAAAAATACGTTTGAATTTTAAAAATTATTTTTCTGTTAATAAGATTGTTTCAAATTTTTTGAATTTTTTTGGTCCAAGTTTGATGGCCTGCATTTTCTAAGAAAAAAATTATACGTTAATGCATATAAGTAATTCTTGTAGTGTAGCAAATGACCTTTAAAATAAGCCTAAGATCATTAAAAAGCGTTCATTATTTTAGAAGTTATTCAAATTTTTGTAAAACATTGAAAATGACGATTTTTTAAAAATATCTAAATAAATTATTGGCCAAACGATTTCTGAAAGATGTTGTTCTATTCAAAATGTTATCATCTTTTAAAACATAAAAGGAAAAAAATTTTAGTTTCAATAAATTTTATGTTTTAAAACGATTTTCATTCGCCTGAAAATGGGTGGTCTCTCAATTTTGACCGGTAGTGTACACCATTGGAAAGAGGACGAAAAAACCTTTCAGAAACATATTCTAAAAAATTTTTCCCATTACAAGTATGTTCAGAAAAAATTCACAAAGTAGCCGGTGTTAGCAAAATTGGTCAAATTAAATCCCCTCTACCCCCTCCAAATTTTCGAAAAAATCAAAAATATTTTTTGTGGCACATTTCTACTTGATAGAACAACAAATTCCCTGAGTTTCAATTTTTTTTCAAGAAGTTGAAATTTCAACTTAGGACATTTCACGTAAAATGCCTCTTATGTTCAAAAATTTGGATGAAATTCGTTCAAAGAATTTAATTAAAATTTAATTTAATCAAATTCCTCAAAAAATTCATTTATAAAAATTTTGATAAAATTCTTTAAAGAAATTCAATTATTTTCAGTACAATTTACAGTAAATTCCTAGATGAAATTTGATTATTTCCCAAAATTGGATTAAAATTCTTCGCAAGAAGTCAATTATTTTCATAAATAATCAAATTTTTTTGCAAGAATTTAGTTGTAATAAAAAATTGTAATAAATTATTTTTAAAAATAAATTTTTTTTTTCAAGAATTCAGTTTCTTTTAAAAAATTGTAATAAAATTCTTCGAAGGAATTCAATTATTTTCAAAAATTGTAATAAATTTTTTGTCATGAATTAAATATTATTGTAGGTAAATAAAAAAAATTCTTCGCAAGAATTTAATTATTTTCATAAATAATAAAGTTCTTAACAGGAATTCAATTATTTTTAATACCATTTTAAAAAGAATCCTTAAGACTTCAAATTTTTTTAAAAAATTTTAAACTTTCATAAAAAATTTAATTATTTAAAAAATTTTAACAAACGTCTTTTGAATAATTTAAATAATTTTAGTATAATTTCAGTTAAATTCCTCGACAAAATTGAATTATTTTACAAAATTGTAATAAAATTCTTCGCAAGAATTTAATTTATTTTTAAAATTTCTAATAAAATTCTTCACAGGAATTCAATTGTTTTATAAAAAATTGTAATGAAATTTTTGGTTAAGTATTCAATTATTTATTATTACTTTCAGAAATAATAAAATTCTTACAAGCAATTCAATTATTTAAAAAAATGTTAACAGAATTATTAAAAAAAATTTATTTATTTTCAGAAATTTTGATAAAGCTCTTGCTAAGAATTAAATTAATTATAAATAATTAAATTTCTCAAAAGAAAGAAAAGAATTGAATTATTTTCAAGAAATTTTGATACAATTCTTTATAAGAATTTAATTATTTAAAAAAATTTTGATGCAATTTTTTATAACAATATTATTCAATTACTTTCAATTTAATTTTAACTACATTTCTCGAAAGAACTATTTTTAGTGTGCCTAAAATTGAAATTTTTGCTCAAAAGAATTAAATTTTTCTTCTAAATAATTGAATTTGTAATTTTACAAATTATATTATTTTTATAAATAATAAAATTCTCCGCAGGTATTCAGTTATTTTCAATACAATTTTAATAAAATTTTTCGATAGAATTGAATTATTTGCAGGACAATTTTAATTCATTTCCTTGAAAGAATTTAATTATTTTCAAAAGTTTCAATAAAATTCTTCTTAACAATTCAATTATTTTCAGTACAATTTAAATTAAATTTGAATTTTTATAAATTTTATTTTTTATTGTTATTATTTTCATAAATAATTGAAATTGCAGAAGAATTTAATTATTTTTAATACCAGTTTCATAAAATTTCTGGAAAGAATTCAATTCTTTTTAAAAATTTTCATAAAGTTCTTTATAAAAATTTAATTATTTTCAATACATTTTATTTAAATTTCTTGAAAGAATTCAATTATTCTCAAAAATAATTTTTTTCAGAGGAATGAAATTATTATCAATAAAATTTCTTTATAGAATTAATTTTTTTTCGAAATTATTAATAAAATTGCTTTAAAGAATTCAGTCATTTTAAAAAATTTAATAAAACTCTTTAGAAGATATCAATTATTTTCACTACAATTTAAAATAATTCTACTTTATAAAATTCAGTCTGACAAAATTCGATCGACTGAAAATTCGAAACACAGTAAAAAAAACGTACCAGTTGTAGGTTCATCAAGAAATAATACTGATGGATTGCTGAGTAGCTCTATAGCAACATCAAGTCTCTTTTTTTGTCCACCCGATAATCGACCGCATAAGGTATCATAGCAATAACCAAGTCCAAGAATTTCAAGAAGCTCCAAAACCTGTAAGAAAAATTCAGAATTACTTTCTGTCTTTAACTTATAAACATATCTTTAAAAATGAAAGTGTTGAAATGTTTCCATTAACCCCATGAATGTGTACGATGCACGTAAAATATGTGCCATAAAAAAAACCTGTCCAGAGAATTGACGATATTGCATACGAATCGTAAAATAAATTAAAAAAAAAAGAAACAAATTTAAAATAAACTTAGTCTTATCATTGAAAATGAAATTTAGATCAAGATCTTTTTCAACTTTATTTGAAAATGAAAAAGTAATTTTTTCCTACGAAATTCTAATCTTAATTTTTACAATGAAGATGATGATTTACAGTATAAGTAGAAAATATTTTATATCCGAGAATTATTATAATGCAATATCAGAAAGTCTAAGTCATCAAAAAAATTAATAATTTCAAATCGATCAAATTTTCCATTTATAAAATGAAAATTAATGATCATTGAAATATACACGTGGAGTAAAAGATTGTGTTGTAAAATTTTTGCATAATTAAGAATGTTTAAATCTATAATTTTTATTTTATGAGGGTCATACTATCAAGTGCAGTGTTATTATTATTATTATTAACGACGTATAAAATAAAACAAGAATATAGTAAAATTTTGTACAATTTAACAAAACAAGTTTTCATTTGATTTTTTCCCTCTTTTATCCGTCACTTATAATTTGTATCGTATATAAAATCTTGGCATGCAATTAAAATTTACAAAAAAAAGTAAAATAATTTTTTTAAAAAAGATACAAAGTTGACTAATTTTATTTACGTTTAAGATTTATAACCAAATTGTTTTGTTTTTTCTGAGAGTTAATTTTTCTTGATTTTTACACTAGTGGGAGAATTTAACTACATTTTTTTTCTGTTGGCAGACATTTCGTCATCTTTGGCATTATATTGATAAAGTGAGAAAATCTTTCATCGAAATGTGGACATTTCAAATGCCACAGATAATTTTTGCAATATCGATTCTTTTTTTTATTGATAAAGCAAATGAAGATTTGCTTATAAAAAAATTGTTGAAAAAAAAGTATTTGGTTCAAATAACCGATTACTTGTCTATTATCCTATTTGCTTGAATCAATTTTTAATTACATAATAAATTTCTATTTCAATCTATTAAATCTTGTTTGTTGAATATTCAAATACTGAAATTATTGGTTCAAGTAAAATTTATTTCAAACCAATTTGATTGTAATAAAAATTATTTGAATCAAATAAATTTGAGAGTAGACAAGTAGTCGGTTATTTGGATTAAATAAATTTATCAGCCCTTAGAAGCTTTGTTAATAAAATAAATAAAAATATTGAATTTTTAGTTTTGAAAATCTCGTCAAAATGCAGTTTCTCGAATTACATAAAAATGTGTTAACTAACATTCGTTTAGAGGTAAAGAGCCAATAGCGAATTTTTATGTAAATACAAATTGTCTTAGGAAACATGTATCATTAAGAATGATTGATAGTAAAATATAAACAATGAAGAAATCTTTCGGAAATTGAAGCCTGAATTTTTGTTTTTACAATCATAATATGCAACAGAAAAAAAAATTAAAAAAAATGCAAAAGCCTATTTCATTTACACACCTGAGTGTGTTTGTAAGCAGAACTGATAGTGTAGCCGAGTTTGAGGTGAGCGGCAAGAGTCATGGCTTCTCCCACCGTTAGTCTCGTTCTTTGTAAAGAATCCTGTTGTATGTAGCACGATGTTCTTCTCCACCTTTCACTGTGTGGTACTCGTTTCTTTCCATTCACTAGGATTTCACCGGTAGTACCTTGAACACTGAAAAAAGGAAGAAAAAAAATTTAAATACAGATCATCAAAATCATAATCGTTGTTCTTTATTCGCCAAGAAAATTTTCCAACAGAAAAATTCCAAGAATGAAGATTTGAACTCGAGGGATCAGTAGGGTCGTGAGTTTTGTCACGTAGCCCCAGTTCATTGCACCCAATTATTATTTTGCATTTCTCTCTTCTGTATAATATTCGTAATAATTCGGTACTGACAAGACAAACGTGACAGAACTCTGAAAATTTAAAGTTATATCAGATATTACTCCAATTTTTTCCTCAAGTTTTTCTTAATTAAAGACTACAATTAAAAGAATTATTCAGAAAATTATGAAGTTGAAACACCCGCTCCGGAAATTAAATTTTAAAGTTAAATATTAAATTTTTTTGTTGAGAACCAAAATTTGCAAAAAGTAAGTTTCAGTTTCATCAAAAAATTTATTTGTCTACAATATTTCCCTTACATTGTAAATAATCGTTTGAATAAATAATACTCAAATGAGGTGAATAGTATAAAAAGTGTTTTAATTAAAAAATTGATTACAAAACTGACTTATTATGATATAATTTGAAATATCATCACATTTACAGCAGAGGAATTAATTTCAGTAATTTTCGAAAACAATAAATTGAAATGAATGTCAAATAGCTCACGTCTTGCAACTGAAATAACTTTTGACATAATGACATTCTAAATAAATATGAGACGAATACGTATTTATTCAAATTGTATACAATTTCCAACAACTAAATACTTTTTTCCCCATTATCAGATATAACTTTATATGCAATTTTACCTTATATGCTTTATAAAATGTCAAAGAAAATATGAAATAAAAGTTCCATTCCATAGGAATGTTTTTATATTCTCTCGTGTTCAGTGAACATTATATAAAACAATAATCCTTATAACAACGGAAATTACTCATAATTTTAAATTTATACTATACTTAGATTTTACAAACTATTTTTCTTTCCATTAAACTGTCTTATCGTAATTTACCCACATGAGAATTATTTCTTTTTTAAAATGTCCATCACGTTCTTTATATTAATATTATCTCCCATCGTTTATGAGTTTTTAATTTTTCTTTCTTACAAAAATTATAATCCAGGAAATTGAATAAATTTAAGTTTACTTTTATTTTTCTAATCTTGACCTATAAGTTGACATAAATTAATATCCATTTTGAAAAATAGAGAATAAAAGGCATTTGACACTTAATTGCTGGCTATCATCATCATTAGTCATTGTCAACTTTTTCCTATAATTTTCACAATAATTAGAAAAATTTATTTTCCTTCACACACGTCTAAAGTTGAATGTAAAAATCTTATTAGACTTGCGCATCAACTTTTTAATAAAACTGGATCCAGTTATTACATTAACTATTTCATTTGATCTGCATTAGTCATTTTCTTATCAGCGATGAATAATAATGAAAAAATCGCAACTTAAACTCTATAAAAAATTTTATATCAATTTTAACACTCAATATGCTTTATAACATAGTATAAAATTTCAGCATAAACTTAGTTTCTTTTATCTAAATAATTCTTTTCCGTTTTTTCTTTCCTTTCTCGATTAAATTTTTATCCTACTTGAAAATGAAAAACAATTTTTAGCAATTATTTTAATGAAATACTTAAAAACGTGAGTGTTGAGATCTATTAAAAGACGTAACAATAAATGTGCAAATCAATTCAATCAGGTATTTAACATGGATTTTCTGATAAACTAATTACAAGTAATAAAATTTTCTTGTCTTATGTTAATTAGGATAATGCGTTTTCGAATCGATTCCTATTCATTATGTAATAAAAATATAAAAATGTGAATCACGTTTATTGCATCTCGATTGCTTTGTAAACCTATTAGGTGTTACTTGACTTCCGTCTCTTCTATTTGTAACTAATTTAAATATGTAATAAAAATATTTATAGACAAATATTTTTAAATTACTTCAACTCTGTGAATATGTTAGAAAAATCCTTTTTAATGATTCAGTATACTTTGCTTGTTTGTTTCTTTTTTTGATTATTTTCCAAATTTTTCCAATTATTTTTCAAAGACAAAAAAAAATAAATAAACATAAAAATTTCTAGAAATTGAACATAATAAATTCTAGAAATTTTTTTCTTTTTTAAAGAATGTTTCTTACGTAAATCCAGCTAGAACGTTCAAAAGTGTTGATTTTCCAGCACCGGAAGGTCCCATGATAGCTGTTAATTCGCCAGCTTTAAAATCTCCACTGACTCCATGCAGAATCTCTTTGGGCTCTGTAAGAGAAATAAAATAATTAATTTACAATATTTTTGTAAATATGTATTTTAAGCTGAATTTTTTCTCTTGTTCTAAACGTAAAATTCAAAAATAATTGAATTTTTGCGAAGAATTTTATTATTTATGGAAATAATTGAATTCCTGAGAAGAATTTTATTAATTATGAAAATAATTGAATTCCTGGGAAGAATTTTATTATTTATGAAAATAATTGAATTCTTGCGAAGAATTTTACTACATATATTTTATTCTTTATGAGAATTTATTTTTAAGAAGTAATCAATTATTTATTCAATAAATTATTTATTTTTGTATTTAAATAATTGAATTCTCGTAGAATTTTCTAATCAAAATTGATTTGAAAATTTATTTTTTTTGAAATTTTGATAATAATTGAATATTAAAAGCATTGGAGCATGAATTTTTAGAAAAAATTGAATTTTGAAAAGGTCTCAAATTAAAATCTTGTAAAATTTGCATTTTTCATACTTTTCAACTAACAATTCTGAACAATTAATTTTTTTTAAAAAGTTCTCGTCAAAATTTCAATTATTATCTTTTCAAATAATAAAATTCTTCGCAAAAATTCAATTGTTTTCAAAAATTTTAATAAAATTCTTGTCAAAATTTCAATTATCTTTATAAATAATTAAATTCTTCTCCAAAATTCAATTATTTTCAAAAATTTTTCTCAATTCAATGATTTTTAATATGTAGGGTGATGTGGGGTGATGTGAAACATGGGGGGATGTGCAACACCGCCGATTTCTGATCTACAGTTCGATATTGAACAGAGCCAAGTATTGCCATTTGTTTGTGTCCTCAGTAGCTTGTTTTTTATATAAAACTCACGAGACAGCTCGCAGCTAGGTTTACTGTACGTAAGTTGACTTAAATTTCTCGAGAAGGAAATATTTCTCGCGCTTTACATTTCTAGTCGTTTTTGGTCGTTTTGTGAAGGGTTTTAATTTATTTTATAGATAAGAATGTGCTTATTGTTGCTTTTTTAAGTGTTTTTAAATATCTTTTTATATTTTGTGTTTCCATTGCATTGAATTGCGTACAAATCATTTTTTGCAAAATATCATATTTGGGGTGATGTGCAACACTTTTTTTGGGGTGGACATAACTACTTTTTACATGCCATAACTGCGATTCACATGATGAATAAAAAATTCTTAGTTATTTTCCTTTAATTATATTTCTCATTCAGTTATAAATAAATAAAAAATTAAACAAAAAAAATTTTTTTTTTCTTTGGTGAAATCTCTACTTTTCAGAGGTCAACTATACCTCAGTAAATTTTTTTTTGGCAGATTTCGATTAGTTTGCATTAAAAAAGCCTAAAATTAATAATTAAAGAGATTTTCATCGATATTTATGCATTACATACCTGAATTTTACTGGTGTTGCACATCACCCCAACTTTTTTGGAAAATGCAAAAACAGACGTTTTTGAAAAAGCGAAAAATTTGTAGGAAAAATTTAAAATTCTGAAAATCTAATAATGCAGAAATATTCTATTATAATGCCTCTAAGTAATTCAATTTTGAAATATTTAAAAATTTAATTATTTGACATGTTTTTCGTCCAACGAAAAAAAACGTTGCACATCACCCCACATCACCCTATCTACTATTCTAATAAAATTTTCCAAAAGAATTCAATTATTTAAAAAACAATTGAATAAAATTCCACACAAACATTTAATTATTTTCAAAAAATAATAAAAATTTCACAGGAATTTCATTATATTTACAATTTTTTTTATAAATTTCTTCGCAATCATTCAATTATTTTCATAAATAATAAAATTTTTACAGGAATTCAATTATGTATTTTGGTAAATAATAAAATTTTCATTTTTTGTCCGTAAAGTCCGTATTTTGAAATACTTTCACTGGTTCGAGTCCTGCTGCGTAGAATTTTATTATAATATTTGAAAATAATTGAATTTCTAAGAAGAATTTTATTATTTATGAAAATAATTGAATTAGTCAATATGTAAGTGAATTTTTTAAAAATTCGAATTTAAAATCATTCAAAAATTGAAGTTGATATTTGAAAATAAACAAATTTTTAAAAATCTTTTAAAGATCAAAAATAAAACAAGAAATTAAAAAAATTTTATTTTTTTTTATTGTATTTTTAACTCTTTATAACTTCAGAAAACACCTCCTAAAGTATTTATAACCAATTGTAAAAAATAAAAGTAAATTTTTCAAAAAATATTCAATTAATGTAAAAAGTCATTGACAAATTAAGTAAGTCTTAAGGGGATGGTGGCGTCCAACTTTTTGTTACGACCACTAGAAACATTGGTGCTAATGTATGTAACAGTGTCTGAAATAAAAAAAATGGTGGGGGTTCAATTTGCAAAAGAATTTTAGGTAATTTATGGATGGCCTCTAACGATACATATAAGTTTAAACGCATTTTTCTCAAAATAACGTTTTCTCAAATTGCGGACAGTTTATCTCTGAATCTACTGAACCGATTTTAGTAAGGGGCCGTTCAAAAATTACGTAACGCTATTTTTCGGAAATTTGAACCCCCCCCCCCCTCCCCCCATGTAACGCAATGTTGTATACATTAGCGCCATTTTTTCTGCTGACCGTAACAAATAGCTTGACCCCCCCTCCCCCCTAAAGCGTTACGTATTTTTTGAACGGCCCCTAAATGATAACTCGTTTTGTTTGTTAGCATGTCCTGTGTGACAATTTACCAGAAAATGGTCAAAAAATTAAAAAAAAACATTTTTGCAGACTAGAAAAATATTGAAAAACATAGTGTATTTTTAAACAAATTATTGAAACATCTGCTATTTTTTTATTTTAGTCGATTTTTCATTATTGGTGGTAGATTTCTATGCAAGACACCTTCCTTTTTAAAAAGCAATTTGGATTTTTTGTTTCCGATTTGTCAATCTTGAGATAAACTGTCCGCAATTGGACAACTAACATTTTGGAGTTTCGATCTGAATGCTGTCTGCAGATTATGATATTAAATAAAAATTAAAAACAAACCATTATTTTTATACTCCAAATATGTACTAATATAGGCAAAAAAGTTTTTTAAATATTTATAATAAAAGACCTAAGAAATTTTTTTTTAAAATTTGGTCTTTTAAGAGCCTTCTAAAGTGTAGTAGTACCTTAACTATAGAGTTACGGTAAATTATATAAACCGCATTTTTTTAATAATTAAATTGATTTTTAAAATAACTCTAATAAAAGAAATTAACTAATAAACTTATTACAGCAAAATAATAATAATAATGTTAAAATTATTATTTCTCGCATTATCTATCATTTAGATAGTCACAATTAAAAAGTTGAATGATAATTCATTTATATACATATACACATAAGTATATTACAGTAAAAACCACATAATTGCGTTTTATTACACAATAAGGTAATTCCACTTGACTTAATAAATGATTCGACAGGAAATAATTAATAAAAGTTGAATGCTCAATCATTTTTTTCAAAAGCAGATGACATCTGTTTCGTGTCAAACTTAATTCTGCGAACTTTGAGCGGCGTTTCCGAAAGCATAATTGCTTTTCTAGTTAAAATGACGTAATTTTTGTTTTGCATGACCAAATGATAAGAAACTTTATTAGATGATAATAAAAATATGTAGGTACTTTGTATTAACCTTCGATTTAAAAAAAAATAGAAAGTGCGAATTCTATTTTGCAAATCCTGATCCAAATTTTTGTTATACACAAACTAAAAAAAATACACTTTCTCGAATGCAAAAAAAAAATATGTGACACCGTAATCATTTTTAGTCAATTTAAGCTATTTTGGTGGAATAATCTTAATTATGTTGAGACGATTAGAAATTGGGTCAATATTCGATTATCAATTCTACGACACCGAATCTAGAGCTTTTTCAGTAATAAATAGACATATCGCTGCACAAATGTCGATTATCAAATAGTTCAAGGACACCGAATCACAAATCCATTAAATACTTGTTACAATTAATTTAATAATAATAACTAATTTCACGAAAGCAATTAATCTACACGAGAACATATTGGTTTTTAATTATTGATATTATGATTATTTATTATTGTCGCATATTATTTTTAATGCATTTTTAACAGACAATTAAAATTTCAGACTTCAGTCTACATTTTCTCGGAAGTTAAAAGAAAAGTTGGAAAAGTTGTCTTAAGGAAAAATTACATTCTATCATTTGCTTATACTTTTTAATCATAATGAAGAAAAAATTAAAAAATTCCAATGATTAACTATATATTAGCGATGATAAGAAAAAGTTCAAGGTGAAGATTGCAGTAATTCGAAAAAGAGTTTATCTCTGTCTTCATAAGATACTTCATCAATATATTATTCATAACGATTCATCACGAGACATTTGTGAAAGTCCAATTTTCACATCGGATGCAATTTTTTGTTTATAAATAATAAAAATAATGATCAATTTCTTATATAATGCATAGATATAGTATTAGAAAGATTATTAAACATCGTTTAATGAAAAAAAGAAAAAAGTTTATAACCCATGATTAATATTTTCTGGCAAATTAAAGCCGGATATAAATTTTAATAATAATAAATAAGGAAAAATATCATGTAAATTGATTCGAGCCTTCAATTTTAATCCCCTCATTATTCAAAACGGATTATGAGGAAATTTATAATGAAATTCAGATTGTATATATTATGTGGAAAATGGCTCAATTTTCACTTGAGTTGAAAAAGAAAAAAAAAGTTTAAATATAAAATTATTTCATTTCTCATTAACCTCAGGCCACAATGTGACGATACAAGCTATTGTCTATCGTTTCCTTTGTTTCGATATGAATAATTTAGTGAATCCATAAGATGATTTCATATTTTAATTATTTTCTTTGCTTTGTAGGTTGAAAAAACGAGAAAAAAAATTTTTCCTTACATCAATATTTTTTTTTCAGAAATTTGTCATATTGTTTAAATCATTTTAAGTAAAAAAAACTCGCATTTAATTATTTCTGAAATTGCTGGTCTTCTATAAATCAATTAGAATTTTAATTTTTGAGAATTCAATTATTCAAAGAAAAAAAGACAGGTTCACAAATAAATCTAAAAACCACTGATTTGCAATGCAATTTTACGGAATTTCGATTGTTTAAAAATTTATCAATTAAATATTTAAATACGTGACCAAAAATTCAATTAATTTAAAAAATAATTTCAATAAAAATGTTGTAGAAACAAATTACTTCGGATTTTTTAATTAAAATTATTTTCCATTCAAATTTACAATTTTTGAAAATAATTGAATTTTTGCCAAGAACTTTATTAAAGATTTTTTTAAAATAATTGAATTCCTGCTACAAATTTTATTACAATTTTTAAAAATAAATTAATTCCCGTGACGAATTATTATTCTTGAATTATAATTCTTGAAAATATGTAATTTAAATCATTCGACGAATTTTACTATTTTTAAAAAGAAAATGAATTCTTGTGAAGACTTTTATTTTTTACGAAAATAATTGAATTTTTGAGAAGAACTTTATTAAAATTTTCCAAAATTATTGATTTCCTGCCAAGAATTTTATTAGGATGAAAATAATTGAATTTTGCAAAGAATTTTACTATTTAAGAAAATAATTGAATTCCTTAGAGAAATTTAATTAAACTGTATTAAAAATAATTGAATATTATTATTCTTACGAAAAATTTTTTCACAGTGTTTTAAAAATAAATTAATTTTTGTGAATACTTGTTGATTTATTTTACGACAATAATTAAATTCTTGAGAAAAATAATTGAATTGTTGATAAAAATTGTATTGCAATTCTTGAAAATAATTTAATTTAGCTATATATTTACGAGAATAATTAAGTATTAAATATAAAGAGTTGTAATTCATTAAAATTAATTAAAATAATTAAATAATTTTTATATTGTACGTAGTAAATTTTGTTAGCATTGAAAATAAAACATAAAATAAAAGTTTATTTACCAGGTTTCAATTTTCGGAGGTTCCATTGCTTGATGCTGTACCTAATATTCCGAAAGGATAAATCGACTTCCGGCCTCTTTGGGAAAGAGTGTTTCTCTTGCATAAAATAATTATTGTTTCCAGGCACGCATGTCTCATTCACGTCGCTTTGACTAGTATTATCCACCTGGCAACAGCTTAAAGATGATCGGGAAGGCGAGCAATGATTCGAATGATTCGACGTCATTCTGATGATCAAAGAAAAAAATTCAAATTCTTCAAGTTTCAAAAAAAAAAAAAAAAAAAATTATCCTCTATTCATCCTCATTCAGAAATTTGGAATTAATTCTTCTCTATGCGGGATTCTCCCCTTTTATCAATCTTGCATCTTGTCCCAGCTTCACTATACTGAAATCATAAGAGAGAAAGTTGTTTAATATTTCTGAATTCTGCAATGACCGCATTTGCAAAATTAAATAGTACTTGAGTCAATTTTTTTTTCTCTAATGAGCTGTAAATCGCTTCAACCTCAATACGTATGAATTTATTATTATATAAAAATTGTACTAATTGCGATTTCTTAATCAAAAAAATACTTGATTCAATGTTTTGTCTAACAACACCAAACCATAAAAATAAATTTTTCAATCCAACCATAAAAAACTATTTTTCTGTAAAATTCATAATTTTAATTTCATAATTTTCATTTTTCGAAATTTTCAAACTAATATTTGGGAAATACAATTTCAGTCACGTTTAAATTAAAAACTTTCTGCCAAGATTTATATATGATAATAAAAAAGAAAACAAAAAAGACGAAACGACCTCTTCACGGTTCTGAAGCATGTTTCAAGATTGAAATCTCGAAATCTCTCCACATCGAATTTTCTGACTCCTAAACCTCAATCACTCCTTTTTTTTACTTCTATTCCGCTTGCAAATATATGTAACGTTAGGAACTTTCACAACATACTTATGTCCGTTATAATTATGCAAATATTTTGGCTTAATAAGAATAATAATAATAAAAAGTTGACAGTTTTTCTCGTAAAACTATTTTTAACAATTTAATAGAACTTGTCAATAATAATTGCTTTTTTTCCCCACGGAAGTGTTTTAGAATATCTTCATTAACATATTGTTGAGACCACGTATTAGAATCGTCTATTAAAAACTGCCTACACTAAGAAAGTAAAAAAATTTTTTGCAAAACAATTGCATAACAAAAGTAGTTTTAAGGAAAAGGTCATCGACTAATGACTTCCTACTTTATACAAATTTATGAGGGTTGGGAATTTTTTTTTTTTTTTTTTTGATGATCAAGAAAAGCAAATATTATCCAAGGCAGGGTTGATGCAGGTCAGGGGAATCAGAGAATTTTATTAAAGTAAATTCAATAAATTTTGACAAAATTGTAATGAAAATAATTAAATTCTTTCGAGAAATTTTACTAAAATTGTACTGAAAATAGTTGAATTTTTTCAAGGAATTTTATTAAAATTATAATGAAAATAATTAATTACATGAAAAAACTTTATTAAAATTTTATTAATTTTTTATTTACGAGAGTAATTAAATTCTTGAGAAAAATTTTATTTAAATTCTTGAAAATAATTGAATTTCTATAAAGATTTTTATTATTTACGACACTACCTAATAATTGAATTTTTTAAAAATTTAATTAAGAAATTCCCGAATAATCGAAATTTAGTTAAATTGAATTGTAAACAGTATTTCAAAATTAATTTAGGTGAGCTTGGAATAATTGAATTCTCAACGAACTTTGTCAAAAATTATTAAAAATAATTGATTTAGAGAATTTTAGTTAAAAATCCCAGAAAATTAAATTGAAATCATGAAAATAATTTTGAAGAACTTACAGTAGCAATTTTTATAAATTATTAAATATCAAAAAGTTTGAAATTAAATTCTTGTAAAATTTGTATTCATATGGAAAAATAATACTGATTTAATATTTATTCAAAAAAGAAAATTTGATGTTTTTGAATAATTTTACATTTCAAGAAATTCGCGAATAAAAGTATTAGAATTTTTTTTTCTTCATAGTCATTTTTACAGTAAATTAGAATATTTTTTAGAGTCAGGGAAAAATTCGAAATTCTGTCTGAAAATCAGGAAAATGTCAGGGAAAATCAAAATCAAATTTTCCTTGCGTAATTTCATTAATGAAAGTCAAAATAACAATTTTCCTCTTAGAAATCGAAAATTCGATTCTTTTGTATTGTTTCAATTCTTTTCATATCTTCTCTCGCATCAAATTACAAGGTTTTCCCAGTGCGTCAGAAAAATTATTATAAATTCGCACACAAAAAAAAAATAAAAAAAGAAGTATTGAAACGTTAAACTGCAACAAGAAACATAAACTAATGTATCAATGAAAGTCAAAAGTTAATTAATTTTACTGCCAACAAGAGATGATCAATCATTTTAAATTGGAAATGGAGTTAATAAATAAAAAGTCGACAGATAAAAACAATAGTCGACAATGTGTTTTGTTTAATGTTTAACGAGCAAACTACAACGACCGATAAATCCCTAAACATTTTTTCCCCACCAAGAGAAAAATATCAACAATACAGAAGAATAAGAAAAAAAAAATTCAAGAATGAAACATTGTTTGACATTTGGCAATGAATACCATAAAATATCACTCGAGGGATTTTTTTTTTGAATGATTAATAATTTATTGTGCGAAAATAAATTAATATAATTCAATGGGTAATTATTTGTGTAAGAGCAAATATGAAACACCGTTATATGGAGCTACATTAATTTTATATAATTAAAGTCTTTCTTCCATATTATTTTCTTTTTCCCTTTTTTTCTTTCTTCATTTTCTTCCTTCTTTTTTATTTTTTCACTTCTTTATTTTCTTTCTTCTTCTTTATTCTTTTCCTTCCTTATTTTCTATCTTCTTATTGTTTCTCTTTTTTATTTTCTTCTTTTCTTATTTTTTTCCTCTTTTATTTTTTACTTTTTTATTTTTTTCCTTTTTTATTTTCTTTCTTCTTTATTTTTTCTCTTTTTTTATTTTCTTCCTCTTTCATTTTTTCCCTTTTTTATTTTCATTCTTCTTTATTTTTCCCCTTCTTTATTTCGTTCCTTTTTTATTTTCATTCTTCTTCTTTATTTTTCTCCTACTTTATTTTCTTCCTTCTTTATTTTTTATTTTCTTTCTTTTTCATTTTTTTCTTCCTTTATTTTTTTCTTTCATTATTTTTCCCCCCTTATTTTCTTTCTTCTTTTTTTTTTATTTTGTTCGATGTTTTCTAAGTGCTCTCACAAAAAAAAATTTCATTTAGGACCCTCTCCGAATTGTTACCACAGTGTTTTCCAAAGTTTCTTTTCTTTTTTTAAATTATATGTAAATGCACAACGGAAAAAAGTGTGAAGGTTATATGCAAAAAGAATAACAAAAATTGTTGATAATACAGTTCTTCATCCACAAGTATGTCAAAGTCCAAGTTCGTGGAGTTATCACTAACATTCAAGTCAAGGGCCGCAGACTGGAATCATAATCGGAGGATTTGTAGACAATGATGTATTTTGAATATAGTATTAATCAGAGAAGAGAAGAATGATTAAAGATCTGAGGAAGCTTCCAGAAAATCGACAACAAATTTTCAACTTCTTTCTTTCTTTCTTTCTTTGATATTATTTTAAACCAAAATATTCTTTTCAGTTTAGAATTCCTGCGATGATTTATTATTTACGACAATAATTGAATTCTTGAGAAAAATTTTATTACAATTTATTCTTGAAAATAATTGAATTTCTATAAAGACTTTTATTATTTACGACAGTAATTGCGAATTTCTGAAAAGAATTTAATTACAATTTTTGAAAATAATTGAATTCTTGAGAAAAAATTTATTAAAATTTTTGAAAATAATTAAATTCTTTTGAGGAATTTAATTAAAATTGTATTGAAAATAATTGAATTATTGTTTGAATAAAACTGTAGCCATTTATTACAATTTTGAAAATAATTGAATCCATTCGAAGAATTTAGTTAAAATTTTAAAAAATAATTCAATTCTTGAGAAGGTTTTTTTTATTAAAATTTTGAATATAATTAAATTGGTTTAAAGAATTTAAAGGAAATTTTTGGAAATAATACTAATAATAGTTAATTATTTAATAAGTAAAATTGTTGTGAATTTGAAATTTGAAATCATTCAAAAATTGAAGTTGATATTCGAAAATAAAAAATCTTGTATAAATTGCATAATAATAATAATAATAATAATAAATAAATTGAATAATGCGTTTCGCGCTCAAACGCACGTAGCATTTGCCAGTTAGTTAATAATAAATAGTGCTTATTACTTACATATGTAAATAAAATTTTAATGAAAATTTATAATATATTAAACAAAGTGCTTGCTCTTTTTGATAAAAAAGAATTAATAATATAATATATCTACAGTACAAAAACCATCATCCCCAAAATTTGTATACTTTCTAGAAATTTTCAAAGTCTTGCATGTATATAAAAAATAAAATCAAAGTCGATGAGTAGAGATTTGTAAATTTTGTTTTACAAAATTTAAAAATTTTAAAGTATTTAAAAAAATTAGTTAATTGATATTTATATGCCTATAATAATATAAGGACAAGATCGAGGTAAAATTTTTACATTGACCGCAATATTATGACTCTCGATTTCATTTGGTATTATATATATATGAATGCCTCGAATTAACATTTTTTTAATGCCATTTTTATGATAATTCTAATAAAATCAATGTCATGATCTGTAAATGTTGCTTTACAACTTTACTATAATACCGTTATGTAAAATTTTGCATTTAACCATCAATTTTTTATTATGCAACTAAAATTTTTGTTTTCTTAAACATTTTGCCGAGATGACTAGGCAGACGTTTCTTTTGTTTCTCTTTTTTAATTGTCTTATATAATTTTTTTTTTTTAAATTAATTTGATAAAAACGAATTATTATTATTATTAATTATTCCCAAGTTTCTTGAATTTAATTTACTGTAAAAAAGTTTATTTCGCTATTAAAATAGAAACAAATTATTATTCAATACCAAAATTGGTACTAAATTAGAACCTTTCTTTTTACAGTGCAAATAATGAATTTCTGTAAATTTAATTTTTACAAAATAATTAATGTCTTTAGATTTTATTTAATACAAAATAATTTCTTTAAATTTAATGGAATAAAAAATAATTAACTTTTTTTAATTGAAATTAATAAAAAATAATTAATTTTTTTAATTCGGTAAAAAATAAATAACTTATTTAAATTAAATTTAATAAAAAATAATTAATTTTACAAAATTAAGAAAAGTTTGAAATTATACGGAACAAAGCTGTTTGTGCAAAAATGCATTCTGCAATTTCTACGCAAATTGTAAAATAAGTGATGTACTAACGGTTTCTGAAGATAACAGACATGGTAGATAAGAAAAAAAAATACACAATGAAAAATACTGAATTGTCTAAGGGCACTCTAAGCCTAGGGTTATTAGCCCAGAGAACATGATTTTTAACAAATTTTTTTCTTATTTGCGTGAAAAATCATGTTCTCTGGACTAAAAAATTAAAAAAATTGTTTGAAAGTTGATAACAATTTTTTAAACTAAATTTTTTTTAAATATTTCTAAAATATTTAGAATGCATCTCAGGAGATTCGAATTTTTAATTTTTACATTATTCTTTAAACTTAAGAATAAAATTTTTTTTCAACGAACATAATATTCAGTCATTTGAATTTTAATAGAACAAACAAATATTTCTTTTCACAAAACAGCCTATAAATATTCTTCAGTTCAATTTAAATTTTTTAAACTTAATTTTATATACACTGTGAACGTATTAGAATTCAAGGCTCTTTCAAATTATTCATTTTCTTAAAAATTTAAAGTCTCTTGTTTCTAAAATGTTTTAATCCTTCTCTAATAATATTATTCGAAGACTATTTTTTAAAACCAAAAAAATAAACCTTTCTCTAGTGAAGTTTTTGCAAACAATTTTTTATTTCAATTTTTTAAACAGTGATAGTTAATTTCCTGTTTGCAAGTAAACTTCAAAATTTAAATTATTCAAATTCAAATTAAGTAGTTTTAATTCTGATTTTTTTTTTAAAATTATTGACAATCATCTTTGAAATATATTTAGAACAAATAAATTAAATACTTGAATTTTAAAGAATATAATAATATTAATATTTTGAATATTTATTTTTGCATCCACGTGGAGAAAGCTTTTGCTATTTAAATATATTGTGTGAAAAAAATTTTAAAAAGCAGTAAGTAAAATATTTTTGAAAATTTGATTTAACTTTAATTATTCTTTTAATTATTTTGAATCTTAAGCGTAATAATAATTCGACTGTCGAAGGCGCAATTATTTCAGGGACAAACATTTTAATTATAGATAACTATGTCAGGTTGAAGTATTGTTTAAAAAAAAGTGAACAATAATTTTCGAATATTGAATTCAAACGATAGAATAAAAGAAGTTTTATAATTTTGAGTTATTTTGAAATTTGCAAAAAAATTATTTGAATCAAATAATTGAGTCAATGAAATGGTTCAATTCATATTTACTGAAATTATTAGTTCAAATACGATTTAATTGACTGAAATAAAAATGATTTGATTCAAGTAAATATTTATTTATAGACGAGTAATTGGTTATTTTTTTTAGTGTTGAAGAATATTTTGAAGAAGTAAATCAAGTACCTGAATTTGAAATGTCACAAGGTGACTGGAACGGAAATGAATTTATTTCCCACGTTTAAATGAATATTTAAATTTCACACTGCCGGTTGAGCGCGTGGATAATGAAACTTTTGATTGAACTAAAGAGTGCAATCGAATGTCGCGGTTGATGATTGAAATTGTATGACACAACACGTACGAGCCGGTCTCCTTAAAAAGCTAAGGCAGAGGATGGCCAATGACAACTTAACTTGCGAATACTTTTAGCGTTACTGACGAGTAGTTGCCATCGTCCAAGCTTTTCTACAAGACTTCTTTGTGAAGGGGTTAGTACGCAGGTTCGTAGCGCATATGATATCGAAATTCAAATCATCATCTATATATCATCAATTCCAACATTTATAATCAGTATTATCCATCGTTATTTAACATAGATAACATATTATGACTAATTAAAAGTCTTCCAACTTCCACAAATCTCAACAAATCAATATCTTATTATTCTCGCAATTTTCTCCGAATTGGAATCTCCAATTTTTACACAGCTTGTGTATATCCAGAAAATAAAAACATCATCACTTTACATATGATCTATATATAATAATTGAGTTGTTGCGAACATTTTTTTTTATTACATACATTTTTTTTAAATAATTTATAATAATTAAATAATTTAATTGTCACGAAGTAATTTAGTAAAATTTTTGAAAATAATTGAATTCTTTCGAGAAATTAAAAAAATTGTATTCAAAATAATTGACTGTGAATTATAGAGAATAAATATATCTATACTTTTATAATATTGTAGAATTACGGTAAAATTCAATCCTAACTATAAAATTACAGTATAATTCAATTCTAAATACAGAATTACAGAGAAAACCAATTAAAATTATAAAATTACAATATAATTCAATTTCAAATTTTTGAAAATAATTCAATTATTTCGAAGAATTTAATTTAAATAGGTATATTAAAAATAATTGAATTCTTATAAAGAATTTAATTAAAATTGAATTGAAAATAATTAATTTCCTGTTAAGAATTTTGTTACTTACAAGAATAATTGAATTCTTGCGAAGAATATTATAACAATTTTCGAAAATAATTGAATGTCTGTGACGAATTTTATTATTTACAACAATAATTGAATTCCTGAGAAGAATCCAAATACATTTTTTGAAAATAATTGAATTCCTGTGAAGACTTAATATTTACAACAATAATTGAATACTTGATACAAATTTTATTACAATTTTTGAGAATTATTAAATTTAAGTAAAGACGTTTATTTAAAATTTATTATTTACAATAATTGAATTTCTGAGAAGAATTTTAATACAGTTTTTGTAGATAATTAAATTCTTAAGAGAAATTAAATTTGAATTGTACTGAAAATAATTGAATTCTTCAAAACAATTTGACAAAAATTTTTTTAAGCAATTTAAAAGTTCTTTAAAATAATTGAAATCTATCCGAAAAAATGTATTCAAATTGTAGATATTGTAAATAATTGAATTGTTTGAATTAAAATAAAAATTTTATCAGAATTTTAAAAATAATTTAATTCCTGCAGAAACTTATCCTTTTCGACAATAATTAAATTCTTGAGCAAAATTTCATTACAATATTTCAAAATAATTGAATTCCTCTGAAGAATTTTATTACCTACAATTTTTAAAAAGAAATTAAATTCTTGCGAAGAATTTTATTTCAATTTTGGAAAATAATTCATTTTTTTCGAGGAATTTAACTGAGATAATACAAAAATTAATTGAATTATTCAAAAAAATTTTATTAAAATTTTTTAAATAATTGAATTTTTTTATAGAATTTCTTGAAAATTTTTTTTAAAAATTTGAAATCCCCAAGGAATTTTCTTAAAATTGTATTAAAAATAATTGAATTCTGAATTAAAATAAAAATTTTATTACAATTTTAAAAATAATTGAATTAATTCGAAAAATTTTATTTAAATTTTAAAAAATAATTGAATATCTGCTGAGAATTTTATTATTTATGAAAATAATTGAATTTCGACAATAATTGAATTCTGGGGCAGAATATAATTATTTGAAAATAATTGAATTCCCGTGGATAATTTTTTTCTAATTTTTACAATTGAATTCTTGCTAAAAATTTTTTTTTACTGAGATAATTGAATTCTTGTAAATTACCTATTTTATTATACAATTTTTGAAAATAATTAAATTTTTTCGAGGACTGTAATTTAAATTGTTTTCAAAATAATTGAATTTTTTGAATTAAGGTTTTAAATTTTACCACTATTTCGAAAATAATTGAATTCATTCGATAAATTATATTAAATTTTAGGTACTAAAAATAATTGAATTCATTCGAAGAATTTTAATAAATATTGTATAAAAAATAATTTAATTCTTCTAAACAATTTTATCAGATTTTTTGAAAACAATTAAATTGTTTCGAAGAATTTTCTTGAATTATTTGTAATAATAGATAATAATAATAGTAATTGTTATGTAATTGCAATTAAAACCTGAACATGGAAATAAAAATATTTAAAATTAATGTAAATCTAAATTTTACATTTACATTTAAATAATTAAAAAAAAAGAGTTCAGACAACTTTTTATTCTTTGCAAACGTTTTGATATTCAAAATTAATGTAAAATTAAATATTACATTAGCAATTAAAATATTAAATAATTTGAAAAAACTGAATTGAGACGACGTTTTACTTATTTGCAAAAGTTGTGAACAAAAGTATTTTTAATTTACCACAAGTAACTTTTTTTCAAAGCCCACTATCAATTGTGAACAATTTTAAAAAATTTAATTATCGAAGAGAAACGAAGAGAAAGAGAAAGTGTGTTATTTGCAAGAAACGAATACCCTGCAAGGCACGCTTTCTTTCAAGATCATTGAACTGCTAAACTTATCCGTCCAAATGACTCAACGGGTTTGGCTATATCTATGCACATAATGCTTATTTCACAATATCTCCAAATTTTTTTTTTAATGTTTATACTTTGCAAAAAAAACACACTTTCTCTTTGACTGATTTTTTTAAAGCAATTCTTCAATTTTTTGATTGCTTGGTGTACACAGTACTCGAGATTGTTACCACACAATTGCAATTCTAATAATTTTAAAAGTCACTCAAATTTATGGATTTTAAAATAACAGTAAAATTTCAACTAAAGTGTAAATCTTGACTCAAAAAAAGAAAAAAAAATTCGGTTTATTCCTTTGAGTTAATCTGATATGAGAGTATAAAAATTTTTCTTTTTCTCAAATTCCAAGTTGAAAATTTAAAGCAGGATGGAATCTTTTTCTCATATTTTATATGCGAATTTCCTAAACGTGTGTCTTCCAAGAAGAAAGATAATATGAACATCTATGTGTCACGTTCAATTACAAACGAGAGAAAAAAAAATGTTGGAAAACGTGCCATGAGTAATTCGAGGTCAAAGATTTTTTTCTCAGATTTGACATTAAACGCTCTTGGATTGTTAATTTCTGAAAAATTTTTTTCTTTTCGAAAACTATTTTATGAATATGCTTCTAATACATATAAAATAACGTAAATTGATATTATATTTATTTAAATAAGATAAAATTGAGCAAGAACATTAAAGAATTCAAATCAACTTTTACGATAATCAATCTTACAATCATGGAAAAAAATTATTAAAAAGAAAAAAAAACATTAACCCTTTGGATTATGCAATAATGACACGAGATGAAATATTCATCAGAATGCGCTTCCACTGTCCAAATAAATTTTAATTCACTGTAATAATGAGAATGAAAAACAGAAAAAAATATCTTGTAAATTAAAAGAAAGATTATTTAGCAAATTATTTAAATTAAATTTGTCAATAAATTTTTTAATTTTCGTTTTGTCCTCGATTATTTATTTTTTGATTTAAATATTTTCTTTTTATTTGAATATTTTCTCTTTTCTTCACTGTCAATGAGTATTGATGAATGAATCACTCAATATAAAAACAAAATATCGCGCTTCGTATTTTTATGCAACTTTTCTGAACTTTGAATGAAAAGAAGCTTTTGCTTTGCTAAAGCTTTTAGCTTTTGTTGATAAACAAACAAGATTAATGCTGGAAGAAATTCAATTCGGGGAAAAATGTTTATTACTTTTATTTACTGTTAAATTTTAATGCGTTCCTTAAACCGTGCGGCATTATTTAACCTTATGATTGTTTTTTCCGGTCGTTTTTCAATAGTATAAACAATCTTTCAGAATGATCTCGTGATAAATTTTTGCACTTTTTTTTATGCAATTGTTGAAAAAAATTCTTGTTATTGTTAAATGACATTAATCAAATCGTGTATTATAATCTTACGTAATCAATTAAAATTGTCATTTGTTAAAATCTTTATCAATTTTTCTAGAATTTTTAAAATAACAATTTCAGACCTCGGATTGACTTTAAAGGGACAAAAAAATGTCGTTTTTGTCGATTCAGAGTAGAAAAAAAATTGGAAAAAGTCATTTATTATATTTAGAGTTGTCACAAGAGTGATTTTTTATTTCTTGTATTTCTTACTAAATTTATTCAAAATAAGTATTTTTACCAATTTTTAAAATAAGTATTTAAATACCTATTATTATTATTAAATATTAAAAATTGAAATTAAAAAAAATTGGTTAATGTTAAAAAAATTTATAGGGTCAGTTGGGGTAAATAGAAACAGATTTGCTAAGTTTCACCAATAACATAAAGTTTTTTCTTTTAAATTGGAATACTTTCGGTTTTTTTGTGTATTGCGTTATTATTTCACTTCCGTGGAACAATTTTATGGCGAAGTAAAAAATATAGGTATCATTAAATCGCAATAATCAACTGTTTCTATTTTCCCCTAAATTTTTCAACTTTGCAAAAATTTAGGGGTAAATAGAAACAGTTCATTATTTCTTAAAAAAATTTAAGAAAAAATCAATTTTAAGTATGGAAATGTTAAAAGACACAAAGAATTACATAAGAAATTGTGTTATTTATAAAATAATTCAAATTAATAATTAATAATGCATTACATAAGTTTAAAAATAAACCATGCCAAAAGTTGAAACACATTACACAAATAAAGGTTTTTTCTCTCTTTTTCTCTTCTATAGTGTTGTAGTTTGATAGAAATAATTTTCTCATTTATATTATATGAAATATTATTGAAATTTCTGCTGTTTCTATTTACCCCGAATTTCCAGTTTTTAGGGGTAAATAGAAACAGTCTCCTATTTTTTATTAAAGTTTGCAAAATGAAAAAATCAAAGTTGGTTTTTGTTGTAGTATTAATAAGAGATAATTATTAGTATGAATTTTTATTTTATTTTTTCCAAATGCGAGTCAAAAAAGTGAAAGGGTGTCTTCTTTGATTTTCAATTTTTTATGCAATAGGAAATATTTTTTTATATACTGCTGCTAATTGACAAACGGAAGATGGGAAAATACTTAGAACTTGTTGGGGGTGATATAAGCTTCAAGATGTAAGGCCGTATTTATTTTTAAAATTTTTTATTTAACTGAAATAACGACTGTTTCGATTTACCCCTTGTTTCTATTTACCCCATCTGACCCTAATCAACAATAAAAAATTGTTTAAACAATTTAATAATTTATGAAATTAATACTGAATGTTTGTATAATAATTACCTATTAAATTTCGGGTAAAAAACTAGAAGAAATATACTACAAATTGATTTTTTTCAATTATGTTCTTTTTTCCAAAGTTAATTAATTAATATATTATTTATTTAATAAAAGTGAAATTATATGAAATTTTTTATTTCAAGAATACTAAAATATGATTTCTAATGTACTTATAAATTTTTTGAATGTTAAAAACTTTATTTTATAGCAACATATCGATTTTTCATACTTTGTTGTAAACAAATAAATATAAATAAACAAAAATTAAAAAATCGGCATCAAGGAATCAATAGAGAATTTAGTAACGAAGATTTAAAAAAAATTTTAGTTTAATTTGAATGAAAATTTTGAGCTCTAGACTGATTTTGACACAAAAAATACATTTGGTCCCACTGTGCACCGCGCAATTCAAAGTAGATATTCCTTTTGGGAAAGACAACCCGAGCGTAGCTGTTGTTATTGCACGCTGCGGCTCAATTTTAAAAAAGTTCTTTAAGAATTTAATTATTCAAAAAAAATTCCATTTAAGAATAAATAATTAATCAATAATTAATTAAATAATTGAAGAAAATTGAATAATTTATTTCTCAAAAAACCTTTGAAAAATTAAAATAAATGATTTAGAAAAAAATTTAGTTAAAAATACTAAGAATTTTAGATGATTTGCGTTTACATGTTTATAAATAATTCAATTCCAAAGGGTTGATATTGAAATTTTAAATAATTTAATTGCAAATTCTGAAGAAATTTTCAGAAAACTTGTTTCTAAATTCTTTTGAAATTAGTTTAATTTTTGAATATATTGATGAACAATTGAATAATTATTGAATACTTGTAAAAGTTTCGAATAATCAAAATTTCTTAAAAATTAATTGCATACAAGTATGGATTTCAGAATTATTTTATATAAACTTTGTTTCTTAAATAATTGAATATTCAAAGAACTTTCTCAGAAATTAATAAAAATAATTGATTAAAATGCTAGTATTTAAAAATTTAATTCATCTCGCTATTTATGCAATTTTTAGAATTATTTTCTAATTATACTCAATTAATCACTATTAATTCACCAGAATAATTGAATTTTCTTTGACCTTTTATGAAACAATTTTTTTTCAGATCACAGATTATAATAGATTACGTGATCGACCTTCAAGTAATTACATATTACGTTTCTCCTCTTACCAACAATAAAATTTTACAATCCTAAGATATTTATATTTTTATTCTATGAATACAAAAAAAACAAATTAATATCAATTTTTATTGATCAGGAAACCATAAGCCAGTTTTATCCTAACCGTCCTTGGTTTAATTTCAGGATAAAAATGATTTTATGGTATATCGAGGTATATAATATTGTGAAACTAATGAAAAAAAACAGTTCTGTTCTAAATAAACAAATTCAACAAAAACTGATCAACTCCTTTTGATTTGAAATTAATGACAATATTTAAATAATTCAAGATTTTCATTCAAATGCAAATATTTTTCAACTACAAAAAACACATTTGTCATTTTGAAAAAATGAAATAATAAAACTAACAATGCAAGTTCTTTAATGATCTGTAATCAGGCGCCTTATTTTTTGTCTCTAATTAATGATCTTTCATTGATTATAATAGTGGTTTGTATGCCATTTCTATTTTTCTTTTTACTATTTTAGATTTTTTGTTTTCTAAATTAAATGTTTTGGAGTAAAAAAAAAGAATTTGTATTTTCATTTACAAATTAAATCCAAAATGAGTTTTGGAGTAAATGCGGAAAAGCATTTTTTCAGTTTTATTTTTATTATGTAAAAAGTTGAAAATGAAAAATATTCAAAATTGAAACTATGAAAAACAGTTAGACAAGGATATAAAAAATTTCATAAGGTCTCTATTCGGAAAGTGTTAAAGGCCCTGACGTCAAAAGTGATCAAGGTTGTGCACGTCCGAATCGTAATAAATTAAATGTTTAACATTGCCTACAGACGTGCACATCAGTTCACGTACTGAAATAATTAAAAATCTTAAGTGCGTCATAAAATGTTTGATAAGTAGTCTGTTGTATGCATGCATCAAGGTCAATAGCCGAAACGGCACTTGTCAAAAAAAAAAAAAAATTAATTACATAAATTTCCTTCAGTCGGAAAAATATAATATTTATCAAAAACATTCCTCCTCGAAATGAAAATATTTACTCGAAAAATCAACTTTGTAGTATGTATTCACCTGATTTCTTTGAAAATCACATACTTTATATTTTTTTCTTTTCCTCGTGTGAACGAATCTGACAATTAAAAATATCGTTCTCTTATATCATTTTCAATTTATAGTCTTTTTTCTTTCATTATTTTTCTCACAAAAGAAATCAAAACATAATAGAAAAACTGCTATATACGTTTTTTTCTGTAAACAAATATAGTGAATAGGAAAACATTTTTGCAAAATCAACAATTTTCTCAAGAAAGTGTAAATATGACATAATTTAGAGCGCTTTTATGTTTTTATGAGCAATTTGCAAGCATTTAATAGAAAATCATATTGCGTGCAATAAATTATACATTATTATGATTTCTGCATCTTTGTTTTTACATCAAAACAAAGTGCACATGTTTTAAAAACACGAATGCTTATTGACATATTAATATATGCAATTAAAAGATAATTAAACAACTTTCCTCTGGATAATGTATTTTTCGAAAAATCTCCTCAGATGAAAAAATAATATAAATAAATCAAACTACCTACCTTATTTTAAAAACAATTTTTTTTACATAAAATTAACTGCAAATTATCCAAATTTATTTTCAAGATTCTAATTTAATTATTATTTTCTAGAATTTTTTGCTTACTTAAACTTCTTCTCTAAATTATTTTTAATAATTGTTAAAACTTTTTTGAGAATTCAACTATTCAATTTTTTTTCAATTATTTAAATAATTATTCAATTATTTATTTTTGAATAATTGAATTCTTAAAAAACTTTTACAAAATTATTAAAAAATTAATGATTTAGAGAAAAATTCTGTAGTTGAAAATTGTAGAAAATTATTTGAATTTTGAAAGTTGTAATTTTTAGAAATAATTTAATTTCAGAAGGTTTCAAGTATTTTCTTAATTAAAAAAATTCTTAGCAGAAATTCAATTATTTTTTTAGATTTTCATAAAAATTTTCGAATGAATTTAATTATATTTATAAAACTAGCTGTCGTACCCGTCTTCGACGGGTTTTAGTTTCTACAAATACATTCAATAGTGTGTCGACCAGTCTCGAAAAATGGGAAATAGCGGGGAATTTAATTTGACCGGAAAAAATAATATTTAGCTACCATTAACTATTTCATTAGAAAAATATTACTATTTTAAATCAGTGATTGACTTTTTATCATCAAATAATTTATTTTTAATTAATTAAAATGCAGAGAACAATGTTTTGTCAATTATTTGTAGAAATTTAATTATTGTATTATAAGTTAATCCAAAATTTCCACCAGTTTTTGGAGTTATAGTGAAGTCAAATTCGAACTAATTGTATCATAATTGCTAAAATCTAAAATAAGACCTATATTGCAGGCTGAATTCACAGTTTTTCCCGATTAAATTAAATTCCTGCATATTTCCCGTTTTTTCCAGTTGGTAGAACCCCTGTTAAAAGTAGGGGAGAGTGGGGAAAAATGGGGTACCTTTTTGAAATTGGCTGTTTACAGAGAACCAAACGAATAAATCGATTCAGCTAAACTTCAGAATTCTTCTTTGTACACTTAGCTTTGAGGAAATTATGATAATAGCGGAGAAAAAAATTTTTGAAAGAACTTATATCGTATTTTCTAAGAAAGTGCTAAAATCCCATTTTGCCCCACCCGTGGGGCAAAATGGGGTGGCATCAAATAACTATACAAAACATTGAATATTTTTTCAAAATTCATTAAATTCTTGTTGTATGAGATTATAAATACAAACACAAAGTAGGATTCTTCATTATTATGAAAAAACAAGTAATATTTATTAGAATTTAACAAAAAATCATGGATATTGCAAAATGTCGATATATCGATAATGAAACATCGATAGTATAAATGCCTCGAAGCAAAAATATCGATTCTTCTACAGGAAACCTTTAAATATGCATAATATAATGTTTTTAAATAGTTTTAATGAAGCGGCGTAGCTTCCGGCATGCCCCACACTTAGGTACCCCATTCTGCCCCACACTGCATATTAAAACAAAATGCAATGTTTACAAGTTATTGTAAACAATTAAACAATCTATTCTATTGGAAATTACTCTAGAATAAGTACTGAAAAAGATCCCACACTTGCCAAACTAAATGCATTATCCCAAAAAGTTTGGAGAGCACTTTAATTTTGAAAAAAATTCATATTTTTTTTGCTTAAAACTTAAAAGTTGTATAACTTTCAAAAAAAAATTTTCTTTGGAGTGTCTTCATAATTAATAACAGTTTCTTATCAACATGAATGATATATGTCGAGGGAAAAAAAATTAAAAGTACCTATCATGGAAAAACAGAGGTACCCCATTTGACCCGCCTACCCCATTTTGCCCCACTCTCCCCTATTAGTAAAAACAAAAACCCGTCGAAGAGTATTTTCATAAAATAAGTGAATTTTTGTAGCCATTTGTAGTTTTATTTATTGTTAATTCTTATCAAGAAAATTTATATTTGATGAGAAAAGATACACCTGGAAAAATTTGGACAAAGCTGGGAAAAACCGGATAGTTTGTTAAACAAAAATAATAATAGACACCCTCTTTAACTTTTGCCTTTACATAATGCTCAAAACATCCCTAAAAGTTAAATCTAGAATTAAAATAACCAAACTTTTTACTATCTAAGTTTTTTCCCAGTAGCATAATGCAAGTATCGTATCACATATTCTTGAATTCCTGCAGTATCAATTTTATCATAAGAATCTCCATTTTTAATATTTTCGAAATTTTTTCAATTGAAAAATTTTCGATTAATTGGATAAACAAATAATTCTAAATTCCATTATTTTGACGTCAAAAATTTATCAGAGACTTCAAAAATACTGCTGAATTAAGCTTGATAGTAATTGGTCTGTCAATTATAATTTTTCAATTTTTTGATATTAAAAACATTTTTATACTTAGGACTTCCATCTTATAGTTATAGAACAGTATTTTTTTCAAAATTGTGCTAAAATATGACTAAATAACATGTAATATTTAATTACAGAAAGTTTAAAAAATATACATTAAAAAATATAAAATTTGGAAATTTTCCATTTTTTTAATTTTTTGAAAAAATTGAATACCTCCCGTTCTAATTAATATATTTAAAATCTGTAAATTTATTGTTTATATATATATATATCTTACAAAAGTCATAACTGATTAATTTACAGCAATCTGTCAAAATTTAAAAAAAAATTTTAATTGTTTGGAAAATTCATAATTTTTTTTCATATTAATATTATTTTTTAATTCAATTTATTTTTATATATCTTTAAAATCATTTATATTATTAGTAAATTAAAAAATTTATGCCAATCTGCAAAAATTGAAAAAAAAAATTTTTTTGAATTTTTTGAAAAATTCATAACTTTTGTTCAGCTCAATATTTTTTCATCAAATATAGCTAATATTTTAAGTTAGACCAATACCTGAAAGATTGCCAAATTTTACTTCAATCGGTCAAGACGTTTTCAAGTTATACGCGAACAAAATTTTGCGGACATACATACATACATACATACATACATACATACATACATACATACATACATACATACATACAGACAGGAAATTTTCTATTACCATTTTTGGATTCTCCGTTGTTCAAATAAATAAATTATGCTACAAAAAATTAATTTCGTGCAATGTACAGACTAAAGTCTGATTTTATTAATATAGATTGTGATAAAATTTTTATTTGAATTCAAAGAATTATAAATTATTTTTAATACAATTTTAATGTACTTTTTCTTGATGGATTTCAATTATTTTAAAAAATCTTAAACAAATTCCTTTAAAAAAATTACAAAAATTCAATTATTTCATGATTTCAATTCAATAAATAAAAAAAAAGTTTTTAGCAATTTAATTTTGAAAATTTTATTCTAATTTCAAAAGAATTTAAATACAAATTTTCTAATAATTTCTTCAGAATTTGCTATTAAATTATTCTAAATTTCAATTTGAACCCTTTTGGAATTCAAGTATATTTATAAAAATTTTAAACGCAAATCATGCAAAATTCAATTATTTTCCATAATTTCTAACTAAAATTCTTCTCTGAATTAATTATTTAAAATAATTTTTAAGACGGTTTTTTGAAAATTCAAGTAGTTAAATAAAAAAATGAAGTTTCTTCAAATTAATTATTAAAAAAAAAATAACTTTTTCAGTAATTTATATATAATTTTATATTTAAGTAAAAAGAACTATTATTTTCTAAATAATTTAAATTTATATTTAAATTTGTTAAATTTTATTATTTATGTGTATTATTTTTGCTGGACACTAACATTCAGAATTTTCTTATGAAATCTAGAAGTATATAATATTTCTTCAGTATTTTTGAGACAACTTCCTGATTTTCCCCCGATTTTTCTGACCTGTGGCAACCGATATTAATAATTATTGATAAAATTCAAAGCATTTTTTTTGTTTAATACCCACGTCTCGTTTTCACTTACAATGTAATCATGTATTGATGAAAAAAACTACTTTAACTAATGTTTAAATGAAATTTTGTAAAAATTTTGTTAGAAAATTATAAAGGAAATGTACACACAGGTGCAAAATATGCAGCTCATTATATTACAAAATTATGACGGTAAAATTGCTCTACGAATAAATTTGAAATAACGCACCAATCATGAACTATACAATCTACCTAATTACTTTATTGCTGATATTCATTACGCAATCCTATCACAATTTTTATAAGGAGAGAACTCCCCCCCCCATATCTGACGAGAAAAGAAACAAAACAAAATTAAATTAAAAAAAAACTTTTTTATAATGCTTTTTCTATTACGATTCTAGATTAAAACTATCAGTTTATGCAATTTGAAACGCTATCATACTTGTTTCCTGAATATAACTGCTATATCCTGTTATTCTACAATATAACAGTACCCACATACAATATGACGCTTGAATAAAAACTTCTTACTTTACATGAATTTATATTTTCAAATTAAATTTATAACGTTACTTTATAATGTCAAAAAAGAATTCTAACCCAAATGTGTAAAAAGAAACACTGTTCTTGTTTTTGTTATTATACTTTAAAAAAAAGAATATGACTCAGATAGATCATCAATTAAATTTAAATGAGTAGATAAAATGTTGTTCATTATTCTTTAAAAAAACCAAATTAAATGTAATTAAGGAAAAACGAATGCAAACTTCGCATTTTCTTTTACTTTTTTGTAAGACGCGCGGTGATATTATTGTTTTTCGAAAAAAGAAAAAATGTTCACTTGACGCTGACAATAATGAGAAAAAAAATCAATTATTAACAAAATTTCAAATTAAATATTAACAGACGTATCTGTTTGAAATTGAAAATGTTTCGGACATTGTAACTATTTAATTACATATCGCGAACCACTAAACAATAATTATTTCAACATAATTCTACTTGTCTTCAAGTTGCAGCCTATTTCTAATAACCATCCATTAATTAATCATTTTTTTTTGTAATAAATAAATTTTTTCTATGAAATATTTTCACGAATCTAACGACCTAGAAAGATTTCAATATTTTCACATATTAAAATATAAAATTGATTTAAAATACAAAATTATGATTTTAAAATAAAAATATAGTCAATAAAATAAAATAAGAGAAAATTACTCACAGGTATTGTTATAAAGTTAGGCAAAAGTTGTTGAGTGCACGGTTGAAGATTACATACTTCCTGGTGATGCCAAGTGATAGAAAAGCGTGAAATGAGGTCATCCCCTTCTCTCTTATACTGCGATTCACTTTAGATTTTGTTTTTCGCGTAGAATTTTATGTTAATTTACGTTCTAAAAATACAGTTAGAAATTAAAGGAAAAAAATCATCTTGTAATGGGAAAATAAGGTTGTATTATAATTATAGATAATTTTCAAATTAAATTAGAAAAATTTTTGCTGTCATTACCGGTGCATGTTGAACAAGAGACAAATAAGACTGAATAAAACTACAATGTAAATTGCTGGAGCCAAATGTCAATCAGCGCATGTTTTATTCCCATTCCAGAATTTATTTCTTCCTACACTTTGCCAAACGCTGCGTCGTACTGCATCCACCCACTAGAATCTATATGTATAACAATTATATTACACTCATTGCAATTTTGCCATTTTTATTTCTTGCACATGCGCGCAAAAGAGCTTTAAAAAAGCCCGAAAGCTTTTTTTGTTTACTAACGTCTTTGGAAATTACTTTTATTTTAGTCTTTTCAATAGTCTTTCCAATGTTAAAGTTAAAAAATGTTTCAATCTTTCCGTATCGCTTGAATTCCTTAAATTTGATAACAATCAAGATTTAAAATTTTTAGGTTAGAATAAAAATAACAAAAATCTAAAACTCTAAAATAATGAAAATATATAAATATAATAGCAAAAATATGATCCAAAGGTAAAATCATATAATTTTGTACTGATAAACACTACAATAATGTACTAATAAGGGTATAAATATCATAATATTCACTAATTTCAATTTGTGTAAATCGTGTACCTAAATTTATTTAGAGACAAAAGGTGCACGTGGATTTTAAACCGGTTTATTAGTCAAGTAAACAATGTTCACTATAATATACATTACCATAAAAAACTTGATTCTATGGTTGCAATTAAAACTTATAATCTGCGAATTGTGATTGTCCATTTTTTCTAATTTAAAGTTTTTGATCATTGTTCGAGAATAAATTTGGTTTGTTTTGGTTTCAGATAACTACATAACATATTAGAATAATTACATAAACATTTCGCCGAGACTGCAGGTCCATCTACCGGAGAAACTCAAAAGTTTCAGTACGTCATCGATCAGCTGATTGTGACACGTGTCTAATAGGTTATTCGGCAAAAAGATAGGTATTTATTTGTTGTTTTATATTTATTACTTATACAGCCATATATAAAAAAGTTGTTTCAATTGCCCTCGATAATTTTATCTCCATTATTATTTTTGCAATCATAACCAAAGTCGTTGATTTTTACTATTTACAATTTTTACCATTTTTCCTTTATAATGTTATCAAAATTTACTTTTATTTTACTTCATAGTTCGTTCATGGAATGACTGTCATTTTTCCACTGAAAGTAAAATTCATTTGTTTATTACAATTTTATTATAATGATTATAATTCTTTGCTGTATAATGTTGAGGAGTATTTATAAATTATATTATTCTTATAATTGTACTGTTATTCGATAGAAAAATTATATTGTAATTGTGCAGTAAATTTAGATCTACCTCGAGATATACTGTATTCTTACTGATGAATTTAAAATGAAAACAATTTTTAATGATTTCAGAATAATGGAACATAATTTTCCTGAATTGAAAAATGACAGAATTCTTCGAGCAGCCAGAGGTGAAGAAGTTGACAAGATTCCAGTTTGGATAATGAGACAGGCTGGCAGATATTTACCCGAATTTAGAGAATTGAGATCAAAAAATGATTTTTTTACAATTTGTCAAACACCGAATCTTGCCTGTGAAATCACACTTCAGCCCATAAGAAGATTTGATTTAGACGCTAGTATTATATTTTCTGATATTTTGGTCGTTCCCCAAGTAATGGGAATGATTGTCGAAATGAAACCCGGTGTTGTAAGTATATTTAAAAAAATAATATTCTACAGTTTCCACAATTACAAATTAAAATACAAATCTTTAATTTCTTTTTTTCTCTTTTTCTTGTTACTTTATTTTTATTCTCCTACACTTTTCAACTGTTTAATTATAAATCTCTTTCAGGGTCCCGTATTGCCAAATCCACTTTTAGATCCTTCACATCTATCCAGGTTGATTTTACCAAATGTTGAAACTGACCTTAAATACGTCGGTGATGCAATAACACTAACTCGTCATAAACTTGAGGGAAAAGTTCCTCTTATCGGATTTTCTGGAGCTCCAGTAAGTTTTTATATTTTAGAAAAATGGAAAGAAATTTCGAAATATATTTTTAATGGGAGATTTTTAATTTAATTTTTAATTACAGTGGACATTGATGTGCTATATGATAGAAGGAGGTGGAAGTTCCATGATGTCGAAAGCTCGTCCTTGGCTCTACAAATACAGAGAAGATTCTCACAAGTTACTGCAAATGATCACAAATGTTATTATTGACTATCTTGTGTTACAAGTTAAAGCAGGAGCTCAAGTAAGATAAATTAAATAACAATTACATCTAAAATTTAACATTTCACCGAGTGATAAATTCTACTTCTAATTAATTTAATTAAAGTTTAATTAGTTTTAAAATTAAATGTTAATTTAAATTCAACTTTCTTATTTTTAAATATTATCAAATTTCTATTATAGTTACTTCAAGTATTCGAGAGCAATGGAAATTTTCTCAATCTAGAACTGTTTAAGGAATTTTCCTTTAAATATTTAAAACAAATCAGCGAAAAAGTGAAAGAGAAACTTAATGCTGAAAATATTCCAAATGTTCCAATGGTGTGTAGAAATTTTCTTATTATCTAATTTTAAGATTTATTTTTCAACTTTCTTTTGATATAACATTGCTTGCAATTTTTAAATGTCAATATTTAGATTGTATTTCCAAAAGGAGCCACTTTAGACTCACTGGAATTATTGGCGAAGGATCAATGTTATGATGTAATTGGTCTTGACTGGACTGTAAATATTCAGGAAGCCAGAGAACGATTGGGAAACAATGTTACTTTACAAGGAAATATGGATCCTTGTGCGATGTTTGACACTAAGGTAAATATTACACAATTTTTTCTGTTTCTCTAAAAATAAAAACTGCATAATTAATCAATCGAAAAATATCCTTGTTTCAGGAAAACGTTTTAAATCGTGCGACCGAAATCGGTAAAAACTTTGGTAAACATCGCTACATTGCCAATTTAGGTCATGGTATTTTACCAGAGACTCCAATAACGTCTGTAGAATCATTTATAGCAGGTGTTCATATCAATTAATTGTCATTTTTTTTAAAACCTTGTTACTAATTTTTTGTTTCGTCTCTTTAGTAAGAAACCACAAACATATATTTAATACATTTTATAAAAGATTATTACAAAGTTTAATTATTCAACTTTCTTTTTATTGATATATATATATATATATATATAGTTTTCAAAATATTTTTCTAATTTGCTTTCTCATAGAGGAAAATTTTTTTTTAATGGACTAAAGGGAACTAATTCGAAAAATTCATAAGATAAGTGCAAATGACCTCAGGCATTTATTCAAAAATTCGTTTCTGATATAACAATTATTAGCCTTGGCTGTGTCAAACTATATATCTTTTTCAAATGATAATTTAAATAATTTTTTTCATCGCGTGATTAAAATATGACGCCGTTTGCGTTTTATTTGTGAAAGATTTGGAAGTTTCATTTTCTTTTTTCTTGTCTTTATAATATATTCTTTATACATCAGTTTAGCAAGTGGCTTATCACAATAAAATTTTTTTTCATTAAATTAAAGCTTAATTATATGTAATAGAACATAATTAGATAACATCAGTGGAACTGCCTTTAGAATTTAGGCAAATCTAAACGCTCACACATTTTTTTCCTTTCACACCTTATTTATAATTCTAAATATAATTTGCATTTATTTCACGTATAAAGCTAATCGCTTTTCACTGCTGGCCCTATGCTACATTATTTACATATACGAAGTATAGAGCGAATTTTTAACACAACGTTCATTCATATTTTTTTTTAACAAGGACTGAAAAGTTCTTTTTTCACCAAGGGGAAGCCACAGTTGAACTCGAAATTTTCCGAAAAAAATACTTTTAACACAAAAAGATTGCGTTTCAAAAATAATTCTTACATCTTCCTATAAAAGTCCATTCTCTCAAAACATTTACAAATAAATCAGAATACAGATTGCTGTGCATTGTAAAATATACTACTCATTTATTTTGAAACTTTGGAAAATAATATCGTACATGATTCAGGAACTGGAAATTGTTTCTTTTTACAACACTTTTACTCAATTTTTACAAGTTTCGTCATTAAATACTAGTTTGACAAATTACTTGAAGGAAATAAATATAAACTTTTAGTTAAACTTCCAGTAGAGACGAATTTGGAAAAAGGGAATGGATTTTGAAATGGAAAAGTGATAAACACAGTAAGAAAAGAATGAAAAGTTGGGCATAGCACAACATAAGAAATATTTTCGTCAACATTCCCTTATTCATAAAAATGCCCATACGACTTTTAAGCGCGACAGTTAGGGCCTTTGCCGAGCGAAAATTTACACTCTTAATAACTTAAATTAACTTACTATACAATAGTACATGTGTAAGGTACATAGGAAATGTTTAGTGACGTCTTCGTGGTCCCTCTCAAGCTCATCTACGTCACATCACTTTTTGTCAAATACTCCAATTTTTGACACTTAACTTTTGGCACTCGTTCTTGACTCTTCTTCACATTCACCTTCAATTTTATTTTCAATTATTTTTTCCTTCTCTATATTCTCCTCATGCTCCACTTCTTCTTCTCCAGTTGAAATATTCGTCTCAATAATATTTTGATCGAGATTATCATCGTTAACATCAAATGTTTCTTCGCTCATTCTCTGATTTTCTTCTTCGTCATTGAAAAATGTATTTTGATCATCTGGAACTTGTACATATTCAGATTCGCCGTCAAAATCATCTTGATAAACGTATTGAGTTACTACTTCACGAATTAAAATAGGATTACCATCGTCATCCTTGCCAACAGTTAAAATGGTTTTATTTAAATTCTGCATGGAATGATCTTCATTGTTAATATCCTCATCTATATTAGTCTCGTCTTCATAATTTTCCTCTCCTATAATTTCTTCCTCGATGAGAGAATTATTATCGCCTAATTCTCCTTCTATTTCGACGTTATTTTCCATTTGGAGTTCATCTGCGTCTTCCAGTATTACTCCCTCGGCTTCGTCAAAATTCTCATCAATTATTTCTGATTGCTCCATTGCGTCTGCTGAACAATTTTCGTTCACTATTTGTTCCTTTTCGCTTTCAACTTCGTACATCTCTTCTTCTACTTCTTCCTCTTCGGCTTCTTCTTCAGCCTCTTCTTCTGCTTCTTCCTCTCCAACTTCCTCTTCTGCTTCTTCCTCTCCAACATCGTCTTCAGGTTCTTCTTCTTCTTCTTCTTCTGCTTCTTCTTCTGCTTCTTCCTCTTCTTCTCCTGCTTCGTCATCGAGATTTTCGTTATTACTTTCTTCCTCTGATTCGACAGAATCCTGCGTTCCTTTCTCTTCAAGTACTTCTTGATTTATTTCATTCTGTAAACATATTGAAATGGAATTGTAAATTTTTATTTCAGAATCAAAATCGAAAAAAAGGAATTGTAACCTTTTTATTTTTAGAACTAGCAAATGTTACGCGCGGAGCACGGTATTCCATTTATTATTATTTTGTAAACTAAGAAATTTTATATTTTCAAGAATAAACAGCAATTTTTGAATGTTTACAGATTTAAAATTTAAAGAATTCACTTACTAAGTACATAATATTAAATATTCTTGTTTATTCAAAGATTTTAATAAAATTTCTCGTAAGAATACAATTATTTTTAAAAATATTAATTAAATTCGATTATTTTCAAGAATTTTAATGTAAATTCAATTATTATGAACAATTTTGATGAAATTCTTTAAAAAAATCATTATTTTCAAAATATTTTAAATAAAATTCCTTCATAAAATTCAATTATTTTCAAAATTTCCATTAAAAATTATTATTTAAAAAAGATTCATTATTTTCAAGAATATTGAAATCAATTCTTCAAAATAATTCAATTATTAATTAAAGAATTAAAATAAAGATCTTGCCAAGAATTAAATTATTTTCAAAACAATTTTAATTACATTTTCTCGAAAGAATTCAATTATTGAAAAAAATGTTGATAAAATTCTTGAAATGAATTCAATTATTTTCAAATTTTTTTATAAATACTTTACAAAAATTCAATGATTTACAGTACTTTGTCAATTTAATTATTTTTTAAAATAATTGAATTCTTGAATAGAATTTTATTAAAACTGTTTTAAATAATTGAATCCCTGCAAAAAAATGTATTATTTCTACAAATAATTGAATTTTTGCAAAATTTTAAAAAATAAGTGCATTTTTGAGAAGAATTTTATTAAAATTGTATTTAAAATAATTGTATTCCTGCGAAAAATTGACTATTTATAGATAAATTCTTTCAAAGAATTTTAAAAGAATTTTTTAAAATAATTTAACTTTCTTCTGGAATTCAATTTAAAATTGAAAATTTAATTATTCATGAAAATAATTGAATTCTTGAATTGAATTTTATCAAAAGTTTTTTAAATAATTGAAATCTTGTGAAAAATTCAATTATTTTTTAAAATAATTAAATTCTTCATAAAATTCAATTACTTTCAAAATTTCCATTAAAAATTATTATTTAAAAAAGCTTCATTATTTTCAAGAATATTGAAATCAGTTCTTCAAAATAATTCAATTATTAATTAAAGAATTAAAATAAAGATCTTGCCAAGAATTAAATTATTTTCAAAACAATTTGAATTACATTTTCTCGAAAGAATTCAATTATTGGAAAAAATGTTGATAAGTTTCTTGAAATGAATTCAATTATTTTCAAATTTTTTTATAAATACTTTACAAGAATGCAATGATTTACAATGCATTATTTAAACAGAAAAATTATTTTAAAAGTTTGTAAACAAAAAAGGAAACAGCAACTAACTTCAAACTGCGAACAGATTACTGGAATAAAAGGATTATTAATATAGAAAGAATTAAAATTTAAAAAGTTGAGAAATTATGATCTTACCTTAAAATCCATTTCTTCCTCTTCTACTTCTTCCTCCACCTCTTCTCCTTCATTATCATCATCATCTTCTTCGTCTGTATTTGGGGCCGAATTCTCCTCCTTAAGTTGCGCAGCTTCTTCGTAGATGCACATTTTATTTTCATCATCATCGCTTTCGGATTCCGTTTGATCTGCCTCGGTCAAATTCATATCAGTTGTCGGATTTTTCAAATCGTTCATCTTCATTTCCAAATTCACCATAGGACTTAATTTATTCATTTCGTTAATCTGACTAGTCATATCCTCCTCTTGCGAAGGCAACAAAGGCATCATGGGACTCAAAACTGGTGGTCCCTCGTCATCAGAATATTCCATACTATCCAATGTTTTCTCTGGTTTCATTTCTAAATTTTCAAAAACAGCCGAGTCCTTTGTGTCCGACTCCGATAACGTCAATTCTTTTTTGACTCTTCTAATATCTTTTTGTTCTTTTATTGTTTCTTTTTCCTCTAACTTTACACTTGTTTCATTTTCACAGTCTTCTGAATTATCGGAATCACCATCCTCACTATCACTTGTGCAACTCAATTCTCCAAGTCTGCTTGTTGTTCTCGATTCAGGTGCCGTTCCATTATCTTCATTTTCATTATCGTCATTTTCATCCTCTTCATCGTCTTCATCACTCGAACTGGATGAACTATCCGTTTCTGAATCATCCGAATCGTCAGAACTGCTTTCTTCATTATCAGAAGCCTTCTCCTCACCTTCGGAACCAAATTCTGCCTCTTTTTCTTCTTTTTCGACTTTCTCATCTTTATTTGCCGCGTCATGCCGAACACCTAGACCCGATTGTCTACCTTCACAATTTCCAGTGTGCTCCTTCAATTTCTCGTCAGTTTCGAAACTACGTTTACACTTGTTGCACATTGGATTATTCTTGCAATTGATATGAATGCTCATGTGCAGTAATAATTTGCTCCTTGCGTTGTGATATCTTCCGCAAATTTTACAAGTGAAATTATTACCTTCGCAGGATAGGAGAGCTTGATGGGCGGCTTTTAAATGATCAGCCAAATCTTCATACGTCTTACACAACTTTAGACAAACTCCACAGGTGACTGCAGCTTCCGTTCGATGAAAACGAATCAAATGTTGCCACAAGTGTTTCTTCGCAGGCCATTGTTTTCCACAAACCTCGCAAGTACACTCAGTATTCGTCGATTCATCGTAAACCTTTCTTGAATCTTTTCTCGAACATTTATTGCTACTCGAGGAAGACTTTAGTGATAAATTCTGAACTGGTCTCTGGCCCGACAGTTGCATATTTATATCTTCAAAAAGATTGAAATCTGGAGTATTTAAATTATTCTCATCAAGTTCATTATTTTCATCCTCTCTCTTGATTTGATTATTATTCTTCAAATGCGCCTCGAGAATTGACGTCGAAAAACTGGGAACTTCCGGTAGACAGCGGCAAACGAAAAGATGTTCATGATATAATTCTTTTGAATCAAATTGCGAATTGCAAGACTTACATACATAGCTTTCTTGATCGTTCATTTTCTGTTCAATCGTAAGATTACGACAAACGACAATATGATCGTAAAATTGTTCCTTTGTTTCAAATTGAACTTTACAGGGTCTACATTCATAATTTTCACGATCCTTCATCTTCTTACCGCTTGGATCCAATTTCATCTTCTTTGCCAAATGCATCTCGTCCAAATCATTCGGCTCCCTTTGATAATAACCTCGAGCATCATAATCGTAATCCGATTCAGATATTCTTCTCTTATAATCCATTGAATAATCTTCAGCAGGTTCTTCGTAGAACTCAAGTTCCTCTGGTTCTTCTTTCATGACAATTTCCAACGAATCGTAGTGACGTTTGCGTCCAATTTCCAAGCGATACTCGTAAGTGGCTAATTGATCCTTAGGAACATTATGAATGTGCTCATAATGATTCTTCATATCTTCTTCAGTTATGAACACAGCCAAACATTGTTTACAAGTCTTGAAAACTTTTCCATGACATTTCTTTGTATGATCGAAAGCCTTCCACTTTGACGCATATTGTTTACCGCAAACCTGACAAGTATTTGGTTTTAATAGAATTTCCTTATGAGAGTCCTCGACGTGTTTCTTCAAATCCTTTGGATCTTTCATCGGAATTAAACAAACTCCACAAGAGACGCCAATTTCATTTCGATGCAATGACAACACGTGCATTTTTAATTTCAGCTTATTTTCCACCGTGTCGCCGCAGAAATCGCAAACATTCGGTGAACTGTGATATTTATGATCTTTTTTATGAGATTCAAGATCCTCTTTCGTTCGGAAAAGTTTCTTACAATTACTATGATCGCATGTAAGATCCGGATGATCCATGTGATGAACTCGATTGTGAGTCATAATTGCCAATTTCGAAGTGATTGTTTCATTACACAAATGACAAGTGTAACTACTGTGATGATTCTCAATGTGCTTTTGAAGACTCGCTCGATCCTTGAATATTCTCTCGCAAGCACGACATCGGGTCAAAAGTGCTCCGGGATCTTTCCTATAATTCTGACAACCTTTCATGTGGCGTCGCAATAAATACCTTTTATGGAAACCTTTATTACATTTCTCGCAGTGATGGAGAATTTCGTCCTCTGGTGCAGTGACCTTATGATTTGTTGGTTCTCTCACATTGTTCTTCACCTCAGGTTCGTATCTGTGGATTTTCGCAATATGTGCTGCTAAATGCTCCCTTGAGGCGCTGGTTTTCAGACAAAATCGACAAGTCACGTCCTCGTGACCTTTATGAACACGATTTACATGCTTCCACAAATGTGACGTTCTTCCATAACATTTGTTGCACAAATCACAAGGGAACAGACTATGCGTTATTCTTCTATGATTACAGAGATCCTCCAGTGTCACAAACTTTAAATCTCCACACATTTCACAACTGAAATCGACCTCAGTTGTTCCTCCATTATCGAAACGTCCCGTGTCATTCATATACTCGCTAGGATCCGGATTAGCATGACCATCGCCATCGAGACCATGAATCTTTCTGTGTCTCGACATTTTTGACTTATTCGAATAAGGTCTTCCACAAATGTCGCAACTGAAATCGCCATTAGTCAACGGCCAGTGATTTGCCTTAACATGGGAACTTAATTGCAGAACGTTGGGAAATACTTTGAGGCAAACTCCACAAATTAGAGGCACAGTGTCCGAATGAACGCCCATCACGTGCTTCCAGTAATCGACTCGACTGCCCCACAATTTTCCGCAAATCTCACAAGTGTTGGGCGAACTGCCTTGAATCATGTGATGTTGAACGTGTTCATTACGCAACGATTTAGTGGCAAATATTTTCGCACAATCTTCTCTTTCGCATTTTATCGAAGATTCATTTCCATGAACACTCGAAACGTGAAGCCAACGTTCCCATTTACTCGGATATGAACTTCCGCAGAGTTCACAAATGAAGAACAAATGATATTGTGCTCTGTTTCCATTTCCATTGGGTCCGGGAGCATTGCCATTTGACGCAGATTCTCCAATTGCTACGGCTGGATCGGATTTGTGAGCGTTTCGTTGATGTCTTATAAGATGATCTTCGTTGGGAAACGATTTGTAGCAAATGTAACAGTCGACCTTCTCGCCATCCTCGACCTCTCCATCAATCTGCTCGTTGCCTTCGTTGCTATTTACATTCTCATTATAGTAATTGCTGTTTAGTTGAACGAAACTTGCAGGGTCGTAGCTGGGATCAACGTTGTGAATTGACACGTGGGTAATTAACTTCTTGCGAGAATCGTGTTGTCGTCCACAAATTGTACAACTGTAGCGCCTTTGCTCGGACATGAGAAGTTTCGAACCACCATGATACATGTTGACATGATTCAGTAATTGGGCATTGTCAGAACAGATTTTTAAACAAACACCACAAGCGAAAGCGGCAAATTCTTTGTGAGTTGCGCGTATATGAAGCCACAATGAAGCTCTGTCATTGAAATCTCGGGTACAGATTTCACAAACAAAAACTGTTTCAATCTCAATCATTTTAGTTTCCGTCTGTTGCTGATCGTCATCATTCTCCAAAACTGCTTCTGGATATGTAATCGGTGATTCCTCTCTTTTAATCGTCAAATTCTTACCGTTTGAATCCTGTTTTTTATTCCAGCCTTGAGACTTCTTTAAACATCTATCACTCTCGAGAATCGGATTCGGATCAACGCCATGAATCGTAACAATGTGATTACCCAAAATCGATTTCTGCGCAAAATCTTTCTCGCAAAGTAAACAAAAATAGGGTTTCTCCATTTCATGCGTGAGTTCGTGTTCTTTGAAACTCTCCAAAGAGTTGAAATTCTGAGAACAAGATTCGCAGAACCATCGTTTCTGTACATCAGTCTCACTATTCTCGGTTCCTGTTTGTTTCTTCGATTTTGAATTAATCTTGTATTTCTCGTCATAACTTCTCTTTAAGTTGTCTCCTTTGGTAAGTGCCTGTTTGAGAATTGTGAGTTGTGGATTTTTCGCAAGTTTCGCCTCGGCATTTTTATATTCCTTCGACTCGTCAGTTGACTCATTACTCGACATGTCTGACGTGTCAATGTGACTTCTCTTCAACTTTTCTATTATTAAATTATTTGGCAATTCTTTTTGCTGAACACCTGCACACATTCGACTGTGTTTATTAAGGTCCGTAGTATTCGTATACATCTTGGGACATGTTTTACATTGATATTTATTTTCCGGCTGAACGTAGGAAACTGGCAGTTCCGGCGGAAGTGGCAAACCAGCGTGTCTAGACCTAATGTGCTCTTCTAGATTTCCTCTCGTTGAATAAATGCGCGAACAGTAACTACATGTTACCGCAGGATGTCCTCTGTAAGATTAAAGGAAAATAATATACATAAATGCGTATAGTGAAGAGGAGAATTTAAAAATATTGTTGGAATTGAAGAATGTACCTGTGCGTTGTTGAAACGTGACCCCATCGATGTTTTGCAGTTGAATAAGCCTTATAACACAAGTCACATTGATAGGGCCTTTTGTAAGAAGTGTGATCGTCGGTGATAACTTTTTCACCGATTACATCACCTGCGCCAACGTGTATTCTAGCGTGAAGTGACAAATGACCTTTCGAGCTGAATGCCTTGTTACAAAGTGAACAAACATAAACTTCGTGTTGCTCAGATTTATGATGTGATGGTCTTGAATTTTGCGTTCGTGTGGAAACAACTCCACCTCTTATATTTTCTTCCACATCCTCTGTAACCATTGGTGTCATTTCCAAAAAATCACTGGGATTCATTTCCATATCCATTTCGTATTCCTCTGATTTTCTGTCTTCTGCATCATCCATTCCTATAGGAATTCAATAAAAGATTATCATTTACAAATATATAATAAATATCAATATATTTTACAAAAAAAAATAAATATTGAATTGCAACGAAAATTTAATTTTGTTTTTCCCTGATTTCCAGATAAAATTTTAACTTTTTCTACAGGAATTAAAATTTTTAAAAATTTCAAATTTCAAACTTCTTGAAATCCAATAAATTACAAGAATTTACACTATAACTTCGCAAAAATTATTTTACTAATTTCAATTCAATAATTTTCAAGAAGAAAAAAACATTTTTGAAAATTTTATTGAGAAAACTCTTTTTTGAATCAATTATTTTTAAAATTTTTGAGAAAGTCCAATTTTACGAAATTTCAAACAATTTCAAAACAATTTGAATAAAATTTTTTGCTGAAAACTAACTTCTTTAAAAATTTTCATCAAAATATTTTAAAATTCAAATTTTCTAAAATTTCAATTTGAAACCCCTCTGAAATTCAATTATTTATAGAAGTTGTAAACGAAACTTTTATAAAATTCTACTCAAAATCAATTATTTTAAATTGTTTTTAAGACATTTTTTGAAAATTCAAGTACTTAAACAAAAGAAGAAAATTTCTTTTAATCCATTCGTTTACAATTCAATTTTACAAAATTTCAATTATTCGAAAATTTTCTAATTCAATATTAAAAAATACAACTGATTTCAAAAAAATTTGAATAAAACTTATAAAATTCAATTATTTTTAGAATTTTTATTAAAATTCTTCCGTAAATCAGTTATTTTTAATAATTCTTGTAAAAGTTCTTTGCAAATTCATTTGTTTCAAATTTCAATTTGAAATCTTTTGAAATTCAATTTATCAAAATTATAAACAAAATTCTTATAAAATACAATTATTCTGGAATTTTTACTAAAATTCTCCTCTAAATCAATTATTTTAAATAATTTATGACAACATTTTTTGAGAATTCAATTATTTAAACAAAAAAAGAGAGCTTCTAATTTTTTTTTAATTCTTCTGATTTCTTCTATTTAATTATTTGTTTACAATTCCATTTTACGAAATTTTAATTATTCAAAAATTTTTCTTTTAAATATATTTTTAAAAAATTTAACTGATTTAAAAAAATATTTGAATAAAATTATTTTTAAAAACTAACTTCTTCAGAAATTTTTTATTACAATTAGGTATTGAAAAGTTAAATTTTCTAAAATTTTAAATTGAAACCTTTTAAAAATTCAATTATTTATAAACGCAACTCATCTAAAACTCAATTAATTTTAGTTTAGTTTTATGTAAAATTATTCGCTTAATAATATAAAGGTAATAACTTTATGATAATTCTTGAAGAATTAAATTATTTAAAATAAATTAGATTTCATATTCTATGAAGTTCAATTATTGTTACAAATAAAGAAAACTTAACCTTTTTGTATTAAAATTTGCGTTGATTTAAAAGTTTATAACGTCGGTAAAGTTAATAACGTTTACGATTAACGATTGAATGGAAAAAAAATGTTATGCCGGAAACAAGAAAATTTTTCTTTTTCTAAATTGTTGATTACAAACGTTGTGATCGTTGTAAACTTCAATAACGTAATTTATAAGGCAAACAAAAAGGAATTCAAGAAGAATTAAATCTTTTTAATATTTTCAAAAGTTACTCCGGAATTTTCTTATGAATTCAGAAAGTTTAATATTTTTCCAGTACTTTTTGATAAAATTTGCTAACTTTTCCGATTCCCTTGGACCTACGGTAAGCTTGAAATACATAATTGAAAAGTACCTTCTTCGGTACCGCTCTGCTCCAAAATTTCTTCATCGTCATTATCTGCTTCGCCATCGGAATTAAGTCTCGGTGGTGTTCCTAAAGCTGCATTTGGATTAACTACGGGGGCTTCTGGAATGAGTATTGGCATATGTTGTTTTTCCTTAAGAAGTTCAGTTCGCAGTTCTGAATAATGTTCTGGTGGATTTCTTCTGTTTTCTTCATTTCTCTAAAATGATAAATTCGTTACATTATAAAAACGTTGCTATTGAAAACGAAAGAAACTAAACAAATATTTGTGAAAATCAATTTTTTTAACTTACATCTTTATCTTGAGGTAGACACCTTTCTAAAAGAGCAACTGCATTCACGCAGGCTGTCCTGAAGTCGTAAAAATTTTCTAAATTGTACATGCAACGATAGCAAAGACACTTTGGTAGGCGATCATTCTCTGCTATCTGAAATCAAAAAAAGAATATTCTTAAAAATGGTTCACAAATTTTGAACAAAAAATACTATCATAAATTACCGATTGTATTAAAATACATACAATTATTTTTGAAAAAAATTACAAAAACTCAAGATATGAGAACGGACACCATATGTTATCTTATAAGTCTTCAATACCGGTTTACAGATAAAAATGGCAAAATCAACAATATATATGTATAAATGCTGCAAGGAATGTCAATTAAAAACCGTTCATAGGGAAATTGAAAGTACCACTAGCGCCAGGATTCATTGATAACGAGCCGTAGTGGAGAAAGTAATGCCTTACTATTTACTATATGGGTCAAGGTGTGTGTACTCGTATGGAATGAGTCACTGATATATACCAGGTGATCATATTATTAAATCTTTTTCAAGTTTCACTCCAATTACTTTATGCAAATGTAAACAAGGAAACAAACTATCAAAGCGCTGAATTAAAACACACTATCTAAAATATTCCATTTTTATAAATTTGCCCCGCTTTTCTCTTTGCATAAAATGAAAAATTCATCATTATTTAAATTAACTACCATACATTGTGTATTTAAACGATTTAAACGAAAGTCAAAACAATTTTAAAAAGCGAATAAATATTTCAATTAGGTACGTATAATAATGTCAACTCAACATTTTCATTTTTTTTCTCCGCTCAATAAAAATAGGATCAGTCTTTTTAATTTCACTCGCTTCATTTGAATAAGAATCGCCATTTTTTGCCAATAAATATATAATAAATAATATTATTTAATTAATTTTAGGTTGTTACCAAAATCGTTTCTTAACTTTCTTATTGTTATTGACAGAAAATGCAGAAAATTGTACCTACAACTTTTATTCATATGAACATTCAAATTGTTTTAAGTGCGTTGAAAATTAAATTCTATGCCCTTCCTCTAAAACGAATTTAAAATTTAATTTATCCTTTTTTACTAAAATACGAAATTCTAACACTGGACCCACTGGACTGACTTTTGTTTGTCGGATTCTTTCTTAAACTATTTTTATCAAAATATTAATAATGGTAATTGTTATTATTACTAATTAATATTAATAATAATATTGAGAATAACAATAACAATAAGAATAGTTTTTAATAATAATAATTTAATAAAATCTAAATAAATAAAAAAGTCTTAATGAAATATATAATATCTTAATGAATAAATAGCTTTTTTAAAATGACAATTTATAAATTTAATAAAAAAATGGCACAAAAAGCTGTTGGGAATTTGTAGGTGGGATTGGAAATATAATTAGAAAATACGAAAAAGGTTTATTCGAAACTCGAATTGGAGAAAAAGTGAAAAGAAGTGTTTGAAATCTAGGTCTTGAAAAAGAGGAAAATATCTTAAAGAGACATTTTCAGGTCGATCGGATTCCCACGTTACGTGATGTTGAGCCTCGCCAACCCCCTGTAACTTTATCGATATTCCGAGGAGTCTGAGAGCAATACAAGGGAGAGAAACTCGTCGATTCTCAATTCTCAAGTTTTATGAAGCCGACCCCAGGTGCAATCTGTGTGTGCCTGGCCAGGTGATGCCGAGGGACGGGACGTGAAGTGAAATCAGGCGCAGGTAATTAAGGAGCAGCGGAGCTTCAGGTCAGGTAATAGTTTAGGCCACTGGCGATGTTGAATTTGAAGGCGAGGCGAGGCCTGGCCTGGCCTGGCAGAATGGAAGAACAGAGAGCATAAAACGGTGACAGAAGAGCTGAGGAGAATATACACAGTGCTGCTGGCGAAATGGTATTGGTGACTCTCGTATAGAACGCGACGAGGATGCGCCATGCAGGAAGCCGGGCAGTGTTCGGAATCAGGGGGCGATCCCCGAGCAGCGAACAGAGGAGATGGGAGGGAGGGGAAGGGAAAGACGGCCGGACATGGACTGGCAGAGACGAGGAGGAGAGACGCCGACGCTTTTTCAATGAGTGACGAAGATGCACGACAAACTGCGTCTCTCCATGTAGCAGGCGATCAACCGCACCCGGCTCACCAAGAGCCCTGGCCACGGCCCCAGAACTGTGAAGCAGTGAAGATAAAGGCCAACTCACTTCTCCTCCGAGGTCTCTTCAATTCCACCTATAACGGGTGTTCAATTCACAACAACAACAACGACACTTTGCTCCTTTATTCATTCCTCAATATCTTTTATCTTCTCACTCAAAATCCTCTCTTCTTACGTAATCAAATCAAAATAATTCAACATTTTCAATTACTTCAAAGATAAATGAAAAAAATATTACAATCAAGAAATTTCCATTATTACGAATAAACTATTTTTACATTTTTAGTGTAATCGAATATTAGATTTATTATCCAAAAAGCATAGTCTATACAATTATATTTTAATTTAAAAAAATCCCTTTTAGATTTCTTTGTTAACGAGGGAAATTTCATTAAAATATTTGTTGACTCTTTCTACGTAGACACGGTAGCCTTTGACAGTTCCCAACGGGGTAAAATCCTGTGTGAATTCTCTGAAGACTCCAAGTCTCCAACAGGATGAAACCGCTGTATAGGAAGCTATCGGATTACAGCTACCTGGTGTCGCAAAAATACCCATCAATTCTACTTTTATTTAGAAAACAAAAACAATTTTCTTCCTTTTCGAAATATTGGAACTGATCGATTTATCTTTAATTTTCTCTAATATTGTTGCTTTTTCACAATTTCCCTTTTTTCTAAATTAATTGAGTTTATTGTAACTTAATGAAAACTCAAGAATCTTCTATAATTGTTTCTCAAGCCAGACCTTGACGTATACTCTCTCTAATTGATTCTTAAGAATATTTATTCTGGAAAAATGACAAGAAACTACGATATAGCCATTGAAGCAGAAAATAATTATTGTTCTTTGTAAATACACTGGAAAGTAAATTTTGCAAAATTTAAATTAAATTTTATTTTGATACAAATGTAGATGATTCATATTAAACTCCAGACAAGGCAATTCGAAGACAGTAATGAAGAACCCTGGACTTTCGTCAAGGCAAAGAACGAGGTCTCTCTCTCTCTCTCTCTCTCATAACTTGCGAAAAGGTTTAAACATCAGATTTTAATAAAACTATCACCGTTTATGAATAATTAATTTATATTAATCATCGGAATTCGAAATAGAGGATCTCTAAGACACAATTTAAAAACAACTTTTTCGAAAGGCTATTTGATTTCTTCTTTCCGAATTTTCAAAAACTAATTAGTTTTTAATTCCATCGAGACCTCAGAGTATACTGTTCTTAAAAGAATACAAAAAAGTAAAATCGCTATTTTGTGAAAATAAAAACCAAGATACATTAAAATGTATAAAAAATATTTTCTAACAATTATCAAATGCACAAAGATATCAAAAGAGAAGTTGATAAGAATGATAAAAAATAATTATACAAAATACTTCTTTTGTTACAAAATTGTTATCTAGAGATTCCGTTTTAAATTGAATCAATTTGAATCAACTTTCCGCTTTGAAATATACAGTATACCTGCGTGAATGATCAAAATTACATAAGAAATTCTTGCAAATTTAACGGGATTTTTTCTGGCCTTATTTAGAGAAATATGAAGAAACAAAAACATATCAGAAGAAGAACAGAAACAACATTTCCATCGTTACAAAAGCAAATTTAAAATATTAATAAACTTTGTAAACTTTTTGCAAAATTTCAATAAAAACGGAGACAATTTAAAATAATTTCAACAAAACAAGGTTAAAAGTTATCAATAAATGCAACATTTAATCAAAAAATAAAAAAAAAATGAATCTTTGATATACCTAGGCATTCATAAATGTAATTGGCAAAAGTTGTAAGAAAAAAATTGTAGGTGTGTAAAATTAGATAATTTAAGAGAGTAAATTCCCCGGGTCTTTGAAATTAAAGGAAGGTAGTGAAAACAAAATGTCTTCCGCGAGAGGCTAGCCTTTGATTGCTGAGGATACACCTAACCACGTCAATGCGTACTTGAAGCAATTCGATGACAATTGGAAAGTAAGCCGTGGCAAGGGGCTGACGAGTCTGGAAACGAGAACAGGGACGTGGGCAGATACGAGGCTATACACTACGTAGGTAAATGTCTTCAACTGCGACTTGATGATGTCGAACGTGAACGAGATCGAGGCCGTTTTCGATGTGCGTAGGGGAATATTACATATTAGTCAAGAGCAAAAAGAATCTCGTAATAAAAGATAACACCCAGGCACCCAGATGTAAATTCTCGATGATATTTTTTTATTTTGCCAATTTTAAATTGACATAAAGCACAGATAGTTAGATAGCTAAGGGATTATTTTATAATAAAGAAAATGAAAGCAGGTCTTACCTTAAACGGCAGGCAGGCTTGTATTTTGTCAATTAACTGACGATTTTTGCCTTCCTGGCCGAAAAGATCCATCTTGACGGCATCGTAGGAGGCACAAAGTCTGCATAATTCCTCGTAACGTTCTCTTTGCTCCATTGTCGATATTCGGGTTCCTCGTAACAAAGAGTATGAGGAGTACTGAACCGTTCCGAGGACTTGAGCCGACTGATCCGCGCACTAGGCACCGCTCGAAACAACTGACCTCTTCCTCGCGGCAATTTCTTGCCTGCACATATACCCAGAGCTCCGATAATCGGACTGGGCTTTAGACTGATTACATTCTCGTCAAGATCCTGACTTGCAATTATTCGATTCACTACGTACACTCTTTCGCTGTTTATTCCGCACTTTAGCGAACAAAAACGCCAGCTTACTATTTCGCGCAATGATTAACCGACTGTTCTGGTAGGTACCACCATCTTGTACACAGAGTCACAAACACTTGTTTCGATCGAAGTGCAGGGGTCGTCGCCGGCGGTACCGAGGAACCATCCTCCACCATCCGCGAGGACAATGTTTTTTTTCTCGCTTGCACGTGTTGCAAGATGGCGTCCACACACGCGCGCCCTCTAGTTCCAAAGGCGGCATTTTCAAATTTCATTCTTTTATTTATTTTATTTTATTATCTGCTTCTATCGTTTCTATTGAGTATTAATTTATAGGTCTCGGAAAAAAGTCGCTTTAGTCGCATAAATTTACAACAAAAGTCACGAAAAGTCGCATAAAATTTCCGAAAAAGTCGAAAAAAGTCGCATGAAATCTTAGAAAAAAACGACAAAAAGAAAACACAAAATTGTAAAAAAATCACATTTCTCGACAACAGATACATTATAATATCAAACAAAATCCGGAATAAAATTTAAAAAATATAATAAAATTCATAGCAAAATTTTAATTAGGTATTTTTAACAATTTTTTAAAAAACTCTCTTTAAAATGTCAATTATTTTTATAAATAATAAAATTCTTCTCCGAAATTCAATTATATTCAAATTTTTTTTTTAATTTTTCGTCAAAATTTTATAAATAATAAAATTCATCATAAAAATTTAATTATTTTTAAAAGTTCTGATAAAATTCTTTACAAAATTCAATTATCTTCAAAAGTATGAAAATTCTTTAAAGAAATTCAATTATGTTTATAAATATCAAAATTCTTCTGCAAAATTCAATTACTTTAAAAAAAAAATCTGTTAAAAATTTCAATTATCTTTATGAATAATAAAATTCTTCTCTAAAATTCAATTATTTGCAAAGAATTTTAATAAAATTCTTGTCAAAATTTCAATTATTTTTATACATAATAAAATTCATTCTAGAAATTCAATTATTTTCAAAAGTAATAAAATTCTTCGCAGAAATTTAATTATTTTCAAAATTTTCTTTAAATTTCTCGTCAAAATTATCATTATCTTCATAAATAATAAAATTCATCCTGGAAATTTAATTATTTTCAAAAGTTCTGCCAAAATTCTTTGCAAAATTCAATTATCTTCAGAAGAAAGAAAATTCTTGGCAGAAATTAAATTAATTTCAAAATTTTTTTTTAAATTCTTCTCAAAATTTCAATTATGTTTATAAATATCAAAATTCTTCTGCTATAATTCAATTACTTTTAAACATTTTTAAAAAAATCTGTTCAAAATTTCAATTATCTTTGAGAGTAATAAAATTCTTCTCTGAAATTCAATTATTTGAATAATTATTCAATTATTTCCGAGTCGAAGACTCGGAGTGATCGATTTCTTCATGTTTTATAACAATTTTTTATAAGTTGTTTAATTTCAAAAAGGTTTGAATTTGAATCTTTTGAAAAATTTTAATTTCTCTGGAAAAATAATAATTAAATATTTATTTAAAAAAGAAGTTATTGATGTTTTCGAAAGATTTGAAAGAAATTTGTAAATAAATGTAACAGAACATTTTTTTGACTCAAACTTTTTCCTTTAAATTTTACTAAAAAAAATTTCGAAAAAGTCGATTAGTCGCATTTTTTCACAAAAAAATCGAAAAAAGTCACATTTCCTTAGAAAAGTCGAAAAAAGTCGACAAAGTCGCACAATCTGAGACCTGAGGTTAATTTTAGAAATGACAAGAAAAAGACTTTTTACAATATTTATTAATATTTATATTCATATACATTATAGAGATATTTATTTAATCACGATCACTAACCAATTATATTTCACAATAATACCTAAAGATCAGTTATCCGTTGAGTTTGGCTTTACTGAAAGTACGTAAAATAGAAAAAATTTTTGTTGAAATCATTTACATATGATGAGCGCAAGAGAAGAGCATTCATTGCATCTTCATTTCGTGTATAGAAAAGTAACATTTTTAAAATCCTATCTATTTTTTTCTGCTGTACCTATTCGACTCTCTTCATTGAAAAAAATCTCAAAAGTAACTACTGTTTATTGTTTCTTGTTTCCTTAACAATATCTGAAATTCGTGGCTAGGTAAAGATTTTTTTTATTAAATCCTTATTCAGTAGTGCAATGCATTCTCGTATAATGAAATTAATTTAAAGTGTAGTGAAGACCTCTCATTTTGTACATATCAGAACAACGCATCACTTCGTATTTTTTTTTGTTTTTTTTTTGTATTTTTTTATAATTATTGATTGCCTATTTTTAATCGTGAACATCACGACAAAACTATCTTCTAAAATTTATTAACATGACTTAACTCCTGTCTTCCAATGTTAAAACTCAACAAATTGAGTCCTTATAGAATGAAATCAATAAATATTAACACGTTTATATAAAAAGAAGAATTAGCGCTTACTTGTGCAATAAATTTTTCTGAGACTCTTCAAGAGTCTAGATTGAAAAAATAAAATACCACGGTATTCCAGAGAATGTTCTATTCAGGGGAACATTATTTCTATATCATCCATATCTGAGAAGGAAAAATCATCCGAGAGATCATTTGAATCCTCATTTGGATCAAATTCAATGCTGTCGTCTGCTGATTCATCACCATCACCACTTTCATCGTCTTCATCGTTATCGTCCCCATCATTTTGTTCGTTGTCATCTCTATTATCTTCGCTTCCAGGATCAGCATTATCTGGATCTGTTTTTACAATTTTTAATTAATCTTTAAACTCTTCTGATAAGGGCTGTTAATCATCGGGTACACGCTTCATGATACTCGAAGTATTCCAAAGTACGACATTTAATTAATAATTTAAACTTTATTATTTGTGTTATAAATTTTACTACCTTTTATTTAAAAATTGAAATTATTCTCCAGATTCCAATTAAATTTTTTTCTAGAATTTTTCAACTAAAATTCTTCTCTAATTAAATTATTTTATAGAATTTTTAATAAAATTTAAAACAATTTTTTTAATTATTTAAAGAAAAAAGTTTACGTAAAATAATTCTGAAATTCTCTTGCTTACAATTCTTTTTTAAGAAATTTTGATTATACGAAAAGTTTTCAATTATTTAATAATAATTATTCAATTGTTCAATAATTTATTATTGAATATATTAACAAATTATACTAATTTCAAAAGAATTTAAATACAAATTTTCTAAAAATTTCTTCAGAATTTTCAATTAAATTATTTTAAATTTCAATTTGAACCCTTTTGGATTTCAATTACATATATATATATATATATATAAAAAAATTGTAACCGCATCTCTTCTAACATGCAATTCTTTTTGTAATTTTTAACTAAAATTATTCCCTAAATCAATTATTTTAAATTATTTTTTAGAAAGTTTTTTGAAAATTTAAATATTTAAACAAAAGAAGAAAGTTTCTTGAATTCCATTTATTCACAATTTCATTTTACGAAATTTTAATTCAACTGATTGAAATTTTTTTAAATACCTATATTCAAAAATTCAACTGACTTAAAAAAATTGAATAAAAGTTGTTCAAAAAAACTAATTCTTCGGAATTTTAAAAAAAATCAAATTTCCTAAAACTTTTATTTGAAACCTTTTGAAATTTAATTACATTTATGAAAATTGTAAACACAACTTTAGTAAAATTAAATTATTTTTGGAATCTTTAAGTAAAATTTTATCAAATAGTTATGTAAGTAAAATTATTAAATTTTAATTCAAATTTTCTAAAACTTCAATTTGATACCAATTAAATATAAAAATTATAAACGCAAAGCTACTAAAATTAAATTATTTTTCAAATTTTTAATTAGTATTTTTTTATTGTTCTTTAAGAATTCAATAACTTAAAATAAATGCAGTTTCAATTATTATTATTTTTATTATTTATGATTTCAAAGTTTATATTACAAACAACAACAAAAATTCAAGAAGAATTAAATCTTTGCTAAATTTTTAAAGACTGATTGACTCCAAATTCCGAAATTTTCTAATGAATTTTAAAAATTAAATTAAAAAATTTTTTTAAACTTGATAATTTTCCGGAACTTTTGATAAAGTTCCCTGACATTTTCCTGCGATTTCCCTGACCTGGGACAACCCTGATTAACATTAACATTCAATTAAATTTGAAAAAATTTATTTTGAAAAACAACAAAATTTAACAACGAAATTCTATAACACTTTTTTGGAAACTCTAAGACTAAACAAATTTTGAACACGTTTCCAGGCATAAAATAAGCCTCAAACAACGACAAGTCGAAAAAGAAAAAAGGCCTCACCATCACCATTATTGTCATCTGAACCCGAGTTTGATCCATCATCATCACTCTCATTAAGATCCTCCTCGTCATCATCTTCCTCTGCTTCATCCTCATCATCTCTTCTCCTACCGACATCATATAATCTTACCCAAGACTCCTGTATGCTATTAAATTCTCCCAAATTTTCAACTACTGCAATTTGCGTATCAAACTTATTGCAGGCCAATCCAAAAATGCCTCTCTTTACATCGTAGGTTGCTAAAAACAAAAGGGTTCATTAGAAATTACTTAAAATTAATTAAGCCAAATTATATGCTTAATAGAAACATAAAAAACAATTGTAAATTTACTACTGTACTTACCAATACTACTGTAATCTAAAGCATCTAATGTTTTAAAGGAAGTTGTATAATGGGATTCATCATCATTTTCCTGATCCATAGAAACTGCATAAATGATACTATTCACTGGAGAAAATATAATTTCCATTTGATCAAGAGCCGGAACTGTTTTTAATAAATGGAACGTTCTCAAATCCCATACTTCTGTATTCGACACAACTTCAGTTCCGTTCGGATGGAAAACGCCATTTAACGTTTGGTTCAATTTGTCAAACTTGTGAATTTCCTTTCCCGAATTCACATCCCATAATATTCCATCATTTAGAACTAATTCGTCATTCATACTAAATGTGGCTCGATTTTTGGTATATTGATTCGATATAGAAGGTGTTAAGGTTGTCAATAATTTTCCGGTAGTTATGTCATATATCTGCGAACGAATTAAAAATATTAATTTTTTATAAATAATTCTATTAATACTTGGTCTTCATTATTTTCAAAGATTTTTTTTTTTCAAATATTAATTTCAATTTTTGAATAATTTCAAATTCAAAATTTAAAAAAAAATCCAGCCCCTCTAATTATTAACTAATTTACTAATTAATTGTAAATATATTTATTGTTTTCAAAGACTTTAATAAAATTCTTCGCAAAAATTCAATTATTTTTAAAAATTTGATAAAATTCTTCGCTAAAATTCAATTATTTAAAAAAAATTTTATCATTAACAGGGTGTCCAGCGATTCTTTAAAAAAAATTCAAGGACTTTTCAAGGTTTTCAAGGTCCAAAATAATTTTTTTCAAGATCCATTTTTAGGGTACTAATTTTAAAAATATTTGTTATTTATAATCGAGTGTAATAGAGTAAGTTCTGTTTATTAGTTTTCCTCAATAAGTGTATTGCAAGTAAATTTTTACTTACCCTCTAAATTTGAATTAATAAAAATGATTACTAATTTGATTTAGTGACTGACTTTTTGCTTTTGAATTAGTAAATTTTACTAATAAATAATCATTTCTACTAATTTTTTAGTGAAATTTACTAATTAAAAAGCAAAAAGTCAGTTACTAATTCAAATCAGTGAACATTTTTACTAATTCAAATTTAGAGAATACTTATAAACAGTTTTATAATTTCTACATACAACAGTTATTCATAAATAATAACTTTAAATACAATTTATTGATAAAATATTAGAAATATAAAAAATATCTATTTAAGACAAGTTGTTCATTTCATGACCATTTAGCTTCCTCAATATATAAATAGAAATTCGTGACGTAATTCACGTACAAAATTTTAAAATTGAAATTCAAAAATTCAAAAATTTGAATTTTTTGTGAAAAAGAAAAATATTTATTAATTTTATAAATTTTAATAAAATATATACTTTGTATACATTAATCGATTCGTTTTCTTGTCAGGAATGTAATTTTGAGAATAATTAATAAAAATATATATTAACAAATAAAAAAATTATTTTAAAAAAAACAAAAAAAAGTTTTTTCTGAATTTTAAAAAAATTGTATAAAAAAAAATTTTGTATATATTTTCGAAAATCCTTGTGTCAGATTTTAGGTATTAATGACTGCAATAAACCTGCAAAATTTCAGGACAATCCATCAAAATTTGTCTGAGATAATTTGTACACAATTTTTGTGACATACACACACATCTGGACATTTGCTCATAATTGAATATACATATATGTTCTAGATGAAAATGAGTCCATATAACCTTCTTTTAAAAAATTGAAAATCGTCACGAATGCAGAGCTTCCTCATGAGGAAGCAATACATCAATCAAAATTGTTTTTAAATAATTGAATTTTTTTGGAATTTCTATTAAAATAATTGAAATTTTGCAATGAATTTTATTAAAATTTTTGAAAATAATTGAATTCTATTACTTTTGAAAAAAATTAAATTACTGTGAAGAATTTAATGCTAAATTTTAAAACAACTGATTTTTGCGAAAAAATTTATGCAAATTCATTTTAAATAATTGAATTATTGTAAAATTTTTTTTTTTGAAAATAATTGAAAGTTTGTGTAGAATTTTTAAAAAAATTTTTGTTTAATAATTAAATTCTTTCGGGGAATGTTATTAAAATAGTAGAATATTGAAAACCATCGAAGTAAGAACAATTTTGGAAAATAATTGAATTTCTGCAAAGAATTTAATTAATTTTTAAAATAATTGAATTCTTGTGTTGAATATTGTTATTTATGAAAATAATTGTATTTTGCAATGAATTTTATTAAAATTCCTCAAAATAATTGAACTTTGTCAAAGATTATTGTTATTTATTTATAAAGATAATTGAAATGTTGACCACAATTTTTTTTGAGTTTTTGAAAATAATTGAATTTCTGCGAAGAATTTAATTAATTTTTAAAATAATTGAATTCTTGTAATGAATATTGTTATTTATGAAAATAATTGTATTTTGCAATGAATTTTATAAAAGTTTCTGAATATAATTGAATTTCGGCGAAGAATTTTTATAGTTATAAAGATAATGGAAATATTGACGAGAATTCAACTTAAAATATCAAGGAAATAAATCTCATTTTTAAGAATTTTAATTTTTCAAGGTTTTCTCATAAAATTCAAGGTGTTTTCAAGGTTTTCAAGGTAGCTGGACACCCTGATTAAATTCTTTATGAAAATTGAAATATTTTCAATACAATTTTAATTAAATTCTTTTAAAATATTCAATTATTTTCAAAAATTTGATAAAATTTTTTGCAAAAATTCAATTATTATAGAAAATTTTTATGATTAAATTCTTTATGAATATTTAAATATTTTCAAAACAATTTAAATTAAATTCCTTGAAAAATTATTTTTGAAAATTTTATTAAATTGTTAGCAAGATTTTAATTATTTTCATAATTTATAAAATTTTTCACAGGAATTAATTAAATTTTTTTGAAGAAATTCAATTATTTAAAAAAAATTGTAATAAAATTACTCGAAAGAATTCAATTATTTAAATTGTAATAAAATTTCTCGAAAGAATTCAATGATCTATTTAAGAAAATGTTAATTATAACATTCTTCACAGAAATTCAATTATTTTTAAAAATTTTGATAAAACTCTTTATTAGAATAATTTAAACATTTTTAATATTATTTTAATTAAATTTCTCTTAAGAATTAACTTATTTTTAAAGATTTTAATTAAATTTTTCGCAAGAAATTTAAGTATTTTAAAACATGTGGATAAAATTCTTTAAAAAAATTTATTTATTTTAGATTCAAAATTCTAAAAAAAATATATTTAATTGAAAACAATTTTGTTTAATTAATTTTTGGTATTTTGTAATCTTCATAGTATCAAGTTAGAATTTCATTAATTTTAAAATTAAAAAATTAAAAAGAGAAATTATAATTTAAAAAATTAGGAAACAAAAATCAAACGAAAATATAAACTTTTATATTATTTTTTACTGTATTTTTAACTTTAATCAATTTCATCTTACCGTTGCGACTTCGCCTTGAGTTCCAATTATCCTATCCTGGAGTTTTCCAAACTCTACGAAATCCTCGTGATCAAGAGATAATTTCATATCGAAAAATGTCCCAAAACTCCAAAGAGCAGACATTGGTGTTCGCCATGCGGTCGAAGTTAATAAGAGATTTCCTTTTTTATTGCATTCTATGTGATAAATGTAAGATTCATGACATTGATATGTTCCTTCTTCAGTTCCTGTGTGAGCATTAAACATTTTCACTTCTCCGGCGTAATTTCCAAGCACAAGATATTCTTGACATGGCTGAAAAAATATTTAGTAAAATTATTAAAGAAAATTAAACTTTCAATCACTAAAAGAACGATTAAGATTTTAGGACATTTTTCCACTTATTTTTTTAATTAAAAAGTAAACGTTTTTTTTTCTTACCGAAAACGTGCAGCAAGTGAAGGTTCCTTCAGGATCATTCGGTCGGAAAGTTTTAACAGGACAAAAACGACTGTAAATATGTCTTCTATCCAATCGTCTTCCATCTACGCCTAAAGGTCGTCTTGATAATCGCATTGACACGTTCAATGGTGTTGAATTTTTTGTACAAGGATCAGGACATTTGTGAGGTCTACAAAAATATAATATTTTAGTTGAGCAAAATTCTTATCTTGGTAATTGCAAGTATGAATTTTTTAACATATTTTTAATTATATTTCTTGTATTGTATTCTATTTTCTATATTCTGTATTCTTCGTTGTATATTCTAATAATGTAGATATGTAGTAATATAATTATAATATACTAAAAAATATTGTAGAAATAAAACTTACTCAAAAAGATTAAATTGAGGACACGTGACCATAGGATTTTTGCACAGAGCGTGTTGATTTGTTAAATATTCCGTAATAATAGAATCTAAAGTAACAGTGGCCATATTTGACGTCGCAACTCCTGGACCACCTCCGCCAGGATCTCGTGATATCTGTTTTTGCAAAGATCGACAAGAATTCGCCTGCAATTGCGAGGAGAACTGAGAATTCGTTAGAGCTGTCGACAACGGTTGTTTCTCGCTTTGAATGGATTTTCTGTGAGAAGAAAATTAAGAGAAATTAGTTATTAATAAATCATGTGCAGTTTTTTTTTGAAATTTTGATTAATCAATAAAAAGTAATTAAAAAGAAATTTTGATTAACTAATTAAAAGTAAGTAATGAAAATAATTACTTTTGATTAATTTGAAGTTTTATCGGTTGACTAAGATTATTTGCTGCAGGACTCTGACTCAGAGAATCTGCAAGTTTTATGCGAATTGGATTTGGCGAAGGTGAAGCATTCGAGCAGACGTTAATAAATCGGGAAGGACCAGAAGTGGGAGTCACATTTGTTCTTGGTGTTGTTTCTCGAGCACCACATCTATTTGTATTGTAGAGATTCGCAGGTGCGCCTGGTGAAAAACCAACCCTTGGCTGAAAAAAGAAAATTGTCATGTAATTAAAAAAATAATACAAATTTTCCAAAAAATATGAATATTTCTACAATTACTCACCCCTGCCGGCGCAGGACTTCTATAATGAAAAGGTTGATATGATGTAACAGCTTTCAAAGCAGCAGGAGAATCTAAACTCGCTTCTCGCAGAAGTGAATTGGCCGTTTCCATTAAGCCTTTCGAAACAAAATGCTGATACATAAGTTGATATAACTGTTGTTCATTATATTGTATTCTCGTTTGCGCAACAACGTTTGCCTAAGGAATAAAATTTCGAATTTTTAATTTTAATTTTTTAATTAAATAAATAGTGGACTTTCTTTTACTTACTCGGTGTAGACTGACTAGTGAAATTTCGTATTCAGCCCCAGTTGGCTTTGCTTTACCAGAAACTCTCTCCATCAATTCCAAAGCATATTTTTGAAACATAACGTGCTCCTGTCTTTTCTCTTGAAGTATTGGATCCTTCATGAGAGCCTGAATTAAATTATCAGTAACCATTGGCAATTTACTGATAATTTGTCTGACTTTTTCACTCCTTGCGAGTCCAGCAAGTGCTCGACATGCGAGAGCACGAATACTGTCTGCGTCCGTGATTGGAGTTTTCACCATCATTAATTGTAATAAAACCTGTAAGGAAAAAATTTTAAAAATTAACAATATCTAGACAGTAATAATTTAAGATTATAAAATAAAATTAATTACCATTATGCCATTGTTTGATCTCACACTTTCCCACACTTTTTGTATTAATTCCTCACTATTATGAAGATTGGTCTTCTTTTTTGCTGACCCTGTTACTGAAAACCTAGCAACGTTTCCGCCCACCTAAAAAAGATTTACTATTAAATAACTATTAATAACAATTTATTAAAACTAAATTAAAATTAAATAAAAAAAAAAAATTACCAATTGTCACGTGATAAATAATTATTTTAATAGATTAATTAAAAAGTAACTTTACCCTATTAATCGGTGCACAAACACAATTTACAACAGCTCGAAGCGCAGCTCTTTGAACATCGGGATCTGCAATGATTTCGCATTCTGCAGCGGCCAATAATAAATTAATTGCCATTGTCATGGACATGTCCGGCATGTCAACTCTTTCGCAAAGTAATGACATAACTTTTGGTACAACAGAACAAATTGCAATAACATCCAAACAAGAACGAACAGTTTCTGCACTAGACGTGGCGTGAACTCTGTAATTTTAAAATAATTTTCAATTTTAATCATAATGTTATTAATCATGTTTTTTTCCAAAAGTTGATAAAAATGGACAATTATATTCACCTTCCACTGTAATTCCATTCACGAGCAAAAGCAATTATTTGGAGAAGAAGAGTAATTCCACCGAGACGATAAAGTTCTTCCACTGGAAACCATAATGTTCTCAAAGACATTAATTCTTGTAGAATTTCTACTTTCGCTTGCACTTCTTCGCTGCTCAATTTACACGCCTAGAAGAAATTGTTTAATTTTAATTAGAAATAATTTTCATTGTTTACTAATTTTACAATTTACATTTTTTTATTTACAACTCAAGTCTTAGATAAAACACTAATCTATATCTATATTAAAAATCGTACAGTTTTTTAATAATTTTTCTTTTTAAATTTTTTCAATTTAAAAATTAATGTATTGAAAATCATTGAATTCATGAAAAAAATTTTATTAAAAGATTTGGAAATAATTGAATTCCTTCGAAGAATTTTATTATTTATGAAATAAAATGAATTCTTTCGAAGAATTTTATTATTTATGAAATAAAATGAATTGTTTTGAAAAATTTTATTATTTATGAGAATAATTGAATTCTTTTGAGAAATAAATACTATTGAAGTTTTTGACAATAGCAAATTAAATTCTTTGAAACGATTTTATTAGTTTTTCTAAATAATTATATTATTTTGAAGAATTTCTTTAACTTTTTTATAAAAATAATGTAGTTTTTTAAAATAATTTTAATTTAAGCAAAGATTTTTATTCAAATTTTTAAAATAATCGTGTCTCTTAATAATTATAATCAAAAATTTGATTACCAATTATTGAATTTTAGTAAAATTGTATTGAAAATAATTTAATTTCACAGGAAAATTTTATTATTTATAAAAAATAATTGAATTCTTTCGATAAATTTTATTAAAATTTTATTGTATTAAAAAATTCAATGAATTCCTACAAAGAATTTTGCTATTATTTATAAAAAAATAATTAGATTCTTTTAAAGAATGTTATTATTTATGAAAATAATTCAATTTAAAAAAAAATTTTGAAAATCCTAATTAATTTCTTTGAATTTTTTAAAAATAATGGAGTTTCTTTTTAATTGAAATTTTTGAAAGTGATTGAATTTTATGAAATTTTTTTTTTTTAGTTTTTATAACAATCGAATTTGTTAATAATTGAAATAAAACAATTAATTATTGAATTTTATTAATATTGTCAGAATAACAATCAAATTGTTCTCAGAATTATATTACAATTTTTTAAAATAATTTTATTCATTCAATGAATTTTATTAAAATATTGAAAATAATTTATTTGTTTCGGAGAATTTATTAAAATTTTAGAAAATATTTAATTCTTTCAAAAAAATTTTATTACAAATTTAAAAAATATAATTGAATCCTTTCGTGAAATTTTATAGAAAATGTATTAAAAATACTTGAATTCCCGCAAAGAATTTTACTATATATAAAAATAATTGAATTCTTTCGAAAAATGTTATTATTTTTGAAAATAATTGAATTCTTGCGGAAATTTTTTAAAATAATAAATAATAATAATAATTATGTAGTTAATAAGTAATTTTTAAAAATTCTCGAATCCAAAATTATTTAAAAATTGAAGTTGATGATAATTGTAATTTTCATAATAATATTATAAAATAAGCGTATAATAAAATATGTAAACAATAAAAACCTTATATGGAGGAATAGAAGGCTGCCAAGTATCGCGTTCAGTTCTAGCATTCTCCGCTCTTTGCAACTGTTCTGCTTTTAAATACAAATGTGCCTCCATATATCTTTTCAAAGCGACAGCGACGTGTCTGACAATTTGTCTAGAAGCACATTCTTCATCGTCATTCAGAGAAGGCTCTTCCTCGACGTTTAGAATCGGTAACGTTGATATCTAAAAAATTTTCCATATTAATAAAATTTGATGTTATTTACCTTTCACTAAATTTTTTTAAAATTAAACAAAAAGTGAGATTTACACTCACCACATTAAATAGTTTTCTAAGGCCATCTTGAGCGTCGAATTCCTCCAAAATGACCTTAAATGGAAAAGAAAAACCGAAAAACATTGTTGCATGACATCTTCCGGAATCATGGCTTCTTTCAAGCAACCAAAGTGCATATGTGACAAGATCCGAAATAACGTGTTTCGGCAAGAGACAAACACGCTCCATCGCATCCTCACAATATGCAAGATAATACAGACATATCGAAACACCAGTGGCAGCAACACTAGGTCTCGGAACATCTAACAATTTTTGCAAACCACCCATATTCAAAAATTCGATGGAAAACTTTTTATGACATAAAAGAGAGGCGAGATATTTTAGCGCTTCGAAAGCCAAACGACTGTCTTTAGTTTCCCGAACATTAATGTACTTGAGAATTAATTCTAAAGCATTCTGCTCGAAAACATGGCCTAAAAATTCTTGATACTCTCCCATTGGTGTCAAATACCTAAGAATTAGCATTTGCCTCGTAGCAAGCGTTGGAGGGTGAATTTGTATATTCCCAATCACATAAGACTCCATTTCCGCCCAGGATGAATTTGAATTTCCTTCCACAACACTACTTGGTGTAGTACTAACATTTAACGATCTAGATAAATTGCATCTCGCTGCAGTTGTCGCGCTACTGGGTCTAGGTGGAGTAGAAAGATTGTTCTGTCCTTTTACAGGTGTTACTTGGGAATTTGAAAAATTGTTAGCTTTTGGAATCGATAAGGGAGGCGACATTATTTCCGGATAAGAATTGTCGAGTGTTTTTAACGGAGTCGATGGTTCATCATTATTTTTCAATCTTTTACTGGGGGGAATTTCGTCGGAACTTTGACCACTCTCTTCTTCATAATCTTCACAAGTATTTTCATGCGATGCCGAAACATTTTCTGAAGAATTAACAACTCCATTTTCTCGATACTTGTTCTTGACTTTTCGCTTTCCTGGAACGCCTTTGTGCTCGAAATCATGCAGAATATTTCGATTTTGTCCGAAATGAGCAAAAGGTCGTGTGGTTGCACACGCTTGCCTTCCTTCAGTGGCTTTATCCTGTAATTTGTGAAGTCTCTGCAACATTAATGGCACCATTTTACCATTTTGCTCTCGAAATCCTGTTGCAATGTCCTGGACTTCCATTGCTGCGGCCAATAAACCAGTTGCATAGCTTTGAAGTGGTTCGACACTTTTTTCAGCCCAAGAAAAAAGTCTTTGAATTAAACCTTCCATATCGGGTTGAAATACTGCTGATGTTTCGAGGCCAGGTAGAATATCCAACATCAAACGACATGCTGCGGTGTTTAATTTTCTCACATCTCGTCCAGCAATGCCTGATCGCATCCAAAAAGTATCTCGAAGGTAATCGTTGATTAACTGTCAAAAACAATCAAATAAGTATTCAATACACAGCTTACAGGCCTCGGGTCGACTTTAAGGAACAAAATAATAATTTTAAAAAATTATAATAAAGAAACTCTTAAAATTAATTTTTTTTTAAATATTTTGACAGGGTTGCTACAATGTCTGGAAACCTGGAAAACCTGGAAATGTCAGGGAATTTTATTTTGTATGGAAAAGTCAGGGAAAATAATTTTCTGTTAAAATTATATTAATTTTTGGCGAATTTTACCAAATTTTACCATAAAAGGTACCCTTTGCTACCTTTTTCCCTGTTAAGGGGATGTCAAAGTCGATTGGATTTTTGCATTGAGCTTCAATGGGAAAATCGCATCGACTTTGACATCCCCTTAAGGGAATTGGCTGCCAAAAAGAGACAATTAATAGAAGAGGCTAACCTAATTAATTGAGAGTTAAAAATTATATAAAAACTATAAGATTTTATATTTATGAGATTGAATTACTTAATTTTATTTTTTAAACCATGTTATAAAAACATACCGCAATAGTGTATCTTAAATACACACGTTTTTACATCTATCTCATATCGCAAATTAATAATTTTTAAAATACTATGATAAAAAATATAATAATTATACGTATATGGGGCATTCCATTTCAAAACGAACCACCTTATAAACAATTGACATTGTAAGGCAATTTTTAAATAATTATTTCTACTATTTATTGAAGTCAAACTTTATTTACTATTATTGATTTGAATAGAAAAATTTCTCAACTTTATGATGGTAAAAAAATTTTTGAAAAAAATAATAGAATTTTTGAAAAAAATTAAGTTTGAAAGTTAATCTTTTAAATATCTCAAAACATGTCGCGTCCGATTTTCTTGAAACTTATATCAAAATGAAGCTTAAAAATTGTAGTTTTATTTTCTGTAAACATTATAATGGGCAATTCGGTTGAAATTAAGAAATGAATTAAATTTTACAAGAATTTCGAAGGTTATAATGTATATATCGAGCGGAATTTGTTTTTTTCAAATTTTTACACAGTTTAACCTCTGACATCTTTGTAAAATTTAATTAATTTCTTAATTTTTACCGAATTTCCCATTATAATGGTTACAGTAAATAAAACTAAAATTTTTAAGCTTTATTTTGACATAAATTACAATAAAATCGGACGTTTTGAGATATTCAAAAGGTTAACTTTCAAACTTAATTTTTTTCATAAATTCTATTATTTTTTAAAAAAAATTTTTTACCATCATAAAGTTGAGAAAATTTTCTTTTAAAATCACTAATAGTAAATAAAGTTTCGCTTCAATAAATTGGAGAAATAATTATTTAAAAATTGCCTTACAATGTCAATTGTTTATAAGGTGGTTCGTTTTGAAATGGAATGCCCCATATATATATATATATATATATATATATATATACAATTAAAAAATTTCCAAACAATTGAATTTTGGTAAAATCTTTTAAAAATAATTGAATCGTGAATTTGGAAAAGGGTTCAGCTTGGATTTTTTCAAATTTCACTTTTTTGCATTTTTTGCATTATTACATATTCACTGACGTTTTCTTAAAAGGAAAATTTCATCTGAGGTAATTTTAGCAGAGAAAAATGTATTAAAGTGTGATTTCCTTTGACTTTTAAGTTCTAACCTAAGATTGTTTGTTTTCTAACCTCATGCTGAATTGTTTTTGAGTTAAAAAAAAATTAATTTTAATACATTTTAAAATTAAATAAACAAATTGTTTCTCGATAGTAAAACATTTCATTAATATATTTTTACGATTAAAACGATTAAATTTTTTTCATAAATTTCGAAAAGGGCTCAACTCTGACAACTATAATATCAATTTTCTCAAACTCACTGTTATTAAGGACAATTCTTTTATAATTTTCTCATATAAAATAGCATCTAGTTACTATGAAAAAAAGCGGACTCTTTTAATTAAAGCTGTTTGAAATAAACAGTTTTTTGTGTCTCCTGTAAAATTTCAAAAAACCGAGTTGAGCCCTTTTCGAAATTCACGATTCATTTAAAATTTGATAAAATCTTTTTAAAACAATTGAATTTTGGAAAAATCGTTTAAAAATAATTTAAATTTGACAAAATCTTTAAAAAATAATTGAATATTTGAAAAATATAAAATATATTAAATTTTTGAAGAATTTTAATTATAAATATAAACATGATTTTTCCGAAATTTTAATAAGAATCTAAAGAAGTAAATATAACAAAATGTAATTTACTTTGTTCGTAGATAAGTAAATCTTAAAAAATTATGATAAAACAATTCTAAGAATTATTTTTTTAAAAACATTGTAATGTAATTTTTCGAAAATAATTAAATTTCTTAAAAGAATTTATGTATAATTTAAAAAAAAACTAAGTAATTTTTTGAAGAATTTTAATTAAAAATTTTCACAATTATTGTTTTCTCCAAACTGTTAAAAATTTTAATGTTTGTATTATTTTGTGTACCTATGTATTTGAATTTTCGGAATTATATTTTTAAAAATATTGAAAATAATTGAATTTTAAAAAGTTATAATGAAAAAAATTCTAAGAATTACTTTTCTAAAAAAAATTTGAATATTATTTTTTAGAAGTTAGTTTTCCTTAATTTTAATTATCATAAATTTATACTTGAAGATTTTTCATTTAATTTTTTTGAGAATTCAATTATTTTCACAAAATTTGCAATGAAATTTCTTCAAAAGTTGATTTTTAAAAATTGTTATAATAATACTTGAAAAAAATCAATTATTTTCAATTAAATTTTACAAAATTTCAATTATTTCAAATCTCTTTAATTGTATATTTTGAAAATTTAATTAGAAAAATGATTCAAAAATAATTTTTGAAAGATTTGTCTACAGTTATTTTTCACACTAGAAAAATTAAAATAATTTGCATTTATCCTAGAAATGTGGTATTTTGTTGCAATATTTGGAAGAAAAGTCGAAAAAGTCAAAATATCCAAATTTATTAAAATTTATAAATTTAATTATTTACGTACCTTTGTCATAAAATTTTCTTTTCGGAAAAGTACTTTCAAGATGTGACCAAAATTACATTCGGGATCAGTTCGTGACGGATGTCTTTCATCAAACGGATCAGGATCCATTTTTAAATAATTTTCTGTTTCAAGTTCAATGATTTCAGCTAGTCTTTGTAAAGTTGGAATTGGATCGTAAGTTGAGGAAACATGCTCCTCTTCCCATTGTCTCAAAATTTGAACTACATCCGTAACTTCTGCAAGTGATTCTGCTGTAGCCATCTTGAGGTTGAAAACTATAATAACCAGTAAACAAAATAAAAATTAATTGCAAATATTTAAAAAAAAAAAATTAAATGTTTTGAATGTTTCTTTAATAATATTATTTTTAATTTATTAAATTTATAGAAAGTTTAAAAAGTAAAAATATTAAACACTGTTTAAAGAATTATTGAATTGCAAGTAATTAATATTAATTAATTGCAACTAAGATATTAATTGTTGTAAAATACATACAACATGTTTAAATTCATGTCATTAATAGTAAAACAACTTAAAAAATCTATAACACCAAAATACTAACCGGATTAAAAAACAAACTCTGTATTTATTGATAAACACTTATTAAATAACTTTACAAAACAAAAGTGAAAAGAATATTAATTTCAATCACTTTTTGAAACTAGTATTTTAAACATCAATTTCATTATAGACGATTAGTTTTTACCGTTTTTACTATACCAAAAAACTAACCTCAACTATTGAACGTCATTTAAAATATATGAAAAATCATGAAAGTACGTAAGTTTGAAAATAATATTTCTCTTCTAGTGTTAATTGAATATCCAAACAAATATATCGTAGCAATTAGAATGCGTTAATAGTGACAATGAAAGTACAATATACAGAACAACATTCGTCCGTGCAAAAAAGAAGCCATATGTACGGACGGGTTGTGCTGACGATCTGCATCATCTGACGACAATCCGACGAAGGGATGGCGTGTATCATTTATAGGTTATGTCATATTAATGAATGAGGAAGGAAAATGAAATGCACATGACAGTGTATAAAGCATACCTTTTTCAATAAAAAGTAAATAAATATTATTAACGTAATTCCCCGATCTTAATTAACACTTTGTGTTCCTCAGTCTTCTTTATATTGCAGAGAAAAAAAATAATCTTATAAATCTCAATTGTAAAGCACGCAACTTTTGTCCTTCGATTGACTACAAAATGTTCACAATATGAGTGAACAACCACCAAACTTGCAACCACGAACTAAGTTCTCTTTACATCACAACAACAATCACACAACACAACCACCACAAACAAAAGTGTTTAAAATGGTTCAAGGGAATATACTTCAAAAAGACACTTTTTTCAAATAATTTGGAAATGATTCTGGAAAGTTTTATTCAAGAATATAACACTTTGGATATGTACATTAATTTATATTAGACTTCTATAAAATTTACCCATCTTGCTATATTAAGAATCTTGACATTTTTTTAAAGTAAGTAATAATTTTTTTTACAAGAAACATAAACTTTCTAAAAACTATAATATTTGGCGCTAAAAGGTAATTTTATATAAATTTTCAAGTTTTTGGAAATTTTGAACGAGGTCTAACAGAAATGAAGCACTATTGGTTTAAATATTTATTCCTAACAATTGGTTCTTTTCTAATTGGTCGAATCATTTTTTTCTAAATTAAAACTGAATTTCATTGGTTCGTTCGTAATGGACAATTAAGCTTTCACCATACATTAATCTGACCGAACTGAACATAATATTTAAAAATTTTTTAAATTAATTAACTAATTTTACTTGTAACAATTAAATTAAATTATCAATAGTTATTAATCTAAAAATTAAATGTATTTGAAAGACTTTATGTAATGATAATATTTTACTTAAGATGACGTGGATGACATTTACATTTTAAGGTTATGTTTTTATAATATAAATGTATTGACCGCAGTGTTACTGTCAATTGTGTAATTATGCATCTACGTTTATTTGGCTGTTTTTACATAAACAATTAAAGTTTTAACAATAAAAATATTGAAGAAATAATTTTATTATAGAAAGAATTCTATAATTTGAAATAATTTGCTAGAATGACGAAAAAGTGATTTTGAATCAGAATGTTTATGTTTAGATTGAATTTATTTATGACAATTGAAAGAAGTTAAAATTTTGTAAATATGAGTGGTGGCATAGCTCCTAGTAAAGCAACAGTCTATATTTCAAATTTACCATTTTCATTAACAAATAATGATGTTCACAAATTGCTGGAAAGTTATGGAAAAATTGTTAAGTAAGCCTATAAAAATTAAAATAATAATAAAATAAAAATAATCCAAATTTTTAAGATTTCGAAATATGTTTAGAGACACTGTATAGATATATGTGAGTTAAAATATGAATATGTTATTTATTGTTTCAGAGTAACTATTGTGAAAGATAAATTGACTCGAAGAAGTAAAGGCGTGGCTTTTGTTTTGTTTTTAAAATCTGAAGAAGCTCTCTCATGCGCTAAAGGATTAAATGACACCCAAGTGAGTTAGGTTATTGTCTCTTATTAATAAGTTATTAATTAAGTTAAAGGTTAAAGAAACCATTGGAAAAAGTATGTTTTATTTAGAGAAAAAACCATTTCAGATTGGAGGTCGTACAGTAAGAAGTTCAATAGCAAAAGACAATGGTCGAAGTACAGAATTTATTCGGCGTAAAGACTATCCGGATAAATCTCGTTGTTACGAATGTGGAGAAGAAGGACATTTATCTTATCAATGTGAGAGTAATACTCTAGGTTCTCGTACACCACCGCCGAAAAAAATAAGAAAGAGAAATCTAAAATTAAAAGATGACAATGTTGAAGGAAGTAACGTTAGTTATTACGATGGCGACAGTGAGGAAGAAGTTCGAGAGCCAAGAGGCGCAGACAAAGATGAGCATTATACAGAAGAAACCACTGACGATGAGACATGGAGTTCGTCCATTAGAATAGAAGTAAGAATATTGCCAAAAGTTATTTCTAACCAATGCTATTATTTTTATTAATTATTGTGCTCGGATTGTGCGACTTTATCGACTTTTTTCGACTTTTCTAAGGAAATGTGACTTTTTTCGACTTTTTTGTAAAAAATGCGACTAATCGACTTTTTCGAAATTTTTTTTAGTTAAAATGCGACTGAAATTAAAATTTTTTTTTTTTAATTTAAAGGAAAAAGTTTGAGTCAAAAAAATGTTCTGTTACATTTATTTACAAATTTCTTTCAAATTTTTCGAAAACATCAATAACTTCTTTTTTAAATAGTAAATATTTAATTATTATTTTTCCACAGGAATTAAAATTTTTCAAAAGATTCAAATTCAAACCTTTTTGAAATTAAACAACTTATAAAAAATTGTTATAAAACATTAAGAAATCGATCACTCCGAGTCATCGACTCGGAGCAATCAATGTCTTCCTGTTTTATAATAATTAAAGAGGATCGAGTGTTAAAATCATTATTTTATATTATAAATATAAGACTTTATAAAAAAAAAATTTTTAATTATTTTTTATGTAAATAATTAAATTATTGGGAAGAAATTTATAAAACATTAGTAAGTAATTGAATTTTGCAGAAGAATTTTGATATTTACAAAAATAATTGAAATTTTGATAATTTAAAAAAAATTTTTGAAAATAATTTAATTTCTGCCAAGAATTTTTTTACTTTTGAAGATATTTGAATTTTGCAAAGAATTTTATCAGAACTTTTGAAAATAATTAAATTTCTAGGATGAATTTTATTATTTATGAAGATAATGATAATTTTGACGAGAAATTTAAAGAAAATTTTGAAAATAATTGAATTTCTAGAATGAATTTTATTATTTATAAAGATAATTGAAATTTTGACAAGAATTTTATTAAAATTCTTTGCAAATAATTGAATTTTAGAGAAGAATTTTATTATTCACAAAGATAATTGAAATTTTTAACAGATTTTTTTTTTAAAGTAATTGAATTTTGCAGAAGAATTTTTATATTTATAAACAAAATTAAATTTCTTTAAAGAATTTTGAAAATAATTAAATTTTTATGATGAATTTTATTATTTATAAAATTTTGAATATTATTGAATTTCTGCGAGGAATTTTATTACTTTTGAAAATACATAATTGAATTTCAGAGAAGAATTTTATTAAAATTTTTTTTTAATTGAATTTCGGAGAAGAATTTTATTATTTATAAAAATAATAATTGACATTTTAAAGACAGTTTTTTAAAAAATTGTTAAAAATACCTAATGAAAATTTTGCTATGAATTTTATTAGATTTTTTAAATTTTATTCCGAATTGTTTGATATTAATGTATCTGTTGTCGAGAAATGTGATTTTTTTACAATTTTGTGTTTTCTTTTTGTCGTTTTTTTCTAAGATTTCATGCGACTTTTTTTCGACTTTTTCGGAAATTTTATGCGACTTTTTGTGACTTTTGTTGTGAATTTATGCGACTAAAGCGACTTTTTTTGAGTCTTAAAGACGATCCGAGCCCTGTATTATATTTGATCTGTTTTATTTTATTGATAAATAAAATTTTATATTTTAGCAAGAAAAGCAAGAAGTTGAAAAGTATAGACTTAAAGTTGTAACTGGACATTACAACGAATCCGAACAGTCAGTAAAGAGGAAACGTTTCAAGAAAAGTAGCTACTTTAGTGATGAAGAAGAAGCATTTGAAGAGTAATTTTAATATAGGTATAAAATTTCAATATTATTTCTAGTTAAGTGTTTTTAAATATGAAATATGTATTTAATTGAATATTTTTTAGTCAGGAATTAAAACAAGAAGTCTCAAAGTTGTACAAAAATTTAAATATATTTATTTTTGGTATAAAAGATAAATTTCCTTTTAGAGTAGTTAACAGCATTTTTAAAGCATTCAACTTTTAGTTTTTATATTAGAAAAATATAGAAAAATTTCATCTTATGAATATTAATTAAGTCAACGTAAGATTTTTTCCACTCGTACTGTGATTAATAAACTCATTAGATTCTGGACACACAGTTGGTAAATGACCTTTCTTCTTACATTTCTTGCAAAGTCGTCCAAAACTTGCACATTTTCTCTCAACATCAACATGAGATTGACCGCAATTTTGACAAAAAGTTAACATTCGAAATGGACACTTCCAATAAAAATGAAATAATCCATCGCATCTGGAACATTGCATTCCAAAAGCAGGACACTGATTTTCTCCATGATTCATTCCACACTGAAGGCAATCAATAATATAGAGATATTTACAAGTTTTCGCAAAATGATTCAATTCATTACATTTGTAGCATCGTTGTTGATTTGCAGGACACAATCCATGCGATAAATGATAACGACCACAACAATTATTATTATGGCGTAAATCTGATTTCCTAGTTTCTAATTTCTGGAGATAATTTTCCCTCAACTCTCGATGTCGCTGATTTTCATGGACATTTACCAAAAAAATAATTTCATTCATATTGAGATGCTTTAGTTGAAATGAATTTCGAATACAAATAATTTCCGTTATGATCTCGAGAAAATTATTCTGCTTTAAATCGTAAATAATTTTTTCCTTTACTGCTGTGTCCGAAGATTCGCATCCAAAATTTTTAGCTTCAATCTAAAAGTAATTAAAATTAAATTACGTTTTGTAAAAAATATTTTTCAAAAGTAATCTTGAAAGTAAACTTGTACATACTTTTAAACGGTCTATGTATTCTTTAATACATTCCGTTTGTTTATTTCTAGGAAAGCGACGTAAGTAGAAAAAAGTGTCAAATTTTTTTAACAAAGCATCAAAATTTTGTTCATCAAAACTATTGCTGAATACAAAATATTCTGCAATTATATCTAGTCCATAAGGTCCAATGACCTTTCTTAATACGAGTCCTAAAATTTCCGAAGTTTCCACTTTTAGGGCTTCATTTTTAATTGTATTGAAAAATTTCTCTTTCCAAATTATCCATTTATGCCAATCACAATGTCTTGGTAGAGGATCGACATTGTAAGTGACATTTTTTTCGCTACTCTCACAACAACCTATAAAAATTAATGATCACATTTTCCCACTAATTTAAACTATTTAATTTGAATCACACGTAATAAAAATTGTGTTAATTTTCGACAGTTAAATTATTTATTTATTAATTTTTATTAATTATTTATTTATAATTATGCACAATAATGGTAAATAAATGTCTTTTTAAGGTTATGATTACCCATTTTGTTGTTTGTTGAAAATCTATAAATATTCTTAATACAAAAAAGAATTTTTTTATTCTTTTTCCGAAATGTACATTATACACTATAAAAATTCACACGTTTAGAATATTAAATTAATTTTGTTTTATTAACTTATTTAATACTTTGAAAACAATTGTTTAGTCTACCGGTTCAACCGGCTTTAGCGGGTGTATGTACATTCGATATACAATTCGCAATTTCAGTTCAGGTTAGTATTTAGACTACAGCATAATATTGATTTTTGAAAATTATTCAATGTACCAATTCTAAAAAAGGGGTGAATATTTCATTTAGAGCAGTTTTTATTTAAAAAGTGCTATTTACCAAAAATAATGATTCTTATTACAAATGAAATACATTTTATTGAAGATTCAGAATACAAATTCGTAGAAAAATACAAAAGACAAGTCTATTTTATTATATAAAATATATTTATATATGTATATTTTTTAAACGTAATTTTCAGTAGAGAAAATATTTTTATCATAAAGTATTTCGCGAATATTTAATCTATAAATCGTAGAAAAATACAAAACATTTCTTTATCTATAATTATAACATTTATCGTTGATTTACAACTAAAAATTTCTTTGGATTCGCAAAGAGTCAAAAGCTTATTTAATTTATTCATTTATATTTGCATATTTTTTAAACATAACTTTTAGAAGAGAAAATATTTTTATCAAAAAGTATTTCACGAATATTTAGACTATAAATCGTAGAAAAATACAAAAAATTTCCTTATCTATAATTATGATATTGAATATTTTTATGTTGAAGAAAAATTTTCTTCTAAAAAATTATTAGTATTTTTAAAGTCTTTCAGGAATATGTAAACTACATATCGTAGAAAAATACGAAACATTTATAATTATAACATTAATCGTTGATCAACAACTAGAAATTTCTTTGGTATAACAAAGAGTCAAAAACTTATTTGTTAATAATTCAAAAAAGATTGAAAGTGTTTATAATCAGGAAGAAATTGATAAGTTTCTGGAATATTTTACCTTCTTTTTACAATTATCACACGTCTATATCTTCCTGATTGTGAGCGAGTTGGTTGAAGACATTTCCAATGAAAATGATTATTTCCATTGCACCTGGAGCATTTAAGATGAAAAGCTTCGCAGTTGCGTTTGAGATGACTAATTCCACAATAAGTACAATCCATAACATAGGCGCGACTTCTTATCCCATATAGATGATTTACTAGAATATTTGCGAGATATTATTTTATTTCTCAAAACATCACTTTAGTATAATTTTAGCTCTAAAAAATAATTGTAAGACAGAATGCTTATAGGTAAATAATGTCTTATTAAGTAATGAATCATTAATCAAATTTTAAGTAAAAATACTTTTTAAACAACATAAGTCTTAATTGAAAGAATTTTTTAGAATAAGAATAATAATTAAACAAAAATATCTTTAAAACTAAAATAGATTTGAACGATATTTTATAGAAAAAGATTACAATTTGTAAAAAAATTTGTTAAGCAAATATTTAAAGTCTCAAATTCTTTGTTTAATAGAATATTTATGTGCCAATCTTTCAATTTTCAAAAAATCTTATTTATTGGAATATATGTTTAAATAAACTTTTATTAATACAATGTATTATTTAGAAAAAATGATATATGAAAAAATGTATAATTTAATTAACTCTTGTATGACAAAAATTTTTCTTAGGCAAATGGTAATTTTATAGAATGTTAATTAAAAAGAATATTAATTTACAAGAAATGAAAGTGAAACGAATTCTAATTTAATAGAATACTTAAATGTCTGAATTATAATTTGGCAGCATGTCAATTCGATCGATTTTATATTTGTAAGAAATTCAATTTGACATAACATCAATTTATAAGAAACACTTTTTCGTAGAATTTTAATTTATCAGAATTGTAATTTTGTAGAATATTAATATTGCCAAATCTAATTTTAGTAGAAATCTGCTTTATCAGAATGATCAAATGTTCGAATCTTCAAAATTTCTAATTTCATTTTTACCTACAATCAATGTGACATAAATATTTGGCGCAAATTTAAAAATTGACCAATCAGAAATTAAATTTTTAAAATTTGCGCCAAATATTTATGTCACATTGATTGTAGGTAAAAATGAAATTAGAAATTTTGAAGATTCGAACATTTGATCATTCTGATAAAGCAGATTTCTACTAAAATTAGATTTGGCAATATTAATATTCTACAAAATTACAATTCTGATAAATTAAAATTCTACGAAAAAGTGTTTCTTATAAATTGATGTTATGTCAAATTGAATTTCTTACAAATATAAAATCGATCGAATTGACATGCTGCCAAATTATAATTCAGACATTTAAGTATTCTATTAAATTAGAATTCGTTTCACTTTCATTTCTTGTAAATTAATATTCTTTTTAATTAACATTCTATAAAATTACCATTTGCCTAAGAAAAATTTTTGTCATACAAGAGTTAATTAAATTATACATTTTTTCATATATCATTTTTTCTAAATAATACATTGTATTAATAAAAGTTTATTTAAACATATATTCCAATAAATAAGATTTTTTGAAAATTGAAAGATTGGCACATAAATATTCTATTAAACAAAGAATTTGAGACTTTAAATATTTGCTTAACAAATTTTTTTACAAATTGTAATCTTTTTCTATAAAATATCGTTCAAATCTATTTTAGTTTTAAAGATATTTTTGTTTAATTATTATTCTTATTCTAAAAAATTCTTTCAATTAAGACTTATGTTGTTTAAAAAGTATTTTTACTTAAAATTTGATTAATGATTCATTACTTAATAAGACATTATTTACCTATAAGCATTCTGTCTTACAATTATTTTTTAGAGCTAAAATTATACTAAAGTGATGTTTTGAGAAATAAAATAATATCTCGCAAATATTCTAGTAAATCATCTATATGGGATAAGAAGTCGCGCCATAACATAAGGTGCCTGGCATACTCTTGCAAAATGATTTAAATTATTGCATATAAAACACCTCTTTCCAAGGGCAATACATTCATCAAGTTCATTATGTTGTTGTCCACAACAATTTTGATTATATCGAAAACCATTGTTAGTCTGTTGTTTTTGTAAGTAAACTTTCTTTGCTTGTATGCATTCACGATTATCATAAACCGATATCAAAAACGTTAACTCCTCGATATTTAAAATTTTTAAGTCCATGATATCAATTCGCATCAAAACATATTTTGAAATTGTATTTAAGAAATTTATATTCTTTAAGTCGAAAATTAAATGCTCCTTTACTGCTTGTAGTGGACGTTGGCTGCCCCACTGATTCGCACGAACCTAAAACGAAAAAATATTCTATATCTACTTTAGAAAATTCGTTTTCGTTTTATTACAAGTCTTACCACTAATCTTTGTACGTAGTCTCCGATTTTTTCTCCTTGATTTCGCTTTATACCATTTAAGTAGAAAAATAAATCTAATTTTCTCAAGAGAATATAAAAATTGTGTCTTTGATTATTGTCAATACAGAAGTTTCTAATGATTTTTTGTCCGTATGAACCAATCGATTCTTCAAGTTTATACCCTAATTTATTGGGCAGTTCTGTTTCTATTTCATTTGCAATAATAGCTTGTAGATTTTCTTTCCAAGAAAGCCAAGTTTCCAAAGAGCAATTTAATGGTAATGGAGCAATGCTAAAGTATTCTTCATTACTACTTAATGTACAACCTGTTTATTTGACATAAATTAATTTTCACAATTATTACCTCAATAAGTGTTGTAATTGTAAACATTATAATTTTCCGATTCTGTATAAATTGTAATTACTTACCCATTTTTAGCACTTGTTAGTTAAGTTTACCTCCATTTATTATCAAACAAACCACAACAAAAACAACTTTTAATCATACACCATAAATACATGTAGATGGTAGACTCAATGTTTACAGTTGTGCTGCCATCTACTTTTTTGGACAAAAAAAAAAGATTCAACCTTAACTCTTGTTTTCATTAAATTCTTTTAGAACCACCTTTGTTATAAACTTTAAATTTCATAATTTCATAAACATTTTAATTTTAAGAGTAAAAGAAATTTTAAATAAATTAAAATTATAATTTATGAATATAGAAAGACACTTTGGGTTATAAAATAGAAAAGAAATAAAATAGTTGGAAAACTGCACAGAATATTTATTCGTCATCTTGTACAACTGTCGTTTTTTCCGAAACATATAAACCATCCAAGAACTTTCTGATATCCTTATTTTTGACTGTTGTCGATTGCTGGATCAAAGCAGCTGTAAAAGAATACATATAGTTAATAAAAACATACATTTTATTTTCCTGAAGAAATTAAATTCAATTTAAAGTATTTAAAAGCAAAATTAAAAAAGAAAGTGTTAAATTAGGAAATTCATTAAAAGCCATTAAAAGAAGTGTTGGGTGAATATTTTAAAAATCAAAGATTGAAATATCTTTTAAACTCACCTGATCTGGATACATCCTCTAAAGAGTTTCCTTCAAGAATTAACTCATCCTTTTGTTTGGCAGAATTACATACAGTAACACCAGGTGCCATCTTCACTCTACGGATGTATTTTTCACCCAAGAAATTACGAATTTCAATAACAGAATTGTTCTCGGTGGTTACACAATTAATGGGGAAATGAGCATATACAGATCTCATTTTGTATTGGTATCCCTTAGTTACACCCTTTAACATATTCTCGATGTGAGAACATACTGTGCGAACGGCAGCCAATTCTTTCTTAGTTCCAAACCATTTTTCAACTTTTAATACCTTAGGATTGACCATCTAGAAAAAAACAACAAATCTTTTATCCAATTATTCGAAACACTGGAAAATTATTAAATGCTAATTAAAGTTTATTAAAATCAGTAAAGGACTACTCATTTATAATTAAAATGAAGGGGAATCCACTATCTCATCATAAAAATTTTTTTATATCTTTTTATATCAAACTACTTTAAATTTAATTTTACTGAAATAAAAGATAACTTACACGAATATCCAAAGCGAGATGTTTGAAAGACCTCTTTAATACTCCTCGAGGTCCTTTGACTGTAATCATTCGAGATTTAACAGAAACTGTTAATCCCTCCGGGATTTTTACAGTCTGATTCGTAACAATCTGTTTCATCGTGTAATATCTGAAAATACATGATTTCGTTAATATAAATTTGTCTATTAATATAAATTAACATAAACTTAATATTAAAAATCTATTATTAATCAAATTGTTTCTTGATAAACACTACATAACCAAAACAATGTCAAAAATAACAGAAACACAACAAACAGTACAAAATAAAAATTCTAACTTTAAAAAATTGTTACACTTCTCTTATTAAACAATTGAATACTAATTGAAACAAAACAACAGTTTATAGTTCAATGAAAATTCAATGAAAACTAAGATTCGTGTAACAGAAAGACATGACAGCAGAAAGGTTAGAATTCTTTTTTAACACAAAAAAGTGAGAATTTGAAAAAAATAATCATCAGGAAACACAGAATATAAATAAGTGAAACATCCTTGAGGAAAAAAAGTGGAAAATCTAAATTCTTCACACGGATTAAAAGAAATTAAAAATTGACAATTATTCGTATACCTTTTACACGTTACGACCGAACAGGAAAAGGGATTGGGAAGACGACCATAGACTAAGGAAGATAGATTTTGAACTCGGTGGGTACGCCAATGTATTCATTTTCTATTAGCTCAATTTTACAATAATTATTAAGATTTCTTGAGAAATTTAAAAAAAGAAGGTAACATTTTCCAAATAGTTTTACATTAATAAATTTATTTCTTTTGTATTAAAAGATTTTAAATGTATTATGTATTTAACAAAATTACCCTTTTAAAAATCCCGCCAAAAGTAAAATACTTCCAAAATTTCAAAAAATGTTTGGTAATTTTCAAAGAATATTATTATTAATAATTATTATTAACAAATAGTAAAAAATACTGAATTTGAATTTTATTTACTTAATAAACTCGAATTTATCCTGTTGAAAATTAAAAAGAAAGTAATGTAACTTAAAAATCAGCCTTAAGATTATAGATGTCGCTGCAGTCGACTTAAAGAATCTATACTTGAATGTCATATCTAGTAAATTTATTGAGTTAATCTTTGAGATTTTAGAGAAAATAGATTTTTCAGATTTAAAAGACCTACATAATAATGGCATCAATTTGCGGTCGGCTTATTTTAAGAAATACACGTCGAGAATTTTCGACTAAAACACCATGTCTTTCTGGCTGGTTCTGGGGACCTAAGTATAGTAAATATTTTTTAATTTAATTTACTTTTAGTCCATCGTCAAAAGGGCTACATGTTACAAGTATTTTGTTTCAGTTTCTTATTACGTAATGAATTTTAATGTTTTTTCATTATTTTACAAAATATTTATCTATGGTGTTTCAATTTATTAATTGCACATATATTTTTCTTTAGTGCCTGATCCTGTTGAACACGCCCAGGGATTGGAAAAGAAAGAATTGCTGGCCCATTTATCCGGCAACGATGTGAGTTTTTTGGAGTAAAAAAAATATTTCGTACAATTGATAACTTTCTTATTATTTTAAGAAAAAGATAAAAAAAAAACATTTTCGTTTTATTTTTGTTTTTACTAAATTCTTTTCTGGTAATACTTTATTGATTATTTTTCTGAATGATTTGCAGTACAATATTTTCTGAAAATAACAAAAGTCAGGCCTTGGATATTTTGACTTTTTCGACTTTTTTTACTATTTTCCAAAAATGCGACTTTTTTCAACTTATTTTAAAAAATTGCGACTTTTTCGACTTTTCTTCCAAATATTGCAACAAAATACCCCATTTTTAGTATATAAATACAAATTATTTTAATTTTTCTAATGTGAAAAATAAATATAGACAAATCTTTCAAAAATTATTATTGAATAATTTTTCTAATTAAATTTTCAAAATATACAATTAAAGAGATTTAAAATAATTAAAATTTTGTAAAATTTAATTGAAAACAATTGATTTTTTCAAGTATTATTATTATTATTACAATTTTTTAAAATGAACTTTTGAAGAAATTTAATTGCAAATTTTGTGAAAAAAATGAAATGAAAAATCTTCAAGTTTAAATTTATGAAAATGAAAATTAATGAATACTAGCTTCTAAAAAATAACATTAACATTGTTTTTAAAAAAATAATTCTTAGAATTGTTTTATCATAATTTTTTAAGATTTACTTGTCTACGAACAAAGTAAATTAAATTTTGTTATATTCACTTCTTTAGATTCTTATTAAAAGTTCGGAAAAATCATGTTTTTATTTATAATTAAAATTCTTCAAAAATTTGATTATTTATTTTTCAAATATTCAATTAATTTTTAAAGATTTTGTAAAATTTCAATTATCTTTAAATGATTTTACCAAAATTCAATTGTTTTAAAAAGATTTGATCAAATTTCAATTATTTTTAAAAGATTTTACCAAAATTCAATTTATTGTTTGGAAATTTTTTAATTGTATAATATACCTATGATTGAAAGACATCTTTAAAAATATTTTTTAAAAATTAATTTTAAGAGTTTCTTTTTTTCATTTTTTAAAAAATTTTATACCTTAATAACTTTAAAAAAACATGGACAATAATTACAGTTACAAGATAAAATTTTTAGTTGCAACACTGAATGTGTTTTGTGTCTTAAAGTCGATCTAAAGCCTGAAAAGTAACTACATTATATTATAATGTTAGTTTTTAAATTCTATGTTAATTATTATGTATTATTTCAGGATCCTTTCATGTCGAAAGCCCTAATAAGACACGATAATTCTAAGGATCGTCCAATTATGGTTCCAAGTGCTTTTGATAGTCGTATGATCGGATGTATTTGTGAAGAAGATCAAACTTACATTTGTTGGATGTGGTTGCATGCAGGAAATCCAAGACGTTGTGAATGTGGACATTGGTTTAAATTACAAAAGAAAACACCAATTACAGCTGATTAAAATTGATAAGATAGTAGATCGCTTAAAAATTCATCTTGAATTTAGTTCAACTTTATTTACGTATTCAAATCAAAAAATATTAATAAGTCAATAAGTCCTGATGTGAATGTAGTAAGTAAAGTTAAACTTTATTTTTGAATCAAGTTGCATTATCTTTATTCCAACCGTACGGTTGAAAAAACAAAGAAAATAAAGTTACTCATCGTTAATAGTAATGTATATAATTTTTCCTATAAATAAAACCAATCGAAGGATAATTTAGATATTAGTTGTATTTTTTTATTTTGTATTCATTACATATTTGTTTGTTTTGTTATAAGTACTTATTTTACAAAAAGGTACAAATTCGGTTTTATCTATTTAGAAACGAGGCACGTTTTTAAAGTAATTAAATAAAATTAAAAACTTAACCTCAGTTTATTTTATGAGTACATTACATTGATTATAGTTTTACGATTACTTGTGATCCTTGTAATTTATAGGAATGTACTGAATATTACAGAAAATTTAAAAATGACACGTGTCTGAAAATATCTGAAATACGGTTTAGTTAGGAATTTTCAATATCTAGCTACCAAATTACAGTAAAAAAGCTATTTTCTTACAACTTCGGAAAAAAATTCTCTTTAATTTTTTTTAAACCCAAAATATAATAATAAATTATAAAATACATAAATTAAATCAATTTCACAGATTCGGGATAAAATACCATCAGTCGTTCTTTTTTTCTTTAAAGCTTTTGTTGGCCTATTCGTTCTTCAGTAATCTAAACATTGGTGTATTTACAAATTCTTTGCCATTTAATTATTGTTAGAAAATCTCGTCATTGGTATCTTGACATTCTTTATTACTGGATCTTTCTTTATATGCTTCTTCGAGATTGTACTTAAAATTTGTTTCTTTGGAAGTAACTTTTGAATTTGTCGAATTTTCTTCGGGTATAGATTGATTTATGTTGGAATTTGTTTCTGTTTTCTTTTTCAATTGTCCTACTATCGTTACATACGACGAAGGAATTAAACCGACGTTGATACTGTCAGTTGCCTTCCACCATCCTGGTAAAGCTTTTGGATGTAGAGATTGTGGAGCAAGCCAGAGTTTTTGTCCAGTCTTGAAACTTAATTCATCATTCGATGCAGCGACAAAATCATATAAAGTTGTTGCTATATAAATGGGTTCGTTATATTTTACCCAATCTTTCGGATTATTTTCTGTAAAAGAAATCATCATTGAGTAAATTTTAATTCACTTTTTCCAAACTGGATCGAAATACCAGACTTCGCACTCGATAATTAATTTTTAAAAAGTAGCAAGCAGTAGCTTTCAAACTAAAAAAAGTAGCTATCGAAAAATTAAACTTGACGACTAAAAAAGCTCGTTTTAGACGTTTTAGACACTTCAACGAAATTTTAAAAGTTTCATTCTATATTTTATTTTCTTGACTTTTTTCTAATTTTGATCAAAAATATTTACTTCTTTCTTATCCTACTAATAAATTGAATTCCTGCAACGAATTTTATTAATCATGAAAGAATTTAAATTTTTATAAAAATAATTTAATTCTTGCGAAGAATTTTACAAAAAAAATTTTAACAATTGATTTCTTTCGACTAATTTTATCCAAATTCTAATTTAAATAATTGAATTCTGTTTGGAAATTTTATGAAAATAAATAGTTTTTAAAAATAATCAAATTTTACAAAGAATTCTATTAAAATTTTTGAGAATAATTGAATTATTTTCAAAAAATTTAATTATAAAATTGTATTTAAATTAATTGATTTCTTTCAAACAATTTTATTAAAATATTTGAAAATAATTGAATTCCTGTGAAAAATTCTAATATCTTTTTGTAAATAATTGAATTCTTCCAAAGAATTCTAAAAAAACATTTTTTTAAATAATTGATTTTTTCGAGGAATCGAAATTAAATTTTTAAGAATAATTACATTTTTCGATCAATTCCTGTAAAATTGTATTAAAAATAATTGAAATCCTGCGATGAATTTTATTATTTTTATGCGAAAAAAATTGAATAGTTCGAAAGAATTTTATTAAAATTTTCAAAAATAATTTAATTCTTGAGAAAAATTTTACTATTTTATTAAAATAATAATTGAATTTTTGCGAAAAATTTTATTAAAATGTTTGAAAAGAATTGAAATTTTGTGAAAATTTTTTATTTTTTTTTAATCTTATGTACGAGTTTTATAAACATTGTTTTAAATAATTAATTTTGGAGAAAAATAAATATTATGAAAATTTTATTTTAAATAATTGAATTTTTCGATTAATTAATTTAAAATGATATTAAAAATAATTTAAATTAAGTTTTATTATTTATGAAAATAATTGAATTATTGTTTAGAATTTTATCGAAAATTGTTTTAAAAAATTGGATTTCCATGAAAAATGTTATTAAATTAGTGAAAGTAATTAAATTATTGTGAACGATTGTTGAAAAATTTTGTTAAATAATTGATTTTTTCTAAATTTTTTTGAAAATGCTATTCTAAATTAATTGAATTCCTGTGGAAATTTTATTATTTATGAAAATTATATATCAATTTTATAAATTATAAATTATATATTCTACGATCTTTTTCTACATTCCAAGTAGAATGGTATAATGGTTTTCCAACCGTGGGCTTGATAATTTTGCAAATAAAAAAAAGAATTATTGAATTTTGGGTGAATTTTATCATTTTTTTCAAATAATTGGATTCTTTTGTAAAGTTTTATGAAAATACTGGATATTGAAAATAATTGAATCGTTTTAAAGAATTTGATTATAATTTTTGAGAATAGTTTCTTGATTTCTGGTATTAGCGAATTTAAAGTAGTGGAAATTCTCAAAAGAAAAAATAGAAATAGTAGCTTTTAGTGACTGAAATCTAAAAAAAGTTTCCAAATAGTAGTTTAACGTAAAAAAGTATTAAATAGTAGGTTTTAGTAGATGAGTGCGAAGCCCGAAATACGTAACTATTTTGAATTTACCTTCGATACTTGTACTCTTAACATTATTGACTAATTTATGAACCATATAAGGAGCTGCGACTAGTAAACTTAGGAACATGAAAATTGGCCAAGTAGAAGGACCATTTTGAGAAACGGTCTCATTCATTACTTCGGATACAGTTTGTTGCCAAGCTGATTCACTGCTGGGGTCATGGCCCCTCAAACCTAAATAAAACGAGTTTTGAATTATTTTTCAACTCAATATGAAAACAACTGATAAGGGGTTTGTAAACATACCGAGCAAGTGTCGTGTTTTCCAGTACAACCACTTCAGAATCCTCACTAATGCAAAACTGTTCAAAAACTGTCCAAATATTAATCGTAATCTACCCATGTTTTCAGCAACGCCCAAGATTGCTCTAAAGGAGCTGGTCATCGCAAAAAATGTCGATTCCAACATCATTGTAACGGATGAAAAAGTGTGAACCATAGTCTCTATTGATTGAAAAGCAGGCCTTGTGCTTTCTTCCGCATATTGTACAAACCTTAAAGACAATTGACTCACAATTGATTGTATGACAAAATAAATGACTTACTTTAATAAAATAATTATCATAAGTAATTCTTTTTTAATCACCTGTTTTCAACGTCACCACTGGGTCCTCCAAACTGTCCATTACCGTATGGAGAATATCCATAACTCCCATATCTTCCATTATGCATCCCATAGGATCCATAGCCACCATAACCTCCATATCCACTGTAATTTAAACTACTCCCCATTCCATAATTTCCAAAATAATTGCCTAATCCTGGATAATTATTATAATTTTGATACGATGACACTGACCGGCGGGGAGGTAGAGGCGGTGGAATTGTATTTGGAACACCTGATCCAACAATTTGGGGACCGGAGCCACTACAATTAGTCAATTAATGAAAATTGAAATTATTTTCAATTTTTTTTTTTTTTTTTTTTTTCAATTATTTTCAATTATTTTATTGAGATTAAAAAATAATACAAAAATTATAGTAACAAGAGATAAATACCTTGCTAAAATGGAGGTAGAATTTCTTAAATTATTCGAATTAATTATATTTGGTCGTTGTTGATTCATTTTTTACACACATTAAATTCACAGGATGAAATTGCACAATTTAATTGTTGGAAAACAATTACAGCTGCAATTTAAAACGAACTATTTACTTTTTAAAGCTATTATCTATAACGGTTCAAAGGTCAATTCTGTTTTTTATAATAATTTATGACATTTCTTACGGATATTACTGCAAAAATTTATGAGTAGAACTGTCAAAAATAAAGCAGACGATTTTTCTTTTCTTTTGAAGCTGCACTCTGATTTGTTAACTTTGTGGAATGGAATTAGGTTAAGTTTTTTTTTATGTTTTAAACGAAAGTCTATAAATTTTAATATTAAAATAAAAAAGTATGCACTGAAAAGTAAATTGGATAATTTTCTGCTTGTTTTTCTGTTAATTAAAATGGAAAAATAGAAGTAAATCTGTAAATCCAGTTGTTTAATTATTAATTTGACTGAAGCAGTAGTAATTCGCGCGGCATTTTTAAACATAATTTCTGATTTTGTTATACATTTTTTTAATTTCTTTATTTTTATTTTAAGTTAATTGCCAATTTCTTATAGACATACTTAAAAATGTTAATTAAAATATTCTATCATAAAATAAGTTTCTGTATTTTTTCTCTTTCTCTCTCTCTACATTTTTTTCAAAATAACTTTATACAAAAATATTTAATCTTTTAATTAGTTTAACATTAAATAACGGAAGAAAACAAATTATAATAATTTAGTTTACTGTAAAGTGTAAAATGTGTAAAATTAACATGTATTAACATGATTAACATATTATTATCATTTTTATCTACTTGACGTTTGCGACAGATGGCGCTTTCTGAAAACGAAGCGCTTGTTAATCGAATAGCATTTTTGGATGAAAGACAAAATATTTTTGTGTGCTACTGTTTGTTTGTCGGAAATAGTTTAATTGTTTAACAGTTCACTTAACGATTGAATTGATTGTTGAATAATATTATCAAACAACATTATTAAAGGACTACAGCGAAGGAAGCTTATAAATTTCCTCCGCCTAGCATCGTTTTTGTTCTCCTGAAAATACTTGGTAAGTTTTTTAGAATATCCTGTGTATGTAAGTGCTGTAAAGTCAATTAATTTTTAACTTTTTAAAATAATATTTCTTTAAAATGTACAAAAATCGGTTCATTATATTTGGTCTTGTATTTAAAGAAATTTAATGTTGCCTTGAAAATAATTTATGTCAAATTTGTGTTTTTTATAATTAAAAACCTATTTATATATGAGTACTACATACATATCTCGAGAAATATTCCAAATTTTATTTTTATACACAGATTGCATATATATTCCATTTACGCAATGGATAAAATATTGTTTACGAACAAAATTTTTAGAAAACAAATTTTTACATTCTCATTTTTTTAATAGAAATTGCGTAAATTTTGATGTTGTAATCTTTTATTGTCATTAAAATAGTTTTTATCCATAGTCATCAATAACAAAAGATGTGGTAAAAACTATGACTAAATGAACTTTTTTTATTGTTACGTTTTCTTCTATTTATTCTCCTTCTTTGTTTTTGACACTTTTAAAATTTATTTTCTAGTTGACTTTTAATATCGTTTTTCAAAGTTTAAAAAAATATAATTTTATTTTGAAGAATTGCATTTTTTAATTGATGCGGAATGCGGATTAATTGAATTATAATAATAATTGTTAAAGTCTTAAGAATGCTGAATTAAAAATTAGTTCTTCATACCTGGTTTATGATTCATGTTAGGTATTTCAATAATGGAAGGAGGAGGTGTGTTGACCGCGGAACGTAGTCCTGCCCGCGCTAATTTACATGTTGCTTTTACTGAGAAAGGGGAAGTAAAAGAGCGTCGAGAAAAATTTCTCACGGCAAAGTATGGTTCTCATCAAATGTCTCTTATTAGAAAGAGGTTGGCTGTAGAAATGTGGTTGTTTGATGAGCTTCAAAAACTTTACGAAACTGTGGTAAGAAAAATTTTTTATTAAAATTTGTAGAAGATAATTTTTCACCAATCCAGTGCAATTAAAAATAAAATTATAATTCGTTGCACTTTGTGATGTAAATGGAAATAAAGAAAAGATTTTCTGAAAAATTTACAGAACGACACGGGAAAGAGTCGAGAAGTCGAAGTCGATATTGATGAACTTCTTGATATGGATAGTGATGATCATAGACGAAGTTTTTTACAGGTTTGTTTAATGCTTTCTTATTAATAACTTTGTATACAAAATATTTTTTTATACACGAAATTCAATTAAAAATATTCTTCTAGGAACTTCTTGTTGATGCAAAGAAACCACCTCATGATGTTAAAGTAAGTTTTCTCAATATTTTCAGGCCTCGGATATTATGACATTTTCGACTTTTTTCGACTATTTTACAAAAATGCGAGTTTTTCGACTTTTGTTCCAAATATTGCAACAAAATACCACATTTTTAGTATAAATTGCAAATTATTTCGATTTTGTGAAATTATTGAATTCTCAAGAAACATCTTCAAGTGTTAAATTTATGAAAATGAAAATTAATGAAAACTAGCTTCTAAAAATAATATTAAATTTTTTTATTATAAATTTCTAAAATTCAATTATTTTCAATATTTTCAAAAATATAATTCCGAAAATTCAAATACATAGGTACATACAAAAAATAATACAAATATTAAAATTTTTCAGACTTTTTTTTAACATTTTCGAGAAAACAATCGTTATGAAAATTTTTAATTAAAATTCTTCAAAAAATTACTTAGTTTTTTTTTAAATTATACAAAAATTCTTTTAAGAAATTCAATTAATTTCGAAAGATTACTAGAATATTTTTAAGAAACTAATTCTTAGAATTGTTTTATTATAATTTTTTAAGATTTACTTATCTACGAACAAAGTAAATTACATTTTTTTTTAAATTTACTTCTTTAGATTCTTATTAAAAGTTCGGAAAAATCATGTTTATTTTTATAATTAAAATTCTTCAAAAATTACAAGATAAAATTTTTAAATTTACTTCTTTAGATTCTTATTAAAAGTTCGGAAAAATCATGTTTATATTTATATAATTAAAATTCTTCAAAAACTACAAGACAAAATTTTTGGTTGCAACACTGAATTAAAGAAACGACTATTCCGACTTTTTTTGTATCTTTAATCGACTAAAGCGACTTTTTTTTTGTCTTAAAGTCAATCCGAGCCCTGTATTTTGAACTTTAATTTCTAATCTGATTTTTTTCGTTTGTAATTTTAGAAATTCATCAACGATTTGTTGGAGAAGGCAAAAACTCTGTGAGGAGTTGACATTGACTACGGGGTGTATCTTTATAACGAATTTCAAAATTTACGCATGTTCCAAATGCCAAGGCCTTTCAAACAAGTTTCGGATTTCTACTTAAAAAAAAAAGAATGGACCTTCTGGAAGTCAGTAATCCTTAATTTTAATTTTAATCTTAATCCGAAATATGAATATCAGTATATAATTTGACAAAGTTTGTATTGAATTGTTTCATATTGAAAACAAAGGTCAGTACTTGTGGTGAACCATCGAAATATTTAGTGATGATTTTTAGATATAATTTTTGTGCGCATCGCACAATACACACCGCAGCTACTAGTAGAGAAAAACTGCCTAATCGCTGAACTTGAAAAGTGAATTTTTGTAGAATAGTAGACTGTCATTTAGGGAGAAATTAAGGCCAGTAACCCCAAGAAACGATTTTGTTTTCACTTTGGAAAAAAGATCGCCTTTCGTCTAACAAATATAAAATGTGTACTTGAGATTAAATACTATTTATGTAATTATTCTCGACACATTCTTGCCAATTCGTTATAATAGAAGGTACAAAAGTCATGACGAACAAAAGAAGTTAGTTTTAATTCGTACACTATCATATTAAGTGTTCTCTTAGGTACGTTAATGAATCAAAACTAGTTTTTGACAAGTAAATTTAATTTACTTTAGTGGCACTTTAGTTTTTTTATTCATTATTCTCAAGACAGTCGTTCTATTTTATTTTAGTAAACACCGTCATCGAATATTAGTTACTTCCAGATTCTTAGATAATTCAGTGCGAATGAAGTGCCAAATAGCTCATATTTATCGTGCAACAAAACACCAGATTTTTAGACTGTCTCATCAAAAAAAAAGAATTTTATTACTAGATTCTTAGAATTGTCATTATCTTATATCATTTTCATATCATCCAAATATGTAAATTTATATGGTGTTGAAATTTTAAACCGTCGCCGCATTCCCGAAGAAAAGATCTCAAAGGTTTTGAACCGATTTTTTTTATGGTACTTAAATTTTACTAAAATTGGTACTAACCGAAAATCGATTATATTTCATGAAAGTAATTTTAGCAAGATTGTCATGAAACGTAAGACTTTTAAAGCCGTCCGATTTTCAAATACTCAACATTTTTCTTTCTTTATAAATTTTCTTTAAATTTCTTTAATTATTCTCGTTCGAATTAAGATTTAAGGAACTTTGTTTTTAAAGTGATTGCATTTGAATGATTCTCTGATAGTAGTTTTATTTTTGAGATTGCAATAGTTGTCCTTAAAGCCTTTGTAGATCTTTATTTTCTAGATGAAAGAAGTCATTCCTGAAATTAAATCACATATCTTGATTACAGCACACCATATCTGGGTCTTGAGAAAAAAAATAAAAAAATAGATTAGGTGACTCGTTGTATTTCGGCTTCGGTAGCTAAGAAAATTTCTGGTGCTGTTCCCTTTTATTAGGAACACAGCTGAATCAAGTGTTCGAATATCTTTATACTATTTGTTGATAGTTTTCATTAGTTTATTACAGATTGAATGTTTTAAAAATTCTATTTAAGCCCCTTGTTAATTGCAATTTTTAGGAGACAGTGTTTTATGATCTCTTTAAGAGAGTAATTTTTTCTTTTATTTTGGGAAATGATCCTGATTGAACCCAGTAGTGACCTAGTTCATTTTTCTTCGTATTAGGTAAGAAATAATTAATCTCGAATCAGCGTGAGCTTTGAAATTTTTTATTTAAACAGCTTTGCATTTTAAAAAGGCATTAAATACGTTTTTTGTCATTAGATGTGTGTGCGTGTGTCTTTTCTTTTTAGAAAATTAATTTTCTATTGACTTTTATCTCTTAAAAATTAGAAAGTAACATAAATTCATGTAATGAATCAAAATGTCGTTAAAATTTTGCACAGCTTATCCAAAGTAACATTTAATTGTTATAAATTTAATCAAAGTGTTACACTAAATTATTTAGTCATCTTTTAAATTACAAAGTCTAAAGATTTTGTAATCTGTTTTAAAAAGTTAAGAGAATTTTAGTGTTATGAAAAAAGAAGGTTTTTAACGAACAAAAACAATGGAACAATCCAAAGAACATTTTTATATTTTAGAAAAATCCAAACACGCTTCCTTTTCTATAAGATGTATTTTTATTTCTTGCATGAACTCCATGCATTTTTTTGCATTTATTATTTTATATAATGTTAGGTATAGGAAATTGACAAAATTGAAATTTTACAATTAGATGAAAAATTGTCAACAACGATTAGAAAAATTTATAGAATATGGTGCTGTTTTCTTTGTCATTTTCCTATTTCAACGACTGTGCATTTATATTATAATATTTAACTTAAATTATGTTTGGGCATTATTATATGTATACACTCTATATAGTAGAATTTTTAACAGTATATTAATGAGCAAGAATTTACCCAAAAAAATATTCCATTAAAGAAAATGACTTTGCATTGAAATTATTTTTCCAAAAATTAATTTCAATCTGCCTAATTATGTCAATATTGCAAAAATTAAATTTTATGGTAATATTCTTTGCTGCGTTCTACGAACATAATTTAAAAAAAAAATTTTTTCTCTTGTGTAGAAATTTAAAAATGTACACAAAGACTTGAAAAACAATCGATATTTACAGACTATTTAATTTTGAAAATATTTTCATACTTTGTACACAGCTTTTTAAACTAAGCGACACGTTAATTGCCATTTTAAACAATTTTAAAAAAACAATGCAAAATTTAACCGCCGAGAACTGTTTTTCTTGCTATTTCCATTATTGAATTAAGAAATTTTAGAATTAAAATTAACGTAGAAGTAAAATTCTTTAACTGTGAAATTTAAAGACTTGCTTAAAAAATATTTTACATTACAGAAAGAAAAAAAATAGAAAACAAAAGACATTTGATATTAACACACGGAGCTGCTCAATTATAGATTAAGAATAAAATTATAGAAATAAGAAATAATTCTTGGCAGTTAACGTGTATTAATCTCATATTTAATCGTTGCTCAAAAAAAAAAATAAATAAACCGATACGAAATAAAAATAATTTTGTGAAAATGAAATTGTCACCGTGTTTCTGTGTTTACAAATTAATAATATTTTTTAATTGTAAGCTCAGGGAAATTCAGCCTGATGTACTTTCTTTTGCAAGGAAACAATTTCCGCTTTTATTATATATATACTTCCCGACTGGTTGTGTGGTAAAATATAATTTTTCATGTAACAATCATCGCCTGGCACACTATATCTTGAAAATTATGGGAAAAAGAGCACATAAGTTTCATCAGCTTCATTTATACACTCATGCCTTAAAAATATCGCATACATTATAAATATCTAATCGAAAATAGTGAGTTCAAAAAAAGTGAATAACTGCAATACTTTAGAATTTTTCAGAAAATTCTATAATAATATAATATTTACGAATAATCGACGAGGACTTGAATTTTTGTTTCTCGAGCAAATAAAGATAATATTTCGCACAAAAAAGGCTCGACACTTCCCTCGTTGATTTTCTAATTAGATTTACAACAAATATGATTGTGCTGTGATATAAAAAATCCGAGTCTTTTGGCGATTACTTATATGAGTTCATGAAAAAAGCTAAAATATTGCATAAAATTAAAAATAAATAATACTAATAAGTGTACTAAAAAGTTGATAAAAAAAAGTAGAATGTAAAGTAAAACATTGCAAACGTATATTTACTTTGATAGGCAGTATGACTAGTGGTGAACAAGTCGTATTTTCTGATTTTTATACATGTGTGTATGCCTGTGAAATATATTTAAAAAAATTTTCGAATGAATAGTACGGATATATCACGGTAACAAAGTCCATTTTTTATTTCTTGACTGCAAAAAAAGAAAAAAAAACAAAGTTGCTCTTATTTTCACAATTTTATTATTGAACTGAACTCAATTGAGGTGTAATCAACGAAATGTTTATATTATTTCCATTTTATGCGAAATTAATAGTTGCAATATACATATACGAATAAACAAAAGAAACTGAAATTTTATTTTTCCTCATTTTTCCTTGACTTTTTGACAACTATATCGGGGAAAATCTAGTATATTTTTTGTTTTGTACGGCAGTTTATATAATTAAAATAAAATTACCCTTTTCCAATCGGCTACTAAACTTCATCACATATTTATTGCTTTTGAAATTTTAATTATAACAATAACAAGAAGTTTGAATTATTATTAATTATTAATATAATTGTGAGCTGATGTTTACAGTCCTAACTTAAAATGACTAAACACTTTTGGCGGGCGTGGTCTTTAAATTTTTTTAAAAACTTGTCCAATTTCCCCTCATCCTTATTTTTAATTGGTCCATATTAAAGATTAAAATTCTAACCTATACTGACCTTACAACAATTACAATTTTACAATCTGCGTTATGTTTTGACTTTGTCTTTAAAAATTTAACAATTTATTTAAAAGTTTGTTGTTAAAATTAATGAGAAACTTGTTCTAATCGTCAAATAATCATGTCTGAGGATGAAAGAACAATTTGGTTGGGGAATTTAAATAGTGAAAAAGTTACAGAAGATGTTCTGTATGAGCTATTTTTACAGGTAATTAGTTCGACAATTTTTCGTTACTTTGATTATTTTACAACTTTTTCAACTTTTCAGTTATTTATGAATTATTTTTAAACATCTTCTATGAGCGTATATTCAAAAATAAACAGTAAACCTAGTATTTTTGGTACTAAAAATGTAGTTTCGTTTAAAAAATACAGTTTTTAACATAACCTTAAAAAATATTTCATTTCTCACAATAGTTTATTGTTTGCTTATAATAAATTTTAAGGGGGAAGGAGCGGTTGTAAAATCCCATTGAAATATGCCTTTTTTTTAGGTACCATTTTCTCAGCTCCAAATGATTATTTTTCATCAAACACTTTTTCTGCTGATTTTATATACAAAGGAGTAAAATCTGATCTTTCGATAAAGCCAAATTTTTATTTTTGAATTTGCTGTGCCATTTTGAAAAAATAATTACCACTCTCCCGAAAAATCACATTTTTCCACGGTACCATTTTCTAGAATACAATTCTTCTTTTTTTTAATACTTGTACATTAATGGACTGTAATCTGATCGTTCGGTTTTAGAAATAAATTAGTTTATTTAAAGTTATTTGAATATTTAACAAAAAAAACCAAGAAAACGAGTAATTATTTTTCAAAATGACACAGAAAATTCAAAAATAAAAGTTTGTCTATCGAACGACCAGATTTTACTCTTTTCAGAAAAAAAGTTTGTTGAAAAATAATCATTTAGAGCTCTGAGAAAATAGTACCAAAAAATAGGTACATTTCAATGGGATTTTACAACTGCTCTTTTCCCCTTAAACTAACTTATGATGATAAAAAAATTAAAAAGATATATTTTCGTTAAACTAAACAAAAATCTTTTTTTTAAATTAAAATATTATGAACAATTCTTTTTAGGCTGGGCCACTAGACAGAATTCATATTCCAAAGGATCGTGAGGGAAAGCAGCGAAATTTTGCGTTTGTAACATATAAACATCTGGTTTCAGTACCTTATGCTGTAACATTATTCGATGGAACAATGCTATTCAACAGACAAGTTTATATGAAAGCGAGAAGTAATGAAGCGCAACCAAATACTAATTCCGCTGAACAAAATCATCATTATCAAAATGAATTAATTCAACTTGGAAATCAAATGCTTCAATGTATACCAAATCCATCATTAGTTTACGGGAATTTTCCTAGTCCGCCAATGTTAATGCAGCAGCCGAATCAATTTATCCCTCAACAATTCTATTACAATGAGGAAAGAAGATCTCAACAAAATTATGCACATCCTTATCAGCGGGAGCCGGAGAGAAATAAAGGCCGATACAACAACGATCCTGGACACGAGAAAAGAAGAGACAACTATTCTTCGTCCCACAGAAATAATTATAGAGAAAATCCTCATTATTCTCAAAGACATGGTGGAAATCGACATGAAAATAGCAGTCGAGAAAGTAATAATCGTCAAGAAAGTAGTAGTCGACACGATAGAAGGTATTACAGATCTTAAATTACATGATTCAATAATACTTCTACATTTTCTATAATTTGATTTAAAAATTTGCAAACGTTTCTCAAATCTTACTAGATTTAAATTTCTCATTTTAAATTGCAAGAAATTTTTGTTCATTTTTGCAATAGTTATTAAGTTAATATATTCATTGAAATTCATTGTCTTGAAATTAGTTTATTAGTAAGAAAGAAAGATATTTAACAATTTTTTTACTACGTTTTTTAAACTTTAAATGTAAAGCTCGTCACAATGTTTCTTGTATATTTGTTTCAAAAGATAGGAACAAGACAATAGTTTGAGAATTCTCTTCAACAAATTTTATATTTCTATCTTGAAAACTAAATATATATAAATTTTGGAAATTAAAATATATATCTATTTTCCTTTTTTTGGTAATCATTGTTAAATATTTCTGCACTTGTTGGAAAATTGTAAAAAAGAATTTGCTCGATTTAATATGTAAGACTTGCTGTGCAAAAAGCAATTGTCAATAAAAGAAAATTATTTTTCATTAAAATTGACGTGGAAGATTTTTGAATACAAAAATACGGACAATCGGGATTACATTCAAAGAGTCGTTCCCATAAATCGTGTTGTTCGGTAGGTTTGATGCTGTGCAAACTTATGCTTCTTTGAAGTTCGCAAACACTAAAGGAAATTCGATTATTGACAAATTCCTGTCTGTCTATTCTTTTAATTCCCAATTTCTCGGCTACGATACCAGTTACAAAGACGTCTTCTAATTTCAAAAATGGTGTATTCAATGATTCTTTATGTAGCCGATGGACTGAATTTCCAGACAGTAAGTAAGCTGGTCCAGTGACAAAAGGTGGATACTCGGAGAATTTATATTGAATAATTGGAACGTAATATTTATTCTCTTTGTTTCTGTGCGGTTTTGTGTGTGGTGATATTTTGCCAAAAATCACATTATTCAATTTTAATCGTAAGCGCACAAATGTTAAGAGTCGGGGCATATTCAAGAAAACATCGTCGTCAGTTTTCAGAACGAAATTCACATTGAAGCAGTATCTGTCAACCCATTCGAGAATGGAAATTGTTTTCAGTGTCAGGTTAGTATAACTATCGTAGACATTACATCGTACAATGTCATCGAAAATTTTCTGCTCGTGAGCGAGTTTTATTTCGAGGTAAGGATCACTCGTTGAACCCAAGAAGAATAATATTATCACGTCCTTTCTCTTTCCGAATATTCCCCACGTTTCTCGAATTGCTTTTCTAGCCAAATAATGCCAAGGATCTGATAAAATCGGTATGAGGAGTTTTACTTTTGTCCCGTGATTCAAACATTTGTGGGAAAGAGACACAAAATGACCGGATTCGTAAATTTCACTAACGTTTACAACTAGTTTTCTGTCCTTATATTTCTCTTCCTCGGTGTCTTTTACTTGAATATCTCTTGATTCTATAGCTAAATGATTTATTACTTCCTTTTTATCATTGTTGTTTGTGATAAAAAGCTGAGTCTCTTTCTCCTTTTTACTCGAATCTATTGTTTTTACAGTAATTAAATTTTCGAAAATGACCAAAATTAAGAAATATTGTATAAAATGATGAAATTTTAACATTTTTTTGTAAAGTTCGACCTTGAAGTGTATACATAGCGATAGATGTTTATGTCGGTAGACAGCATTTCAGTAATTAAAATATTTATTTCAAAAAATAGAATTCGCACAAAAATATTTCTTTGTAACTAGACATTTTTTTCTATACACTCTTAATATTTATAAACTTGATTCGAAACTATATAAACACTGGTAACAAAAAATGACAAACAAAATGACAAAATAACAAAAAAAAAACAGGTTAGAAAACAAATCACGATCGTAAAAAAAATATATTCCTGACGTAACATTTAGCGAACAATTGATTTGATTTCTTCCTTTTTCTTTGTTGAAATAGTTGAGCAGCTTTTTCAGCAAGCATCACAACAGCTGCGTTAATATTTCCACTGGGCAGAATTGGAAATACAGAAGCGTCGACAACAAACAAGTTTGATGTATTATAAATCCTGTAAAAAATATTAAATATTTAATTTTTTAACTAGCTAAAAAATTGTTCTTTTCAATATTTCATTAGAAAAAGCGAATTACCTGAACGATTCATCAACTACCGATCCCATGCGAGAAGTTCCTGCGGGATGATAGGAAGTCAATGTCAAATGACGAACATAACATTCCCAATATTCGTTACTATCGAAAGTTCTCTCTTCACATCCAGGAAAAGGTTTTCGATAAAGATGCGCTCCCAACATTTTCATGGCTTCTGTCTCCAACAATTGTTTCACAAACAAAATACCTAAAAATTGAATTTTCAAATCTCATTCAATTATTTAATTTTCATCGGATTAAAAAATCCAATGAATTTAAAGACTTAAATTTGTTTTCCCATGAGGAAGCTTTGTATTAATTATATTTTATTAATTATTATTTACCTTCTATTAAAATTTCAACATCTTCTTTATTCGACAAATATTTAGGATTAATGATAGGTGATTCTCGAGGATTTTTACTATTGAGTTTAATTTCTCCCAAGCTTTTTGGATGCAATAAAACTGGAGCTAAAGTAACTACATTTTTGTACGTGAGGGGTGCAAAATATTCTTGAAATACCTACAGATTCAGGGCAATAAATAGAAGAAATTTTGGATTTTAACTTAAATCAAATTTAAATCTAATCTAATTTTTTAAGAAAAAAAATTAGTAATAACTAATTTGCTTTCAATTGTTAAAATACAGACCTTATCTGAAATTCCCATTGCCTTTCGCCAGCTAAATCCATTGTCTTGTGAAATTCCAATAGGCATCACCATTAATTCTAAATCAGGTGCTGCGGATTTATTTTGTAAAGAACTGTGAAATGTGCCTATCACATCAATTCCGTTGAAACTCCATAGGCCTAAAGTGTTAAAATTGAGAGAAAATAATTGTCGTATGTTTAAAGACTTTTTTTCAATTTTATCGCTATTCAGTAAGATATATTTAATGACAAAATCAATTCAATTATTTGTAAATGCAATTTTTAAAAACCTTTTTTATGAAAGAAATATTGAAAGGCTGATAAAGGACTTAAGACATCAATAATGCTGACAGGTTGACTAGAGTTAAGTATCACTAAATCCAAACCAGTTATTATGTGATCCATTAAATTTTGACCCACTGGCAGGTCAGATACAACGTCGATCTGATAGACAAATTATGAATTATTTTAACAAAACTTTCAGTCAATTACTTCTTTTATTTATTATTATTATTTTTTTTATTATTATTAAATATATTAATGCCCCTTATAAAAAGAAAATTATATTAAATTCCTTACCTTCAAATCATCTAAATGGCTTTTTGGTCCAACACCAGAAAGCATTAAAATTTTCGGAGTACCAATTGCTCCAGCACTTAAAATAACTCCCTTTTTCGCAAATACTTTGTACATTTTACCGAATTTCAAAAATTCAACTCCTACTGCTTTCTTTGATTGAAAGAGAATCTAAAAAACATTTTAAAATTATATTTGTTCAAATTGCATAATTATTATTTAATCGTTTACTTACTTTGTCAACATGTGCATAGTTGATTGTAAAAAGATTATTTTTATTTTTTTCCAAAACTCTATCCGAGCTCCAACGTTCTCCATTTTTCATAAATACTTTCGTTTTCATAAATCCTGAAAAAAATAAAAATTTTTGATAAACAAGGATTTTTATTTCCTATAAAGTTACTAATTTTCTTTAATATTATTTTTTGGTAAAATTTGTTATGTTATTTGATTATTTTTATTATATTCATACCTGTATTGCTATTTTTATTAATATTCTGAACGGTGTAACCCAATTCTTCAACAGCTTTTAACATAATTTCTGTGAGTTTAGTGGACCAATTTAAATCTTCTATACTGACAATTTCACTTTCCTCTAAAGAAAATTCTGAAAAATAAATAAAATTTAATATAAAAAAGTTAATAAAGAAACAAAATAAATAAAGAAAACAAAATAAATACAATATTATAATATATATAAAAAAAAAATATTAATAAAATTGCTATACTTTATTATTTGGATAATTTATATTTCTTATGCTTTACCAGGGTGTCTACAACACCTGGAAAACCTGGAAAACCGGGAAATGTCAGGGAAATTAAAAATGTCCTGGAAAACCTGGAAATGTCAGGGAATTTTTTCGAAAGTCAGGGAATTTTTTTCATTAAGACTTGAAATACTCTTGAACAATATTTTTAAATCCCACAATTAGTTTTACAAATTTTTAGTAAAAAATTAATAGTAATAATTATTATTGCCTTTCTAATTTGCAATTCTATTCTATTTTGATTTTTGAGAAATAATATGAACCACAGACATACATATAATCAAATAGAAAAAGATTAACCACTTAAAATTCTGAAAAATCAAAAGAAAAGCAGAAATGATGGCATATTGGCATATTTTGTTTCGTAAAATAAGTCAATTTATTTTTAAAATACATAATTCAAGGCTCGAAGTAAATCCGTAAATTCCGTAAAGTTCGTAAAAGTCAGTTTTTTTGATAAAAGGTCCGTAAAGTCCGTAATTTGATTAAAAAAGAACGAAAAGTTTGTAAATTGTACGATATAATTTGGGAAATTTTAGAGAAATTACAAATGATTGCAGAAATTCAATTATTTTAAAAAGTAATAAAATTCTTATCACAAAATTCAATTATGTTCAAAATTTACAAAAAAATCTCGACAAAATCCCAAGTATTATCTTTATAAATAAAAAAAATCTTCAAAATTCAATTATTTTCAAAAATTTTAATAAAATTCTTGGCAAAATTTCAATTATTTTTAAAAATGTTCCTCATTTCAATGTTTTTCAATATCTACTATTTTAATAAAAATTTTCCAAAACAATCTAATTATTTAAAAAAATTTTTATTATTTTTATAAAATAATAAACATTTAACAGGAATTCAATTATTTACAAATTCAATACTATTTTAAATCAATTAATCGAAAAATTAAATTATTTTCAAAAATAAAGTTTTCCAGAAGAATCCAATTATTTAAAATAAAATTTTCATAATATTTCTTTTATTTCGAAAAAATTAATTATTTAAAGCAATTTTTATAAAATTCTTATGAAGAATTCCATTATTTTCAAAAATAATAAAATTTTTCACTAAAATTTAATTCTTTTTAAAAATTTTAATAAAATTTTTCAGGAATTCAAATATTTTCGAAAATTTTAATAAAATTCTTTGCAACTATTCAATTATTTGCATAAATAACAAAATCCATTACCGGATTTAAATTATTTTTAATAAAATTTTATAGAAATTGCTAAAAAATGTAATTATTGTTAAAAATTTAATTTCAATTCCTCGAGAAAATCAATTACTTAAAAAAATGTTTTTTTAAATTCTTTGGAAGAATTCAATTATTTTCGTAAATAACAATATTCATTACAAGAATTCAATTATTTTTAAAAACTTTTCACAATTTAATGATTTTCAATATCTACTATTTTTATAAAATTTCCAAACAAAATTCAATTATTTAAAAATTTTATGTAAAAATCTTCGTAAGAGTTCCATTTTTTTGAGAATAATAAAAATTTCTCAAGAATTTAATTATTTTTGAAATTTTTTTGTAAAATTGTTAACAACTGTTCAATTATTTTCATAAATAATAAAAATCATCAAAGAATTTCAATTATTTTTAATACAATTTTAATCGAATTCTTCGAAAAATGTAATTATTCTTTAAAATTTTATTAAAATTCGTCATCAATTTAAAAATTTGTTGGTAAAATTCTTTATTATGAGAATTAAATTTTAAGAAACATTGAATAAATTATTTATTTTTGTTTTCAAATAATTAAATTCTAATAAAAATTAATTTCAGTTAAAATTTTAGATAATAATTGAATATTAAAAGCCGTATAGCGTGTATTTTTATAATTAATTGAATTTTTTTTAATTGAAGTTTTTATTTTCGAATATATATTTAATTGAAGAATTTACGAATAATTGAGATTTCGTAAAAGTGATTTAAAGATGAATTTTAGTTAAAAATTGTTGAAAATAATAATTGAATTGATAATGATTTTATCACTCGATCATCTTTAATTATTGGAAAACATGAAGAAATCTATCACTCCGAGTCGAAGACTCGGAGTTATGGATATCTTCATGTTTTATAGTTGTGAAAAATTTAATTTATAATTTTAAGTAAAATGTTCTCTTATTTGACTCGGACTGCTGATATTTTTTTTTCGTAATTTTTCATTTTTGGCCCGTAAAGTACATATTTTTAAATACTGTGTCACTGGTTCGAGCCCTGATAATTTTTTTAAAAATGTTCATTTTATATTCATAATTTATAACGTTGGTGACGTTTACAATAATTTAGAAGAAAAAATAATTTTCTATTCAAACTTTTGTCTTAATAAAACTTTTACAACGTTTCTTGAACAAAAAGTTAAAAAAAGGATAATTTGGTAAACGTAAAATATTGTTTTCTGAGTGAAAAACAGTTTTTTTTCTTCAAATCGTTGATGACAAACGTTGTGAATACTTCTCCCACGTCATTTATAAGTGTTATTAAATAAAATTTAAGCAATGTATTTTTTATTATGTCGATTCTTAAAACCTGGAAAAAAATTTTAGAAGGCCTGGAAAACCTGGAAATGTCAGGACAATTTTTTTCAGATTAGTTGTAGACACCCTGTTTACCTTGAAAATCTGGAAACCATTCCTTAAAATCGTCAGGATGTCCTCTAGCGTAAATCATATAGTTCAATCGACTAGTTCCACCGAAAACTTTCCCTCTTGGCCAAATGCTTTGCTGTTCAATATAAATTTTATTATTTTTATACACCACAATTTAATCGAGTTAGCCATACGAAAAAATATTCTCTTTTTGTAAACATACATTATTAATTAAACCTTTACAGGCATGAGCTTGGGACGTTGTAACATATCGCCAATCGTAGATACTTTCTTGAAGAGCAGGTGAAATAATGGGTACATTTATTAGAGAAGGTGATGCTCCTCCTGCTTCGATTAATAAAACTTTATCTCCGTCTTCTGATAATTTAGAAGCGAGAACTGAACCTGCACTGCCTGCTCCAACTTGAAATATTTATTTAAAATTTAGATTAAATTGAAAATAGGTAGAATTCTCATTAATTTAAAATGTATACAATATTTTAACTTATACTAGATTTTAATTAAAAAACTTAAACTTCTAATTTTAATTAAAAAAAATTAAATTTCTAATTTTCACTTACCAACTATATAGTCGTAAGTATCATTTCCTTTAATATCATTTAACCACCAATCTTTGTAAATCTCCCATGAATTATAAATGTTTAAATAGTATACAAATAAGTATACACTTAAATTGTATATTAAAAAAGAACAATATCTTAATAAACTAGACAATTCCATATTTTGTTTATTAAAATTACTGGTTTGTACGTTATTGAACCTAAATATTTGATAACTTTTAGTAAAATATATTAATTTTACTTAATTTTTCCAGTTTTTGTCAAATTGTCCAACATTTAAAAATGCCAGTTTTATAAAAACAAATTTAGTCCAACTATTTTTATTTGAAAATACTAAGAAAATTATTTCAACTGTTGTGTCAACAATGAATTCAATTTTCAACTTTGTTGCTTTTTGTTTCAAATCTAAATGACACTTGTTCTTTAAATTATAAATTAACACATATTTTTCAAAACTTCTTCAATGCTTCTTTAAGTAATAATAAATAGGTACAGAGTTGAATTTTAAAACAATTTTTATTCCTAATTTTACTTGTTTTGTTATAGAATTTGTATACCACGTTGTTTCTCTTTATGATGAAATAAACAAGCGCCACCTGACAAGTAGCAGACGACAGTGGAAGATAAAATTGTTAAAGTTCTATTACTTTTAATATTTTGTTTTTATGATAGATACTGCTATTATTTTTCCAATTTACTATTAATTTACCATTTACTAGTTGCTTTTAAATTAATCGTTTATTTTTATTAAAATTTTTCAATATGTTAACAATACAATTTTCTGTTTTATCGACAGAGTCCAGATTTGAAATTCGAACAAATGGCAGTTATTATTCCAAGATGGAGACAGGAGTACACTTGCTCGACTACTCAATTAAAAGTTGAAATTTATCACACCGATTTGAACAAACACTTGGTGAGTAATTTTGCTATTAAAATTTTGATATTTGTTAAATCTAATCTCTAAATAATATTCCTATTTCGTATTGAATTGATTGTATGTAGTTTTAAGAAATGCAAGTACTTATCACGTGCTTCTAAGCCGCCGGGACCACCGGTTAGTCTACCTGTAAATCTTGCTTATTTTTTTTGGATTTTAATTACGGTTTATTAAATATTGGATTGTATGTAATGAAATTGAAAAATATTTTTTCTCTTGAATTGAGAAATTGTGGATAAAATTTTCTACGAGGCCTCGAAATGACGATGGTGGGTCTTAACGTTTTATGAGAGGTCCGTGGGTGTTTTTAATAAATAAATCTTTTACGCACGATCGACTTCGCAGGAACGTGAGTATATTTTGCTAGGATCAGATATCCCAACTCCCAAGTTTATGAAAATCTAGTTTATATGCTTCTATATAAGTGGTGCATTTTTTTATTCTCTTTTTTATACTTTATTGCAATCGGCAATAAAATTCCGCTGAGCATAATAATAATTTACTTATAGTATTTATTCCCTATAGTAAATAATTGTGTTAGAATTTTAGTGTTTTTTTTTATTTTGTCAGAAATCCTTAGTCGAAAATTCCAGATTCTGCGAATTTGTTTCTTTATAAACTAAAATAAGTTTTTCTTTCTCGCAGTGAAACGTGAAAGTTATTAGTAATATTTAATATTATGAATTTTTCAAATTAGGAACAAATATATTAAATATGTAAAACTTGTATATTTATCGCTAGTAGAATTTAGGGGGGGAAAAAGTATCGTTTCCTTATAATCTCATGAAGAAATGGAATATTTATCAATTTGTTTTTATTTGAGAAGACTGATTGCTTCTTTATTATACTAAATTCGTCTTCTCTGTATTCTCCTCTAATTTTTTGCAACTGAAATTGGTATTTGACTTGAGCGAGGACGAATACCAGTTAATAATCAATTCCATTCGATAAAAACGGGCAAGTCTCTCCTTGTTAGTTTAAGTTGCACAGCACCAAGCATGGAATAGGCGACGCGCTGTCTGCCTTCTCCTGGACTTGCTTGCCTGGTTGCTCGACTCGCTTGTGAGATTGCCTTGATGGCTCTGGCTTCTTCTACATTAATATATTCCCTCCAGGCAACAGCAGATCAGCTCTTGCGAGAGTCAACTTTTATAACGCCGATGAAAACAATTTTTTTTTTCTTTAATATCCAAAATACATTTTCATTTTTTACAAGAACTTTCAATTTTTGCTATTGTTATATTTCTTCGATTCTAATTTACAATTAGAAAGCTGTGAATAAATAATTTTGACAAAATAATTATTTTAATCGATAAAAATTGTTTTGTAAAAAAGTAAACATAAAACTAGTTTAATATAATAAAAAAATGAGAATGTAAAAATTGGGAGATTGAAAATTTTATATTCTTTAAGGAAATTAATTATAAAATTATAAATTCATTAGGTCATTAAATGTCTAATAATTTAAATATTTTTACTTCATGAGAAGAATGCTGTTTAATCGCAAACTCACGTCTCTTTATCTTGCAATCTTTTTTTTTATTATTTTTCTCTCATCTCTCGTCATCTCTTTTATTCCTTTTTCTTTTCCGCTCGTGTTCTTTATTTCGAAACCTATTCTAAAACAGGTCTCTTAAGCACACCGTAATAATGACAATGTTTTTGGTCATATATAGACTTTAATATATGGTCCAGAATATAGAATCTCAATTTTGTCGAATTATGATGAATTCTACTGGTCGATCATCAGAAACGTGTAATTACCATTTCAATTACTATGATTCGCGAGTTTCGCGTTTTAGTTTTTTCATAACTAATATTTTTGAATTTCCAAGAATTTTTGTGATTTGTTAAATGCGCACTCATCAATTCTAACACATTTTTCTGACCAGATATCTGGAATGTTGAAGCGACTGGTAATACTATATGTATATAACTGCTTCGAGTCGAAAGAATGCAACAGGTTTTCAAGAACAAAAGAGTAGAAAACGATTGACATTCGGTGAATGGTCCTTGTAAACTACAGCTACTGATGACAAGTTTAAGTCTATAATGTTTGTTTATTAAGAAGGAAATACAAATATGTGTATCTAGTTTCTTGGTGTATTTTTGGAAACTTTTATTTCATTTTTGAACGATTTTTGAAAAAAAAAATTGAAAAGTTTATTTGTTTTTAGTTTCTTTATTAATGTTTGGAGTCGATCAATAAAGTGCGTTGATTTTGATTGCAGGTACCTGGGAATAAAGAATACGAAGTGGAACCATTTATTGGAAATGATATTTGCCGAAAGATACCAAGAGGAACTCCATTGTAGGAGCATCAGTGAGGTCGTTAATCACATATATCGGAATCATTTACTATAAAAGCAGCTTGACGTCTTGGTTACCGATTCTAAATTGAATATGACGTACTTCCATGAATATCCACCGACAAACGATTGCTAGATTGTGAAGGTGCTTCTCAATACGACTGTGGAAGTCTTCACACATACCAATAGACCTGTTTACTTACTGGCTGTAGCGCACAGCTGGCTGACGAGCTAGCGAACAGGTGGGTTTCTGGCTTTTCTCACCAGATGCTAACATACCACGGAATGCATGCATGCAGGTGCACTGCGTAGTTACTGGAAGTGGCTCTTTTTAAGTACCAATACAACAAATATAATTTGCAATTGATGCTAATGCTTGCCTTGTCCTACAGCGTAGTAAATCATTGCGGATCGAATTGAAAACAATTATTATATATATATGTTTATGCGCAACTTTTCTTATGACTTTGCATTCTCATATAGTTTCATATATATACTAATTTCGCTCTCCCTTGTAATTATTTACTTTTTTATCAATAACTCTTTCCCTCGCTGTTTACAAATCTTTCAATTAAAATTAAAATCAATAATCTCTCATCTCTATATTATTCTCTAAAGTATTAGCGATAATGGCAAGTTCAGAAGGATTTATTACATATTCGCAGGCTTCGTACTCATTCACTAAAAATAAATTTACTATTTTTTTTACGATTTGCTGCAATTTAAATACTTTTTTTTAGATTTGTGACACTAAAAGCTAATACATTTTTCAATATTTGAAAATTTACACTATACTTTAAATTCACTAATAGTTGAAATAAAAAATTATTCTAAAAAAATTTTATAAAATTCTTAGCAACAATTCATTAAATTGTAAATAAAATTCTTAGAAAAAATTCATAAAATTTTAAGAAAATTATTTTAAACCATTGAATTATTTTTAAAAATATTTCGAAACTCAATTTTCATTATCTACTATTTGAATAAAAATTTTCCAAAAGAATTCAATTAATTAAAAAATATTAAAACTCATCTCGCAGGAATCCAATTATTTTTAATACAATTTTAAATGAATTTTACGAAAAATGCAATTATTCTTACAAATTTTATTAAAATTCTTCGCAAGAATTCAATTATTTAAAAAAAAATTAATTATGTTATTCGCAAGAATACATAATTATTTTTACAAATAATTAAATTCGTTGCAAAAATTCAATTATTTTCATAAAACTTATCGTAATAGGAGTTCAATTTTTTTAAATAACATTTTTAATGAATTTCACGAAAAATGTAATTATATATTCTTAAAAATTTGACTAAAATTCTTCAAAAGAATTCAAATAATTAAACAAATTGTAATATGTATAGTTTATTTATTAGAATTTAATTAAATTCTTCGTGACAATTCATTTATTTTCAAATAGTTGTATATATAGTAAAATTTGTCGCAAGAATTCAATTATTTTCATGAGTTATACAATTCTTTAGAAAAATTAAATTATTTTAGATACAATTTATTTAAAATTTCTTGATGGAATTTAACTATTTTTTTAAAAAGTTTAACAAAATAGTTGACAGAATTGACTTATTTTTAAAAATTGTCATAAACTCTTTTAGAAAGAATTTAATTATTTTTAGTACAATTTTAATTAAATTCCTCGTATGTTAAATTATTTTCTTCGAAAAAATTGAATTTGCATTTTTTACAAATTTTTTTTTTATTAGTTTTATTTTTACCTACTATTAATTTAATTTAATTTCAATTATTCTTAATATAATTTAAAATAAATTCTTCAAAAAATGTTTTATTCTTGAAAATTTTATAAAAATTCTTCCAAACATTTTAATTATTTAAAAAAAAATGTTCATAAAGTTCTTTATAAGAATTTAATTTTAAGAAATATTCAATTATTTAATAAATTATTTATTTTTGTATTTAAATTATTGAAATCTCGTTGAACTTTCTAATAAAAATTGATTTAAAATGGAATTTCAGTTAAAATTGTAGATTATATTAAATATTAAATATATTAAAATTTTGAATAATTTTATGTATATATATTTAAAAATTTCAACAAAAACATGATTAAATTTTGGAAGAATTAACGCAGTTGTAATTTTTAGAAACATAGTTAAATTTCAAAAGGGCTTTACATTAAAATCATTTAAAATTTATATTAATTCCAGTGAAAAACTAAATAGGTATACATATTAAAATATTTATTTTAAACAAATTATTCTATTTTTGAATTTTGAAAAGCTTTTTAGAATTTTGATAAAGTTCTTTATATAAGAATTCAATTTTAAGAAATATTCAATATTATTCAATAAATGAATTGAATTTTCCCAGAATTTTTCACGAAAATAAATAAATTATTTTTGTATTTAAATAATTGAATTCTCGTAGAACTTTTTAATAAAAATTGATTTAAAATTTAATTTCAGTTAAAATTTAATTTAGAATTTTAAATTGAGTTCAAATCTTTATTATCTCTTAAACATATAGAACTTTTCATTAAGAAGTTGTGTCAAAAGTTGCAAGAATCAATACGAGTGCTATAAATATTAGATGATTTTTGTCAGAATAATTTTCTTCTAAATTTAAAGTAGTCTCATTTCCAGTTATACTACCAGCAGCATTTGTGGTAAACTTCATGCATGTATATATATTATATATAACTTAATTATCAAATACTTCTTTACTAGCAAAATCCTACGCGCGCGATGCGCGCGTGAATGATTTAAAGAATTATCACGGTAGCAATTTACCTGCCTGTCTTACCACAGAAAAAGTACATACGGGAAAATGTTCATGATTAATAAAATGAAGAATATATATTTCAGAACTATGGATACAGAAAAATTTTTGAAAATCCTACAAAACCGTAGGTTGAAAATGTACGGAAAAAATTTTTCAGGGAAAGTTCTCGAACTGTACCTGAACACCTGAACAGTGAGAAAAGAACATGAGAAAAAGTTGAGGTCTAATCCTGCATTACACTAAAGAAATTCTTGAACTTTTCAGGAATCTACTGTGTAGAGCAGGAGAAATTCTCGAAGTTCACGGCAGATTTTTGAAAAATTCAGGGACATCTTTAGTGTAATGCAGAATTAGACCTTAACTTTTTCTCATATCCACCGTTCAGGTACAGTTCGGGAACTTTGACTGAAAAAATGTTTTCCGTGTGCTAAGAGTTTTCGATAAAAATTATAATGAATTTAATGGAAACTTTCTGAACTTTAGATAGAATAATTGTTGAACTACTCAACAATCGCAAAATTTTAAATTGTCTCTCAGTTTTCTCTTTTTTACTAATTAATATTGGTAGGTATATATTGTAATTTTTTGTAACTTCTCTAAAAAATTTTCCGTATTCACCATTTCAGAATAAATTCTCGATTTTTGTGAGACAACATTTTTCTATGTTCCTTTTACAAATTGAAACATATCGATTATAATATCGATATATTTAAAACTCTTTTAAAGAATTTTATTTAAATTTTTTGAAAATTATCAGGGGAAGTTAGTCACCATAATTATAATTTTATTTTTTTTAATTTCTTCACAATATATTCAATTATTTTCATAAATAGTAAAACTCATTGCAGAATTTCAATTAGTTTTAAGACAATTTTAATCAAATTCCTGGAAAAATGTAATTATTCTTAAAAATTTTATTAAAATTCGTCGAAAAAATTCAATTATTTCTAGAAACAGTTAAAAATGTTTCTCAAGAATTTAATTATTTCTATAAGTTGCAAAATTCTTTAGATTTACTAAATTCTATTAAATACAATTTTTAAAAAGAATCCTTTACTAGAATTCAGCTATTTTCATAAATTTCTATAAAATTCTAAAAAAACAACTCAATTATTTTCAAATGTAATAAAATTCTTCGCAGAAATTCAATTATATTTAAAAATTTGTTTAAATTCTTATCAAAATTTTAATTATTTTTATAAATAATTAAATTGTTCTGTAAAATTCATTTTTTCAAAAATTTTAATATAAAATTCTACGCAAACATTCAATTATTTTCATAAATAATAACATTCTTTGGAAGTATTCAATTACTTTCATAAATAGTAAAATTCTTTGCAGAAATTCAATTATTATCAATAACATTTTAATAAAATTAAATAATCAAATTTTCAATTAAAATTATTAAAAAAACATTATTTTCAAAAATTTTTAAGAAACTCGCCAAAAGAATTATTTATCATTCATAAAAACTCTAATAACAATTTTTGAAGCCATTTGTAGATTTATTTATATTTGAAATCAAATAAATTTAAATTTGATGAGGAAAAAAACCGGAAATAATTAGGACAAAGTCGTGAAAAAACCGGGAATTTTGTTAAATATAGCGCACAAAAAAATTATTATTAAAAATTTTTAATTCCTTAAATTGTCAATATTTAGGGACGTATGACTCTCCCCAAATTTAACTGTATAAATAATTGTTATTTCATGGAATTTTAAACTTTATAATTATTATTTACTCAAAAGGTAGATATCTAAAATTTAATGCTAACATTATTGCTTAGTTTTTATTTTATGTCACTGAATACGTAATTCGTAGAATATTCTATGAATTATTGAAAATCTATTGTTGATTATATGCAATAGAGATTATAAAAAATTAAATCTTCCATTAAATTAAAATTATGTAAAATATTATTTCGCGTATTTAAATTATTTATGTTATTTGAAAAATATCCTATAAAACCATCATTATTTCAAATAAATAAAAATAATTCATAAAAATTATGAGAAATAAATATTATATTTTTAACGATTGTATTTAAAAATTAAAATATTAAGAATTGTAATAATGTTGTCATTAAATTATAGCCACTCACCTTAAGAGTAATTGGTGTTTATAAATTTTAAAATTCTATTAAATAATAATTATAATTGTATAAGGTGGATTCCACGTCAGTTCAACACACTTATTTTCATGACTTGTTGGGATTTGGCTGTACTTTTGTAAATTTATTACTTTTATAGTGATAAACAACTCCACCAAATATTTTTTCAAAATTTTGAAAATTACAAAAAATATGGCATTTTCAAAATTTTTGTCTTTTTTTTGGAAAGTGCTATAACTTTGGTTCTAATTAACCGATTTTGGATTTAAAAAAAACAATTTCTTTGGTTTTAAGTATATTTTAAGTTAAAATTAACATAAAAAAAAAATTTTTTTTTTTAATTTTGAAAAATTAAAAATCCGTTTTTGAAAAAACATCATCTTCGATTTTTTTCAAAATTTTACTTAATGTTAGGGCAAATGTGCTTTACATGTCCTGTAAGTTTTATCTTGGGATCTCAAAGGGATTCGGAGTAAAAAAATAAAACGTAACCACAAATTACGAACATATGAGGCAAAATTCCTCAACTGCCCAGGTAAAACAATGAATTTTCTCTAAACTTTGCTAAAATTTTACTATTATTAGTAGAAGTGTAAATATTATTTTTTTTTGAATTTGATAAAATATTTTTTGAGTTATGGAGTTTCAAAATTTTGATTTTTTTTAAATATCTTTTTTTCGATTTAATATATTGATAAGTAAAATTAATCAAATTTAAAGTATGAATAGTGATTTTTAAAGGGGTTTTCACGGGCTTTAAGCTGGTGACCTTTTTTCTATGAGCCATGTAAAAATCAGAGTGGGACCATGAGAATCTTTGAGGAAAATAATAATTTATCATTATTTTACATAGAAAATGATGATTTATAATTAATTTCTTCAAAAAGTTCCATGGTCCCACTCTAATTTTTACATGGCTCATATGAAAAAAGGTAAGCTTTCGACTGGGATAGGTTACAAAAAAATAAAAAAAATTGGACAAGTGCGAGTTGTACTCGCACTGCAATGGTGGGTTCCGTACACAAATATTAAAACAATACTTGCAACATTTATCGGTAATTGGTAGAATTGAAATAAACAATTAAAAAAATATATTAAAATCATTTGATAAAAAAGAATAACTAAAAAAATTAAAGTATTGTATATATCAAATATTGTAAACAATAATAAGCAGAGGAACTATAATTTTGAAAATTTTGTTCCTCTGCTTATTATTGTTTACAATATTAGATATACAATACTTTAATTTTTTTTAGTTATTTCTTATTATCAAATGATTTTAATATATTTTTTTAATTGTTTCTTTTAATTCTACTAATTACCGATAAATGTTGCAAGTATTGTTTTAATATTTGTGTACGGAACCCGCCATTGCAGTGCGAGTACAACTCGCACTTGTCCAATTTTTTTTTTATTTTTAGTTAAGAAATTAAAGTCAGAAAACAATCTCTCATTTATTCTCTTAAAATTTCAATCTTCCTTAAAATATTTAATGCCACGTGTTTAAACTAAAAAAAATTTAAAAAAATTTTTTTTTTGAAAAAAAAAATTTTTTAAAAAATTTTTTTTTAAAAAGTTTCTTAAATAAATTTTTTGTCGTCAGACTGTAATAATACACCAGGATACCAATTTCCAGCTCATTAGGTCAAATAATGTAAAAGTTAGGGAAAAAAAATTTTTTTTTTTTTAATTTTTTAGTTTTTCCTTGACAATGCTATGGCCATCATTACATATCAAGTTCTCTATATTTTTCCTGTAATATTCGAGTAAAAATACACCAGCATGCAAAATTTCAGCTCTCCATGTCGAATAGTTTAGAAGTTAAGGGGGGGGGAATGGTCACTTTTTATGCATTTTTGGCCAAAAATCTTGTTATTTCCTTGACAACGCTATGGCCATCACCTCCAATCACATTCGCTATATTTTTCCTGTAATCTACGAGTGAAAATACATATCTGGACCAAATTTGAGCTCTTTAGGTCAAATAGTTTAGCCGCTAGGGGGGGGGGCACGATTTGGCTACGGACAACAGAGTCTCACCAATAGGGTTCCGCCGATACACCGTAGGTGTACGGAACCCTAAAAACACTGATTTTGAAATACAGTAGAACTTGGTTAATATACGATTCTGTAGGGACCGCACTAAGAATGCGTCTTATGCGGGGAAACGTATTAGGTGGGATATAAAATGTATGTCTTTAATTGCAGGGACCACCATAAATGAGCGTCTTAAGCGGGAAATCGTATTAAACGGGATCGTATTAACCGGGTTCTACTGTATATTGAAATTAAGAATTTGACCTTAAATTTCAAGGTCAAATTGACAGAAAACAACTTTTTTTATCACCCAGCTTATAGCCCGTGAAAACCTCTTTAAAAATCACTATTCATACTTTAAATTTGATTAATTTTACTTATCAATATATTAAATCGAAAAAAAGATATTTAAAAAAAATCAAAATTTTAAAACTCCATAACTCAAAAAATATTTTATCAAATTCAAAAAAAATAATATTCACACTTCTACTAATAATAGTAACATTTTAGCAAAGTTTAGAGAAAATTCATTTTTTTACCTGGGCAGTTGAGGAATTTTGCACCATATGTTCGTAATTTGTGGTTACGTTTTATTTTTTTACTCCGAATCCCTTTGAGATCCCAAGATGAAACTTACAGGACATGTAAAGCACATTTGCCCTAACATTTAGTAAAATTTTGAAAAAAATCGAAGATGATGTTTTTTCAAAAACGGATTTTTAATTTTTCAAAATTTCAAAAAAAAAATTTTTTTGAATTTTTTTTTATGTTAATTTTAACTTAAAATATACTTAAAACCAAAGAAATTCTTTTTTTAAAATCTAAAATCGGTTAATTAGAACCAAAGTTATAGCACTTTCCAAAAAAAAGACAAAAATTTTGAAAATGCCATATTTTTGGTAATTTTCAAAATTTTGAAAAAATATTTGGTGGAGTTGTTTATCACTATAAAAGTAATAAATTTACAAAAGTACAGCCAAATCCCAACAAGTAATGAAAATAAGTGTGTTGAACTGACGTGGAATCTACCATAAAGTAGAATTTGGGGGAAGTCATGCGCCCCGAATTTTTAACCATAAAAATAGAAACAACACTTTAAAGCATTATATCTGTCAAGACATCATTAATTATATAGAAAAACAAAAGACGACACCTTCTGTTCACGCGCGGAATAGCAAATTATAATTATTATGTATATAGTATATATAAGGTTTTTCTTAAATTTTACCAAGAACGTTTTACGAAGATTATATATCTGTTAGATTTGAATTTGAATGACAAATAGAAAATCTTATTCAAGGTCGAAAAAATTATCAATCTAACGCTAAGTTTGTTCAAATAAAAACACTTGAGTTTGAAGACGTCACCGGTACTATAGAGTGTGATTGGAAATATATTAATGTGAATGACTCGTTTCTCATGCTTTTTGAATTCTTTGCAATTTCTTGAAATTTACAAAAGAAAAAATGATAGTTTCTTGGAATTTGTTTCAGCTCTTAAAATTGACTGCAAAAATAGAGGACGTGAAATTTTGATAATATATATATAAGAGAAAACTATGCGATAGAGTTGCATTTCCATTTGTTATTGAATATAAGTGGAGATTTAATTTCGAAAATGTGGTTTTTGACGTCTTATTACTCAGGAGAAAAATCGAGGCATATAATTAGAGTAAAACAAATTGCCGAATCTCGTGCGGTTTATAGCTTTGTGAGTATTCATATGATATTTTCTGTCTCTTTCACGATGACTCCGCCCACTGGCTTGAAAACAATGCACATTACTGCCAATTATCAATGGACTGCCATCAACCACCCACCGTATATTCGAGAAAGAGAGCCTAGGCTCTTCGCTTCTTTCAGACTATCATTTTGTGTGGCCGAATGAAAAAGACCACCTTCGTGGAACCCATTTTACCGCCGGCTGAGGATTCAGAACGCCGCAGGGCAATGGCTGTGAGAACTGCCATATCGAAGGGTCGTGTGACCTTTCCGAAACGAGAATGGTTTTGAAACAAAAGTACAAGAGACATGCTCCGCTGATTTAGATCTGCGTCCCAAAGCCTCGTCGTCACGATTCCGCGAATTGTTTCTGTCGCGGTTTTCTTCCTCTACCTTCCTCTCGATCATCTTCTTTATATATATTCCATCTCACTCTAACTTTGGTTTCGCACGGGTCTTCCCATGAGTATCTGTGTATACAGACAACTTTGCATTCGCAGTGCGCTTGACAAGGATCGTGTTTATACAGTGTTGGCAAAAAAAGACGCATCGGGAGGGGGATGGGGGGGATGCAAATAAAAGCAAGACTTTCTTCTCCCTCTACCTTGTTGAGAAACAAATTATATTCATTTTGAATGAATCAGTTCATTTCTTTTTTTAATTTTTCGTTTTCATGTATATAATTATCTGAATTTTACTATATTAGGAGGTAAAAAAGTTCTTCTTTTATTCATATTTCGTTTTACAGGGATCACAGTCCCGTTTTTCCCCTTTTCTATTTCTTTAAATTATAATAAAATCCCATAAAGCACCTAGAATCGGTTACTTTCTCCTCTTTTCCCCCTTTCTTGAAAAAAAATTACAATTTGTAGTTATTTTAAGGGAAAAAATCTCCACTTTTTGCAAATATTTCAATTTTTGTCGTACCTATTTCACAAATTTCGATAATTTCTTATACCTTCTTCACCTTTTTTACGATTCGATTAATTTTTGGATGCAATAATATGTTTCGAAAATATTTGAATTTACAATGAAAAAGAAAAAAAATCAGGGTTGCTACAGGTCAGGGAATTCAGGGAAAAGTCAGGGATTTTTAGTAAAAGTATACTGGCAAAAATTAAATATAATGAATAAATTTACTTAAATATTTCTAAATTAATTGAATTTTAAAAGAGTTGCGTTTACGATTTTCATAAATAAAAGGTTTTAATTTGAAATTTTACAAAATTTCAATTTTGAATGAATTTAATTAGAAATTTTAAAGAACTCAGATTTTTGAAAAATTTTATTAATAAATTAATAAACAAAAACACTAAAAACAATTGAATTTTGGAGAAATTATACAAATGTTTGCAGAAATTCAATTAATTTCAAAAGTAATAAAATTCTTGGCAAAAAATCAATTATGTTCAAAACTTTTTTTAAAAATTCTCGTCAAAATTTCAATTATCTTTATAAATAATAAAATTCTTCTTCAAAATTCAATTATTTTCAAAAATTTTAATAAACTTGGTAAGATTTCAATTATTTTCAAAAATTTTCCTCAATTCAATTATTTTCAATATCTAGGTACTATATTTTAATAAAATTTTCCAAAAGAATTCAATTATTTAAAAGAAATTTTAATAATTATTCTTAAAAATTTTATTAAAATTCGACAATAAAATTCAATCATTTAAAAATTTGGTTATAAAATTCTTTATGAGAATTCAATAATTTTAAGAAACATTCAATTATTCAATAAATTATTTATTTTTCTATTTAAATAATCGAATTATTTTATAATTTTCTTATAAAAATTGACATAAAATTGAATTTTATTTAAAGTTTTAGGTAATAATTAATATTAAAAGCATAATTATAACATGAATTTTTAGAAAGAATTGAATTTTGAAAAGATTTCAAATTACAATCTTTGAAAGTCTGAATTTTTCGTACTTTTTGTTTATTTGGTTTTTTTTTAAATTATTGTAAGTTTTCATTTTCTTATATAACTAATATATTTATAATTGAAGAATTTCCGAATAATCAATTTATTTTAAATGTGAAAATAAAAAAAAAAAAATTTTGAGAAATTTTATTGAAATAGTGGATTTTTAAAATATTTGTATATCTCAGCGAAGAACTTCATATTATTATTTTATGAAATATAATTGAATTCTTGCAGAAAATATTTTAAATCTTTTTAAAAGTAATTTAATTTTTCGAAGAATTTATTTAAAATTTTATTAAAAATAATTGAAATCCTTACTATGAAGAATTTTATTGATTATGAAAATTGAATTCTTACAACGAATTTTATTGCATTTTTTAAAAATAATTGAAATCCGGTGAAGAATTTTATTGTTTATGATAATAATTGAATTCTTGTAACGAATTTTATTACATTTTTTTTTAAATAATTGAATTCTTTTGCGAAATTTTATTAAAACAGTAGATTTTGAAAATATTTGAATTTCGCCGAAGAATTTTATAATAATTTTAAAAAAGAAATTGAATTCTTGCAAAAATTTTTCGATCCTTCTTATGAAAATTATTATTTTTCTTGAGAAATTCATTTAAGATTGTATAAAAATAAATAATTGAAATCTTGTGAAAAATTTTATTATTAATGAAAATAATTGAATTCTTACAACGAATTTTATTACATTTTTTTAAATAATTGAATTTATGTGAAAAATTTTATTAATTGTAAAAATAATTGAATTCTTGCGAAGCATTTTCTTAGAATTTTTATAAATAATTTAATTTTTTTTTTGAAAAATTTAATGGAAATTGAAATTATTATAAAACATAAAGAAATCGATTACTCTGAGAGTCGAAGACTCGGAGTGATCCATTTCTTTATGTTTTACAATAATATTCTTATCAGTATGATTATAGGTATGAATTAAAATTTTTTTTTGAAATCTTAATTCCTATACGGAAAATAATAATAATAAAATATTTATTTAAAAAAAAGGTATTTATGTTTTCGAATAATTTTACAATTAAAGAAATTTTTGTAATTAAAGGTAATAGAAAAATTTTTTGAGTATCTATAATAATTTTTAGAGTGAATCAGAATAATATTCTTTAGGGTCAGGGAAAAAGAAAATTAAATTTTTGTGGCAACTCTGAAAAAACTTAGGAGTGGTAAAATTTACTTACGGATGACTATTCGTTATTAAAAATAAAAATATTAATCTTCCTCACTTGATTTCTCATTTTTTTTGAATTTCAATTAATTTAGGAATATTGAGTATAGTTAACGGATAAGGTTATAAGCTGATAGTTAAAATATATATTATTCACATTGAAATGTGTCAATTTGTTAAGAATGTGATAATTTACTTAGTGTTTTAGGAATTTGGAAAGAGAAGGCAGAATTCTTGACTCACACACAGGCATTCTTCAATTGAATTTCTATTTCTCGAGAGAGACATTATTTTTATTTCGACGGTCGTGAGAGCAACACACGGGCCTATTGGGACCTCTGATGAGATTTCAAAGTCATCTATTCTTTCTCTTTTATCTTAATGTTTACGGACCATCATCGATTCCGTCCGGCCTTTCCCTTCATCACCAAGAATGAATTCACGCCCGTGCTCCAAGCCAAACTGGGGGCTGACAGTGCGAACGAAGTGTCTCATAAAACTGCCTGAAATTTTCATTAAAAAAAAAATAGAAAAGCTGATACTTGAATGAAAAAAATCTTTTTTTTCAATTACGTGAAAAAATATTACTAGAATTTCTCCGTCGCTTGGTGGGCAATGATTATACTTCCCCTCGCGGGACAGAAAGGCAATCGATAATTAGATCGAATGTTTATTCAGGTAAAGAGCATCTTTTGCATGGTTCATCGTTTTTCACTGTTTTGCTATTAGTTTCAGTGAGTCATCAGTTGCGTATTCGGAAGGACCGAGAACTTCCGAAGAAATACGGTGCATTTTAGGACCAGAAATAAGAGGGCTTGAAAAAAATCACTGAGATAAAGTCAACTATCTTATATATACCAGTTAAATACTTAAAGGCGATGCCGGCAACTTAAGAGAAAGAACGAAAGAGAGAAAGAGAGAAGTAGTATACCTACTGGAACTTACCTCCCATTGTCTTTATACCAGCTTTATTTTATCCTTCGTTCGATCTCTAATAAACCGTGAATTGTTTGGGTACAAACACCCTTTTTCCCAATAACAAAAAAAGAAAGAAGGACCGAAAGACGAAAATTCGAATATACGATAAGCATCAGATATTTTCTTGTTATTTTACAGCCTATTCGATATATAGTGCTTTTTAAGATGTTTAAATCTTGCTGGTTTTTAATTAATTTCTAATTAATTTCTACTTCAATTTTTTACACGAGATAATTTTTTTATCGTGTGTGTTTCATCCTACAAGTAATATTAAATTATACTATGTATACTAACTGGTATATATATACTTCTAAAAATTATCGCATTTAAAATTATTCAAAATGCTATAAAAGCACTAGACAAAATTCCATCAGTATGACAATGTAGTTTAATTGGGACGGAGAATTTCATGATATCGTGTGTCAGCAGCATAGCTGATTACAGAGGATGCGTCTTTGAGACAAGTACAGAATTGTAGGTTTTATTTCAAGACAGTAGACTTGGGGACAATTTTACTTTAAATTAAAAATTATAACTTGTGCAAATACTTCTGCCTTAATTTTTAAATACTTGGAAAAGTCGCCTATATATAAAATTCAGTATAAACTGCGGTTAGAAATGAGACGAAATTATATATTATTAGAGAAATTAACAATTATTTTTACATTTGAATATAGTACAAAAATTATTCTATTTAATTATTGATTGAAGTAGCATATAAAACATGATATTTAATTTAATATTATGATGCAAATTAGGTACAAACATTTTTTTTCAAATATGAATTAATAGTTTTTGATTAATTTCAGATTCAAAATTTAAAAATTCACTTATTAAGTAAAAAATTAATTATTATTGTTTATTATTTTTTAAAAATTTTAATACATAATTCGAAACAATTCAATTACTTTCATCAATAGTGAAATTCTTCGCAGGGATTAAATAATTTTTAAAAATTTTAATAAATTCTTTAAAACAATAAAATTCAATTATTTTTATAAATAGTAAAATTATTTGCAAGAATTCAATTATTTTCAATACAAGTTTTAAAAAACTTTACCAAAAGATTCAATTATTTTTTACAATTTTAATAACAAATTTTCGAAAAAATTTAATAATCTCCAAAAAATTAAAAAAATTCTTCGAAACAATTCAATTATTTTTATAAATAGTAAAAGTCTTCACAAGAATTAAATTATTTTTATATAAATAATAAAATTCTTTTCAGGAATTCAATTATTTTCAATTATTTCAATTATTTTTTAATAACATTTTTCGAAAAAATTCAATTATTTTTAAAAATTTTAATAATTATATTCTTTTGAAACAATTCAATTATTTTTATAAATAGTAAAATTATTTGCAAGAATTCAATTATATTTTCAATACAATTTTAATATCATTTTTCGAAAAAATTAAACAATTTTCTAAAATTTTAATAAATTTTTCAAAACCTCAATTACTTTTATAAATAGCGAAGTTCTTCGAAAAAATTAAATTATTCTTATAAATAGTAAAAAATTCTTTGCAAGAATTAAATTATTCATATAAATAATAATTTATTATTTATTTTCAATACAATTTTAATAAAATTCAATATCAGGACTTTAATTGTCATAATTAATAGACACAATTATTTTTAAGATTTTTTTAAAAAGTCACTGTTTAATTCAATTATTTTCAAAAAATTTTAATTTAAATTATTAAAAATACTACATTATTCTCAAAAATTAAAAAAAATATTCCTAAAGAATTTAAATATTTACAAAAACTAATAGAATTGTTTAAAAGAATATAATTTTCTACCCTGATATTTTTAATAAAATTTAATAGTAAAAATTGATTAAAATTATTAGCAAAATCGATTATATTAAAAAAAAATTGAAGAAATTTTTTGAAAGAATTCAATTTCTATATTTTAATGAAATTCTGAGAAGAATTTATTAGGTAATTATTTTCTGAAAATTTTAATTAGATTCAATAAATAATCAAAATGTTCAATTTTAATTTTTAACAAATGCGATTTATTTTAACAACTTGAAAGAAATTCTTCATAAAATTCAATAAATTAGTTTGAAAAGTTCCATTTAAAATTCTATAACAGAAACTCCATTATTTTAACAAAATTTAATGAATTTCTTGAAAAGAATTTAATTAAGATTTTTGATAAATTTAATAAAATTTCTAAAGTTCATTCACTTATTTTCAATAAAATTTTTATAAAATTTCTTCAAAGGAATCAATTATTTACAATAAATTCATAAAATTCTTCAATTATTTAAAAATTTTATGATAAAATTTAAGAAATCATTTATTTTCAAGAAATTAATTTTGAAATTGGAAACATTTAAAAAAAATGATCAAAAAATTTAGGAAACAGAAAAGCAAACAATTAATTTCAATTTGCGATCAGAATACCGAAATACAACGATTATTAATATAAAAAAAATATAAATATAGAAATAGATATATATAGAAGATATAGATATAAAATCAGTTTTAAAAAAAACTATTAATACAGTCATATTTTTAGTATTTATGAATTAAAAATATTCTTTCTCATTAGAATATGGAAAATTAATAAATTGCACGTGTATTATTGCTTTTATGCGGTATAATAAGAGACGAGGTGGGAGGGAGAGGGTGATTATCGATATATGCGTGAAATAATTTATTCCGTGTGAGGATATTAATAATATTGACTGTGGGAGAATTTTAAGAGGCTCGTTTAGCAGTTGATTATTGGATTCTGTATTTATTTAGCTTTACGAGTAATGCGCGCCGAGCTGTCTGCCCAATTCCCAGTTAATTCAACATTTACACCATTTCCGCTTGGAGACTCACTCGGCTAGAGATTTCTTAGTAAAACCCACGCCATCATTAATGGGATTCTGAGAGAGGTGGCAGAGGGGAGATTGTCTGAACTCGATTCTTCTGATGGATTTGTACTCATAAAATTTTCTTTCTCCATTATGATAATTATAAATATGCGATGTGATCAAAAGTTAAATTTACAAACTGAAAATATTAATTTACTATTTACAACCAAATAAGGTTTTAAAAATAATTTTCTATTAAATGAGTAATTTAATTGATAATTAGAATTTACGAAAGAAGAACTAATAATAAAAGAAATTAATAATTATAACTAATATCGTTGAAATACTAATTTTTCTTTTCTTTTCAGATTGGTCCGGCTAGAATTCTGATTGCGGAGAACTTACCAATAGAGAAGATTTTGTAAGAAAATTTTCTCGTAAAATCATTCACGTGACCGGATATCTGTTTGGAAATAATGGAAGAAATGTATATGGAGTCACGCATGGGCTTGCATCAATGTGTCGAGGAAAATTATGATTCCAAGTCTGAGAATTCATTACAGGTTTGAACAATCTTTGCTTTTTAGCAGTCTTACATTTCCTTTTTACCGAGAATAATATCATTCTAGGTATGTGCGAATTGAAATGTAGGACTGTTTGCATGTTTGGTTCTAAAACTAGTTCGCAAGTGGCCTATAGACAAAATTTAATTAAATTTCAATTCAAACAAAGAGGAAGTATAGATTCAAACAAAAGCAAACTCGAAATAATTGTTATTGCTCAAATAATATTTTCCGCAAAAAGATTTGAAAATTAATCAAATATCAATAGATTTTGAATTTCCGTAAGAAAATTGAATTATAAATATAGAAATGAATCTCAATTTTATATATATTTAGCTGTTGCGGTATACAGGGTTGCCACGCAACCTGGAAACCTGGAAAATCTGGAAATGTCAGGGAATTTTATAAACTTTGAAAAAACCTGGAAAAGTCAGGGAATTTTGATCGAAATCCTGAAAAATTCTTGTTTTCTAAAGTTATTGTGATTATTATTAAAATTTAATTAATTTTTGAATCTAAGAAAATTTTGAATTTTTTTTCAAAATCTTCCATTTTTTCCATTTCTGACAATAATTTATTTTAAATAATTTAATTATCTTTAACAACTGTCATAAAGTTATTATTCATAGATTATAATCAATTAAATATATTTAATTAATAATTTTACTTAAATATTTAAAAATTAATTCAATTTTAAAAGAGTTGCGTTTATAATTTCCATATAAATATGATGAACTTATCAAAAAGTTTTATTATGAAATTTTATAAAATTTCAATTTTCAATAAATTTAATTAGAAATTTAAAAGAATTTAAATTTTTGAAAAATGAAAAAAAACTCAACGCAAAATTACAATTTTTTTTAATATCTACAATTTTAATCGAATTCAATAAATTATTATGAATAAAAAATAAATTTAAATATGAATTTTAGTTAAAGAACACTAAAATAATTATACATTTTTTTTAGAAAAGTTACAAATGTTCAAAAATTCAATTATGTTCAAAAATTTTAAAAAATTCTGGTCAAAATTTCAATTATCTTTAAAAATAATAAAATTCTTCTCTAAAGGAGGTTCTATCGCCGATAATTGATTTAATGAACAGATTTTGATAAAACTTGATGAGCAGCTAGATAAAGTTAATATAAAGGCGTAGTTAAATTTTTGTGACCTCTAGGTACCTATGAAAAAAGTTATAAACATTTTTGGTTTTCAACGTTTAACATTGAGTCTTATGGGAATTGAGTAATTTGTCATATATATTTACATACTGCAAAGTATGAAATGAACAGATATTGTTCTAAATTTTTTAAATACTAAACCGATATGCAATAATTATATATATCTGTAAAAACAATTGTCAATAGGTACCAGTGAGATTTACAATACTTTTTACTGTTTTGACTAGCTGCGTCAAGCGATAGAACCTATCCTTAATAATTTTCAATATCAATTATTTTAATAAAATTTTCCAAAAGAATAATTAAATGTTTGCGTGGAATTCTGTTAAAATTTTTTTTAAATAATTATTTAAAAAAAATTTTACCAGAATTCCACGCAAACATTTAATTATTTTTATAAATATAATAAAAATTCCACTGAAATTCAATTCTTTACAAAGATATTTTTTAAATTTCTTCGCAATAATTTCATTATTTTCATAAATAATAAAACTCTTTGTATAGGAATTCAATTATTTTCATATTAATAGGTATGAATAAAACTCATCGCAGTATTTCAATTATTTTTAGAACAATTTTAAGAAACATTAAAATTATATTCAATAAATGATTTATTTTTACATTTAAATAATTAAATTCTCGTTAAATTTTCTAATAAAATTTGATTGAAAAATGTCTTTAGTTAAAATTTTAAATAAATAATTGATCTAAATTTCTCAGAAAATGCAATTCTTTTATTAGAATTTTATTAAAATTCTTCTAAAGAATTCAATTATTTTCGAAAATCTTAATAAAATTCTATAGTCAAGAATTCAATTGTCTTCATAAAATAATGAAATTCTTTTTAGAAATTTAATTATTTTCACAAATAATAAAATTCATTTTAGGAAATAAATTATTTTCATAAATGAAACTCATCGCAGAATTTAAATTACTTATTGTTAATACAATTTTAATCCAATTTCTTTGACAAATGTAATTATTGTTAAAAATTTTATTTTATTTCGTTAAAAGAATTTAATTATTTAAAAATTTGTTGATCAAATTCTTTATGAAAATTCAATTTTAAGAAACATTCAATTATTCAAAAAAATTATTTATTTTTGTATATAAATAGTTGAATTTTAGTAGAATATTCAAATTAAATTTTTTGAAAATCTGAAGTTTTCATACTTTTAACTATAACAATTGTGTAGAATTAATTTTTTTTGAAAAAGTTCGGAGTAAACCATGTCTTCATGTTTTATAATAATGTGAAATTTTTGAAAATTTTAATTCATATGAAAAAATAATAATAATTGATGTTTTTGATTAATTTTACAATATTACGGAAATTCTTAAATAAATGTAGGTAATAGATTTAATTTGGTAAATAATAAGTGTAGTTTTAAAAACCGTGGAAAAATTTCGTTTTTTAATCTGGAAAACTTGGAAAAGTCAGGGAATTTGAAATGAGCAAAAGCGTGGCAACCCTGTCGGTAAATTTCCATTCTGAAGAAAAGTTGCACAAGGGACGATAAACAATTTGTTAGAACTGAAGACTGATGTCTTCATTCTAATATCGAAAGAAAGAAAAAAATGTCTTCTCGACATTTTGTCGAGAAATGTCTTCTCGAAATCAATTCTTCTCGACTGGGTGGAATTGATAATCATTCGCGCAGTATTATAAAGTAGAGCACAAACACAAGTGGAAAGGTTGCGCAACCTTTCAATCTTCAATCAGTTTCACGTAACGCCTATAATGTGGAGTTGTATATCATCAACAAATATGGATAGAACTCGAGCTGTATAGCTGTATTTAGTATTGAAGATGGTGAAGGGAAGAGACAGCAACATCCCGGAGGATGGGTGGAGGATTTTAGGGGAAGAAGAAGAGGAGTAGGGAAAGAGAAAGGAAGGAATGGCAGGGAAGAACAATATCGTGCCGGTTGCTGCTCCGCCCCAACTTCAGGGTCGTCTTAATTACCGGGTGGTCCAGTTCGGAACCCCATAAATATTCCGAGGCGGCACTCTTTCTGTCGAGAGTCAGCCTCAAAAAATACACACGAGCTTTTGCCATGGCCCCCATGACTCCTTGTGTTCTAATCCTCAAAACCTCTCTCTTGGTATTCTCGAGAGGAGAAATCCAGGTTCGAGCCGATAAGCCTATCGCATTTCTGAAATTCATTTTCGACGCGTTTCGACGAATGAGTGCAGCGTGTTGCTAAAGGTTCTGACGAATTCTCCGGGAAAAAAAAGAAAGAAAAACTTGGGTGTCTCATGACAAAAAAACTACGATTCTTATCTGCTTAGAATTTCCTGACCACCGAAGCGAAGCGATTGGGACGAAATGCATGGGAACTGATGTCAATTGGGATCAATGCTATTTTGGAGAGGATGAATGAATTGGAAGCTGCTTCTGAGTGCTGAAGGACATTGACTAATCGATTCTAAATTATTTCAGAGAGGATGAAAGTTACTGGGAAGTGTCATACACGGATGATAAACTTTCGACCATTTAGTTTTCTTGTTAAAGAAGATTAGTTTCGAATTGTTCCTCGAATATCAACAAATTCATTGTTGGAAAGATTTCAAAGATTTGTTTGTTGAATCTATTTATTTAACTTGACATATTATATTCTTCGAAAGAAAAAGAGAGAAAGAAAGAAATTGATGAATCAATAATCTACTCTTTTATTCCAATTTCCAAAATTTGACAAACAGATTATCAAACTTGGGCTATTCGATCAGAAAAGAAAAGAACTCTCTTCTTTACTAGTATAATGACACAAATTCTCCCATTGAAAAATTAACTCGAACGTAAAAATTTGATTGAAATTGTTGTTGAGACAATATTCGAATTGTCATTGAGAATGAAATTGTGTTTTCGAAAATACGATAGCAATGATTGATTTAGAGACGATGGTGTGTTGCATGCTTAAATATTTGTTTGCTGATAAATCTAAATACATAACGCATGTTTCAGAGAGTGTGCAATCTTGAGAATATCACACACGGAGATTCATCGGAGATTGAAATTTTGTAGAGAGCTCTGGCCCCATGGGGCGTGTAGAAAAGCAAATGTTGGTGGGGGGGACTTGGCAGGGAAGAAACCGAAGATAGGTCGACTGAAGAGGAGGCAGGCTGGATGGAACATCAAGGACAGCAAGGAGCATCCATAGAAGTTAGAAGAGCTCGTAAAAGACCAAACCTCATGTTTGAACCAATGTTGTTGGGTGGTGGGGAAAAAGCAAAAGCTCTCAAACGCCGTGAAAGGGACTGAACATGCTTTTCAGAACGGGGCCCGTTTGCTTTCGATTCAGCCCTGTCCAAACATCTTGGGAACTCAGCTCCTTCTTTCACGACGGCGACGACGGCAGCGGCGGCCTCGGCTGGGCTCTCGACCAGTCAGTAGTCACCCTATGCTTCGGTGAACTGGACACAGAAACGGTTGCTCGGTTCTGTGTTGCCAACTCGGTAGTAATTCTACCTCCGTTAGTCGCAGTTACGGTCAAGCTGTTCTCTTGGACGCAACGCTCCCTGGATCATTTGAGTGTCCGTTACGCAGTGCTACGTCGCTACGATCAGCTCGTAACAGAATCTGGACTTGGAGAAAAAGTGTTTTTGTTTTTTTCAAAACAATTTTTCATTTCTTGAAAGAAATCTTGAAGAAATCTTGAAAAAATTGAAATCAAGTTCAGTGTGAACTGAAGAGATTAAATCTGGTGGACAAATTGGATTGAATTTTAAATTGTTGGATTGCTTTGCAGTGTTGATTGAAGATTTTGATTTTGATATAACATTGTGAATGGTGAGTGGTGGTGCCAAGTGAGATTGCCGAGAGTGAGATTACATAGTGCATAGACTCGTTGAGATGCCGTGGCTGCTCACACTACGGACTTACGGCTAGCTAGGTGAGATCCTTTTTACGTGACATGTTATATCTATATTTTGTATAGTTATATATACTCTATATAGCCTCAGGTGAGATTCTTGATGCACGAAACGAGATTCCAAGATTGCCCCTTCTCGTCAGTTTCTTCTTTTTTTTCTTTCTTCTGGTTCGATTATTATTTTTGATGATGACGTGCCTTAGTTGTCTTGCACATCCTCTCGTCGAAAAACCTTGCCCTTATGTCCCGCATTCCTTAAGGAGAGCGCGGAAGCAAACAGTTTACAAACAGACTGTATCGTCATTCCACGGCGAAAGGAATCTAAAAGCGACGGCACGATCAAAAAGTAAATAGATCACTTTATTTTCGTCTTTAACAAATTCTTATCTTTGCACGTGGAGATGATTTTGCAGTTAACTTTTTAGCTAATAAGTCTTGAAAGATAGTTAATAAGAATTCTCTAGGAATAAATGAATATTACAGAAGGATTATTTTAGAATTTACCTGACGATTGAGTTACAGATGGTGTATTTGCAGATGAATATTTTCAATAAATCATTTTAGCTGAGTCAATTGAAAGGATGATTCATGGAGAAAATGCAAAGGACTGAAAAATAAGTTGCATTTAAAGACATTTTCTTCTAATGAGAAAATTCAGTTATGGTTTTAGGAAGAGGAACATAAATTAATGTCAAGAATATAAGCGTTTGTTGAAATCTGAAAGAAAGTAATTACTATTTTGGTTAATACCCATTCAGAGGTATATTGCTTTTTGAGAAATAAACTGTCACTTCTTGCTTTTGCGTTTGCGCTTTTGCTCAGGCAATAACTCACGGTATGTTTATTACTCTATTGTTGGTGCTTCTCTTAAAATCGACTGGTATTTCAGGATTATGGACCGAAAATTTTATTGTTCCTATAAAACGGAACTTAATCCATTCACAAATTAGGGATTAAGAATGAGAGAGTTTCTTGAGCAGTAAAAGTGGAAATCCGGAAATATTGCTGTAAAAGATATACTAAAATGAAAATATAGATTTATCAACAATAACGGTAATTGCAAAATGATAATTGTACTTCGTAAACAGAGTTGTTTTGTAGTTGTGTGTTCTATAATTAGACTAGAGAGAGGAATAAGTAAACAAGAGCACTTAATTCATTGTATATGAACCAAAGTAGAGGAGACAAGGTTTTAAATCAGGATTCGTCATCCTAGTCTAACTCGTCGAAGCACGTATCACTAATTTAGTTTATGAGGATTTGTGATAAAGAAACAAGAACAGCAGGACGTTTTTTTGCGAGTCGTGACTCAGCAGTTAATTAATAAAGAAATGAATTGCTCTCGAGTGGATTATTTTTCTGCTTATCAAACGAATATTTGAATGTTTTAGAATAGAGGAAACGAGAAGGTACGAGTGTGGAATAAACGATTGAAATGAAAGTGATTGGAACTTGACCTTCATTAAATAACTAGATTGTATAGTGTTTTGCAATAGCTACGCGTATACTGTAGAATAACTACATATTTATATATTGTGAACATTATAATAATGTTCACGGTATATTGTAATATTCGGAACATATTGAAAACACAGCACAAGATAATATAATTAAATATTAGGAGAGTAAAGAATTAATTGACTTATCCCTTTTGTAGAGATGAAATTCGAGAGCGGTGCGTGACAAATTTTGCGCGCAGGTAGAAGGAGAATGAAAATGAAGAAGCAAGGAGGAGTTTATTTGAGGTCAGAAAAAAAGTGCCTTGTAAGATAGTTTGTGAGTCGAGGTTCTCTTCAATTATGAACCAGAAAAGGAAGCCACCGGCCCTGAATTAGTCCCTGTAGAGTCGATAAGCAGAACTGGAAAGGTAAAATCACCGACATTAAAAAAGAGGAGTCGATAAGATCAGAAACGCGCATCTTCTTGGTCGACGATTGACGGGATCCTTGGCATTGTTGGAGTCGAGGTCCCTTCCGGCGATCCAGAGTCGCGTATATGCCACACGCCACGGGCGGTAGCTTGAGATCTGGCAAGCAAGATTATAAGAGTCTGCAGCAGACAGCCTGGCTCTAGCGTCTCCGCAACGGCAGCCTTTCCGTCTCCAACTCTATCTTCCCTCCTTATACAGAGTACATATACCTCAACCGGCACAGGTCAAACACAAGCCACTATACCTTTCTTCTCAAATATATTCTTCAGGGAACGTTTCTTTTTCTCATATTAATTATTTCAAATTCATTCAACAAATTCTCATTTTGGCTGCGATTTTTTCCAAAAACTCAGATTCAGAAATTTTTAAATGGAATATTCGAAAACTGATTCGAAATTTATTCGGTTTTGAATAAAACATGCGGGATTGTAAGCAATCACGATCATTGATTGGGGCTAGTGATTTGTAACTTAGGCTTTAATGAGATAATAGCCTGAGAGCACTTTATCACTTCTCGTCGTTTAGACGTCTTTTCTTTTTATTTTCTATACTTTCTTCTGAATACTTTGGAATTTTTCCGTTTACTTTGGTTAATTTTCGTTCATTGTAAAGTTTCAAAATTGTTTTCAATTTTCAAAAATTGTAAGTTAGGAAAATATGGAAGATTGTCTGCGAAAAAAAACGATGGAGGTTATTTATGTTAAACATAGTTAAAGTGCAGGATTGAATGTAACGACACATCACGTGTGCACAACGTGGTTCACCTTTCCGTGAAAAATCAAAAAGCAATGCTTGTATATATATTCACGACGAGAGAAAGCTGTTTGCATGAGTCGCAGGTGTTTTGGCCCTGATGGTTAATAAACACACACCTCATCTCGCAGCTGGACGATGCAGGCTTACTTATTCGAGTCTTGATATAATGGATTTTCAAGTAATACGCGTTACGCACCGTATGACTTTTTTCTCTCGCTCTTATTGGCGAAAACGAAAACAAGTATTAATCTATTCTCGAAGGCATAATATTTAGTGCTTTCTTCCTTCAAAGAAATTTTTCTTCAAATTTCTTCAAAATATTCTTCTTATTTTTTTTTCTCATCAAAAATTTGTTCGCTTCTCTCTAGATATTATATATTGAATTCTTACAAGGGCCTTAATATATGTTTGTCTTTGAATAATGTGTCATTCCTGTTATCTGCGGCTGATCTCAGTAAAATATCGGACGCAGAGTTTCTTCTCGAGACAGCTTAGAAAAAAAAGAATTCACCAGGACAAGCTTCTTGTAATAAATCGCGAAGCTCCCGATAAGATTCTCCTCGAGGGGTTTATTTTAGTCTGAGAATTAAGACTGTTTTTTAAACATGCGTTCATAGGGTGATGTATAGGATTTTCGAATTCTTTTCCTTTTTTTACTTTATCGATAAAAAACGATATTTTCGTAAATTGAAAGTCCAATTTACCCAATGTAACTAATTTAAGATTTTAGTTTATTAAATCTGCTACTCTTATTCCTTTTGGAATTTCTCAGAATTTTTAGATACAAATATTACTTCATCAAACTTTAGCTTTTTCTCTGAAGTACTTATTTACTTCTATCAATAAACTATTCGGATTATTAACTTGGTCAAAATCGGAAAAGTTAAAAAAAAACCCAAAATTGAGATTTCTTCTCGGAAATGTCTATAGATTCAAAATTATTGTAACAAAATTGACAAAATCTGAGAGATAAAGAAAATGTTTTCTAAACATTGGGAAAATAAAAAAAATGCTGGGTTTTGTTTAAAAAACAGTAAAGTTAAAGAATAGCGTCTTTTCTTTTAGAAAGTATATAAGAAACCGGTTAAAAACAATTTTAAAAATTCTAATGATTCCTCTTTTATATCTGTTTTAGGAGTGGCAGTGCCAGTGACTGACGTCACGATGCGCATGTTGCTGCTGCTGAGATTGGTGTTAGCGGCAGCGGGTGCGCTGCTGGCGAGCGCGAATTCGCTGATTGACACAGAAGACGAGATGCCATACCAGATCAGTTCGAAAGAACGTAAACAGGCAATTGCCAGAGTAGAGAATGAAATTCTTAATCTATTGGGAATGGCCAAACGGCCCAAGTCCGTTGAACCAGCTCACGTTCCTGACTCCCTCAAAAAACTCTATAAACGTCAAAACTTCCTTGGAACGGCTAATATTGCCAAGCGAGGAATACATGCCAATTCAGCAAACACAGTTCGTGCCTTCAATCATATCGGTTAGTTTCCATAGAAATAATTTAAATTTATTCACGCATAGTGTCTAATTTTATTCTTTTTAAAGAGAAAAAAAGGCATACAAATTTCTCTAATTCAAGTCTTTTCGAATATTTAAAAAAAAGGGGAAATTCAAAAAAATTTTGGGACCAAGGCTTCAAAAAACATGACACTGAAACCAGTATTATTTTAATTTTTCAAAAATGCTTATAATTTCGACTTTTTATGTGAGAATTTTTTATGAGAATTCTATTTCCTGATTTGTATTTCATCAGGAATTTTTCTTTTTAAATCAAACAAAAAATTTCGATCTCATGAATATATTTTGAACTTGAAGAACGTAATTAATTATTAAAGCTGAAAATTTCTCGTCATCTGATTGTAATACAATTATTATTATTTTTATATTATTTTATTTATTATTATTATTATTATTATCATTATTATCATTGTTATTATTCATTTTTTTATTATTATTGTTGTATTTTATTATTATTTTTATAGTACTTTAGAAAATTGACTTTTTCAATTTCAAAATCTAAAAATTAATTCAAGAATATTTTGAAAAGATGAGTATAGAAATTAATTCATTCGAAATTCATTAAAAATACGTATAGATGACGAAAAGTCAGAAATAGATATATAGTAAAATAATGAGAAATTTAAGACCAGTTAGAAGTCTTTGAAAACGAAATTGAGTTAACGATTATTAGTTAAGAGTAACAGGTTTTGAAACATTGTCAGGCTTTTAGTTTCGCTTTACCCACGATTAGTTTCGCTATTTTATTTTTATTTTCTATGCCTCTCATTGTCAGGTGGGACGAATTTTATCCTCGTGTTAACGAGGAGTTCAAAATTCTTAAATCAATTATAAGCCGAGAACGATAATTTACAGAGAATTATTTATATATGCTTTTTTACTCATTTGAAAACTTAATAAGGAAAATTAAAACGAAAACATTCGGACAAATATACCTAATTCTTTAATTGTGTTTCGGCACAGATTTCCTCTTTAGCGATGAGACTAATTTGACATATATAGAATTAAAAACATAAAATTGAAAATTATGAAATAGAAAATATAGAATTATAAATATTACACAATAATTATTGCTTCATTTTTTATATTATTGTTTCAATTTATTTTATTTTTCTTTACTTTGGCAATTGCTTCTTTTTATTATTGCGGACAATAATTTAATTTCTTTATTTCTGTTATTATTGTTAAAATATTTCAAAACAATTCAATTATTTTCTAAAATTTTTAAAATCCTTCGAAATAATTCAATTATATTCAAAACAATTCCATGAAAGAATTCAATTTTTTTCTTTATTCGTTATAAAAAATTTCAAAAGAATTCAATTATTTTCTAAAATTTTAATAAATTCTTCGAAAAAATTCAATTATATATGAGCGGATGGGAAGAAGAACTCGATGTGACGCTCCGCTGCACGCTGTATTCTCAGTCAAGAGTTTCAAATGCCGATAAAATTAAAGTTTGAAATTTAAAATTTTAAAAAGTGCTACATTATAGAAAATAAAGAGGCGCATCTTTTTTTCCTTTGAATTTTTTTTATAGGACAATTAGTTTAAATAGTAAGTGCAAAAAACTAAAAAAATTTTATTTTTATTTTTCATTCAATTTTAAAACATAAATCATCGTAGTTAAGACAAATATTGATAAAATTAATCGGTATTTGATATACAAACTCGTTAGAGTCTATAGAAGACGATAACATATCAAAAAACTTAAAAATTATTAATTGTTTAATAATATTTAATTATTATTAATGTACTACCAGCAATCACATTTTCTCACCTTCGCCGACAAAAAGTCAGTGGGGAAGTTTCGAATTAAAAGAACTTCCAGTGAGACATTTGTTCTTCAATGTATAAAGATGTTTTCTGAAAAATTTCAAATTGATTTATTGAAAAGTTTAGAAAATATCGAAGTTTAAACAAATTGCGCGTGGCGCGCTAGCGAGTCGCTGTGTATAGAGAATTATATTCTGTGTATAAATGATCTGCTTCTCATAACTTTTACATATACATTTATTTACTATCGCAAATAAATTGTTTTCAATTATATTAAACTTTTATAATAATAAATAATAAAATTATTTAAACATTTTTTAAATGTAATATATAATATTGAAACCTTATATTAAATTATTATAATTAAACACATTTTAATATGTGAAATTAAAAATAAATAAAATATTTTTTAAATACTAATAAATGTTAATAAATAACTCAAACTAATGTTAAGGCATTTTAATAACATATTTAATGAAATACTAGATATATATTAATTAAATTTTTCCACTTTTCTTTTGACGCATCATAATATTTCCTTTTTCGTTCTAATGACATATTTTAACAATAACGTTAAAGGTAATATTTCACATTCTTAAAGCGTAAAAATTTTTAACAATAATTAAAAATATTTAATATAATAATAATATTATAATATAAATAATATTTTATTCTATTCATTTAGTAAAAATTTATTAATTTAAACATTAAATCAATTTTAATTTCTCAATATAAATAAATTGAAAACAATTTATTTGCGATAGTAAATAAATGTATATGTAAAAGTTATGAGAAGCAGATCATTTATACACAGAATATAATTCTCTATACACGGCGACTCGCTAGCGCGCCACGCGCAATTTGTTTAAACTTCGATATTTTCTAAACTTTTCAATAAATCAATTTGAAATTTTTCAGAAAACATCTTTATACATTGAAGAACAAATGTCTCACTGGAAGTTCTTTTAATTCGAAACTTCCCCACTGACTTTTTGTCGGCGAAGGTAAGAAAATGTGATTGCTGGTAGATCATTAATAATAATTAAATATTATTAAACAATTAATAATTTTTAAGTTTTTTGATATGTTATCGTCTTCTATAGACTCTAACGAGTTTGTATATCAAATACCGATTAATTTTATCAATATTTGTCTTAACTACGATGATTTATGTTTTAAAATTGAATGAAAAATAAAAATAAATTTTTTTTAGTTTTTTGCACTTACTATTTAAACTAATTGTCCTATAAAAAAAATTCAAAGGAAAAAAAGATGCGCCTCTTTATTTTCTATAATGTAGCACTTTTTAAAATTTTAAATTTCAAACTTTAATTTTATCGGCATTTGGAACTCTTGACTGACAATACAGCGTGCACCGGAGCGTCACATCGAGTTCTTCTTCCCATCCGCTCATATTAAGTATTTGTAAATAGTAAAATTCTTTGCAAAAATTCAATTTTATTTTCAAAAAAATGTCACAAAACAAAACAAAACTCCATTACTTAAAAAACAATTCAAAGAATTATTCTTCAAAAAGAACAATTCAATGATTTTCAAACCATTAATTTTAAAATTGAAAATATTTAAAAAGAAAAATTATTAAAAAAGTAACGAAACAAAAAAGCAAACAAGAACTAAACTTCAAACTGAGAACAGATTATCAAATATATGTATCCAAAAATTAAGCAGTTTTAATAAAAAGGAAAATAAAAACCTTCGTTTTTATTATAACTGTGCTCGAACGCGTTAAAGAATTATGATTACTAAAATCTTATTAAATGCGTGAAATATTAAAATTGAGTATTTTTATTTTTTGAAATTGACGAAAAGTTATCCGAGAACGAATGTCGAAATGATTTAAGAGAATTTTTATTTACGTGAATTTTCTCATTTCATATAAGGAATTTTTATTTCACACAGAACCTTTTTTATATTGTTTGATCAAAGCACGTGCTTGATATCACGTATATATTAACTCGTATAGTTTTTTTCTTATTAGAAAATGATTCTCGTTGGGTTAAAAGAAAATTTATGCCTATAGCAAATTATTGTATCGAAATCTAAGTTTCGCAAAGAAATTTCTTAGATTTCTCTAAGAAACTTAGAGAATCTAATAAAAAATTAAATTATTAATTGACTGAAAAATTGCAATATAATTTGAAATTGAATGATTGTCGGTTTATTAATAATTAATAAATATTAATAAATGGTATTAATAAATTGTAAACGAGAAAAATTAGCGTTGAAATATATTACAATGAGTGGCTCGCGCCTATATTTAATGTTGATATTTTAACTTTGGTAGTCTGTATATAGTAGCTGCGAGGAGATTAAATCCAGCAGCTCTGCACGGCTGTTATAGAACTCTCCGGCTGGACAATGGTCCTTTCGAATGAATTATGGGCGTATCCGTGACTCTCTTGGGCTTAACACGATACAATGACACTAGAATAGGCAACGATAAATTGGTTTAAAGAAAGGTAGAGTGCCGTGAATATCAGTTACAAAGGTAAAGCCTCTATTTGACCAAATGGACCATCAAAAAAAGAATGAACAATGTTTTACCTCCCATTGGCCGCTATTTTTACGTTTTATTTGTCAGACAAAATTACTTTTCGAATCAATTGCCATTGTGTAAAGAGGATTTACCGGGCCACTTACTACTGTGAATATCTATATACACTGCGTCTTTTTTTTCCCATACAAATCGCATTTAAGTATCTTTGAGGTTTTTCTCCTTTATTCAATTTCGGACTAATTCTAAATACGTAAGACGGAAATAAAATGTGGTTTGTTCGATTTAGACCTAATTTTCTCAACGTTTTTTAATATTTCAAAGAGAGTGTTATTTATTCCAGTTAAATAAAATAATAATAATTAATTAATTTCTCCTCTTTTTAAAAAACTTTTTCTTGAATTAATTTTGAAATTGAAATTTTTAACATACTCTAAAAAAAAGAATAATAATAATTTTAGTAAAGCAATAAAAGTATAATTTTGTTAACTTTCAAGTGGAATTTGATTAATCTGTAGAATTATTTAAATGATGTTCAAATTTGTTTTCATCACCTTCTGTGCCAGAATGTATGTCCTTAAGGTGAATTAATGCTCGCACTGCATATGTATTTTTCATTATGGATTCGTATTTTATAATTTATTTACATAAAGATCGTGAAGAGAAGGTTCGTTCAGCTTTGTGTAGCAGTTCACAACCTTCAAGGTTGACAGCCAATTTTTATAGTGAGGTTGTGCATCAGTGCATGACATTATACAGTTTAATGTCACCACACGATGACAATTTTTGATCTCATTTAATAAATTACTTACTATTCGTTATTTTCTTTACAACATTATTAATATTAATGTAATACTCATTATTAATTCATTTCTACAATTTTTAAATTTAATTTTTAATTTTACTAAAACTTTTATTTAAATAACTATACTGGAGATTGTGAACCTGAAATTTCAGGTTTGAGAATATAATTATTAAAATTAGAACCATAATTTTAATAATATTAAAGCAAATTATCAATTCAGGGTTAACAATCGCGCCACGCATATAATATCGTATTTTTCACTTATGGAGTAATATACATTTTTTCGTGTATCGTTTTATAGAGAGATTTACATATTATAGAAGAGAGGAATTAGAGGGGGAAAATAGGGATAAACGGGATGATAATTATTATATAATATAAAGCAACCCTCTGGAATCCATTTTACTTGCGGTTTTATCTTTATAAACGAGAATACATGCGCGCACGTTTTATAAAAGCTAAAATGGAAAGTTTCCGATTTTAAGAGGTACATAATTCGAAGCTAAATTGTACAGTAACCAAGGTCCATTATCTCACGCGGATTATACAAATTATCCTTGAAAAACTTCATCCCGAGGACCACCCACAGACTCAACAAAGTCATTGCGCCTTCAATTAAACATTTTTTAAAAATTTTTTCCAAATTATGATATTCTACTTGCCGTTTTTACAAAATTTATATGAATACAATTCACATTTTTTGGAGAATTGGTCACAAGGAATTTTTTTCAATTTCACAAATTTTTTGTTAAATATATTATTTTGAAAAAACTTATTTGTCAGAGGAAAGAAAATTTTAAAGAGAATGAAAATAGAAGTATATATATATTATATATAAATATGATAAGAGTGATTTTTTTCATGTAATATCTGTGTAATTAATTCTTTTGCTATTATATAGGGAAATCGTAGGAAATTCAGAGAAATGTCAGGGAAATCAGGAAAAAGTTTGAATTTTATCAAAAGTATTGGAAAAGTAAAAAAAAAACTCGTAGAGAATTACTGCAAAAATTATGTTTTTAGTGACGAAAAATATTTTTGAATAAGAACATAAAAACTTTAACTTCTCCTTGAATTTTTTTCCACTTTAAAAAGTTTATTGAATCGCAAATGAATTTTAAAATAATGCCTTTAATTTGTCTTATTTCTGCGTAAATAATTAATTAATTCTGCGTAAATACTTTCTTAAAGTTAATTAATTTTATTTAAATTAAATAAGATTTTATTTGAAAAAATTTGAATTTTAAAAAATAATCAAGTTTCCGAAGGTTTTTAATTAAAATTTTTAATGTGAAATTGTTAATTGATTTTTAAAGAATTTTTAATTCAATTATGTTTTAAAATTAAATTTCAAAAAACCAACTTATTAAGAAAGTTAAAAAAATGATCAAATTAATCAAAATTCTATTAAAAATAGTAAATATTAATTATTATTAATTAATTAATTAATAAATTTCAAAAATCATTTAAGTTTTAGATAATTTTAATTAAAATTCTGAAAAAATTGTCTTTATTCTACAAGATATTAATTTAATTGTCTGAAAATAATAAAAGTTCATACGATAACAATTTATTAAAAAAGTTAAAAAATTATCAAATTAATTGCGTGAAATTTTATTAAAAATAATTTATATTGTTAAAGAATTTCGATCTGGATGATTTAAAAAAATCGAAATTTAAAAGAAATTTAATTTATTAATTGATAAATAATTATTGAACTGAATTTAACAGCGGTGCAGCATTAAAAGTTCTAAATTGTATTTAAATTACTTTAAGTACGAAACTCAGTTATAATTACTATTTTTATTAATTAGTCAATTTTAAAAAGATTAGAATTAAAAATTTTGTTAAAAAATTGAATCTTTGATAAGTTTTTTTATAATTCTGAAGAATTACAGTTTTTTAACAAAATAATTCAATTCTATTTTCTAAGATAATTGAATTTTCATGAACAAATAATTCCAATTTTTTAAAGTAATAATTGAAATTCTCTAAAATTCTGTTAAAAATAATTGATTTTCTTAGGGATTTTATTTAAGTTTTGAATTTAATTATTTAATTTAGTAAATTAATTATTAATGTAATTGAATTTATCTAATAAGTCAAGAGATGTTTGACCTATAGGGCAAATTTTTTTAATCCTAAAGATTTTCAAAACTTTCTATCTGAATTTATATGAAATATATGAATGATTTATATGATTTATATGAATTATATGAAAAAAACGGGTACCGAAAAAGTCATAAAACAGACCCTTTTGCAACAAGAAACCATTATACATAGTTGGCCATATCCTTAGACAAACCACATGTTGAACATATTTTCTAAAAAGAGAAAATTCTTTTCTCAAACATCTTATATTTTTTATTTAGGGTGAAAATATTTTACAAAACATAGAATACATCATATTTGAAACTCATTCAATTTTACAAAAAAATAAGTGAATAGTTTTTGTTAATAAGAATGCACAAAGTTTTCTTATTTAAACTTTTCATCTTTGTTAATCCACAAGTTTTATTTTTAATTTTTAAAAAATCATTGAATATATTTTATTGTAAATTAAAATTATTATAAATTGTTATTATAAAGATAATAAATATTTTTCCTTTATTAATTATTATATTAAAAAAAAAATCAACAATCTTTGCTGTCTTTCTTTTAGCAATCAGCAGAAAATATTTTAATTATATTAAATAATATGACTAATCATTTACTAAAATTAATAATGATTACTTTTCAGTAAAAAATAACTAAAAATAGTCAAATTTGACAAATAGAATTATATAATATAAAGGAAAATTATTTTAGTTAGTTAGTTCGTTAATTATTTAGTTAGTAGTACCCGAAATGTTAATAAAAAATATATTCTCAAAGTTTGTTGCATATACTTTTTCCAAAAAATTTGGTGATAATTCTCTAAATTTCTATTGAATATGTTTTTCCCCAAAAAGTTATTGAATATTCCCAAATTTTATGAAAAAATTCCTTAAAAGCTGGGAAATATTCATAAACTTTTTGGGGACAATTATATTCACTAGAATTTTGTAGAATTTTCACCAAATTTTAAGAGATATTCACAAATTTGTTGGGGAAAAGTAGTTTCCCCAAAAAATGTGTAATATTCAACAAGAAAAGTTTGTGAATATTCCCCAAATTTTTTACAGTGATATAGTGATTAGTTTTACTTTTTTAGTATTTTAATTTTTCTTAGATTGCAATGGGAAAAAAGTCAAAATTTTATATTTGAATAATTTTAAAAATATGAAATCATATTTTTGTGGCAACGTTGTAAAAGTATTCTCAAATTTTAAATATAAACAACTAAAATGATCTAGATCAATAAAATTTACAGGAATCTTAACAAAAATTCTGTAAGAAAATAGCTGATTTTCCATGCTAATAAGTGCGGTAAGAACCCTTAAATTAGAAATTTTAAGTAAATATCCGAAAAAACGATTTGGATTTGAAATTTAATGATTCGTTTAAACGTCAATTTGCTTTTAATACCTTAAGATTATACAAATCCTTTTTGAAATATTTAACGCACATAAAAAGAAAATCATTAAAAATGCGATTATCTGGAAACTTATCCTTTCCATTTTATTAAAACTTCTTAAAACGTTGAAAAAAGAATCTTTATTGGAAGTGCTTGACTTTGATTTCTCACGTTATAAAACTTTTATTCTGATATATAGACCCTTTTAAGACAAGCAAAGATTATAAAGCTATTTTACAGAGGCTTTAAAATCGACTTTATGTTCTCGTATAGTGTAAATATTCGACATTTCGATTTGAAAGAAATAACTGTATTATACCTATAGAGACTACTAGAGAGAGACGGGGTTAATAAAATGCCTGCACGGATATATACTTAATTATATTAATATTGATAAATTTGAATTCTCACTGAATTATCTCGTTATTTATAATTTATTAGTGAAAACTTTTTTTTTGGGGAGTAAAATTATATCAGAAAATATAATGTATTTTTAATTTGTATATATAAAGAATGGTGAATTTTGAATGATCTTTTTTCTTCTTTTTCTTTCATCGATTGCTATCTATTAACATCTAATTTAAGATCCTTTTTGGTTTCTATTAGATATGTTAGAGAGATATGTTTCCGAAAGTTTCAATTGCGGTCGCGTGAAAAAAGAAGAGGTTTGGCGGTACCCCAGGCGGTCGTCTTTTTTGCCCGCCCCTAAAGCCGACTCGAATATACATATATACCTTTTATTTCTTATGTAAATAGTAGGCAACAGGCTATAATAATTCATCAAAATTGAAATAAATGAGAAATATTTATTTTTATCTGACAATTCGCCACAGAGATTTGGATACATTTTTTCAGAATTTAGAGCAGAATTTCACTTTTACAAATAGAAATTAATTAATAACAAAATTGTTAATATTGTGTTTCTTTTTATTTCAGAAAGCAATCTGGACAAGACTTTCAAGAATCCGTACAGGTTTCGGCTCAACTTTGATGTGAGGAGTATTCCGGATGGTGAAAAGCTGGAAGCTTCGCAATTGACGTTGTCGAGGGTATCGCTTCCAGAAGACGGGCGAACCGAGCGACGAGCAGTGCGCATTCTGGTGCACGATATCGTTCGACCTGGAGTCAAAGGCGTTCATCAGCCCATCTTCAGGCTAATTGACAGCCAAGTGGTGGACGCGAGAAGGAACACGTCAGTGAGTTTGGACGTGCATCCGGCTGTTGAAAGGTGGTTGAGAAAGGGAGGAGCGAGCGAGAACCATGGGTTGCTGGTCGAAGTGGTGGGTGACGAGACAATGAAGAAGGTCGAGCACGTGAGACTGCGACGCAGCGTTGATGAGTCTCATGATTCCTGGGTCGTTAATCGGCCAACGCTCTTCATCTACACTGACGATGGCAAGAACAAAATGGCCACCGCCAACCAGATAATAGAGCGACGGGAGAGGCGTGCGGCGACTCGGAAGCATCGCAGAAAAGACGGCAGGGAAAATTGCCGACGACATCCGCTCTACGTTGACTTTGTCGACGTCGGCTGGAACGACTGGATCGTGGCTCCTCCGGGGTACGATGCGTTCTATTGCCACGGCGAGTGTCCATTCCCCCTCGCCGATCATCTCAATTCGACGAATCACGCCATTGTCCAAAATTTGGTCCACTCGACGAATCCGAGTCAAGTGCCCAAGGCCTGTTGCGTGCCCACGGCTCTCAGCTCCATTTCCATGCTCTACTTGGACGAGGAGAACAAGGTGGTGTTGAAGAACTACCAGGACATGGCGGTGCTGGGCTGCGGTTGTCGCTGAAGAATTAAAAGCTGAGAAGAGCAGAAGAGGAATGCCGAGGTGAGCCGAGTAAACCCGAGAAGATGTGACTCGAGAGCCTCGCAGGTATAGGCGAGTAGAGTCAGAGGGAGAGAGAGAGAGAGAGAAAGAGAGAGAGAGAGTACACTGCGACCTGTCTCCACTTGCCTCCATACTCCAAGTTACTTGCTCGTTAGAAGGAGCGAATGGCAAACGCGCGAATGCGTGACGCTGCCGCATTCTCTACAGTTTCAGTAATCAACAAACTTGGCGGCCTATGAACTAAGAGACCGATAGGCAAAGCCAAACCTCCTTGGACGCGCGTAATTTATTAATAAGGCTGTAGCGAAAACCGGTATAGATTTATTTAGCGTCCGCGGATACGTGCTATTTGAAGAAACGAATGTATGGATCTTTGTAAGTCAACTTATTTCAATGTATCAAAATGTTCTCTTCTCTCGACTCTCGAAATCTAAGATTTCTATTATCAATGTCAAAAAATACATAACCGAAAGAATCATTAATATCGAGAACAAAATTTCGAAACAGACACAATATAGAAACTGGATGGATCAGGCCATCGAAGAAAAGAATAGTCTCTGCCTCGAGCAATATATTCGATGGAAAAGTTGCGTTCCGGTATACGCGCCACTGGCAAGAATGCGTGTACTGTGTACAACGTTGCGTCACTGACAGTCAACAACCCGATGCATATGCGCAAGCATAAAATCGCTAATTTTCCGATTCCCGAGTGCGAATTATTATAATTTGCCCTGTGGTTTTTGTTTTTAATAGTTTATCTCGAGAGAATTCTTTTATAAAAAATTGCGGTTTCCGAAAGTCGCCTTTAAAGTTAAAGAGCTTAGACTGTGTAGATTTATCTCTGTGTCGTCTTTCTCCTATTCTTCGAAAAGCATTTTGCTTTATAGACTATTCTCTTTTTTTTAATGAACGCGAGTAATATATTTATACGTATATGTGATTTTGTGAATTACAAAATTGAAAATATTTAACGTAAATCCGTACCTGCTTAAGGAATATTATTTATTACTTTTTTGCTAACGAATCTTTTAGGAAAAGCGTGTATATTTGTACAAATTTTTGTTAATAATAACTTTAGCTGCGATGTAAAATGTGTGAATAGGTATGACTATGTACACACTGTAAATAAAAAAAAGTACGAGTTGTAAATGTACACCACGTATGATGTATATTTTTTACAATTGTTATAAATGTATATTTTTAAACAATTGTTTACACCGATATTCGCATATAATTGTCTATTGTACATAAGGAATAAATCCGAAAAATTAGCAATTACACCTTCAATTATTGTGTTGTTCAATTAAAATTCCCTTTCACAATATGTATTTTTAATATTTTTCAAAAACTAATATACAAAGATGAAAATTCTGAGCATTAAATAATAAGATAACGAGTCACGAAAGTTGAAATTCCAGTTGTAATCTCTCTCTATCTCTCTCTTTCTTTCTCTTTTTCTCTTCTCCCACCATTCTTTATTTAAAAATTATTTTTGAGCTTTCACTTTATTGGGAATTTAGTTTTTTCAACAATAATTTTGCAATCATTTTTTGAAAAATGAGTGGAAAATAATTTTAATGATAAAAGCATTGCGGGTGGATAAAGAGAAAGTTTGAAATCTGCAGATCAAAGATGTTTACGCGCATATAAAAGACGGAAGTGGAATATGCTGTGAAATTCTTACCGAATGTTGTGTATACATTTTCGAAAATAATCATTCAGATTCAAAATAAATTTTATCCACTTTGAAAATTTGAATTATTTTTCCTGACTAGTATTTTCTATTAGAAAAACTTTTTGGTCTTCAAAATTTACTCTCTGACAATAAAAAAAGTTTTTCTAATAGAAAATACTAGTCAGGAAAAATAATTAAAATTTAAGGATTAGATAAAAACTGTTTTGACTCCAAAATTTGTTCTCTGACGATAGTCATATTTTGGTGACAAAAAAGTTTGTCGCAGAGAATAAATTTTGGAGACAGAAAAGTTTTTCTCGCGTTAAAAGGAATAATTTTCACATGTTCGAGATGCCAACACCTTTTGGTATATTAAGAATGGCAGCAAATAAGAGAATATGCTTTTGCGTATAATTCTCATGCGTATATGTGGGTATAAACCACACCTAGATCCACGTCAAGATCACTCGAGATTTCTGAGCGGATCGGAGGGTACTGGCTGAGGTTTTAAAAAGGCTGTTATTAAGCATCGTTAAGTGGTTCGTTATGACAAATCAAGATTTTTCTCAGCCCACACACTTTGAAACAAAGGGCACTCGAAACTTATTATATATAACATCCTGCCCAGAAAACATCTTCTTCTTCTTTTGCTTCTTCTTCTATGCTAACAAATTTACCGCCAGATGTTAAACAACCTTCACATGTCACCTGAAATCCCGCTTTGAAATTTATTACCTTTTAATAACAGTCGCTATGGAAGATGATCGATTCCCCACCATCGGCAGTGGAGTGCTCCAAACTCTCGGGGCTGATAGTGCGATCCAGGTGTCACATAAAAATAAATAACAATAAATAAAATGTCGTGAAAGGGCAAGGAAGAATTACAAATATTACGTTGAATTGTGAAGAATAGGAATTTAAAATTCTATTACCAAAAAGCAGTTAATGAGAGATTAGGGGTTCGCGCCCCGCGGTGATAGCTTCGCTCGGTGGGGGAAAGTCTAACTTCCCCTCACGGGAGCGAATTGATAATCACCAGCAGTTTCCAAGTTTTTTGAACACCAACACGCTCTCTTTGATGCAGAGCCTCATTCATGAATCAGCAGTCCTTTTACCATTAAACAGACGATACTCGAGTATCGTGTTTATGAATCATTTGGAATTGGATATTATGGCCAATGGCACCTGCCGAAGGAAAAGCAAGCCGCATGACAATTGGCTAATAGGACTGGATCTGGCGATGATAGTGAAGATGAAGCGGCGGTGTTCATAAAGCGTCGTCCTCTCTTCTCTCTCGTTCGAAAAAGGAGACGTGGAAATTGTTTCATAATGAGAGTTATGTTAGAACAACGTGCCGTATAGTTGAGTAGTCTTTGTTTTAGAATGAGCGTTTTACCACACGGGCGATTATCAATTCGCTCCTTTCAGGGGAAGTGGACTTCCCCTTCCAAGACGAATGACTAATGCCTGTGTGCCCCAAATCGAATTCGGGGCGGGCAGCACGATCGAGATGTCGCATAAAACTGCCTATAATTTTCATTATTTGAAAAAAGTCAATGAGAAAAGAAAGCATTGGAGAAAATGAATGTTTTGTTTCTAATGAGACAATTAGTACGATCATCATTCCCTAGACGTATTAAACTTGGTGAGTTTATACCTCCGGGGTACATCATCGACATGAAATCAATGACATAGGCTCCTCGCAGAAATACTGCATAGTGCAAATGAATCCGTACATAATAGCCTTTAATTTCAATTGAAGGGCTGGATGTAGCAACTGACCCTACACCGAAAAAACGTTAATCTAAATTTAAGAATATCTTCTTGGTTCCTATTTAAGTATATTGTATACTTAAATAAACTATTATACTACTCTTAAAATGAGAATATATTCTTATTTAAGAAAATATATTTTAGTTTATATTTTTCTTAAAATATATTTTCTTAAAATAAGAATATATCTCATTTTAAGAATAGTATAATACTTAATTTAAATATACAATAAACTTAAATAGGAGCCAAGAATATATTCTTAAATTTAGATTTACGTTTTTTATGTGTACGCGCTGTCTCACTGCTCACTGACTGGTATAGTCCTTTTCGATGGCGCATAGGGGCAGTTGCTACGTCCGGCCCCTCAATTATTAATAAAAAATAAAAACTTTAATTATTGACTGAAGAGAAATACGTTTTTTCCAATTAAACTTTCTAAATCTGAAACAGCGATAAGAATACAAATATAATTCCAATTAGCGTATATACGCTTTTTGAAATTAGTTGTATACTTATCGCTGTGAAACAGTGAAATTTCGCTTATTCAAATTTAGAGAGAAGAAACAAAACATTCAATATCCAAAACCTGAAAATAAAATTAATTACTAACTGCGCTACCGACGCAGTTTCAACACTGAAAAAATTATATTCTGATTTTAAGAAAATCTTCTTAAATATGCGCCAAGAATATTCCCTACTTCAATTAAGTGGGGAATATTCTTGGCGCATATTATACGATTTTTTTTTACTTTTTCTAACTTTTCTTTCCAAAAAGTGCAACTGTTCACCACTTATTTTTAAAAAATACGACATTTTGAATTTTTCAACTTTTTGTGACTTATATTTAAAAAAAAGGATATTTCGACTATTACTTACCTTTTTTCCCAAAAAAGTACTACTTTTCGACACTTATTTTTGTGAAACATGACTTTTCCATTTTTTGTGACTTTCTTTTTAATAATATACGATTTTTCCTGATCTTTTCTTACCAAAAAATGGAACCTTTCGACATTTATTTTGATGAAATATAATTTTTTCTTTTCGTTTAATTTTTGTGATTAGTCACAAAAATTTTAAATTGTTCTAAAAATCTGTCCCACGTTATTTAAATTTTGTCTCATTTTAAATCTTAAAATTTCTAAAAAAATTCTTAACGAGTGTTTTACATTTTGATACCGTCAACTTTGGCTAACAGCTATCAAAGGTAGAGAAGAAAGAATTTCATGGGTTTAGGCAGCTTGAAAAATAAATTTTAGTATTTTCTCGGACCCTCCAAAAAGTTTCCAGAAATTAAAGAAGTGAGATAAATTTCTTTGAACAAGGAAGAGAGTCCCAATTTCAGACCCTTTGAAAGTTTCCGAAAATTAGAATGACGAGTGGCGGATGTGAAAGCAATTCGGACCCTTCGAGAGTTTCCGTAATTTTTGTACGGTTAGGGAAAAAGTATAAGCTTTATAGGAATATCGTGGCAAAATAAATAAATGAATTTAAATTCCGGACCCTCAAAGAGTTTCCAGAATTCTAATATACGGAATGGAAAGAAAAGAATTTTGGACCCTCCAAGAGTTTCCTGAAATTCCTTTTGACGAGATAAGAGGCAAGAGAAAATAAGGTGTTTATTACAGGGGGAAAACTGAAAGGCAAAAATACACGACTGTGCGGGTTGGCGGCTCATAAGCAAGTGTCGGAGAGAGCTCCGTCTCTGGGCTCTCTGACTCGGCGTGGAGGGAGGACGCTACATGGTGGGAGCAAGCAGCGCTCGGATTGGTTCGAGTCGTCACGTGAGAGCCTTGCGCTATAGAACCCGGTCTCGGGACTAACCGAGAACTACTAACTACTAACCGAGAACTACATAAAATAAGGGGACGAACGCGAGGCTTGGAAGGGATACTACCAGTCGGGTAGCAGTGACAAGCCTTGAGCCGCTCGCTGCTACCTGACTGATATTATCCCTTTCAACCACGCGTTCGTCCCCTTATTTTATGTAACCCTTCAATTGAATTGGGAATTTCGAAAAGGGCTCAACTCGGATTTTTTTTAAATTTCACTTTTTCGTATTTTTCGCATTATTATATATACTGGACAATACTGGACTCTTTTAATTAAAGCTGTTTGAAATAAAACGTTTTTTGTCTCTCCTGTAAAATTTAAAAAAACCGAGTTGAGCCCTTTTCGAAATTCGCAATTCAATTTCGTTCGAAGACAGAAATAACAAAACGCAGTTAAATATATATATAGTTTTTATTAACATAATTTTACGCATATGAAATCCACGGGGTCTGTCTCGGACGAATGCGTCGATTCACGAAATCAAAATTACAGAACTCATACAATATATACCAAAAAAAAATCCAAAATAGAATTCAAATTGACTCGAAGAAAAAAAATATATAATTTCATAATCTCTTAATATTTACAATGTACCTTACATGCATATCTCTCACTACGCACTAGTAGTTTACAATTTAAGAACTTACATCTATCTCCCATTTTTTCTTTCAATAACACTGCTAAACGTTAAACATTAGCGTAGAAAAAACACAAAATAGAATAATTCACTTATAAATATACGTAAAATGTAAAGGACAAAAAACAAATAAAATGCGCATTCATAATGACAATTTGTTAGTCAACAGAAAAAAAAATAATAACCCTTACTAAAATAATGAATAAAGAGATATGATTTAAAAGAAAGTAATAAATAAAAATTTCCTCACGTGATGATTGTTCTATATAAAATGTAAAGAGAAAAACAATAAACCCGCCTAAATAAAAAAAAGGAAATTTTCATTTTTTTTTAAACAATGAACGCCCGACATTCTAAACGTTAAAGATTAGCGTAGAAAAAACACAAAATACAATAATTAACTTATAAATATACGTAAAATGTAAAGGACAAAAGAGAAATAAAATGCGCATTCATAATGACAATTTGTTAGTCAACAGAAAAAAAAAATAATAACCCTTACTAATAAATAATGAATAAAGAGATATGATTTAAAAGAAAGTAATAAATAAAAATTTCCTCACGTGATGATTGTCCTATATAAAATGTAAAGAGAAAAACAATAAACCCGCCTAAATAAAAAAAAGGAAATTTTCATTTTTTTTTAAACAATGAACGCCTGACATTCTAAACGTTAAAGATTAGCGTAGAAAAAACACAAAATACAATAATTCACTTATAAATATACGTAAAATGTAAAGGACAAAAAACAAATAAAATGCGCATTCATAATGACAATTTGTTAGTCAACAGAAAAAAAATAATAACCCTTACTAATAAATAATGAATAAAGAGATATGATTTAAAAGAAAGTAATAAATAAAAATTTCCTCACGTGATGATTGTCCTATATAAAATGTAAAGAGAAAAACAATAAACCCGCCTAAATAAAAAAAAGGAAATTTTCATTTTTTTTTAAACAATGAACGCCCGACATTCTAAACGTTAAACATTAGCGTAGAAAAAACACAAAATAGAATAATTCACTTATAAATATACGTAAAATGTAAAGGACAAAAAACAAATAAAATGCGCATTCATAAATAAAATAAAGGAAATTTTCATTTTTTTTAAAACAATGAACGCCTGACATTTTCCAGTGAGTTGTTATTACTTACAATACCTAATTTTGGTCGCTTAGGGGTTTTGTAAGTAGACGGTCTAGCTGCAGGCATTGTAGGACGCGGTGAATGTAGTTTATCCTTCTTCTTGTCGACTCTTTTTGGTGAAGCGGAGGCTTTTTTCTGTTTTTTAATCGGCGATTTTCTACGCGGAGATCGGGGTCTTTTTTTCGAATCCGGATCTTCGAAATTCCTACTCTGAAAAGCTTCACGCCTTTGTTTTACCGGTGCAACTTCCGGTTTCTTTCGCCATTCCTTGAAAACTCTCTGCTTCATTGGAGTGTCATCTGTGCTTGGGGACATCTTTCTACTGAGGGTGATACGTAGATCGCGAGTTTTGGGCGTATGGGAGACTCTCCAGCGGCAATGGGGACTCGCACCTTTTCTTGGAGAGGAGACTCTCTTACCCTTACTTGGAGAGAAAACCTTTACATTTTTTCTCGGAAGGGAAACACTCACACTTTTTATTTGAGAAAAAACACTCGCCTTTTCCTTCGAAGAAGAAGGACTTAATACTCGTTTTACAGTAATGGGCGAAGTTGGGAAGGGAGATGTTTGTATATCGAGAAAGTCTTGATCTTTCTCTGCTGTTACACTTGAATTAGGGTCAAAAACTTTTTGAGGAGTGGAGAAGATCTGCAGAGCTTCCTCGAGTGTAAACTCGTTTTTGTTGAGAGGGAGTATTTCTGGTATTACTCCTTTAATATTTTCAGTCAAGGTGAGGGGAGCACAATGAATTGGTGGGATGTCCGGTTCTTTTTGAGCTGTTGATGAAATTTTTTCTTGTATCGGATTGGCAATTTCGGGAGCCGGAGTCACTAAAAATTTGGTCTGTTTCTTCTTTCTTCTGTTTCGGTGTCTTGCTGGAGGGATCGGCACGTAGACGTCCGGATTTCTTCTCTGTTCCTCAAAGGCTGCTCTTCGCCTTTCCGTTCTTCTTTTGTGTTGACTGGGCTTCTTGGTAACCTTCTGTATGCTTGTGGTTTCACCATTTACAACTTCGGAATTCATTTTCGATAAATTTATCTACACGCCGCGTGATCAATACGGTAAGAGACTCGGGTTCCAACTGAACAACAGCGCTACGCTTCCGAACTGCTAGGACGGTGCCTTCCCAACTACTCACATTCGCCGTAAGGGTGGGGGTAGGCGTAGCTTCTGTACACGCCAATTTCAAAAGTTCTCGATTATAACTTTTTTCGCGGACGTAAATTATAAAGATGTTTAACCAACGGCGTTGGTCTTTCTTCGGAAGATTCCAACATCTCTACATTTCGAGTGGAAACTAGTTTTTCTGGTTGTTGGCATTCCTTTTCGTTTAACGTTGGTTTTTCCGACACGATCTGTTTTCGGGGATACGCGCGACGAAGGTTCGTGCTGTCTATTTTCGCTAATCGATTTTCCAAATCGATCTCATACACTTCCCCCCACAGTGACGTTTCACGAGGTACGGTCCTTCCCCACAGGGAGCTAATCCGGCGTGGAACACTTTTTCTTTATCGAACAGATGATGTGTACGTACGTAAACTAAACTGCCGATTTGAAATGACTCATTTACTTTAGGGGGTATCGCGTATTTTTTTTTTATATTCGGATTGATGTTGCGAAACTTCTTTCATACGTTCTTCTAACCGAATCAGAGCCACAGTTCCCTTGATGTTCCGTAGACATGGTGTTATTAAAAGGAACTTGTTGGGATTTGGAGTTTCTTCAAGAATCCGGCGGAGTCTGAATCAAGACCGTACGTGAACGTAATTCTTTATCCTGAGGAGTTCTTGAAGTCATTGTGATGTTGACTGCTTAATTAATTTTATTTATTTATTTTTATCTGATTGTGAAATTTTACACAAAATCTGGAATTCTTGCTATCTCTTTTTATCAGTATTACCGAAATATAAGGCGATTTAGCTCGTTCAATTTCGGTTTCTGGTTTCTTTTGGGTGACTAGAACTGAAACCGATTTTTTCATTTCTAGTTTGTCGTAAAATCGTCGAGCGCCACCGGGTGTTTTTGTCTAACATAAAGTCGTCTCACTCGCGGAAGTGAGGTTAAATCGAAGTGACTTTGGGTTCAGGTTATCTTCGGAAAACCACTTTTTTTAAAAAGGGCCCCACGTTGGGCGCCAAAATTGATACCGTCAATTTTGGATAACAGCTATCAAAGGTAGAGAAGAAAGAATTTTATGGGTTTAGGCAGCTTGAAAAATAAATTTTAGTATTTTCTCGGACCCTCCAAAAAGTTTCCAGAAATTAAAGAAGTGAGATAAATTTCTTTGAACAAGGAAGAGAGTCCCAATTTCAGACCCTCGTGGAGTTTCTAAAAATTGGTCTATTGGTAAGGAAAAAGATTTCACCGTGATATTGGACCCTATGAAAGTTTCCAAAATCTTCTTAAGAGAAAGGAGAAAAAAGTAAAAAAAACCTGAAAAGGAGAAATTCTAATCTCAGACCCTTTGGTAGTTTCCGAAAATTAGAATGACGAGTGGCGGATGTGAAAGCAATTGGACCCTTCGAGAGTTTCCGTAATTTTTGTACGGTTAGGGAAAAAGTAATTTTTATAGGAATATCGTGGCAAAATAAATAAATGAATTTAAATTCCGGACCCTCAAAGAGTTTCCAGAATTCTAATATACGGAATGGAAAGAAAAGAATTTTGGACCCTCCAAGAGTTTCCTGAAATTCCTTTTGACGAGGTAAGAGGCAAGAGAAAATAAGGGGTTTATTACAGGGGGAAAATTGAAAGGGAAAAATTCACAACTGTGCGGGTTGGCGGCTCAGAAGCAAGTTCGTAATGCTTTATATGCATGTGGGAAAGGGGCCCCCTCCTTCGCCCCCTTTTGTGAGGTACAACCAAAGAAATCATTGTTTTTAAATGAAATACAAAAGAAAAAATTGTTGTCTATTGTATAAAATTTAAAAGCAACTCATTTACCTCCCCAAAAAATGAATGTCAAATGTGTAAAGCTGCCGAAAAAACCAAAAGTGTTTGATGATAATGAATCAATCATTTAAATTAAATGTCTTATAGCCGGAAAAACTTCCGGTTTGGGGATATCTTTATCCGATAATAAGCCTTCCAAATATAATCCTATATTCAGAATGTTTCTTCCCGCATTGATGTCGCGCTCCCACATTATTTTGCAACCTTTACACAATGCGTATCGATGTTTTGTTTTTGATACTAAGCAATCGTCATTACAGGTGGTGGATATCACGTCAAAACTCCACCCAAAAAAAAAATGTTGTCCAATTATTTCCAAATTTTTTTTATGATATGCCCTATAGGTTAGTAATTTATCATATAAATTTTTTTGAATTTTATAAAAAATTGTCCAAGGGGGAGGGGGTAGAAGTTCTGAACTTTTGCGTGACGCGCTCCACTTTGATTATTTCTTATAATTAGAGGAAAAAATTTAAAAAAAAATTAGAATATGGGTTTTTTAGATTTTTTCATGGGCTTTCGAATGGCAAAGTCTATTTTCAAAAATTTTTTTATTTTGACATAAATTTTGAAAAAATAAAAATAAATTTTCACTTTTCGCATCTTTGGGTTCATTTTTTCTTTTTCCTTTTATTTTTAAATGAAAGCTGAGCTTTTTTCTGATGAAATACTTGTTTTCCAAAAAACCGTTTTTTTTTGTTTTCGAGAAATGAATTTTTGAATATAGCGCATCACGTCGTCGCGCCGCAATTTAATTTATAAAACGTTACAATGAACTATTTTCTGCATTTTACAGGGTTGAGACTGACATTAGAACAATATAATGCCTGCATTATAGTTTTTTTTTATTTTTTTAAATTAAAAAAATATTTATTTTTTTAAATTTTTAACAAAATTAAAAAAAAATTTTTTTTAGACTTTTATTTTTAATTTAATGCCTACAATTTATTTATTTTCATTTCTAAATTAAAAAAAAGCGAACAGAAAAATAAAATACAGGCATTAAATTAAAAATAAAATTGCAAAAATATTTTGTTAAAAATTTAAAAAAATAAATATTTTTTTTAATTTAAAAAAATAAAAAAAAACTATAATGCAGGCATTATATTGTTCTAATGTCAGTCTCAACCCTGTAAAATGCAGAAAATAGTTCATTGTAACGTTTTATAAATTAAATTGTGGCGCGACGACGTGATGCGCTATATTCAAAAATTCATTTCTCGAAAACAAAAAAAAACGGTTTTTTGGAAAACAAGTATTTCATCAGAAAAAAGCTCAGCTTTCATTTAAAAATAAAAGGAAAAAGAAAAAATGAACCCAAAGATGCGAAAAGTGAAAATTTATTTTTATTTTTTCAAAATTTATGTCAAAATAAAAAAATTTTTGAAAATAGACTTTGCCATTCGAAAGCCCATGAAAAAATCTAAAAAACCCATATTCTAATTTTTTTTTAAATTTTTTCCTCTAATTATAAGAAATAATCAAAGTGGAGCGCGTCACGCAAAAGTTCAGAACTTCTACCCCCTCCCCCTTGGACAATTTTTTATAAAATTCAAAAAAATTTATATGATAAATTACTAACCTATAGGGCATATCATAAAAAAAATTTGGGAATAATTGGACAACATTTTTTTTTTGGGTGGAGTTTTGACGTGATATCCACCAGGTGGAACATTTTTTGGTTGTGTAGGCTTCGTTAACAATAATTACCTTTAGACTTTTTGTTCCGTATTCTTTGCTTCTGTTGATTAGTCTACGTTTTATTTCATTTAATTTTGTCGCATGATGTCCTTTAATAAATGACCTAATATCGGTTTGTCCTAGTACCACTAAACATGGTGATGATTTCGTGTCACCAATTATAAAATTTATTAATTTTTCAAATTCTGATTCTCTTCTAATAATTTTATTCCAATTTAAATGATTGAATACACTTTTCTCCAAAACAGGTTGATAAATTCTAAATATTGCAATTCGGTATTTTGCAATATTCAAATAATTTAAAGGGTTTTTTAAATTAATGTCTTTGAAATTACTATTTTCACGAATAACATGCTTTTTCATTTCAATAATTGTTTTTGTTTTTTTTTTTAACAATTAACCTTCTTTGCGGAATTCCCATTCTAAATCTCATACTGCGATTATGCACATAAATTGCTTGATCTTGATGTTTATTATTAGAAGGTTTTGGATTACCAACTCTCACAACACCTCCAAAAACAGCCTTCTTTCCTGGATCTAAACCAACGAAACGTGAATATTTTGTTTCTTCATTAGTGCATTTTCCTTCATCTTCAACTTTCAATAGATTCTTGTAAAACCCAACCGATGCTTTCACTCCGTCAGTCATGATAAACTGTGCGATATTTTTTTTATTTAAATTTTCAATTTTGATAGACAGCCTATTAAATAAAAATTTTAATTGTTCATTTCTTTTTTCTTTATTATACGATTCATTATTTTCTTCATGGTTCCTTTTCTTTGTTGAATTAAAAATCTCTAATTCTTTTCTTTGTTCTTCTGTTCGGTTTCTTTTTTTATTTCTTTCCATATTTTGAATATAGGGCAAAACATCATCTTTCAATACTGTAAAAGTATACGTTTGGTGTTGCACACCTAATCTCTTTATTGGAAAAAGCGTAAAACTTTTTACTCCATTCATTATAAAATATTTTTGTAATCTTAGAAAGAATGGAAAAAATTTTTTACAAGAACCATCTTTCTCTATATTTTTAAATGATAAATTTTCTTCGTTTAGTTTTTGGAAAATAGTGTCATTACATTTCCCTATCATAGCGTCATTCAATAATGCCTCCATTTCTTCTTTTGATCTGCGTGGTTTTCTTTCTCTTCTTAATGTACTTGTCATGTTCGTTTCTTTTTTTTCTTCTTTTTCATTTTTCCTCTTTTTCTTTGTTTCTCTCATTTTCTTCATAAAACAGTCTGAAATATTTTGTTTTTCATTTAAACTCTTTCTATTTTTCCTCCTTTTCTTTCCATGAATATTTTTCTTTAATGCGTTGTCCCTTTTTTTTCTTTCGGCTGCTACTCTTTTCTTCCTTCGTTGTCTTTTCTTCCTTGAGTTGTGTCTCCTTCTATTTTTCCCACTTGCATTTTTCTTTTCTGTTTCCAACGTTTTTATTTCAATCTTTTTTAAATCGTCATTGATTTCAATTTTTTCCTTACACTCTTCAGACGGTTTTAGGTAAAAAAACTTTTTTAGCATATTAATTAGTTGACTTTTCATTAAAGTTTTTAATGACTCCTCATAATTTTCAGCCGCCTGCTTAACTAAGTTCTTTTTTAAAAAAGTATTGTACAGAGGTATTTCACTTTCTTCTATAAGTTCTCGATATGAATCAAAAGCATCATATAATTTTTTGTTTCTTTCTATTAAAGACAAAGTTGCTTTTGCATTTCTGTCCCTTATTGTGAAGCACTCAAATATTGTTGAAATTCTTAGCTTATTGTCAACCCATTGTTGTAAAAAATCTGCATCCGGAATCGTAAATAAATATTCGCAAAAATAACTCGCTCTAATTGCGATTCTAGAAACAATTTTGACGTCGTCTCTAATTTTTTTTAAAACATCAGAGTTCTTTACAATTGCGTTCAAAGAACATTTTTTTACAAAAATGTCTTCTTCACAATTCAGAATTTTTTTTTCTTTAAATTGTCTTTTACTGCCTGCTGATACGTCACCGTCGATTGTTTTTATAATTTTTTTACGATCTGGCATTTTTTGTAAGGAAAAAGATTTCCAAAATCTTCCTAAGGGAAAGGAGAAAAAAGTAAAAAAAAACTGAAAAGGAGAAATTCTAATCTCAGACCCTTTGGTAGTTTCCGAAAATTAGAATGACGAGTGGCGGATGTGAAAGCAATTCGGACCCTTCGAGAGTTTCCGTAATTTTTGTATGGTTAGGGAAAAAGTAAAAGTTTTATAGGAATATCGTGGCACAATAAATAAATGAATTTAAATTCAGGACCCTCAAAGAGTTTCCAGAAATTAAAGAAGTGAGATAAATTTCTTTGAACAAGGAAGAGAATCCCAATTTCAGACCCTCGTGGAGTTTCTAAAAATTGGTCTATTGGTAAGGAAAAAGATTTCACCGTGATATTGGACCCTATGAAAGTTTCCAAAATCTTCCTAAGAGAAAGAAGAAAAAAGTAAAAAAAAACTGAAAAGGAGAAATTCTAATCTCAGACCCTTTGGTAGTTTCCGAAAATTAGAATGACGAGTGGCGGATGTGAAAGCAATTCGGACCCTTCGAGAGTTTCCGTAATTTTTGTACGGTTAGGGAAAAAGTAAGCTTTATAGGAATATCGTGGCAAAATAAATAAATGAATTTAAATTCCGGACCCTCAAAGAGTTTCCAGAATTCTAATATACGGAATGGAAAGAAAAGAATTTTGGACCCTCCAAGAGTTTCCTGAAATTCCTTTTGACGAGGTAAGAGGCAAGAGAAAATAAGGTGTTTATTACAGGGGGAAAATTGAAAGGGAAAAATTCACAACTGTGCGGGTTGGCGGCTCAGAAGCAAGTGTCGGAGAGAGCTCCGTCTCTGGTCTCTCTGACTCGACGTGGAGGGAGGACGCTACATGGTGGGAGCAAGCAGCGCTCGGATTGGTTCGAGTCGTCACGTGAGAGCCTTGCGCTATAGAACCCGGTCTCGGGACTAACCGATCGTCAATTTTGGCTAACAGCTATCAAAGGTAGACAAGAATGAATTTTATGGGTTTAGGCAGCTTGAAAAATAAATTTTAGTATTTTCTCGGACCCTCCAAAAAGTTTCCAGAAATTAAAGAAGTGAGATAAATTTCTTTGAACAAGGAAGAGAGTCCCAATTTCAGACCCTCGTGGAGTTTCTAAAAATTGGTCTATTGGTAAGGAAAAAGATTTCACCGTGATATTGGAACCTATGAAAGTTTCCAAAATCTTCCTAAGAGAATGGAGAAAAAAGTAAAAAAAAACTGAAAAGGAGAAATTCTAATCTCAGACCCTTTGGTAGTTTCCGAAAATTAGAATGACGAGTGGCGGATGTGAAAGCAATTCGGACCCTTCGAGAGTTTCCGTAATTTTTGTACGGTTAGGGAAAAAGTAAGTTTTATAGGAATATCGTGGCAAAATAAATAAATGAATTTAAATTCCGGACCCTCAAAGAGTTTCCAGAATTCTAATATACGGAATGGAAAGAAAAGAATTTTGGACCCTCCAAGAGTTTCCTGAAATTCCTTTTGACGAGATAAGAGGCAAGAGAAAATAAGGTGTTTATTACAGGGGGAAAACTGAAAGGCAAAAATACACGACTGTGCGGGTTGGCGGCTCATAAGCAAGTGTCGGAGAGAGCTCCGTCTCTGGGCTCTCTGACTCGGCGTGGAGGGAGGACGCTACATGGTGGGAGCAAGCAGCGCTCGGATTGGTTCGAGTCGTCACGTGAGAGCCTTGCGCTATAGAACCCGGTCTCGGGACTAACCGATCGATAATTTCGTTCGAAGACAGAAATAACAAAACGCAGTTAAATATATATATATATATATATAGTTTTTATATCAATTTAATTGTTCGTAATGCTTTATATGCATGTGGGAAAGGGGCCCCCTCCTTCGCCCCCTTTTGTGAGGTACGGTAGGGTGCAAAGATGCCTTCTTAGTTTGAACGTGTCACACTTATATGTTTCCATGGAAACATATGAGTGCGACACGTTCAAACTAGGAAGGCATCTTTGCACTCTACTGTACAACCAAAGAAATTGAGGCTCCGGATCTTAAAAGGGCACACGCGCGAACACACGGCAAATAAGTTGCAAATTCATTTTGAACAACTTCAAAATTTTATCTCCAGGGGCCAACTTATTTGCCGTGTGTTCGCGCGTGTGCCCTTTTAAGATCCGGAGCCTCAATTATTGTTTTTAAATGAAATACAAAAGAAAATTTTTTTGTCTATTGTATAAAATTTAAATGCAACTCATTTACCTCCCCAAAAAATGAATGTCAAATGTGTAAAGCTACCGAAAAAAGCAAAAGTGTTTGATGATAATGAATCAATCATTTAAATTAATTTCCTAAAGTTTTTCCAGAAGCCCAATTACTACAAAAAAATCCAAACAGGACAGCATTCGAGACGTCCATAAGGTGCTTTTTTAGTGTTTTTTTTACATTTTCTGAATTTTATTTTTCAATCGTTTTTTCGTTTTCTATTTCAATTTTTCAAGCGTTTTAATTTTTTTTACCTTTTTATTTATAAACACCATGTTACATAAGTGATGTGTTTCAAAGAACAGTTCAAAGACTTTAGATTATTAAGTAATGAATCAAAAATCTGAAAAAGTGATAATATATTTTGAACTTTTATTTTTTCAAGTGTTATATATTTTTTTCGTTTTTCACTTATATTTTTCGAGCATTTTTTTAGTTTATTCACTTTTTTATATTTATAATTTTATACTTTCAAATTTTTGATGAAAATTATTTTAATAAATGTGATTTACCTTATCATTGATAAATGTTATAGTGCTGTGTTCTAAACAACAATACAAAGACTTTGGATTATTTAGTAATGTATTAAAGATCTCAATTGTTCTACGAAATTACTATTCAATAGTTAAGAAAAATGGTATTCTTAATTGCAATTAAAACATATTTATAATTTCATATTTTTAATTTTTTGTTGGGAATTATGTTTTTGCGAGGTTGCTCACGTATACCTACATATGACTATAACAGTATGAAATATTGTTCCTCATAACCTTGTCGAAGCTGGCTACGATTACTATGCGTTTCATAAATGTTGAGCCCTGAAACTTAAACTGTAATAACTCAACAAAAAAAAAACGCTAATCAGCGAAAAAACATTCACTGTATAGATCATTTTATTGAGTACATACTTTCTTTTCATGAAACATACATACATTCATTTCTTATAAAGTAATAAGCATTAGAGTATATAAAAACACAGGAAAATACAGGAAAATGCGATTGACGAACTTTGGCGAATTCTAGCAATTGCACGATTCAAAATAAAACATTCAAAAAAATCAAGCATATTCTTTGGTTTCTCCTTAATCAATAGTGACAATAAAAATTCAAAAATGTTATTAACTTTTAAAAATACAACCAATAATACACGACAATGCTATCTTAGCTTCTAACAGTGAGAGAAAGTTCATTCAAAAAACAATAAATTGTAAAAAAATCAATTAACTCAAAAAATTAAAAATTAAGTAACAATAAAAATTATTATAAGTTTAGAACGCGATTCTTCTTTCATCACTATTTTTTATTGGCTCTTGAAACTGATACTATCACCACAATCAGGAAAAGACTTGGTCCTTTCTTTGTATCCTTTATGCCTGAAAAGAAATTCAGAAGTAGTGAGTGCTACAAACTCCATAGGCGCAGAAACGAAAAATAATAATAATAAAATTTAAAATTATCAACGTCAGTATTAATTATTATTATTATTACTTTTATTACTGTTAAAGTTGTTGTTATTTTCATTATTGCTATTATTATTAATATAAATATTAGTATTATTATTAATGTTATTATTATATGAAGTAGAATTTATCACTCCGTCGAAATTTATATATGTCAGAATGATTTGTTCTGACATATATAATGTTATTATTATTACTGTTAATATTACTATTAATTTTATTTTTATTATTATTATTATTAATATTATTTTTATTATTATTATTATTATTATTATTATTATTATTATTTTTATTGTTATTATTATTTTTATTGTTATAATTATTATTATTTACTATTATTTAATATTATTTAATATTTTTATTATTGTTTTTATTATTCTGAATTGATTAGGGACTCACATCTTCTTACCCTTTTCCAGCGACTGAATAAATTTTATCTGTCTACGCTTTTGCTCTGTCTTTCCTCTTCTTAGCCTCGGAAAAAGTTTGAATGGACCCAGGTATGACATCGATACCATAGACCTCTTTTCTTCTCAAACCCCAAAAAAAATTAATAAAAAAAGAATCGCGTTCTAAACTTATAATAATTTTTATTGTTACTTAATTTTTAATTTTTTGAGTTAATTGATTTTTTTGCAATTTATTGTTTTTTGAATGAACTTTCTCTCACTGTTAGAAGTTAAGATAGCATTGTCGTGTATTATTGGTTGTATTTTTAAAAGTTAATAACATTTTTGAATTTTTATTGTCACTATTGATTAAGGAGAAACCAAAGAATATGCTTGATTTTTTTGAATGTTTTATTTTGAATCGTGCAATTGCCAGAATTAGCCAAAGTTCGTCAATCGCATTTTCCTGTATATTTTCCTGTGTTTTTATATACTCTAATGCTAATTACTTTATAAGAAATGAATGTATGTATGTTTCATGAAAAGAAAGTATGTACTCAATAAAATGATCTATACAGTGAATGTTTTTTCGCTGATTAGCGATTTTTTTTTGTTGAGTTATTACAGTTTAAGTTTCAGGGCTCAACATTTATGAAACGCATAGTAGGTGTTGTATTGAAAAATTTTAATAAACTTTAATTTAATTTTGTTTGTTTAAAAGTCAACAGTGATAATTTTTTTCTCTTCATTCAACTTACCCTATAATATTAATTAACTTATTCTTTTATAAAAATGAAACAACTGTTATATATGGAATTTTCTAAAATGAATGTAATTTTAATTTTTCTTTTTCATTCGAGTTCCTCTCGATAGGATTATCTCGTATTCTTTTTTTATTATCTTCTCATTTTCAATTTTTTGGTATCAAAAACTGTAAAAAGATCTTGGGCAACCAATGTTTTCAAAAGGGGAGTGTAGCATACTAACATGCATAGTAACATATAATAAATATTACAGAGAAAACCCTACTCGAAATGAGAGTCAAGAATGAATCAGTTAATGTTAATATAATCAGCATAATGAGGGATTAAGGGACCGGGCACCCCGCTGTGCTAGGTTCGCTCCGAACCTCCAACTCAGGCCCCTGGCCGCATTGTGGGGGAAGACTACTTCCCCTCACGGGAGCGAATCGATGACTGCCCTACCACACAGGTAGAGAATGCGGTTCGCGGTGGTTCCCCCATGCTCCCATGGTCCACACGCACAGGCACAAGTGCTTGCAAGGGAGAGAAAACTATATAGGGTGACCCATCCTCCACACTTCTTCATTATCGAAATAACGCACAACTCTTCATTCTTCCTTCGAGACACAATCTTCAATAAATCGGCGTGCTTTCCAATCTGAAAAACCGATATAAATCAAATTAATTGTATATTTTCAAATCTCTACGCAGAATTGCCACAGAAATTTAATTTTCAATTTTCCCGATTTACATAGACGGAATTTTCACATTTTTCCTGATTCTAAAAAATATTATGATTGACTCTAAAAATAATTATTATAGATATACTCAAAAAAATTTTATAATTTTTTGACATGCTCGAAAACCTGGTTTTATTGTGTGAATTGGGTTGTAAATTGAAGCTTACAGGCTAGGCGATGTCAGAGGGAAAAAAGTAGTGTTTTTCTATAGTAATTAATGTTTTGATAGAAATTTTGGTTATGAGTATTCCCATATATATGTGTGATTACGCAGAATCGGGTACTTTATTTATTTCAGAAAAAATAATACTTATAAATTCTATTAAACATTTCTTTCCTTCAATTATCAACATTTCAATGTATTCAATATATTTTTCGGATGAATACTAACAATTATTAGGGTAGGCGAACACTATTTTAAAAAAAAGTATTTTCTACACCTTTTTGTCTAAAAAGGCGATTTCTAATTAAATCTGGTTTCTGAAAAAAGTTTTTATAAAAAGTTATAAATTCTAATGTTTATTTTCCTAAAATTTCTAAAATTCCATAATTTTGATAAAAATTAGAAAATTGTTTAAAAATAAAGATTAAATTTTCTGTTTCTCAATTACAATTCTCTTTACAAAATTATAAGTTTCTTTTTGAAAATGAAGAAAAATTTTTATCAAATTACTATTTCTTATCACAATTTGTTAACAAAATTCTATTCTTCTTTGAAAAAAAATAATTTGCATCATTTTTACATTTAAATTTCCAAAGTTAATATATTTATAAAAATTTTTTTTAGAAAATTTTAAATATCTTTAGTGAAAAAATCCCTATAATTTGTTAATTACGATTTTTAACCAGATTATTTAAAAATTTTGTTAAGTAATTTGCATAATTTCTATTTTTTATTATAATTTTTTAACGAAATATCAAGTATTTTTTTAAAGAATTAACAAATTTTCGTAAATTTTATTTTTAAATCATATGTACTTATTGATCGTGATTACAAAAATAGAATATTGTTAGAAAAAAGAAAAATTTTGAAAATTACCTTTATTAGAAAAATAAATTTTTAGAAAATTAGCTTTATTAGAAGACAGAAAATTTCAAAATCACCTTTATTATTAGAAAAAAGTTTTTTAGAAATTCACCTTTATTAGAAAAAAAAATTTTAGAAAATACGATTTAGAAAAACTGTACCCCAACCATTATTAGAAACATAAGAATGAAAATTAAAATATTTGCAGAAATTATAATTTAAATCTTTTGAGTTTGAATTTTATTACATTTATATGAGCTTAAAAAATGTTTGAGGGATTTCATGAGAAAATTACATGTATAAAAATTACATTTGAAACTTGAGTTGAGTAGAGGCATGTTTTTTCACTTGGTAATTATATTTATTTTAATAACAGAAGCCATTAAAAAATCGCAAAAGGATCCAAGGCAAGAAAAGTAGTAATTTTGATTTTTCGAGGATTTTCTAAAAATCTCGGTATTTAAACTAAATTATAATCTCCACCCCTTGGAAGCAATTTTTTGTTTGCTAATTATTTATTTTAATGTTAGAAGTCATTAAAAAATTTTGCAAGAAGATCGAAGGCGGGCAAAGCAGTGATTTTAATTTATTTTATATTTTAGGATTTCTGAAAAATCCGTGACAAAAAATAAAAATCACTGCTTTCCCCGCCTTCGATCTTCTTGCAATTTTTTTAAATGGCTTCTAAGGCGTGGAAATGATAATATAGTTGAAATACCGAGATTTTTTAAAAAATCATAACTATTGTAAACATGCAAGAATATAAATTGAAATTATTAAATTTTTTCTGTGGAAAGCAGGTAGGCAGATTGCTACCGTGATAATTCTTTAAATAATTCCCGTGTGGAAAAATATTGTGGCAGTCTAGAGTCCAATGATTTCCCGATTAGCAATCATCAAGTCCGTCTAATTCTAGAGGGTCCATCAAGTCCCGAATCAGTGACTTAACAGATTGGCTTATTAGAAAAAATCTAAGTCAAATATGTCCGTCTAGTACGGTGTTATTAAGACCGTCTAGATTTGGTCTAGGATGTTATATGCGCATGCGTCGATGAATGCCCAGCTGTTAAGTAACATGGCGCCTAATGGCGTCGCGTCGTTTGGCGTCGTTAGATCAGTCAGTGTGTGATGCATTTTGTTTGTGAATTATAGTATTTGTTGTGGTTTCTGTTTTACGTGAATAATAATGTACTATGTTGTTGTTGTTTTCTGTATAATTTAATTTTAAATGTGCCCTGAAAAAAAATGATTTTGATGTGTTTCTATGTGTTTTGATTAGTCGGCTGAAGCTAGCAGTCGTACTCAGCATCAATGTTTAGGCGTCATCTACCAATATGCCTCTCCTTCAAATTTTGTAATACTTAATGATTTAAAAAACCATCGAGTATTGTTATTTGGGAATCAATATCCACTAAATAGTAAATTTAGTAAGTTTTTATTTATTAATTTCATTAATTAGTGGTTGACGCCTAAAGATTGGTGCTGAGTACGACTGCTAGTTTCATCCGGCTGTTTTGATTTGCAGTAAATTTTATTTTACAAAAAGACTACTATATCTCCAATGCCAAAGATTGGGAGAGACACAAAGCCTTACGCTTAAAGAAAGTTGAAGTGAAAAATACAGAAAGTTAAAATATTTTTTAATAATTTTATATAAAAAAAAGTCATTAAAATTATTTCAAATATAATTAAGTTTTATCATTCTAAGAATAGTTGTCATAACATATAATGAGAAATTTTAAATAGACGTAGATTAGAATTTACTAGCACTGCTGATCAGACCAGAAACGCTGGTCTATTCTAGACGATAGCGTGGAAGTTTCGTTTCAATTCTGAACAGCCGCTCGACAAGACCGTCTGCCCTGGGTCTAGAAAGACGTTAGACAGTCTATTAAGCGCTTGGTCAGCGCCCTAAAATTTTTCCACACGGGTCACGCGCGCATCGCGCGCGTAGGACTTTTGCTAGTAAAATATAATAAAATATAAAAAAAAAATAAAATAAAAATAAAAAAAAAATAAAAATAAATAATAAATAATAATAATAAATAATAATGTAAAAAAAATTTGATTAAAATTTTTCAAAAAGAAAATAGAATTGTGTACTGAAATGTTATAATTAAAAGTATTAAAATTGCAAATTCTCAAAAAGACTTGAATTTGAAACCTTTTCAAAATTCAATTATTATTTCTAAAAATTCAATATAATAAGTCAATTATTTCGCCAAAATTCAATTATATTCGAAAATTTTTAAAAAGTTCTCAAAATTTCAATTATTTTGAATGTCAACTATTTTAAAAATATTTCCCCAAAAAATTCAATTATTTAAAAAAAAATGTTTGATAAAATTCGACGCAAAATTTATCTAATTATTTTCATAAATAATAAAAATTTCACAGGGAATTCAATTATTTAATAAAGAATTGGAATTAAATAAAAAAAAACAATTATTTAAAATTTTTTTTTAAAGTTCTTCACAATAATTCAATTATTTTCATAAATATTAAATTTTTTACAGAGTAATACAATATTTTTGTAAATAATAAAATAAATAAAATAAATAAAATAAATAAAATAAATAAAATAAATAAAATAAATAAAATAAATAAAATAAATAAAATAAATAAAATAAATAAAATAAATAAAATAAATAAAATAAATAAAATAAATAAAATAAATAAAATAAAATAATTGAATATTATATAAGTATTAAAAATTGAATTTTGCTAAGAATTTTATTAAAATTTCCGAATATAATTGGATTTCGTCAAAAATTTTATTCTTAATAAAAGTAATTGAAATCTTGGCGAGAAATTTAAAAAAAATTTTGAAAATAATTGAATTTCTGTGGAGAATTTTATTATTTTAGAAAAGAATTGAATTCTTGTGTTATTTATGAAAATAATTGAATTGTGCAAAGAATTTTATCAAAATTCCTGAAAATAATTAGATTTCTGGAAAGAACCTTTGATCAAATCAAAAAATCCACTAATTTAAAAAGAATTTTAATTAATATATTTTTTAAAAAACAAAGTTCAACAAAATTTCTAATTAAATTAATCTGAATTTCAAATTATCTAAAATTGAAATTTAAAACTTTTTGAAATTCAATTATTTATAAAAATTGTAAATTCAACTCTTATAAAATTCAATTATTTTTGAAATTATGTAAATTAATTTATGTAAAATTATTCATTCAATAATTTATAAGTAATAATTTTACAATAGTTGTTCAAGAATTGAATTGTTTTAAATAAAGTCAATTTAATATTCTGTAATAAGTTCAAATATTGTCAGAAATAAAAAATTTAAGTTTTTTTGTGAACGCAAAGTTTATAATACAAACAAAATGAAATTTAAGAAGAATTAATTCTTTTTAATATTTTTAAAGCTTTCTATAGACATTAAAATTGAGAATTATCTTATGAATTTCAAAAATTTAATTTTTTTCCCTACTTTTAATAAAATTTCCTGATCAATTCTACTTTCCCTGACTTTTTCCTGAATTCCCCGATTTTCTTGATCTGTGGCAACCCTGATTATGTAAAAATCACTGTTACCGAAAAATTGTTCGATCCACCCATGAAGTTTGATCACTCACTCTAAAAATGTAAAATACATTTTTTATAAAAATCTTTTCAATTGATAAATTATACGAGTTATTTGCGGAAAAATTTGAATCGGTATAACTTGTCCCTTTGAAACTGAAAAACGTGTAAAAACACAAATTTGACTGATGTAGTAATAAATTCCAAGCGATGAAATCTAGAATCCGACTTCCATAGAATGATGTATAATGGAATAATTTGAGGACAGTGAAGACACCCAGTATAAAGGAGTATAGAAATTCTCCCGTCAGATGCACACATATGGGTCCTCTCTCATGACATCCACTACTGTTCATTCTCCATAAACTGATTGTGGGTTTGGACCCCCTTGCGTCAACTCGTTCACCATTCTTCTTTGGATTCAAGATGACCATGTGGTAATGGCTTTATTTTCAACGCAGATAAACTCGCTCCCTCTAAATCTCCTCGAGTATCATATACTACTCACTTGTCGACCTTTTTTTTTCTTGGTTCTCCACTCACCATTCACTCGTCCATTATGGTCCCGCTGTCTTAATGACAATTTCAGGTAGGAAGAATGTTGAAAACGAAAAATCTCTCTTAACGCCGACGTTCCCGCTTTACCCCCGGGTGTCCAGGTTGCACACCCGGCGGACCTCTCATCGGCTCTCTTTGTAATACATTATATTATACCGACGATGTCGCAACAGAATTTCCATCAACCTCTCTTTAGTGTTTTTGTGTGTGTGTGCGATGAAGGAAAATTTTTAAGTTACACCGCACCTGAAGAAGAATTTTTGCCTTCTCCCCCCCTCTCTCTCTCTCTCTCTCTGGCGGGTTGAGAATAATCTTGCATAAACGACCTCCATCCGGTTTCGAATGAGGGACCCCCCATGGAAGAATTGGATCCTGGATTTTTTGATCGGCTCCTTTCATGTCCTTTGAACACAAAAATTGGCGATGTGTGTTGGTCCTGGCAAGAAGCAAACGCTTTTGCCATCTTCAATATGGAATTTCATCTCTTATCCGTTAATGTTGTCCTTCCTGGAAAACTGAAGATGTAAGCTTGTTAAATCTGGAGGGAGAAATTTAAGATGGGATTCTTGAGTGGGAACTACTCATATTTTGTCGGCTGTTTTTTAGTATCTTCTCGTGAAAAAACAGTCATTAATAGATAGAACCCAATAGAACTGTCAATGGACCGCGCACTTTTAAAATAATCTCAACATTAATTGTTTCCCTCTCTATTAAAAAAAAAAATTCTTTTCCTCTTTTTTAACAATTTTATCATCTCTCTAATATATAAAAAAATAATCTAGACTTTAACGATCAAATATAAAAGAACACAAATCGTTTGTGAAAAGAAAAAAATAAGATCACTCTAGACCCGCATCGGGAAATACATATTCATGTGTGAAATCACGTATGGCGCATTTTTCACAAAAAAAATTCCAGGATTCGTAATTTTCAAAAAATGTAAAGAATGCAATAGAAAAGTTTTCGGAACAAAGGCATTAGTTTTAAAAGTTTCTTATGGAGATTTTTATAGTATATCCAAGAAGTATATATTTAAAATTTTCTGATAAAAGATATTATTCACAAATACATTTTTTTCAGAAATAAAATAGTGCATTATAATTTTTATTCAAAACCAAAAACAAGCTTTTTTTTCCTGAAATATTCACCCAGAGTATTTTATCTATTCTATTAAAATTTTGTTCTGGAACACTATAGGCCTTATGGGTCTTTATTGGTCCAATTATTGCGTAAGAACAAAAATACAATTATCAAAAAAATGCAAGTCTTGAGCTAAAAATCAAAATTGCAACTCTTAGAACTTTTTAGAAAAGTTTATTTTATTTTCTAATACTCAAATTATGTTTATAATTAAAATTTTACAGCCAATGTTATAATATGTTAATATATGTGAAGTAAAAATTGTTATCACCGTAATATACCAAATAATCCAATTAAATTAGTAAAATTAAGTTTTTGGTAGTAAATGTGCTTATGAATTTTAAGAGACTGTCAAAATCGATAGAGAAAATCGAAGTGACTTTGACATTCCCTTAACATAAAATGTCAGACGTCATCGTTACTGACTTATTTCTAATATTCAAACGAAAACATATTTTTGCTCATAAATTACAAGAAATAAGTTTCATTTGCAAATTTTGATTTGTTCTTTCGTGAATATAATTATGTTGCTAATAGTTCCCTTTTATATGTTTTCTTCTTTTTAGAATTCAATAATTATTTTTCGCAATAAAAGTGAATTTCGAATAACTTACGATTATTTTCCTCATACAACGCACCATATTCTAAAAATATAAGAAAATTATAAAGTCAAAAACCATTGTTCCGCATCGTTTCCATTTGTTCGATAATATAAAAATTTCTTATTATTTCTCCTCGAATATTGTCGTTAAAATATAAGGCTTATTCACTTTTCCCATATTGTTTTTGGGAATTTTTTCAACGACTTTTAAAACTGTGGGTACTGCATAATGAGGCAGCGACTTTTTACCAAATATTCTCAACTGGGATAATATCACTTCTGTATTTTCTCTCAATACAACGACAGCAGCGACCTATTTACAGAATAAAAATGTAAAATTAAAAAATAATTGAAGAAAAGTTTACGTAAACAATATTTTGAAATTCTTTATTTTTAAATCAAAATATAAAATGTAATGTTTAACTGACCTTTTGGCCCCAGGTTGAATCTGAAATTCCAACAACTGCACAATCGATAATATCGGGATGTCCCAGAATGGCTGTTTCTACTTCTAAAGCGCTGACTTTGTAGCCTCCTGATTTTATAATGTCAATTGAAGTTCGACCGAGAATTTTGTATATTCCATTTTCATATTGAACAGTATCTCCTAATAATTACAAGAAAAAAAAATTTTAAACATTTAAATTACAAAGATTCGTACTCATCTACTAAAACCTATACTATTTACTACTTTTTTACGATTTGATACTATTTGGATACTTTTTTCTAGACTTGTGACACTAAAAACTATACTTTTTTCTTTTCTTTTGAAAAAATAAAATTCTTAAATTAATTAAAAACAATAAAAAAAATTTTAATAAAATTCGTTGAAACAATTCAATTATTTTAAACAATTTGAAAAAAAAAATTCCGCAAGAATTCAATTATTTTCACAATTACTTAAATTTTTTGTTGAAATTCAATTATTTTCAATATCTACAATTATTTAAATCAAATTTTACAAAAATTAAATTATTTAAAAAAGGAAGTTATAATAGAATTCTTCTCAAAAATTATATTATTTTCATATATAATATTTTCACAGAAAATTTTAATTTTTTCAAAAAATTTTTTTTGAAAGAAATTAATTATCCCAACAAAAACATCTTTGATGCAAAAAGTTCCGCCAAGTAAAAGATTTTGTGACTGTCCAAACAATTAGTGAAATAAAAGTTTACCAAGTAAAATTTATAATTAAAATTTTAATAATGATTGATTTTAAATATTTTCTCTACTACACAACTCGAAGTACATATTGCAGTTGAAAAAAAACAACCCGGGCTTAGCTATGTTGTTATTGTACATTGCGGCTTAATTACATTTCCGAATTAAGTCAATGTTCTTCATTGCATTTTGAATTGTAACAAATAGAATTTAACTTTATAATTAACATTAACGAAAAACGAAATCTAATTACTCGTCATAATAAAAAATTTCTATTTAAGCAATTTAAAAATCTTGGCGTCAATAATGCTTCTAACTTGTAATTAATGAAAGTATTGACGCCAAGATTTTTAAATTGCTGAAATAGAAATTTTTTATTATGACAAGTAATTAGATTTCGTTTTTTGTTAATGTTAATTATAAACTTAAATTCTATTTGTTACAATTCAAAATGCAATGAAGAACATTGACTTAATTCGGAAATGTAATTAAGCCGCAATGTACAATAACAACAGCTAAGCCCGGGTTGTTTTTTTCAACTGCAATATGTACTTCGAGTTGTGTAGTAGAGAAAATATTTAAAATCAATCATTATTAAAATTTTAATTATAAATTTTACTTGGTAAACTTTTATTTCACTAATTGTTTGGACAGTCACAAAATCTTTTACTTGGCGGAACTTTTTGCATCAAAGATGTTTTTGTTGGGATTTTAAAACTTTTTGCGTCATCTCAACTTTTTAATAAATGAAATAATTAATTGTAAAAATATTGTGGTCTTTGAACTAATAATTTAAAATGAAATCAGGCTTCGAAGTCTAGTAGCAGGTCAAAAAAAGTGTGAAAAAGTAGCATTTTGGAAAAAAGTGTCCTCTAAATTGAAAAAAAGTAGCAAAAAGTAGCATATTAAAAATGAAGTAAAATTATTTTTTTAAGTAAGAAAATTAAGTGAATATATGTTGTTGTCCAAAAAATTGAAAGAAAAAAATACTAAAAATAGGAATTCACAAAATTTTTTTTAAATTTTGATTTATAAACATAAAACATGAAAATATAATAGCTTTTTTGTCGATATTTTACATTAGAAAGTTTTATTTACATAATGAAATGTAATTGTTAATAATACTTAAATGAGATTTTTTATAAGAATTTGTTTTTTAATAACAGGCTCATAATTTTGAGAAGTTAAATTGACACCTTCTTTCTCCTTATTATTTTTTAAAAAACTATCAATAACTTTTTATCAGCCATCTAATTTTTAAAAATAAAACGTAAACATTTTTTAGTAATTTACTAATAACAACTATCAAAATAAAAAAAATGGATTGTTTTTAGTCATATAAATTTTTTAAATTTTAGAATCCACATAGCCATAATTTTGTACAATAATAAATTATGAGCAATTTAATTCCAATAAAAAAAATTATAATTTTTCTTCTAGATAGATCTTAAATCTTTATAAATGATTTTTTTATTATTGAACAACCGACTTAAAACACTGTATTATTGAAAATACAATTAATATTTTTAAATTTGACATAAAGTTTGTAAACATAATATAATAAATAATCACGTTAAATAAATATTATTTTGGATTTTTAATCAAACAATTTATATAACCAAAAGAATTAAGTTTTCATTCTTAATTGATTTTTTCTATACTTGATGAAACTTTTATAAAGTCAAAAAAGGTATTACTATTAAATTATATAGTGAAAAATGAAAAATTTAGTTTTTAATTTTTTTAAGAAGCTTAAAGAATATTATATTACTATTAGTAATTATTATAATATATTATAATCACGCGTCCAATAATAAATTTAATTCACTTCGCGGGTTTTTTGAAATCTACAAAATTCACCAAAAAAAACTAAAATTCTTGAATTCTGTAAATTTTTTTTACATTTTTTGGAAAAAAGTAGCATTTAGTAGCTTTTTGACAAAATAAGTAGCAAAAAGTAGGCTTGACCAAAAAAAGTGTCAAAAAAGTTGAAAAGTGTGTCACTTCGAAGCCTGTAAAATACAATTAAGTTTTAAATAAGAATTTATTTAAGATATGATTCTTTACAGAAATTTTTACATAATTTTTAAAATTTTTATTCTATACACTCTAAAAATAACATAAAAACAAAAAAGTTTTTAAAATAAATTTCAAGCTTTCAATCCATAATAATATTTCAAAATATTTTACAAATCTGTTTAGTAGTTTAATCTCTGCGTTCGTCTAAATGTCAAAAAATTCAATTTTTTAAAAAAATAAAAATTTTTAAAAAAAATAAAAAATTTTCAAAAAAATAAAAATTTTTCAAAAAATACGAACTATCTTAAAATTTCCTTTAATATATATCGAGATTTTAACCCAATCAATAATATTCTAGAATATTTCACATAACCGTTTAGAAGTTTAGTCTCTGCGTTCGTCTAAATGTCAAAAAATTGAATTTTTTTGAGAAAAATCAAAATTTTTCAAAAAATACGAAGTGAATTAAAATTTCCTGAAATGTATATCGAGATTTTAACCTAATTAATAATATTCTAGAATATTTCAGAAATCCATTTAGGAGTTTACGCTCCTCGTTTGTCTAAATCTCAAAAAATCTCTATTTTTCCGGTTTTCCTAGCCTAAATTCTATAAAACTATATAAAATATTGAGTAAACTTAACAGAATTCTTTCTTTTTTGATTCTTTATCCAACGAAAAAAGAATGAGCCAAATCGGTTAAAATTAACTCGAGTTATTCAATTTTATCGAAAAACAGCCGATATTTCGAGAATATATATTCGCGGTTTTTGCTTTTTACTTGGCGGCGATTCTCTACCGCGAATCTTGATTTAAAAAAACTTTTTATTGATTTCTCAAAAAAAAATCAATTGTTTATAATAATTTTGATACAATTTTTGTATATAAGAATTCATATTTTTTATACAATTGTAATTATTTTTTTTTAACGAAATTTAATTATTTTTAATTTTTTTTAATAAAAAAATCAAATATTACAAAAATTTTAATAAATTTTTTTACAAGAATTCAATTATTTTCAAAAAATAGTAAACTTTTCCCCAGGAATTAAATCGTTTAAAAAGATTTTAATAAAATTCGTTACAATAATTCAATTATTGTCAAAAATAATAAAATATTTCCCTCGAACTGAATTGTTTAAAAAAATTTTAATAAAAGTCGTTACAAGAATTTATTTATTTTCATAAATAATAAAATTCTTCCCTAGAATTGAATTGTTTTTAATACAATTTTAAATATATGAATTCCTCGAAAAATGCTTAAAAATTTTATTCAAATTCTTTGAAAGAATTCAATTATTTTTTACAATTTCTTTACAATTCTTTATAAGAATTCAATTTTAAGAAATGATCTTTTATTCAATCATAATTTTAGTCCAATTAATTGGAAATTTTGTCAAATTTAATGGAATTCAATTTTATATTTAACCCCTTAACTGTTTGAGGAAAATACAACATGATTGTCCTAAACTGCCCAGCGGAATCTAATACTTTCTCAAATAGTATAATATATTTAAATTATAATTAATTATTCAATTATTTTCTAAAATATCATTAATGACCCTTATAATTTCTTATAATATTGATATGAAGAAAAATATCTATCAATTTATATACAAATTATATTTATTTTAGTGATAGTGAACACGACCCACGGGTGGGTCGGAAACAGTTATGGCCATACTTTTTCACGACCCACCCGTGGGTCGGAAACAGGCAACGGGTTAAAAGAATTTTTTTTTACTTATAAAAATTATTTTTAACTATGTATTATTATTGAAGAAGTTTAACTAAGAATTAGAAAAAAAAAGAAATTTTAGAAAAGGACACTTCTGGATTTTCTTCACCAATTTTTTCTGAATTTTAAAAAAGTTTAGAATTGAATAAGTTACATATTACCAGAATAAGAAAAAAAAGTTAATATTTTTTATGAAAATTAGAAAAGTCAGGGAAATATGGAATCAATTTTTTGTGAATTAGTCTTTTTTAGTCGTTAAATTCAATTTTTCGACTGCTTTCAGTCTTAAGGCTACTTTTTAAAAATTAAATTATTTAAGAAAAAATTAATGCAATTATAAACAATTTTTTTGGAGTTAATAGAAACGTTGAATATAATTCCCTAACAAGCTAAAGTTAATAATCTTTCAAAAATATTTTCAAACAATTACCGGTTTTAAACCATCCATCGGATGTGAATGACTTTGCAGTCACGTCAGGTTTTTTCCAGTATTCTTTGAAGACACTTGGACCTTTAATTTGGAGATCTCCAGAAACAGGATCCGAAGTTTTCATAACGACATTACTCTTTTCTGTTGTCCCATGAACAAGAACTGCCGTATCACAACCACTTTGCGCTTCTGCTTTCGTTATTCGAACTTCTACACCTGTTAAAGGTGTTCCGACGGTTCCTAAAAAGTTATTCGATTTTAACGAAAAATACCTTTCAAAAATATCTAAATACAAAATTATTATGATTAGAAATACATTTAAAAAAATCCATAGGTATAATTTAATTTTATAATAGTATTTTTTCACCTGGAATGCGTTCGCCTTCCAAAGGATTGGACAAAGTCATACCAGTCTCCGTCATGCCATATCTTTCCAATAATCGATGTCCAGTAATTTCTTCCCATCTATCAAAAATAGGTTTCGGTAGAGGAGCCGATCCGCTAACCATTAATCTGCAAAGGAAATTTAATTGGAGTGAAAAATTTAAGTTTTAATTGAAATTAAAAATTTGTTAAATTTTAACAACTTACCTCATTTTTGTACTGCAAACATTATAAATGTACTCCTTAATTTTAGGTTGTTTACTAAAAAGTTGTTCATAATCATGTATTAATTTCATATAAATAGTTGGCACAGCCATGAAAACGTTTGTTCGTTCGGAATTCTGTAAATTGATAGCAATCAATTCACTCCAAACGGATGATGACTCAAATCTTGGTAACATAATGCAGCGTGCGCCAACATATAATGGACACAGGAGCAAATTTATAACTCCATGCACGTGATTTAGAGGCAATGTGTGTAGAACAATATCTTTGCTGTTGTACTTCCAAGCAGACACCAATGAATTAACTTGGGCCTGCAGATTTTTATGGCTTAGAACCACACCTTCATTAATTAATTTTAGTATTACTTTAATTTGAAACCAATTTTATATTTATACCTACAAATCGATGGTTTTACTAAAATATTTTGCTCAACTAAAAGGAAAATAAAAAAAGTACGTACATAACAAAAGAAGCAAATTCTAAAATATGAACATAAAAACTTACATAAAAAATAAAATTATAATATAAGAATTTATGCTTATTAATTAAAAAATTAGACTAATTAAATTACAACTAAATTTAAAAATAAAAATTTACCCTTTGGTTTACTCGTTGTTCCGGAAGTGTAAATAAACATTGCATTACTATTATTATAAAAATTTCCCTTAACTCCTGCGTCAAGAGAATTTTCGAATTCATGATCAGATTTATTGTTCGCTATTTTTCCGTCAACTTTCATTGCTAATACTCGAAGAACATCGTCGAAAACTATTAAACGTCTTTTCGATTTTTCAGCAACTGATTCAATTAATGGTAAATATTCCATAGTGGTGATAATGACTTTAGCATCAGCATCGCTAACATAATAGTCAAGAACTGATGTCGGATGTTGATCGCTCAATGGTACAGCTGAAATAGAAATTTTTCTATAATTATTTTCAAATTTTTATAACTATTCATAACAATAGAAAATAAAAATATTAAATTATGTACCAATTTGACCGCTTATCCAACAGGCCCATTGAACAATAACGTAAGAAGCATCGTTTGGTAATAAAAATGCCACTCGTTCTTGTTTTCCTTCGCCAAGCAATTCATTTAATTCATTAGCAAATTGTTTTGCACTCAAAAAGATACCACGATACGTGTAATCGCCATGCATATCACGAAGTGCTGTTTTATCACCAAAATGTGTCGCTTGCTTAAAAACGGGAACAACATCACTTGATAACTGAAATTAGAATAATAATAATAATTATTTCTCTTATTAATTATAGCTTAAAAATAACTTTAAAAAATTAATAAAAATTAATAAAAATAAAAATATAATTAACAAACATAGAATTTATAACAATTTTTCAACAACTTTTACCTGATTTGTATCAATAGTGGAATTAATTGCAGCTTTGCTGTGTTGAGTTCTTCTTGAAACAACGGGTTTATGAGCTCGAATTGATGAATTAAAAAACAAAAATAACTTCCTTCTCATTAACGAACTCATTTTCTATTCCAATTCTGTCTATTTATTATGAATAAGTAATAATTGTGAGCATTTTTACAATAAATGACAGCAAATGATAAAAAGCTGTTGAGAATAATATTTATTATAACCTTAAAACGTACCGGCAAGATGAGGAAGATAAACGAGTAACAGGTGAAATATTAAAAACGAATGGTAATGCAAATATTTAAATGAAAATTTGCAAATACCGCAAATACTAATGAATAATGCGTATTATAAATAAGGCGCCTTCATGTCTCCAAATTACGTCACAGAAAGTTTTCAAAACGGTCTCGTGAGAAATTACGCCCACCTGTCACGATCAATAAATATTTAAATTCAGAACTTTTTGAGTTTTGACCTGAGGAAATTGCACACTCTTCACAATGTAAACGTGACTAAACTTCACTTTTTTCTTCTTTTTATCCCTTTAAATGCAACTTATATTTACTTGAAAAACAGAATGGATCGGATGAATTAAGATAAAACATATGATACGAATCTGTCATTTCTGCCTGTTTCTGCCACTGTTGTGTGCTAGCTGCTAGGTGTGCTATTTTTGCAAACACCTTACAATTTCAGAAAAATCTTTTGAAAATAATTTACAATTTTTCTTTATTTCGGAATGTTTAATTACAAATTTCTAAAATGTTATTATACAAAACAATTTTTATTTTGTGTTTATAATGTTTAAAAAATAAAAAAAATAATTAAATCATTTTTAAATAATGTTGCTCTACTTCTTTCTGTTATAATGAACTATTTTGATTGGCTACTGAGTATTCTTTAGTAGTTATCAGGAAAACCAATCAGATTCGATTTGGAATGAAAAACAAGATGGCGCTATTACATGGTCTTTAAATTGTCTAACACGTGCGCTGTGTTTTTATTTTGTATTGTTAATGTTTATTTCATAATTTTCTTTAATTAAATTAAATTAAATAGTTTATATATATTTTAATCAATTATTCAAATTTTTAAATTCTAAATAGAAAAATGCCGGTGGATCAGAAAAGAATTAACGGACCAGAAATATCAATTCCTTACAGTGTTTATATTGACAGAAGTGTCAAAGACAAATCGCAAGAAAATTCTTTGAAAAAGAGAGAAGATGGAAGAGAATTTAATGAACTTAGAAAAATGTGTAAGCTATTTATGACTTTTATAATATATAATTCAATGTGAAAAAATGTTTCTTAATTTGAGGTTAGGTTATGTACTTAAAGCGTTAAATTTTTCCGATTTGAATAAGATTTTTAAAAATAATTTTTAGTTGTCAAAGTTGGAATTGTGAGCCAAGCAAAAGGATCTGCTTATATTGAAATGGGTCGAACGAAAGTAATATGTTCAGTATTTGATCCACGAGAAATTCCTAATAAGAGTAATTACACCCACCAAGGAGAATTATTTTGTGAATTTAAATTTGCAACTTTTTCCACGTCGAAAAGAAAGATTCATCAGCAAGATTCTGAAGAAAAAGAATATAGTTGCGTTATGCAGAGGGCATTAGAACCTGCAGTGTGTCGTGTAAGTTTATCATGTTAAATTAAAGTATTAATAATTTTACTAATAATTTATTATATTATTTCACTTTTTTCACAGAGCGAATTTCCTAATTTTCAAGTGGATATTTATGCCCTTGTTCTCGAAAATGGTGGATCAGCTTTAGCTGCTGCTATCATGGCTGCAAGTTTAGCTTTATCTAATGCTAATGTTCCGATGTTTGGTCTTGTAACAGCAGTTACAATGGTATGAACAATTACAATTGTGATTAATAGGCAAGATGGTACAATATAGATTAAAGTCGATTGTTAAATGTTTTTCTCTCTTCATAGGGAATTCGTGACAAAATTGTTTTCCTTGATCCAACATCAGAAGAAGAAACAATGTTTTTATCGATATCGAGAGACGAAATAAAAGAAGAAAAAAATCACGGTCTCATAGTGCAAGCATCGATGACACAACATTCACAAATCACCGAATTCTTCTTTACCGGAAGTTTAGACTTGGAATCAATGAAATCTCAAACAGAAAAACTGAATGAAGCGGAAGAACAAATATTTCCAATAATGCAACAATCTTTGATTAAATCTGTGTCAAAATCATTAAAAAAGAACGAAGAATCAAGTCAAGAAATGGAAACTTAAAATTGGTATAAAATTAGTTTAATTGGTAAGAATTATTTTTAATAATAAATTTACATTGACGTAAAATGTAGTGTGTTATTGAAATGATACCTAGAGTCTCATAGTCCTTAATAAAATACGAGAATTTTCTCTAGTCTTCGGGCTTTTCTGGTGGTGGTCCACAAGGTTGAAGCATCTTCTCCATGAGGTTGAATCGCACGCGTGCTTTAGCTTCATTTTCAGCAATGGCAAAAAAATTAAGAAGATCGTAGTGACCCATATACGAACTACAAGAATCTCGATGTTGATTGACAAGCCAATCGTACTTGGTTGTATCGGCGTGTCCAGTGCCAATATATTTTGACATTAAATGCTCTAGTTGACTGTGAATATTATATCGCTCACCCATTCTGCAACGAAAGAAAATAGTTTATTCAAAAGGTAAGAGTCAAAATAGTCAGACTGTATTTTTAGAAATGTCTTAAAAACTAAGATCCTTTAGAAAATATTAAATATTTTACTATCGTACTTGATTATATAAAAGCCTCTCTTCAATAAATAATAACTTTTTTTAGTTTCTTAAAAATTTGTAAGCACAACAACAACAACAAGATAACCTCAAAGTTGCTCTCAAACGTCACGAATGATCTGAATGAAGCAGCGTATGCCATTCGATATATTTCGATAATACAGACGTTTTCCAGCCAATCGTACGTTTAAATTTTGGACACTCTTATTTTTCAACCAATGAAAACGGCCACTTATTTCTTACCTGTCTGTGATTCCTGTGAATTCTAGTTAAGAATTTGGGGTGCTACTCTCTGTACCAAAAACATAAGTTCGAATGCTCATTATGCCGAATTTACAATTTAGAAATGACCAGATACGCGAATCCTCAATAACCTAAATTGTATATTGAATGAAATTCAAAAGTAGGGAATAATCATTTGATATATTCTGCATATGGAGAATATTATTTTAAACTAATTCTTTTTTTCCACAATTTGAAATTATTGCAATTTTTATTTTTGGAATTTCCACTTTACCTACATTTTAATAGATCGAAATGTAAAATATCAGAATTGACATTTAATTGAAATATGATGGAGAATAAATATATATTCACTGAATAAAAAGATTAAATAATTATTAAATGTTTGAATTTAATAAAAACATATTGTTCAAAAGTTACAGTGCGAATTGTACAGAATATATATTAATAAGAAATATAATTTGGCAGAATGTCGATTCGATCGATTTTATATTTGCAAGAAATTCAATTTGACAGAATATCAATTTATAAGAAACACGTTTTCGTAGAACTTTAACTTGTCAGAATTGTAATTTTGTAGAATATTAATATTGGCAAATCTAATTTTGGTAGAAATCTGCTTTATCAGAATGATCACATGTTCGAATCCTCAAAAGTTAGAATTCCATTTTTACCGAAAATGGATTCCACATAAATATTTGGCGCAAATTTTAAAATTCTGATTTCTGATTGGTCGATTTTAAAATTTGCGCCAAATATTTATGTGGAATCCATTTTCGGTAAAAATGGAATTCTAACTTTTGAGGATTCGAACATGTGATCATTCTGATAAAGCAGATTTCTACCAAAATTAGATTTGCCAATATTAATATTCTACAAAATTACAATTCTGACAAGTTAAAGTTCTACGAAAACGTGTTTCTTATAAATTGATATTCTGTCAAATTGAATTTCTTGCAAATATAAAATCGATCGAATCGACATTCTGCCAAATTATATTTCTTATTAATATATATTCTGTACAATTCGCACTGTAACTTTTGAACAATATGTTTTTATTAAATTCAAACATTTAATAATTATTTAATCTTTTTATTCAGTGAATATATATTTATTCTCCATCATATTTCAATTAAATGTCAATTCTGATATTTTACGTTTCGATCTATTAAAATGTAGGTAAAGTGGAAATTCCAAAAATAAAAATTGCAATAATTTCAAATTGTGGAAAAAAAGAATTAGTTTAAAATAATATTCTCCATATGCAGAATATATCAAATGATTATTCCCTACTTTTGAATTTCATTCAATATACAATTTAGGTTATTGAGGATTCGCGTATCTGGTCATTTCTAAATTGTAAATTCGGCATAATGAGCATTCGAACTTATGTTTTTGGTACAGAGGGTAGCACCCCAAGAATTTATGCAACTGTCATTTGGTTGTGAGCTCCACATTAAAGCGAACTTTGAAGGTTATGTTTTATTTCGTAATGATGACGATTGATAATAATTGATAAGAAACGTTTTTAAAGAAGTTGTTGTTGAAATTGTGATTTATAAAATAATTCGCCTTTAGAAGTTTGGAAATTAATTAAAAATGGGTTCCAATAAACGCCATAAATCTGACAAGTGTCGTGAACAGAAGAAAAAAAGACACAGAAGTCGTTCTCGTTCAATTTCTGTTGAACGAATTGAACGCGTTGAACGTGATAAAGAAAGACACAGGCATCACAAAAAGCACAAGAAAAAAGAACGCAAGGATTATGACAGTGACAGTAAGTAATTAGTTAACTATTTTGCATAATTGAGTAAATTATTTATTATTTTTGTCTCTATTTACATAATTAGTTCATGCAAAATAAAAATTCGAACACAAGTTTTGCATTCAAATTTTCATACTAAGCGTAATATAACTTCATACCTAAGTGTAAAAATTTAAATTTTTTAGTCGAAATTGTCAGTGCACCTCCACCACCGAAAATATCAAAGGCGCATTTGTCAACACCACCGCCGCCCGATATATCAAAGGAAAAGAGTCTTTCTCCAAAAAGTGGTGGTTCACAACTTTCTCTGTCTATTGAGGAAACAAATAAATTGAGAGCTAAACTTGGTTTGGCTCCTTTGGATGTTCAAGAGCAATCAAAGTCCGATCTTAATGTATTCAAAGATGATTTGGGAGAATTCCATCACAAACCCGCTCCCAATAAGAAAGATGAAGCCAGAGCTAAGAAAATTAAAGAGAAACTGAATACTTGGCGTGAAAAAAGGAAAATTGAAACTAAATTATCAAAAGTTAAAGGACTTGGAGAAAGTGATTCAGAAGATGATGCTAGAACTTGGATTGAGAAAAACAGAAAATTACAAATGGAAAAGAAAAAAGCTGACGAGAGGGTAAGATTTTTTAACAAGTTCTTGTTAATACATTTCTTGGCATCAAGACATTGAAATCAAAAACTATTATTTTTAGGCAAAAATGTTGGATCAATTAGATGAGGAGTTTGGCATTGGGAATTTAGTGAAAGAGGAGGTTCAAAACGAAAGACACAAGGCTTACACTACAAAGGACTTGAGAGGTTTGAGAGTCGAACATGACGTTGTAAGTAAAAATATTATTTCGTTTCTAATTATAATTTTGATTCAATTTATAACTATCAGGCTTCGCACTCATCTACAAAAATCTACTGTTTACTACTTTTCTTACGTTATGGTACCATTTGGGTACTTTTTTTAGATTTCAGCCACTAAGAGCTACTGTTTCTGTTTTTTTTTCTTTTCAGAATTTCCACTACATTAAATTCGCTAATACTAGAAATCAAAAAACTATTCGAAAAAATTATAATCAAATTCTTCAAAACGATTCAATTATTTTCAAAAAATATTCAAAATTCAATTACTTTCATAAGTAATAAAATTCTTCTCAGGAATTCAATTATTTTTGAAAATTTTAATAAAATTCTTTGCAACTATTCAATTATTTTCATAAATAATAAAATTCATCGCAGGATTTCAACTATTTTTAATACAATTTTACAGGAATTGTTCAAAAAATGTAATAAATTATTCTTAAAAATTTAATTTCAATTCCTCGAAAAAATCAATTATTTAAAAAAATGGTTTTTTTTAAATTCTTTGGATGAATTCAATTATTTACAAAAATATTAGAATTTTTCTCAGAAATTCAATTAATTTCAAATATTTTAATAAAATTGTTTGAAAGAAATCAATTATTTTAAATACAATTTTAATTGAATTTTCTTGAAATAATTCAATTATTCTTTTAGATTTTAATAAAATTCTTCTCAAGAATTCAATTATTTACATAAATTATTCTTCAAAAGAATTCATTTATGTCGATAAATAACAAAATTATTCCCGAAAATTCAATTATTTTGAGCCATTTTAATAAAATTCTTTGCAAAATTTAATTATTTTCATAAATAACAATATTCATCACAAGATTTCAATTATTTTTAAAAGTAATAAATTTCTTCTTGGAAATTCAATTATTTTAAAAAATTCTAATAAAATCTTTTCGCAATTCAATGATTTTTAATAACAACTGTTTTCAAAAAATTTCCAAACAGAATTAAATTATTTAAAAAATTTTTTGTAATATATCTTCGTAAGAAATCAATTTTTTTCATGAATAGGTAATAAAAATTTCATAGGAATTGAATTATTTAGATTAGAATTTGCATAAAATTAGACGAAAGAAATCAATTATTATTTAAATATTTTTATAAAATTCTTCGCAAGAATTAAATTTTTTCATGAATAATATGAAATTCGTTGTAGGAATTCAATTTATTAGCATATTTTTGATGAAAATTAGGAAAAAGTCAGGAAAATAAAAAATATGGAATGGAATTTTTGTCAGTTTTGTGAAGTGTCTAAAACGAGTTTTTTTGGTCGTCAAGATTAATTTTTCGATAGCTACTTTTTGCTACTTTTTTAAAATTAATTATCGAGTGCGAAGTCTGAACTAGCGACATATTCCTAGCTAATTATTTGGATTCAGTCAAAAGAATTATTTACAAATTTAATTTAAATTTCGTAGGAAACTTTTCAAGAGGGCAAAACAACTATTTTAACTTTAAAAGATCAAGGTGTTCTTGACGAAAACGACGATGTACTTGTGAATGTAAACATGTTGGATGAAGAACGTTACAAACGAAGTAATTTGAATAAAAAGAAAAAGCCCGGATACGATGCTTATGAGGAAAATGAACTGGATGAGTTTGGCATGCCCATCAAGGCAGTTTTAGAAAAGTATGATGAAGAAATTGATGGACAGAAAAAAGAAAGTTTTGCCCTAGGTTCTAATAATTTTAAAGAAATGAAAGAACGACAAGTTGAATTGGTTAAGCAGCGATTAGCAAACAAGAGGTTAGAGTCACTAAAACTTATTGAACCAAAACTTGCCAGTGAATATTATAATGAAGAGGAAATGGCCAAGTTTAAGAAACCGAAGAAGAAGGTTTGATTTAATAATACTTCTATATTTTTATATTTCTTCTATATTTCTGTATTTTTTCTTTTAATTTTTTCTATTTATTTTTAATTTAATGTTAATTTTTTATAGATTCGTAAAATTAGATCTAAAAAGATGCTGAAAGCCACTGATCTTGTACCCGATTCAAATGATTATTTGAAAGATCTGGGAAGTCGTCGAAATCGGAAAATTGAAAGCAAGCCAAAAGAAGAAAATTTGATGGATGTTGACGATTATGAAGGTGAGTTTAAATTTTACGCCCTCAGGGTTTTATTTTTAATTTATGATACATGAAAGTACTAGTCATGTAATTACTTTTTGGCAATTTAGTTACGTTTTCAATGAACAGCGCCACCAGAAAACGTATCCGGAATAAAAATCGAAGAAGAGGACAAGGAGTTTGATATGAAGCTTGCTAGGAAAAAAGCGAAACGTTCAAAAACGTTACAAACAGATAGCATTGAAGAGGTTGTTTCACACATAAAACCAGATCCTGAAAAAGAAAGTAGTCAAATTGGGAATATCGTTTTGAATTCAACAGCTGAATTTTGCAGAACACTTGGCGATATTCCAACTTATGGTCTTTCTGGAAACAGAGAGGAAAATGTTCAGGATTTAATGGTAATTGTTGATTTTAATTTAATTTTACTTAATTCACTTTTACAAAGTTTTTATTTTCTTTTTATTTATAATATTGACTAATATTTTTAGGAGTTTCAAAAAGAAGAAATCGAAGATGACAATATGGGCGAAAATGATGATTCAGGACGTGGAGCTTGGAACAGTGTTGAAACTGGTGAGGATAGGATTTTACTTTATTTTCTTATGTATATTAAAAAAAGGAGCAAGAATTACAAAATATTTTGATTTTAGAAGAATCAGTTATTGAAACTGCAGCATTGGAGGCTCCAATTTTGGACGTAGAACCTTCTCTAGGCCAAGGCGTTGGGGGAGCTTTGACTTTAGCGATCAGTAAAGGTTACTTGCAAAAAGAAGATTCAAACCGTCCATCAGCTTCTCGATTTGCACATCTGCAAGCTCAAAACTATTCTATTGAGGATAAAACTTATGGGTAAATTTTCTACTTTTGTTGGCAAATTTTACATTATTTAAAAATTCAAGAGTTAATTTTTAATTCTGTTTCAGAGATGATGATAAATTTGGAAGGAGAGATCGATTCAATGGTCCGACATCTGATTTTAAGGATAAGGATTGCTTTAAACCAAATGTCAAATTGGAATATATCGATGATGACGGTCATGTTTTAAGTGCTAAAGAAGCCTTTAGATATCTTTCACACAAATTCCACGGAAAGGGTCCCGGAAAGAATAAGGTTCGATATTTTTCAATTAGAGAGAACCAATAAAAATTAAAAAGATTAAAATTATTTAATAATAAATGAATTCATTTTAAATTCAAGGTGGAGAAGAGAATGAAAAAATCAGAACAAGAAGTGCTTATGAAGCGAATGTCTTCAACGGATACGCCGTTGGGAACTTTGAATTTACTTCAAGCTAAACAGAAAGAAACGCAGTCGCCGTATATTCATTTAAGTGGAAGCAAACAGTCACAGACGTAAGTACCTTTAAAGAGATAACTACTCCCTTGAAAAGAAAAACAAATCTAAACTTTTTCATTTCTGTTTTTAGAGCCAGTATATCCAAGTCCAAACACTGATGGAACTTCATTTACTTCTAATTGTAAAATTTCCAAAATTGTACTTTCATTTTTCTATTGAAAATGAAACTAGAATGTAAAAGTAATTACATTTTTTGTTAAATTTCTGAAATTGAGATAAATTACATCTAAGAAAACACTTTCAATTATTTAAGTTGAAAAGTATTAACTTTGTCAGAAAATAAAATTTTATTTGTCAATAATAAATTAGTGCTTTTGTTCTATCTTAAAAGAAAAATGTGTATTAGTATGAAATAAAACAAGTATTTGACAGAAATTCATTTATTCAATGCAATATGACCATCAAAGGCTATTGAAAATAGAAAAACATGGTAAAAAAAATTTATATCCAGGGCAAAGAACGTTAATGTTCGTCTCATGAATATGTATATATTTTAAGGGAATATACCACCACGCATAGAAATTGTTTACATTATTACGTGAATAAGTACATATTAGGAATAGAGTCGATTTATAATCACCTACTATACACAAAAAAGTACTAGTCGGAGAATTAAAAGTTTTGTTCAATGCCCTGAGAGAGTTTAAATTTCGAAAAAGTATTCAAAGAGGTAATGAATGGAAATTTATGATTTGAAAACATATAAATGCTTGCACATGTGCGTTTTTTCAAAAAGATGTCATTGTAATTATAAAGTCATAATTGGTGTTTTGTCGACATTTTCAAATATATCAAAAACTTGTTTCCATTGATTTTTCAATTCCTTGTTTTCCATTCATGACTTCAATTCAATAGGCAGAGGGAATGGAAATTTAAATGCTTTGTTTTCTTTTAAATCAACATGACTCTTCCCCGTTGAGGAATTGTGAAGACAAATTTAAAGTTGACCAGAGTCGGCGATGACGATTTTCTTGGAAGTCTTTCCATTTGGAGTTCCATAGCTCTCCAATTTTTTCACAACGTCCATACCGTCGACGACGGCACCAAAGACAACGTGTTTATTGTCCAACCATGAGGTTTTAACGGTGGTGATGAAGAATTGTGAACCGTTGGTGTTTGCTCCAGCATTCGCCATGGACATGATTCCTGGTCCGGTGTGTTTTAGACTGAAGTTCTCGTCCTCGAATTTCTCGCCATAGATGGATTTTCCCCCGGTGCCATTGTGCTTGGTGAAATCACCACCTTGGCACATGAAATTTGGAATGACACGATGGAACGAACTGTTCTTGTAGCCAAATCCTTTTTCTCCTGTGCAAAGAGCCCGGAAGTTCTCAGCAGTCTTGGGAACGACGTCGCTTCTCAATTCGATGACAATGCGACCGGCTGGTTGTCCATCGACGGTCATGTCAAAAAAACATCTTGGGAGTTCCATTGTAGATTTAGTTTTTTGATTACTGTAAAAGAAAGAAAATTATCTTAGCAAACTAATTCTTTTTTTTATCATGATTTATTAACAAATCCGAAATTATAAAATTTTCACTAGAGATTTCAATTTCAGAAAACATTTTTCATTTAACAAATGATAAATTCTTAATAGTAAATCTATTTCTATATCTGATGAACAAATAAAGATCATGTGAATTCACACTTATAACACTAGTCAAATAAAATTCAATATACGTTAATATTCACTACAATGAAACAAGAGATTTTCCAATATGATAAAAATAAGTGAAAACAATTGCCATTGTACTTTATTTACTGTTAGAAAAAAATTTTAAATTACTCTCATTTTTTATAATTAACGGTTAGCAATTCATGGAATTCGACCTCGATTAGAAAAACGTGCCGATGAAATGGCGGCTATGAAAGTGAATATAGGCGGTAATTTATTAATTCCAAGTTCACATCGAAAACTTATTGGAAAATTTCAACAATTGGGAACTCTTTTAAACCAAGAAACACAAATTTTCAAACAAATATTTTTAAAACAAACTTGTGTAATCAACACCGGTACTTTGTAAAATGGGGGGAAAAGGAACGCCAACAACCATCGTGTAATTCCATCTTTCGATTTTGTTTAGTTATAAATAGAAAAATAGCAATTTTTTTGCACAAAGAAACTATTGTTAATGGAGAAATAAGAGTGAGGTGAAATAAAGTTAATATTTTTTAAACTTACCTTATAAAATAAGTTAAATGTGAGGTGAGAACGCTCAAGGCAGCAAAACGTGACGAGCGGAAAAGACTTCCTTCGTGTCCCCTTCCAGTTCCTTGGGTTCCCTTTTAGAAATGTGTATGTATTTCAATAAAAGTGCATACGTATGCACTAACACAAAACACTTTGTCGGAATTTTCCATTACCATAGAAAATAAGCATCATGATTGGCTGTCTCTTACTTTCCAGATCACGTGATCATAGGAGTCTCAAACGATACTAGCGCTATTTTTAAATTTAAGCAAATATTATTATCAAAAAATAATTACAATGTTTCTTATACTAAGCAGACCTTGAATGTTTGCATAAATTTTACATTTTTATTCTGTACTGGTTAATATCTAGTATTGCTGTATAAAATTTTAAGGTTAGAAAAGTTGATAACGCTTTAACGGATCTTAGTCATCCTTTGTGGTTTCCTCACGGTTTCTTATACACAAAATGTTTACAAAAATAATAGATTAGAAAATATTGTTTCCTTAAAAAGAAACATTTATTGATGTTTTAAAAACAATGATAATTTACCAAAATAATATTACATTTTAATATATAATATCCGAAGATAGTTTTTCGTGTCATAGTAAGATTTTTACAACAGACTGTACCTTAATGTTATGGCCACTTGTCAAAGAAAATTTTTATACTAATTTTTGTAGCATATGCTAACCATCGCAAAAAAATATGCGCAATTATTTTTACAAAAAGGTGAGTAAACTCATATTTGCAATTATTTTCAATTCTTTCTACATAGAAACAATATATTGATAATTGTTTTGATAATTTTGAATTTTAACCTAAAAATATAGCAAAATGAATTTTATGAATTTGTATATGTATTTTAAAATCAGGATAAGATTTAATCTTATTTTCAAAAATTATTCTGTATTTGTAAATATTGATAAAAATTCAACGATAATATAAATTTTTATTTCGAGATAAATAAATTATGTTAAATAGGTTATATATATAACATGGAAAAAGATGTTTTGTTATTTATAATTTTTTACATGTATAATAATGTTTAATAAACACTTTGAAAACAATTTAGTTGTATTAGATAAAAATTGTGTATACAATATATAAATATATTAATTTTTCATTATAGTTTATTTAATGTTTATTTAAACGTTTATTTATTGTTTTAAGCTTTGTTTATTCAGTTTAAGAAAGAAATGAAAAATAAAACGATCTGTGAAAAAAGATGTTTTTCATATCACTTGTCTTCATATAAGGCAGATAACAATTAACAAGACTTAATTTTTCTTAAAAAGTGAACAAATTTAAAAATTATCGAGAATTTAAGAATTTTCTTTTTGGAATATATTATTATGGAAAATAAAAAGATGGTAAAATTAATAATAATGAAGAGTGTATAATAATTCTTGAAGTTAAAGAAAATATAAACTAGAATTTTTTGATAAATTAATACAAATGTTCTTATAAAAAGCGATTAAATGTATTATCATGTCCGAATGATAAAATTATTAAAGTACTTTTGCTTGTCATTGCACTTAGTTTAATATTAACGTATTGAATGTATTTATAATATAAAATTAATAGTTTTATATAATTATATTTTTTGTTTCAGAGAGTGAAGAATGTAAGATTTAATATAAAAGTTTCGTGACATGCTTTAAATGTCAACGAAAAAATGCTTTCTGCTTATATTTTCATATTGTGGATTGTTCTTTCGGAAGGATCGTTTATTAACAACAACTTTTGTGAAGTAGGTATTTATAATAATAATTATAATAATATAACTCAAAAGAATTAACTTTCATTTTATTATTATTTTATTTATATTATTGTTATATTTATTTATTTTTTGTCATATTCGAGTTATTTTGAATTATTTATTAGTTCAATTTAGTTGAATACAAAATTCATTCATAGAAGTCTAAAATAATTAAGCTTTAAAGCAAACAATATAATAATTTGTATTTATTTGCAGTATAAATGCAGATTGAAGAATAGTAATCAGACAGTCGTCAATGTCCATAAAACTGGAAATTTATGCAGTTTGGATAATGTTCCAAATAAAGTTACAATGACAGTTATGGAAACAGCTGAAGGCGTTTCAACTGAAGGTAAATGTGATTATTGTAGGGGAGAGTGGGGCAAAGGTGCTATGCGGGGCAAAGACGTTTTTTAAAATATCTCCTTTATTTTCTGTCTATTCCAATTGGTATTAAAAATTAAGTTGCAATGCAATCAGACCAATTGATTAAAAAAAGAAAAACCTAAAAATATCAAATATTTTAAGAAATATAACAAAAAAGTTGTTTTGGAAAAATAAAATTATAATTTTACTGAAGAAACTTTTATTTTTTAAAACATAAGTTTAAGTATTTAATTTTTAAAAACGTAACATGTAAATAAATTAAATATTTCTCTACACAACTGGCGTGGTGTTATAGTTAAATTTTGTATCCAAATATTTTAAATTTAAAGTAAAAAAAAAGTTTGTTATGTGGGGCAAAGGCAATATTGAACATAATTTGGTTAAAAACAATTGAATATTCGAATTTTCTATGTATTAATTCACAATATAAGGTTAAAATCACTAAAAGTTTTTATTTTTTATTTAAATAGTTTAATTATTTTAATAATATGTTGTTAACCTTATGTTTCGTAAATATTATACTAATAAATATCACTTGTTAATTTTTTTAAGGCTTATAAATGCTTTCTTTTAGAAATATAAGCGAAAACGTCGCTGCCCCAGCGTGTGGGGCAAAGGCATTTTTTGCATTGTTTTTAAATTTCATTAAATAATGTATTTATAATTATAATATACTAAATAACGACTATTAAAATTTCTTGTTGATTAATTTTAGAATAATGAAAAACAAAGACCGCATAAATTAATTGCTTAATTTAAAAAATATACATCGATAAATGTAAACCTAGCGCCTTTGCCCCACTCTCCCCTACATACAAAATTTATAATCAAAAAAAGTTTTTCTCTTATAGTATTTATAAGTAAATTAATAATTATATTTTTCCTGTAGGTATTGTAAGAGTTAACTTTAGTCCTCCCAAAGAAGAATGTCGTTATAAAATTGCACTTGTAGTAAATCCTCTTATTAAAAGTTCTGAGGAATGTGAAAAAGTTATATTTCACGCGAAAGGAATTGATGTACAAGAAGTTCACACTGCCGAAAAATCTTATTGCATTTTAAATAATTATTTAAACAAAAGTCAAGAATCACAAACTCCTTATTGTCAGGTAAGACAATTTTTCTTTTACACTTCATTACGCGGTGAAATTCACAATGTTTATAATCGCCGATTTAGAAGAAAAATTATTTTACCTTCAAATTTTCTGTCTGAAAAAATTGTTTAGAATATTTTTTTATCAATAACTTAAAAATTTGTTTTTATAAAATTGTAAAAAAATTTGTTTGCGATCGTTGATCGCATTAACGTTGTGAACTTAATGTTTCATCATACGATATTAAAATTAAATTATTTCTCCATAACAGGATCAGAAACTAACAATGTGGTACGAAAACATTTTCACAGGATGTTACGCTCTAAGATTTCGAATCAGTGAAAATGAATTTGTCTTTAGAGGTCAATTATTTATAAAAACAGATCATTTACACTCTTCGATTAATGCACCGGACTTTCATTGCAAATACACTTCTGTTCCAAATGATTCCGATCCCAGGTCTGTATATTTTTTTCCTTTAAATTCTGGTTTAGGGAAAGTATGACAATTTTTATAATTAACAAATGCTAAATTCGATATAGAGTCACAAAAAATGATAATTCTTTACTCGTTCTTCTTGGGTTAAGTGCTAATTCATCTCTATATTGTAAGATTAATTATTAGAATATAATTGAAAAATAATCATCTCATGCTTCCCAGCTTGAAATTCCTGCTGCTACTATATGTGTTTTTAGGATCCACGTGCTTGGTTTATTAACCCCCCGCTTTTATCATGACATCACGATAGGTATATGGTTCTTGATAAGATTAATTAAATACTAAAAGAAATCGAAAATCGAGACAACATGCGCAATTATAATTTGCAGTTTTGAAAAGCTGACGTTTTCCACTAGTACTTCGAATGATATTCGCTTTGCGGGATTACAGCAGCAAATTGCCGTCTTGTCCTCTTTAGAGCGAGACAAGGAAAATTCTTGTGTGAAATTTAATAAGCGTACTATTTTTTCACATACAATATACACGGTAAATTTTTTCCTTTCATTTTTCACTTTTAGTCAATAAGACGTCGAATTAAATTCTTCAATTTAAAATTTCTCCTTTATTTTTTTTTAGGACAGGATAAATGCAACTTCGAATAATTGCACTTTAACGGTAATTTAAAAACTTTCAAAATTAATAATTCTTGTTATCTAACAATTAACTAAGAAACTTTTTGAAATAGATTGCTGAAAAGGGTTCTGGACAAAATGTCGAGTGCAATTTTGAATTTCAAAGTTCAAAGAATACAAGATTCTGTTTTGTGATTCATTTTCTTGATGACAGATGTAAAAAGGCAACAAGATGGAATCCGCCTCTAAAGGGTTATCTTCCTTGCACATGGGTTCAAAGTAATTTCTTTAAATTCTTTCATGTGAATGAAAATGAATTATTAATGAAATTAACTAAAATAGAAAAAATTAATTTCTCAAATAAAAATGTTGTTTTAGCTTGTACGAAAATAGAAACAGATCCTTTGCTCGTTATTCGCGGTGGAAGTCTGCAGGATCAAGAGCAAATTGCTTCCACCCAACTATTATGTCTTCCATTCATAATTATTGCGTTCATAATATTTTTGACGATAATTGGAAGCATTTATTGCATACACAGATTGCGTTCGAAGAATTCAAAGTGCAATTCAAGCACTTGTTCCATAGATTTAAAGGAAGAAGACGACTCCAAGTATTTTGAAACTGATGAGTTTCGATACGAAGACGATGCGAAGAAGGAAAAAAGAAATGATAGAGATATAATTCTTTTGTACGTTAAAGGACCTAAATCGTTCATGAAGATGATGTCCGATTTTCGAAATATTCTAGAACGATGCCTGAAGTGTCATGTAATTAAAAATACGATTAATTAACCATTTTTTTTATAATTCTCGTTATTCCATAAATTTTTTTTCGCAGGTTTACGATTGGTTTGCGCCAGAAGAATGGGACAATGTTGCCACTGTTGGTGGCTATGAGTGGATTGGAAAACTTCTGAAAAAGGATTGTCGTGTTGTTTGGATAGACACATCGAAGGCAAGAGCATTATTTGCTTCACAATACAATTTAATTGACACAAATGTTTCACGAAATAAAGATGTCGAGGAGTTTAGCGATTTTCGTGATTGTGTCTTTCCAGCGATAGTAGATTTAGCCAAACGTAGTTTGCAGCATATTTTGTTGCAATATTCGAGGCATTTTGTCGTCAGGTAAATGTCAATTGTGACTAGTTATTAATAATTATTTTATTTTTTAAAGTGAAAAATTCGATAAAATTATTACTAATTCTTGTAATTCGATCGTAGGATCGAAGGACTTGATACTCTTGATGAAGGGAGTGATCCTTTTTCCGATCTTTCACCTCATGCTCGATATATTATACCCCATCATCTGCGAGAACTTTGTTCTCATTTGTAAGTTTCAACATAAATTATCATTTCCTTAATATTTTAATTAATACATTTTAACTAAAATTAATTTATTTCATAAATAAAAAAAAATCTTATATTAATAATCGTTGTATTCCGGTAATCTGTTCGCAGTTTAAAGTTAGTTGTTGTTTGCTTTCTTGCTTCCTAACATTTTTAAAAATTTTTCTTTTTAAATATTTTCAATTTTAAAATGAATTTGAAAATCATTGAATTCTTGATAAAAGAATTTTATCAAAAAATTTGAGAATAATTGAATTTCTTCGAGGAATTTTCTTATTTATGAAAATAATTAAATTCTTGACGAGAATTTTATTAAAATTTTTGAAAATCTTAATTTAATTTAATTTAAATTTTTACAGTAATTGAATTTTATGAACAATTTCTTTCAAGTTTTTAAAATAATCATGCTTCTTAATAATTGAAATTAAACAATTAAAGTATTATATTGAATGTTATTAAAATGTTTAGAAACTAATTAACATCTTTTTAGAATTTTATTACAATTTTCTAAAATAATTTTAATAACAATTTTAAAAACTTGAATTGTTTCGAAGGATTTATTAAAATTTTAGAAAATAATTGAATTCGTATGAAAATTTTTATAACGAATTAAGAAAGAAATTGAAATCTTTCGTGAAATTTTATTGAAAATAATTGAATTTTTGTAAAGATTTTACTATATTTAAAAATAATTGAATTGTTTCGAAGGATTTAAAAAATTTTAGAAAATAATTGAATTCTTTTGAAAAATTTCATAACGAATTACGAAAAAAATTGAATTCTTTCGCGAAATTTTATTAAAAAATTGAATTTTGGCAAAAAATTTTACTATTTATAAAAATAATTGAATTCTTGCGAAGAATTATATTTAAATTTTTGAAAATATAAACAATAATAATGAATTTTGTACTTAATAAGTGAATTTTTTTAATTTTGACTATGAAATTATAAATTATGAAATTTCTGATAAAAATTAAAAATTGAAAATTTTTTAGATCAGTGCCGATGTCAGTACCGGAAAAGCATGTACAGTTAGAGGAGAGACGACTGCGGCAGCATTTAGTTTCGGATGATGAACTCGAATCTAATCTGAGTTTGTATAAAGTTTATTAATTTCCCTCTTTTATTGTTAAATTCTTCCGAAATGATAGAATAGTTTTTCAAGTTAATCTCAACAACTCAGGTTGTACAGAACTGATTTAAATTTCTGACAGGTGTTCAAATTTCTAAATAATCTGATCACTATATAATTTGACACATTTTAAAGTTTACACACTTAAGTCTGGTAGAAAAAAGAGAATATATAGTTTTTTAAGTTGTAAATAATAGTTATACTTGTACAATTTGTCAATAAATAGAATACATTTTTTAAATTAAATATTTCGTTTTCAGAGGATTTTTTAGTCAATTTTTCTAAAAATTGCAAATTACAACTTCTTTTTCGTTTTCATTACTATCTTTTGCTTCACGTATTTTTTTCTTACTTTGCTTCAATCTTTGACTTAGATTTAATATTTCTGTAAAAATAAATGGTGAACAAATTTTTTTTAATGAGAAATGGAAAATTAAATTAAAATTATTGTTTAAATTTAAATTAATTTTTTGGCTCGGTTGACTAATACCTGAATGATCTAAATATTTGAAGGTGTGATAATCTTTATGACTGAAGGTTTGAAATTTTTCTAATTTCTGATTGATTGAGTAAATACCGTACTTATGACGAGTAATCGAATTACTCTTATGATGACATATTAGTCTGCGAAGAAAATTAAAATTGCTTCATTTTAATTAATCATCTTTAACTAAATTTCAAATTAGTTTCTAATAATTAAATTTATTTCTGTTAATAGGAATACTTTTGAAAATCTACTCGCCTGTAGAAATGACCTGCTCTCTGCAATAGGCTCTCAATTTCTTCGAGCCACTTCTGTTGAGGAGCAATTATAGAACCTGGTCTGCAAATTCTCACCCAAGCAATAGCTTCTCTGGCATTTAATCGATAGTGCTTAATTATATAAGCCGCTATCAATGTTCCTGTTCTTCCCAGACCAGCCTAAAAAATAATTTACAATTTTAGTTTTTGAAAATTGTTTCCCTCGGCAAATTTGTATTTCATTACTTTGCAGTGAACTGCAATAGCTCCCTTGTTATTTTCGCAAATTTCAAGAAATTCTTCTAGTATTCGACGAGTTGGCGCAGTACCATCTGGCATATATAGATTGTAGTGTTTTATTCCTATTTTCTTGAATCTAAAAGGGAAATATCAACAGTAAACAATAATTAATAGCAAAATAGTAAAAGAACAGCTTTCAATTAAAATTGTAATATGTAATAGAAAAATTCTACCTTGACGCATCATAGCATTTTCTATTCAATCGAATAATTGCTTCCACACCATTTCTAACAAAGTAATTAAAATATTTTTCCGGTGGATGATAATTTGTGTCCTTCTTCGTACTTGGACCGACAAATCCAATAAATTTCCGAGGTATTATCCAATTTAAATCACCATTTCTCATTTGGGAATATTTTTCATATTCCAATAAATTAAAATCTTGGAAATTGAAAAATCCACATTTCAGTGCCTTTTTCATTCCATTTAAACAATCTTCAATTGGACAATCAATAGAAATTAGTGGACAATTAAAAACTTTTCTTTATTTACAAAATTTCTTTAGGACGTATTTATATATAAATTTTTACCAAGTAGTGTGAGTGTGAGATTTTCAGTATGAGAAGCATCTGGAAATGGTTTTAAAATCACATTATTTGAAACTAAAATTTTATCAATTTCACTAGGTGTTTTTTCCAGAAATATCACAGCGAATGAAGAAATCAGAAAAGCAGCATTTGCCATCTTATTTCCATCTTCACTTGTGTAGTAAACAATTTGCTTGCACCAGTTATCGGGATTTTTCAATTTTCTACGTAAAATGTTGCAAAACCTGTTTGGAAATAATTTAGGGGCCTTATCAATCATAATATAACTAAATGGAAATTTATTATAAGTTTTAATTTCCAATGAATTAATTCTCAATTTCAAGTTGATATTTTTAAATATACTTTTAAATAAATCTTTAAAGATATTCTTAAATAAATTTTTAAATATATTCTTAAATAAATCTTTAAATATATTTTTAAATATATTTATTCACCTATAGACACACGCAAGATTCAAAGGTCCAAAATCATTATTAATTGGACTATAAACAAATTCGTCATCCGTATTGAAAAACAAAATATTTTCCGCACATCGTGCAACTTTATGACCTGGATTCAATGTGGCAAAATATAATTTATCTTCTATAAATTCAACGACATGATTAATGTCAGGATGATTGTGAACCGTACATACACCTATAGATGATTTAGTTAAAGCAAAAAAAAGTTATTGATGAGAAGAGAGAATAATTTATTACAGTAAAAAGAAACAAAACTCTGGAATTAAATATTTTATTTAATTAATTCACTTCTAAATAAATTATTATTTCGATTGTCGATTACTTGCAAAAGTAGGATTCTCATGTAGGCAGCAGGTTTTTATGAATTTTTGCATTATTGATAATTTAAAATGTTTTCTGTTGAATGTTGCTGCGTAAAATTATTAGAGTACTGACATCTTCCTAGCATATTTCATTAATATTTTTTTTTACTATTTTAAAAATTGGAAAGAGTAATTTTACTGAAGTAAAAAATTTTTTTTATTTACGTAGAATGGAATTTGGATATTTAATTGATTTTTATGTTGCATAACTATTTTTAAATCGTCCACAGTTTAAATTTCGAAATACAAGTTCAATTTTCACTTGAGAAAAATACTGTTGACAATTTTACTTTTAATTTGGTTATAATTTGCCATTTCTATTTGTTTCTTAGAACTTAAATCGATATTCATATTTTTATATTTTTATATTGTTTATATAACACTTCAATTGTTTAATTTATGATACTATAAATTAAAACAAAAGTCTTTCTTAATCATTGTATTTTTTAAAAATTTCATATCATTTTTGTTCTAATTAGTTCAAATTTGACTAATTTATGATTTAGAGAATATTTTTTCTGATACTATTTTTACAAGAAATGTTCAAAATTATGATACTTTCTATTATTTTAAATAATTTAATTAATTCAAAAAAATTTTATTAACATTTTTGGAAATAATGGACTATTTATAATAATTTTAATTGAAAATTGTGAAAGTAATTGAATTTTACAAAGAATTTCTTTATTTTTTCGTAATAATCGTTTTTGTTAACAATTGTAGTTAAAAAGGCCGCAGCAGTATAAGCATGTAAAAATGGCCCCCTCTTGGATTGGGTCCATATTTAGGGAATAATTTTGACCTATTATGAGACTTATTTTCACCAAGTTTCAACTCGACAAAAAATTTTGTTTTTGAGTTATACAATTTTTTTGAAAAATTCAAAAAAATTCAAAAATTTTTTTTCCCTCCGAAATGGTTGAACCGATTTTCATGAAAAAATTTTTTTTGTACAATACAATATGAAAAGTTAATAAAAAAAAATTTTTCGACCAAATTCTAACAAAGAAAGTCAGTAAAAAGTCAGTAAAAAAATTTTTTAAAATTTTTTTTTAAAAAACATTTTTTTTTTATTGAAATTTTTTTTGCACAACCGCCATTTTTTTCTATAAAATAATAGTCATTTCAAGAGTAACATATATTTTTTGCAAGATGATTGAAAGGGTACTTCATACTTTAAAAAATAAAAAACCGATTTTTGGCCCCTAAATAGTACAGTTTTCTATATAAACGAGGGGCCAACATTTTTTAAAGTTACATTAAAAATTAATTAAATTAAATTTCTAAAAAAGTTAATAATACATGCCTGTTTATTGTAAATATTGATTTTTTAGTCAACTTTTCAAAAAAATTTACAAAAAAAAAAATTATTTTTGAAGTTTTTTCAACTTTGGCATATTTTTTAATAATTGTAGAAAAAATTTGAAATTTACATAGGTTTAAGTTTTATCTTTAACTTAAGACCATAAGAGTTTGAAAATCTTAATCGCGACGCCTCCCGTTCATATAATGCTTATTGAAAAACAAATGCAAGATCGTGCAAGATCATTCTTATTCAGTTTTTAGTGCAAGACAATTCTTATTCGATTTTCCGTGCAATAAAATGCTTATTCAAAATTGTGTGCAAAACAATTGCCACTGACAGAACAATAAATGTAACCCTAAATCATCTTTTTAATATTAAATTGCAATTAAATATCTGAGAATTTCAGTGCGTATCTATTGTTATTAGAAAATTTAATACTTGATTATCTCTTACGTATTAAGAAATATTGTTTAAGCAATTGTAATTAAAAATTATATTCAATTGAAAATTTTATAAAACTCATAGTGGAAGCTAATTTCAGATTGTACTTTTTAGCATAGAATTTTGAATAAGCATTTTATTGCACGGAAAATCGAATAAGATTAATTAAGATAATTGTCTTGCACTAAAAACTGAATAAGAATGATCTTGCATTTGTTTTTCAATAAGCATTATATGAACGGGAGGCGTCGATCGGTTCGTGAGATCCCAATATATATAGAAAATATCTACTGCTTTGATTCAAAAGTAATATTTGTTTGAATAATTGTGTTTAATTCAAATATATTTTCTGTTTTGGTTTAAACAAAGAATATGTTTCAAAATTTTATGTTTGATCCAAACTTAAATGTTGATTAGAAATATTTTAAAATCAACCTTAAATTTTGTTTGAATTGAATATATTACTTCTATAAATGAACCAAAAAATATGTTTGAATTAAACTGAAATTTGTTTGACTGTATAGCAAAGATATTTTAAGTATGATTTAAACAAAATTTTTTTGAATCAAATAAATCGTTTTCTCAGTGATTGACATGTTTTTGGGCCGTGCGCGTGCAGCCGTACCGGTAATTCCCGACGGTAGTTTACGTCCATTTACTTTTTTAATAAACCTTGTACATACTAAAAAATCAATATTTACAATAAACAGGCATATATTATTAACTTTTTTAGAAATTTAATTTAATTAATTTTTAATGTAATTTTAAAAAATGTTGACCCCTCGTTTATATAGAAAACTGTACTATTTAGGGGCCAAAAATCGGTTTTTTATTTTTTAAAGTATGAAGTACCCTTTCAATCATCTTGCAAAAAATATATGTTACTCTTGAAATGACTATTTTTATAGAAAAAAATGGCGGTTGTGCAAAAAAAATTTCAATAAAAAAAAAATGTTTTTTAAAAAAAAATTAAAAAAAAATTTTTTTTTACTGACTTTTTACTGACTTTCTTTGTTAGAATTTGGTCGAAAAATTTTTTTTTATTAACTTTTCATATTGTATTGTACAAAAAAATTTTTTCATGAAAATCGGTTCAACCATTTCGGAGGGAAAAAAAATTGTATAACTCAAAAACAAAATTTTTTTTCGAGTTGAAACTTGGTGAAAATAAGTCTCATAAAAGGTCAAAATTATTCCCTAAATATGGACCCAATCCAAGAGGGGGCCATTTTTACATGCTTATACTGCTACGGCCTTTACTTATATTATATTAAAATATTTTAGGAAATAATTAAATTCGTCGCAAATTTTAATTATAATTTTTTTTTAAAATTGAATTTATTACAAAATTTTTATTAAAATGTTAAAAATATAATTGAAATCTTTAAAAAGAATTATTTAAGTTACATTGAAAATAATTGAATTATATGAAAAATTTTATTAAATTTTTACAAAATAATTGCAATCTTTCAAGAAATTTTAATTTATTAAAAATAATTGAATTTCAGCTACAGAATTTTATTATTTATGAAAATAATTGAATTATTGCAAAGAATTTTATTATATTTATGACAATAATTTAATTTACAAATTGAATTGTTTCGAAGAATCGATTAAAATTTTTGAAAATATTTGAATAGTTTTGAAGAATTTCTTTAATTTTTTTAAGTTAATAGTGTTTTTAAATATTTCTAATTGAAAATTTTGAAAATATGTAATTGAATTTTAAAAGAAATTTCTTTCAAGCTGTTAAAATAAATGATTTTGTTAACAATTATAGTAAAAATTTGTTCGTTCAATTTTATTAAAATTTTTTAAGAAATAGTTGAATTTTTCGTAAAATTTAATTACTTACAATTTTTTGAAATAGTTGAATTTATGCAAGAAACTTTTTAAAAATAATGAAAATAATTGAATTCTTTCGAAGAATTTTATTAAATATTATATAGTGGGATTCCATGGGAGATTTTAGTATTTTTGGAGTAAGTAAACTAATTACAATGAAACTTAGGAATTTTAATCTACACATAAAAAGAAATATTTCCACTAAATATTACGTCAAAATATTCAATAGTTTTTGAGATGTCAAAATTTTGGAAAAATTTTGAAATCGTTACATCTTCTTTCCATCTTAACCAAATCACTTCATTCTTTTTGGAGAAAATTCAGCATAAAAAAACGAAAAAAAAATAATTGACTAACTTTTGAACACAAGCACGAAATTGAATGAGGCAAACACTAAAAAAATCTACGCTGCGGCTTCTATATATTGTATTAAAAATAATTGAATTCCTGATAAGAAATTATATATTTGTGAAAATAATCGAATTATTGCGAAGAATTTTATTATATTTATGAACTATTTAATCTAATTAAAATTTTTAAAAATAATAATTCTTTTTTTCGAAGCATTTGATAAAAACTTTTTTAAATAAATTAAATCTTTTGGGAAGTTTTATTAAAATTGTAAAATTGTAAAATAAAATATAAAAATAATTAATAAATAAAGAATTAAATAATTATAATAATTTAAAAAATTCGAGAAAAGGTTAAAAGTTGAATAAAATATGCTCTCTTAATTTTAAGTTGCAGTGTATTTTAATAATTCATCATGGGTACAACTCAAGATCAATTTGTAAGTGTTACAATGTTTATTAATTTATAATAAGACACACGGTTTACTATTGTCTAAAGCCAGATTCTCAACACTTTTTTTTTTTTTTTAATACTCAGTATTATTTTATAATTTATAATCACAAGTTAACAAGAAATGAATTAGCAAATGTCAAATTTTCCATAAACATAGAAAGAAAAATATATAGAAAGAAAAGAGCGGAGGATAAGGGCATTTACGCAATAGTGTATTATGGTCATGTGTAATATACGCATGAATTATTATATTTATATATATATAATATATTATATATATCAAATCGAGGGATTGCATTTAAGGAAGTTTTCAAGTCACTTCAACTATTTACATTTACAGATTAATCGATTTCACAGATCATTCTTAGCACTCAATAGCATTTGATTTATTGCGATCTTTAATATCATATCCTTGGAAAACTAGGTGAGATAATTTAAAACGCACATTTATGCTATCTAAATACAACTAGATCTTTAGATAATAAAATATAAATCGATTAAATGCAATAAACTCTGCTTTTCTATTTCCTGTCGTTAAATTACATAAGTTATATTGCTCTACTACACATTAAAAGTCAAGAGAAAACTAGATTTTCAAACGCATTTTTCAATATTTCTGTTCTAATGTATTTCTTTTTTTCTTCCTACATTATTAAATTTACTATTTGAAAATGACAAAATTTAGAAATACATTATTGCACAGGTTTTTCTTTTCAACTTTTTTTTCCCCCAATTGCAGATAAATATTATTATCTTCACTGTCCCAAAAAGTGTTAACAATAAAATTCAAGATTATCATACCTAGTTAAATTTTTTAAATAAACTATAATTTTTCTTTAACTCAATGAATTAGTTATGAAATTAATTTTGAATTAATTGTAAAATTAATTATGATATTAATTATGAAAAATTCCAAATAAATAATGAACAGTAATAATTAAGAGACCTTGTTGCAATGAATATTTAATTTTCTTTTTAAGAAAATTTTATAAACAGATGAACATTAATAATTTTTTTTTAAAAGAAATATTGACTTTTAAAATTATTTCTATGGCTTAATTGTAGCAGTGCGTTCTCTATGACTGACTTCTCGCTTTTAATAAGAATAAATTACAATAGTTCTAATCACCTTTGTTAGGAACGCACCTTTAATTGCAGTCGTTGCTTTCATGAAGAGACACGAAGACTATTAATTTATACAATAATAAATAGAACCGAAATATAATATTTATATTTATATATGGCTATCCTTAATTTGTCAATAAAAAGTTTCTTTGGATTCAAATATAACATTCCTCGAAACAATTGTTTGTTTTCTGGTTTGCTTTTTCTATCATTTCTCTCTCTCTCTCTCTTTTTTAGTTACTTTATAATAATGAATTAAATATATCATGTTATTAATTAAATAATTAACATTCTCAGACGAGACTATCTTAACAAACAGCTTTTATTTATCTTCTTAACAACTAATGTCTTTTCGGACGACGTTAGGAATCTTCCTATGAAAGAGAGATTTTTTTTCTTATTTAATTTTCGTTAAAGTTCCATAATTCCATTTTTATACTCTCGTCTACACAATTCGTTGTTTTATGAAACTTTGGCGAAAAGTGTAACGCAACTTATAATTTACTTATTCTTAAATCTAAATAGTCTATTTACAATGATTTTAACGAACTTAATTAATTAACTTAATTATAATGTATAATCTTTTAAATCGTGCATTAAACAATAATAAAAGTCTGTTTTGTTTAGCTAATTTTTTTCAAAAATAATTTCATGCCCTTTGCAATGGTAATTATCGCAAAAGGCATGTAATTAAAAATACTTTCAGAACATTAAATAATGAAATTTAATTTATTTTGAGAAATTGATATTATCAATATCTTTGTGAAATATGAAAATCTGAAATATTGCCTTAAAATACAAAGTATTTTTTCTGAATATAAAATACAAAGTATTTTTAAACCAACATTAATTGGAAATTGCTTTCACGTATTCACAAAAAAGTGCTTATTTACACACACACACTAAATTCTACAATTATGAATGATTATTTTCCACTACGTTTTTAATAAGAGAACTTACAGACTTTTTTTGTCCACAGTTATAAACCGTGAATTTTCAATTTAAAGTTTTAAACACTATCTCTAAGGCACGAGTGTGTACACAATGCAATAGAAATAATAGAGACAATGATAGTTTCAATTCTAAAGAGATGATGATAAAATATAAATCTTGTAAAATTAAATATAATAATATATTACATGTAAAGAAACTGTAAACCTGAAAAGCTAATTTTTATCCTGACAATTGTCAATAAAATTTACAATAAATTCTAATCCTGCGTTTATGTTAAAGGGGCAAAAAAAAAAAAATTTACTCACTATTGCCCTTGACTCCCAATAGTTTAGCAGCATCGTCAGGAGTAGCAAGGAGCATTTTATCGACAATACCGGGATCTTTGATTCCCAGTAAATTGGAGATCAGATCGTTACCAGTTTCCGTTGCGTCGTGATTGCTCTGGGCATTTGACAATTTACTGGTGAGAGTCGCAAGTTTCTCGTAGGGATTGAACCTCGTTAGACTGCTGGGAGCAGCGTCTCCGGTAGCAATGGTGGCCACAGTTGGTAGGGACATTCTTTCGGCAATCATTGAATTGCCAGTGGTTACGGCAATTGAAGCTGGTGATTGCTGTTGGCTTCTTGGGGTGATTGTTGGCGGTTGATTTGGAGATATTTCCTCATCGCCACTGCCAATGTACATTGTCGAGTCGACTGATTCGTGCTTCTTTCGATGACGAAGCATACTGTGCTTCAGGGTGAATCGCCTGTCGCAAATATCGCACCAGAATGGTTTCTCTCCAGTGTGAGTTCTCACGTGGCGTCGGAGATCCTCGGCCGACCAGAATCGTCGCATGCAGAAGGCGCAGACAACCTGAAGGAAAAAGCAAATATTAGTATAAATTATAAAATAATACAATCTTCGTAATCTAAAGTTACTGGTTTTTGTTTATTTTCTTGTTTTCTAATTTTATAAGTAATTTTTTTTTCTAAATGTTTTGAATTTAAACGCTAAACATTTTTAATGTATTGAATTGAAATCATTGAATTCTTATTAAGAACTTTATAAAAATTTTTTTATATCATTTTGAAAATAATTGACTTCTTTTGAAGAATTTTATTGAAATTTTTAAAAATAATTGATTTTTTTGCGAAGAATTTTATTAAAATTTTCGAAAATAATTGAAATGTTTTGAAGAATTTCTTCGAATTTTTTGAAAATCATTAAATTCTTCTCAGGATTTTATTAAAATAATTAAATTATTGTGAAGGATTTTAGAAATTTTATAAATAATTGAATTTTTTTGAAAGATTTCTTTGAATTTTTTGAAAATAATGGTAATTTTAATAATTTTAATTGAAAATATCAAAATTAAATTCGATTGTTTGAAAATAATTGTTTTTTAATAGTTGTAGTTTGATAATTGAATTTTTTAAAATTTTTTGGAAATAATTCAATTCTTCTCTGAAATTTATTAAAATAATTGAATTCTTGTTAAGAATATTTTTGAAATTTTTAAAGTAATTGAATTGTTTTTAAATTTTTTTAAAAATTTTTTGAAATTTTAAGTTTTTTATAATTTTAATTGAAAATATTAAAAGTAATTAAATTGTTTTAAAATAAACGTGTATTTATTTAATAATTGTAGTTTGATAATTCAATTTTTTTAAAACTTTCAGGAAATCTTTTAAAAAATGTTATCGAAATTGTACCTATTGAAAATAATTAAATTTTTGCTAAGACCGTTATTAAAATATTTGAAATAATTGAATTTTTTTGAGTAAATATATTTTAATTGTATATTAAAAATAATTGATTTTCTGAGAAGACTTATTATTTATAAAAAAAATTGAATTCTTTAAATAAAAATTTTCTTGAAAGTTTTAAAAATAATTTAATTCTTGCTAAGACTTTTATTAAAATATTTAAAATAATTGAATAGTTTTGAGGAAATCGATTGAAAGTTTATTGAAATTGTATTGAAAATAATTGAATTCAAGCGAAGAAATTTCTGAAAACTTTTAAAAAATAATTGAAGTTTTTCAAGAAATTTTATTAAAATTCTACTGAAAATATTTGAAATCCTGAGAAGAATTTTATTAAAATTTTAGGAAATAATAAAAAATAATTTAGTCAAAGTAGTTTTTTTTAGTTATTTGATTATTAATTACTTAAAAAATTAACTTATTTTTTTAATAAAAAAAGTGGATGCTTTGACTGAAATAAAACTGTCGAGGATAATACCTTTCTGTCTTTATAGTCCAGACTCCTGGGCCCATCACTCGAGTGTTGATTAGGCGGAGGTTGTTGCTCCTCAGTCGAAGTGATTCCCATCTGCAAAGCCCCCTTGGACACCAAAATCTCGTACTCCCTCTCATGATGCATTCGAATATGATCCAAACAGTCCTGCCGTTCAGCAAACCCATTGTCACAATTCGGAATATGACACTTGAACGGCGTGTCCGTGGGCCCTGGCGAAGAGGTGGGCGAAGTTCGACAAGACCTCGCCGTCTCATTGGTCGAGGAAGAAGTATTCTGATTAGCCTTATGAAGTTCCATCGGCGACGATGTCTCGACATTCTCCGAACTCGACGATCCACCATCGTCGCCGCTGTGATCGTTCTGCTTCTGACAATGATCCGAGTGTTGAGGATCGCTGGAAGACGTTTCAGATCGGGAATTCATTTTCCTCGAGTGCTTCGTGGAGCGGTGTTTCTTGAGATTGCCGAGGGTGGCGAATGTTGAGCTGGGACACTGGTTGCATTTGTAGGGTCGTTCGGGGACGTTTCTCGTGGAGAAACTGTTGTTGTTTGTGACTCGCGAATCGTGATTGTCGGGCGAGGAGGAGTTGCGGATGTTTCGGGCGTTGGAGCGTTGGAGAAGGCTCTTGTGCTTGCGGTTCAGGTGGCGATCGCAGTTTGATTTTGTGGTGAAGTCGAGCATGCAGTAGTCGCAGCGGTAGGGTTTCACTCCGGTGTGGGTGAGAATGTGGCGACGGAGGGAGGAGATCCAGGGGAACTCGCGGTGGCAGTATTTGCAGATGACGCGGTTCGGCGCCATGGAGTAGGCCGAGGCTTTCATTTTCTTCTTCTTTTTCTTCTTCTTCAATGAAGTCAAAGAGTTTTCGGATTTTTCGTCCGTACTCCCGGAGTGGTTGCCGGAGTGTTCGCTGTTGGAGTGCGCGACACCGTCTTCGTCGCTAAGATACTGGGACTTGAACTGCGGGTATTTTTGCGACGCGGTTTGGATTAGCTTTGGAACACTGGCGAGATCGACAGCTTCTTCTTCGGTTTTCCCCCTTTCTTCGGTCTCTTTTTCCGTTTCTTCTTCTTTGTCGTCTTCTTCTTTTTCTTCCTCTTTATCCCCATTGTCGATTTTCGCCTCTGGTACTTCCTCCTCCTTTCTTTCTTCCTTTTCTTCCTCTTTCCACTCTTTTTCGGAGTGTTCCAGATTTTTACGGAGCAGACTGATTGATTTGCTGTGCTCGCTGGCCTCTTCGTCGATGACCAGCTCCTCGTCGGAGTCTTGAGCCTCGTCGCCCTTGTTGCCCTTGAGTTGCTGAGCGAGAATCGCGTACTTGACTTGATCGGAAATTGGATGTCGGGCAAAGTCTTCTTCCTTTTGTACCGGAGGTTCGTAGGATGAATTTGAAGATTTGCTTCGGATGAAACTGGGAGAATTGGAGCCGACGTTTTGGAGGAGAGTTGGGGGTCTGGCTGGGGGTCGACCTCGGGTGGAGTGTCCGCCCCGGGGTCTTCGGTGCCAGAGTTCGTTGTGTTGCTGCTTGATGTGTCGCTCCATGTTGGTCTTGAGGGTGAACTTGGCGGAGCAGTATTCGCAGGTGAAGGGTCTTTCGGTTCGGTAGCGTCTCTGCTTTTGTTTGCGCATGAGGACTCCGTTCTTGATGACCATCTTCACCGAGTTCGACGAGGGGGATTCGCTGATTCGTTCCCTGGGGGAGACTACTCTACTGGAGACGTTTGGCGGGATCAGACTGGGATAGGGGATTTGCTCCTCCCTTGGTTGGGGGGTTCGGCCTGAGGGGGGATAGTTGTTGTTGAAGGCGGCACTTTCGCTCGGTTGCTCGACGAGGGAGCCGCCGCTGGTTTGGAGACCTCGGGCTAGTTCCTTCTGGAGGCGCTCCTTCATGGCGTAGCCTTGCTCGAAGATGGAGTTGAGAAAGTAGGGGGAGATGAGGCCGGTACCGGAGCTGAGGGCCAGGTTGTTGTAGATCATGTTGGCGTGGGCGTTGGCGTAGAGGGCTTCTAGGGACGTTGGGGGAGAGTTGACTTGACGCGCCTTGAGGAGGGCTTGGGTCAGGAGGAGAGGATTTGCGGAGTTGTAGAAGTCTTTCTGGTCCTCGACGTGGTCTTCGGATTTGCCGTTCACTTCCTTGTCTTTGGATTTTTTGCTGAGGTCGAGTACGTCCATGGAGAGATCCAAAGGTCCGTCGTCGCTGGAGGAATCACTCGATTTTTTCAGGTTCATCGGATTGGCTTGAATTCTTTGGTGTGTGTCCGGTTTGGTTTCACTGACTAGAGATACGCTGCCCTCCGATGACCTCGACTCAAGGTCTTCCTCCAGTCTGGGGTATTCAGACTTGACGATTGGATGCTGTGGGGAACTTCTGTAGGTCAACTCGAGGGGCTGGACAGACCGTGGTCTGGGGAACACTTCCGACTGTTCGTAGTGGTTCGCCTGCATGTTCATGTGGTTTATCTGACTTAGTTGGCTGATGTGGTTCAAGTGGTTCAGGGGATTTAGTTGAGATGCGGGATTAATACTCGGCTCGGGCTTCTTCTCGTCCTTGACCTTAATGTCCTGATGCATGTGCATGACGGTGTAGGAATTGTGGTAATTTTCTTCTTTGGGAAAGACGAGGGTTTTTCTCACTTCGTCTTTGACTGGTCTGGGGAGGCTCCTGTCGAGACCCTCGTTCGTCAGATCTTCAGTCGGGTGGTAAATGATTGTCTTCTGCACTTCGTTCTTGTCGTGGACCCCGTGGCGATTTCTCACGTGTCTCTCGCAGTTGGCCTTGGTGGTGAAGGCGTAGGTGCACTGGGCACACTCGAAGGGTCTGTCGCCGTTGTGCGTCTTCAGATGCCTTGTGAGAGTTGTTTTGTCAGTGCTGGTGTAATTGCAGATGTTGCAGGGATACGGCATTCCGGGAGGAACTCCCATGTGAGCTCTATTGTGACCCTTCAGGGCTCTCAGATTTGGGAACACTGCGTCGCAAAGTTTGCAGGGGAACTCGCCTTTTAGTTTCATTTTCCTGAATTCGGCGGCGAAGGCGTCTTGGGTCTCCTCCTCGTTACATTCGGAGGAAACAGTTCCCGATGAACCAGACGACCCGACGTTTTGATTAATTTTGTTGCTACAATTGTCCGGGGTGCTGGCGTCGGATCTGGAGAAGCTGTGAAGAATCGGACTCGACGTGATGCTGATGATGCTTTGAATGTCGGCGAGGTCCTTTCCGTCTTTCGCTTCTGTCATGGCCGCTTTGTTTTGAAGATTCAGTCCCGCGAAGAAGTCGTCCCTCCGCGACTGGGAGTCGTTTCCCTTCCAGTGAACGTTTGGAATTCCACAATCCATCTCGTGGGAGTCCAAAGCTGACTTGCAGGGAAAAGCTCTCAGGCACTTTGCACACTGGAACTTGGCCATTTCCCCCGAAGCTGGTCTGTGCAGAAATTCCTCGCATTTCGCTCTAGCGATCATGGGATATTTGGTTGAGGTGAAATCGACGAAGGTCAAGTCACCAAAACCCTCCACTGAATGTCTTAGGTTTCTGGTGGCATTCCTGTAGGAATTCTCGTTGATGTTGTTGACCGATCGATGAAGATTGAGAACCCTGTGACATTTGTAGGACAAATTGTCCGATTCACACTTGTCGATCTCCAAGTGATGATGCTCGAGATGTATTTCCAAAAGTGAACTGCTGGCGAAATCTTGCTTTCCGCAAATGGGACAAGTGTAGTTAATCTGACTCTCCGTTAAGTTGTTCTTGAATTTTTTCTGCGGCGACAAATCCTCAGTGTAGTCAAGGGACTTTCTCTTCAACAAATTAAGAGATTCATTTTCGTTAATGAGATCCGGGGAATTTCTTTTGGCAATTTCGTTATTATTGTATTCCTCGATTTTCTTTGTCGGCGATTCCGAGTCATTGCTGGCCTCGGAATCGGAACAACTGTGCGATGAGAGACGATTGTGAGCAATTTTCGAGTGTCTGTTCATGTTTCCGTTGCTGGTGAAAGCCATGTCGCAAGGATTACATTTGAAGGGTAGCTCATCAGAATGCACGAGGATGTGTCGCTCCAAGGAACTCGCGGATCTCAATACTTTGTAACATACTTTACAAGTGAATTCTTCCTCAATGGCACTGTCAATACTTTCCGGAGAATTGTGATTTTCAATATGATGATTCGATAAATCCCGATAATTTGAAAGAATTGATGAACTCGCCTTCTTCGATTGACCAATCTGCGAAAAAAATTTAAAAAGTTAAAAGATTGATTATGGAAAAATTAAACAAAAGAAAGAAACATGAGGTTAAGAACAATATTAAATAAATTTCTCGATTATCTCTTAATTGTATCAATAAAATCGAAAGAATGAGAGGGAGAGAAAAAATGAAAAACGTGTTCTGTGAGAAAATAAGATAAAGTTAATATCAGAAGAGTGTTATCTCAAAAAATCCCCCAGCACTTGAATCTTGTTTATTTTTCTTAATGTTATCGTTAATTTTCAAGGTGAAACTACATAATAGTTTTTAATACTCACCAATAATTCTGGTACAATTGTGGTTTGTGCGACACTGCAATTCGTCTGGTACTGTCCAATTTTTGGTTTCACTGTAATCAGACAAAGAGAGAAAAATTAGAGATCGACATTATTTTTTTAATTTTAAGAGGAAAATAATTCTGGACCACAAACTTGTGCGGTCTGAACTCTGAAGTCTGCTGGTTTAGCGGATGCTTATGGTCACATTCGCCAAGTCAATGATTTTAGGAGAAAAACTGCGAAACAGTTTCCGCGTTATGAATAATTCAATATACACATACATGGATCTAATAAACACATGTTATTATTTAGCATTAAGATGCTTATACTCTATGTTAATTATAAAAATAATTTATTGTTAGTCCAATTATTACAGTGAGCTTTGTATAATTCTTTTTATATAACCTAAGATTACTATACGCTTCCTTAACACTTTTATATAGTTTTTACTTTCTCTCCTTGCGTTCATGTTAATTTCCAATTATTTTTGGAAAAACATCAATTTTTTATTTTTTTAAATAGCCTCGCTTTTATTCACTTCTACTTTCTGTATTTTATAATATTGTTAATTAACAATATAATTTATTGTATTATTTTTTATTTGATGCTGCAAGTTGATCTAGCTCTTTCGAAAATAAAAATTTCTTTCAAAAATATTTAGTAAATATTGTATAATTCAGTGCGCATCATTTTTAATTAAAAGTATATAATTTTAACTAAAAATCACACATTAATTTTTAATCATTCAGTGGAAATTAATCGACTTTAAAAACGAGTCCAACTTGCAGCATCAAACAAAAAATAAAAAGAATGTTGATTATTAATTATTTGTATAAAATACAGAGAATTGAGTATACAATTTTTAATCAAGAAGATAATTTTCGCTCCTTCTGCGTAATTTCAGATAAAATCAGAGACTCGTTGATTATTTTATTTTATTCTGAAGTGGATTCCGAAAGAGATGATGAGAGATATATATAATGAAAACCGTGATTTTTCTCTTATTAGGGAAACTATATCGAAAGTAACAGAATGCAACTATTCGTATATTGCCACATGTAAAAATCCAGAATCCGAGCAAAAGCGGCATTACGTGGAATTAGCAACCGTGAAATGATGCAATTGAATGTGAGTTGGACACGGAGGAACGAGAGCGGATTCATGCCGAGAAACATGAACGATTGATCAGTGACGATGATAAAATTCTGATATTTCAAACACTATAATTGTCTTTTGCTCAATACAGTTAATAATAATTGCAAATGCTGTACTAAAAATAGAAAAACAAATTTACAGACTTTAATTCTTTATAATCAAAAGCATCTCTATATCACTATATATTCGAATTGAGATATTGTTCTTAAAAAATAATTATAAAAAATTTTAATTTTATTATTTTTAATTATTATTAATTATAAATTTTACAAAATTTCAATTATTCAAAATTTTTTAATTATACACTCAAAAAGTTTCAATTGACAACGTTTTTTTTATAATTTTCAAATTACCGGAAATAAATATTTTTTTAAATATTCTTGAGTTGAGTTTAATGGCAGTTTTCAGTGTATAATTAAAATTATTAACAATTATTCATTATTTACATAATTTTTATTTAAAATTCAAGACTGGTTTTATATTTTACTTTTTATTTGTGAGTCGGTGCTTTATTGCAGAATTATTGTTTTTATTATTAGATTAATAAAAAAAGTTTAACTGAGCGCTACTGGCAAGTAGTATTAGTAGGTAAAGTCGATAACGTCAGTCACGCTGGGACATGTCTCACTCGACTGCGCCACTACTACTTGCGTCTGGCTACACACGTCTGCGGTGCGCTTTTATAAGCGTTCTCCACGCAACAAAAATTTAATTATCTCTATTAATAATTTAATCAAAATAATCCCAAATTTATTTTTACTAAAATAAAACAATGGTTCAAATTTTTTAATTTAGTAAAATTTAAATACAAAATAAACGAAAACTCAAAATAATATTGTAATCCCACAAAAACTTTATATACAAAATTAATTTAAAATACAGTTTTAATTGATGAAATTGATTTAATTGATGAATTGAATTCTTGATACTAAATTAAATAAGAAATTGATCCAAAAAGAATTTAGCTCAATTTTATATTTGATTCACATTTTTGGTATCAATTCGTTGCAATTTGATACTTTAAAGTTAATAGAAAACAGTTTAAAAATCATCACACACTTGTGAATAAGAAAAAAATATGAAAAGAATATCTAAAAATTGTTTGAGAATAGTAAACCGATGATTGATTGGATGACTTTTGATGATAAATGTGATAACAAAATTCCAGGTTAACTTTCTTTGTATGGATTCTGTTTTTTCATTTGAAATCTATAAAAATGTGTGATACTTTAAGTGGCCAGGGATTTCAAAATTTATGACGAGAGAATGACGAATTTTTCATTATATATTATATCGATCTGTCTGCATCAAATGACAGACACAACATGCATCTTAGTGCGGTATTATCACTTTCGGTATATATCTTCGATTGATGCTCAGATTAGTATTAATGACGTGCAATTTTTCGATATATGTGCGTTTTTTTTAAGAAAAAGAGAGTAAAGATTATAAATACGCGCAGTTTTAATTCAAAAAATGTTTTCATGCAAAAAATCGAGAAGAATTAATAATAAAAAATGTTAGATTTCAATTTCTTACATCAATATTATTATTTTTTATTTATAATTCATAATAATTTTAACTAATTATTAATTTTTATTAATTTATTAATAACTTAATTTATTTGTTATTTATCATTCATTTATTATTTACTTGCTCTCTAAATTTGAATTAGAAAAAAATGTTTACTAATTTATAGTGACTATGGTTTTTTATTGGTTTTTGAATTTAAATAATAAAAAAGGAATACCTATAATCAAGGTAAATGTAGTTCAAACATAACCTAAAATTCGTTTGCTGCTTAGGTGCTTATTTCTTGGAAGAGCAACACATATCCTTTTACTTATAGTTTTCAGAATTTCATAAATAAATAAAAATTAATTTAGCAATAAAGAAAGAAGCGAGAGAATATTATTTTTAAGATACTAAGCTTTATCTGTATTGCGAGAGTATAATAGTATAACAAATTTTATAAGATGCGAGAAGTAACTCTTCACTGTCATGAAATAGTGATTAAGTTTGCGGCATGTCGTCTAATGAAATCTTGTCATTTTTTTCAAATCTATTATTGGAAAAATATATTTCACCAATACTGAGAGACCTTTGGGTCAGCAGCAGACTTTCGATAGGCTGCTATACTGACCATTTTGGAGGAACGCTACAGGACTATACTTTTGGGTTGCTGCGGTAAAATCTTGGGCGCGTGACAGTCCAAAACTTGTTCAGCTGCAAACCAAAGGCGGCATCCCCACTACTTCGGTGAGCTGCTCACCAACATTTGGGACTGTCACGCGCCCAAAATTTTACCGCAGCGCACCAAAACCATATAGTGGAGCTGCTGTCACATACATTGTTTCGCTACAGTCCCAAAGGTCTCTCAGTGTAGATTCGAAAAAAATGACAAGATTTCATGATTGATAATTTGTTTTCATCTTAAAATAATAGAATATAATTAGTTTGACAGTTAACAATTTCACATAATACGCTTTTGTATGAAATTCTATATTTGTTATATACAAACGCCGAGAGAATGACAAATTTAGAGTTTAGACCGAATAGCAAAGGGTAGAAAATTTATTAAATATATTTTGATAATGGAACGAACGCGTGTCTTTTTAAGCCATTTCTATAGCCCACATGAATATACATTAAGTCTGGTGGTAAGTGATTTTATTCACGTTCGTAAATCATGCGTGCGCCTTATAGTGTGCAAACGGGTTTGCGTGAACCTGTAACACACTCTGGTATATATACAATGTGAATACTCGAACAAGTGGTTATAGATATACACCAGCTGACGCAAATCTCTCTTTATGACTAAATTTAAAAATTCATTTCTCTATAGTTTTGATTATATTTTTATTAGGTTTTTGAAAAATAGAAATAGCAAAAAAAAACAATCACGTTCTCTATACTCTGTTTATAACTTTCTATTTTCTTTAGTCCATATTAGCTGTCATTTAATCTATATACACTACTGACATTGATTATACTTTATCTTGTACAATAACTTTTTATTTTCCAATATGTACCTATGGAGTAGAATATTTATTATTTTTATAACTTCTGCAATGTGACGCGCGCCGAAGAAATTTACATTTACTAAGAAGCAAATCATTTTAAGATTAAGTTTGTATTTTTTACCTCTAATTTTTCTGTTCTATAAATTGTGACGTCATAAAGGGTAAAATTAAGGTAGAAGAGTATATTTAAGTTAGTAGAACTCTATGACGTCATAATATTGTTCAAATGCCCTTAAAACTGAAATTACTTATTTTTGTTAATTTTATTTCCAGTAGTTACGAATTAAATATTAATAGTTTATACTAAGAGTTGATTCCTCCGAATAAATGACAAATATAACCTACTAAAACCTTTCTTCGGAATACAATAATATTGTGACGCCCTCCGAAGAAAGGCATTTGATGATAATGATTGTTTATGATGATTTGAACCTTTATTATTAATATTAGTGTCTCTTTAAGAAACCAAGCAAAAATACTTTTCTCACATATATATATACAAATAGTGGCGTGGGCAAAAACAAAATTTCCTAAGATCACGATTCCCACTCTTATAGACAAAATTGCAGTGTTGATCATATAAGGTTGTCATTCGGTTTAGCAAGCAGAATAAGCAAGCTGAAAGCAAGCTGAAAGTTTCCTAAGTAGTGCTATAACCTTTCGTGTAAGATTGTCAAGAACCTTGAATGGCGAACTGTGCTTCCTTTCGTTGCAAGAGAAAAGCAATGGAACATTTGAGTATAAGGCGTATACATATAATGTATATAAAGGATCGTGTATAAGAAGCAGCATTCTTTTCTACGCAGATGTGCGCAATATCGTGAGATTTTCCGATGATGGTTTTGTATTTTAGCTCTCTGTATAGACATTGGCCATATAATGATGACAGCAGCTCTGAGATGGAGAGGCGAAATATATATACATCCCATTCCTGGAAATCTCACTGGGAGCCGCACCTTCAACGGAAGTGGTTTTGTTTCAAAGGAACGTTCACAATAAATACAACTATACAATTCTTTCCTTTGAGTCAATAACCCGAAGAGGCTTCATCTCTCCAATGCGGATATTTCATTTTTGCCCAGCCAAAAGTCATTTGAGAAAACGTAATAACTATATAAATTCTAGCTCTATCTAAACCAAATACAACAACAGTAAGTTGAGACAAAAAACTGCGTGTGTATATCAATATAACTGATGTGAATTTCTGGCTAAATTTGAGATAAATGATGCGACAAGGAAAAAGATTTGGAAGAAGCTCAAGGAAAGTGATTGTAAAAATGAGATATTTGAACAAGTGACACTAAAATAAGGAAAAATTATTGCTGTCCATGAGAATTGTCTTTCTGGATTTGGTTTCAGATAACGGAAAAACACGAAATTGGTACAAACAGTTCGATTTGCAGGAAGATATAGACAATCGAAGATGGTGATAATGATCATCAATTTATTATGTTTACTTTGAGCCTATATTTAAACATTTTTAATTTTACAAATCTAAGTTCCTCATCCGTATAAGGAAAACACTTATTCCTAACATTTAAGGCCAGATCCATTAACTTCGCGATTAAAAGCTAATTAGTAATTAAAGCCACGATTGTTCGGTTAAGGATTAACCTTTAATCAGTTTGGTGCAACCGGCTTTTTTGAATTCGAAAAAGAATGGACTGCGGATGGAGAGAGCAAAACCGAAAATGGAGAAATAGGAACAATAGTTCGGTGAGAGTATAAAAATAGCTGAAAAGTATTGGATCGAATAGAAAAGGTAAAAGAAGAGAGGCTTTTGTTCGCCAAAATGGGAGCGGCTGATGCACATCAGTGATGGTGGATGCTGCGCTGTATCAATAGTGTAGGAGGCATGGATGGGCGTGACCTTAGAACCTATTGGCTGGCGTTCATCTCGAGGGCTCTTATCTCATTCTCCGACCTTTTCTTTCTCACTCTCTCCCCCTACATGCCAGCCAATCAGCTTCCGCTACCAATCACGCTTGCCCTGTAGTACTTCTCCTTTCTCCCTTGCCTCTTCTCACGCAATCTCAGACTCATTTCTCATATTCTCTCTCTCTTTTCCTCTCCTCTCTTCTCTTCTTTTTTCTTCTCCCTCACTCTTCTCTCTTTCATCAGGACTTCCTTTCCGTCTCGTCTCCCTCTTGCTCACTAGATTTAAGGACTATTTTCTCCTCCTCCCTCGCCGACCGGAACACCCACACGCCGCAGGAGAGAAGCAAAGATGGCGGTCGTCGGTTTAGTATGTTTCGAGAGCTGTAACCCTGACAACCTTGGACTTACCCACCCGTAACCTCCAACCCTCCAACCAAGAGGCTATAGCACCGCCAGGTACGTTGACGATTCATGAGTCACGGAAAATCCCGCTGTGTTCAAAAACCAGGAGAACAAAGGCTAGATCACAAAAGTCTATTCTTCCCTCAACTGGTATATCGAATATTCTCATCGAATTCTCTCCAAACGCAAAACTCTTTACAAATAATAACTCGTACCAAAAGAACGAAAAATTACAAACAAAAAGTCCTAATATTTGAAAAGGTATGTGCTAATAGCCACATCATAACTCTGAAAGAATTCAGTATGGACCTTTTCCAACTTTAATTACTGTACTTAGATTAAAAAAATCATTAGCGCTAATTATATTATACACTTCCTTGAAACATGAGCTATAAGGAACAATTCTAGATCCATAACTTTCTGTATAGACCACACGTCACGCATAAATGATAAAAATTCAAGTTGCAAATTATAAATCGTTCACAGTTGTTACATTGTTATTCCGTGCATTGATTTTTCAGATATACACCAGAACAAAGCGACACATAATTAAAGTACCGTTTAAACATTACATAAATAATATATCCATTGAATTTATCGATTTTCATTCTATTACTATAAAGTACGTCTGCTGTATCTCTTATCACATGAAGCTGAAGTCCACATTGTTTTAAAAACTAAAAATAAAAAAGAATTTTGTTCATTCATCTTGAATTTTTATGTGCACTAATTTTTGAGAAATTCACTTTTTTTAAAGGACAAAATAAAGCACAACATTTAGAATATTTTAACTTCAAATTTTAATTCTCACTGCGATGCATATATATATACCAACAAAGAATTATAATTTGAAGCTAAAATAATAAATGCTGCAACTACCAACAAAGAGTTAAAATATAATAAATGCTGCAGCTACCAACAAAGAATTAAAATTTGATGTTAAAATAATAAAAGTTGTGTCATTATTATTTTCTCGTTTTCGTTTTTAAAAACTTTGCGGACTTCAGCCTCATTCTTATCGTCGTAGAATAAGACATAGATCAAGTGCGTTAGAGAAAAAAATATCAGATAAAATGAATTTATACAAAATAAGAAAAATTCCGTTTTTTATACAAATATATATATAAGTATAATATTCAGTTTTTCTGCAGATATCAAATTGAGACAAAAAACGAATCAAAAAGTGTTGCGAAGCAACGTTTTGATTCATTTTTTGGCTCAATTTGATATCTGCAGAAAAATTGTGTTTATATTGGTATACAGAAAAAAACAGAATTTGAAACCAAAACAATTGAAAAGTATAATATATTTTATAAAACTCGAAACTAGATTTTAGTCTTGAATTTTAATCAAAGATCATCAAGGCTAAAGTTTTAAAATGATAACAGATTAAACACCTGTTTTAGTCAAAAATGGGTTGAATAAATCAAGATTTATTTTTTACAGTGCAAGAAGCAAAAAGTTAATTTTTGAAATAGAAATATACCCAAAGAGGATCAACTGCGATATGGTTTAATACCGCATATTTGCATATTAATTTTCCGAATATTATAATAGAAATTTTCTTTTAAGAAACTGACGCATCAGAAAAGATTCTACATATATATGAAAATAAAAGTCTGAATATAGACTTATACCCTTCAAGATATAGATATGTGAAAAAAAGTTTTGCAGAAAATATCCTAAGAGCGTATACGTGGCCCAACCAAAAGACTCCGCATGTACCTAAGCACAAGTTATAGTTTATCTAAGTATAACTGCATCGAAAGAATCTGAAAATCTATATCATGCTGCATATCATTAAAGCAGGTTGCCAGCGAGGTCACAATAGTTTTGTCATCAACGACCTCTTTTCGAAATACAAGAATTACTTTTTCTCTCTTAAGAATAATGCAACAATTTCTATACGTTGCATATGGAGAAGCTATAATAATAATTATTATATATTTATCAAATAATAAACTACCTCGTTTAGCCGCAAAGAGGACTCATTTTCAATATAATATAATTTCTATATACCTATACTTTTAACAACACTTTCAATAAGATTTTCAACAAGTCTTTCCTTAAAATAAAGACCAATTGAAAAGTATATAATATAACAATAAAATATATACCTATAGGTATACGTACGTTTATAGAGACTAGTTAATTGCAGGAAAAATGTAGCGTTGCAAAATAACTATTTGATAAAAAAATGACTGTGAACGATAAGTACAACTTCAGATAAGAAGAACAATTTGAACATTAGTGAAGTGCTTTTGTAAGTTAGAGACTAACCTTCGTTAATTTACTAATAAGATGGCCTTCAAGCATCTAAGTTGTTAGGCAGTCAACAATTTTTTTCAGTGAAGTAAACATTTTTCTAGAGCACCTAATGATATAATAATTATATTATTCAGAAAAGTAAATTCATTATTCTAATATAAAATAAGAAAATTCCCTGCTCTAAATATATAAAATTGAAAAAACATATCACTATATAATATACAAGAGCAGGAGGATGCGACTACAAAAAAAGGAGGAAATTATTCAAAGATGTTTTATTCCTCTCCACGACATATTAAAGAATATAATGAATAAGTGAATCATAAACATTTGCACACAAATGTGTATCAAAGAGTTCACGAAAATATTGATGATATTCTGTTGTGATAAAGATAACACCTTTGTATCTTTATCTTTGAGATGTATAAGCAATCTTTATGAGGCTCTAAACATTAAAAATTTTTATTGTTTCCTTCTCCGAAGAATTATGCAGTACTCCGCGCGGTGTGTATGGGAAGAAGATTTGGAATTGATAGCAATAATACGAAGAAATCAGAGTAAATTATAACCGATTTTTTTTCTTAAAAATTGAGATTATTTATATATCATATTGGAAAAGTTGATTCGCACTCGATTTATTTTGTGCGCCCTGGAAATGTAGTTCTATTTTATAATTATAAGAAATGCTCCTTTTGCAGGTATGTTATTTTGTACGTTTTTTGTGTATCATATACTTTTAAGGATATCATAAATTGAGACAAAAGAAGGATCAAAATGGTTGCATCGCAACAATTTCTCTACGTCTTTTGTCTCAATTTATATGATATCGTTAGAAAGTGTTATAGCAAAGTTGTTCCGAAGCAACATTTTTTGTTTTTTTGTACTGAAAAAAGCGTACGTGCTCCTGCTTTTTCTAAAAAAGAGATCTTTGCGTTTATGCCACGCCCTAATTCTGGTTCCTAACCAAAGTAACCTTACATCCACCCTCTAGACGCCAATTCTCCCTTCTAAGGGAAAACTTCCCCCACTTTTATCACAAAGGTGCAAGTATTCACCAACCAATGAACTTTTGAAATCTCACCCTCTCGAATCAACCTCCTTTTTACTCACTTTTGGAAAAAAATGTCTGAATACATACAATTTTTTCATACTATATTAATTTTTAATAAAATTAATTTTTTCACATATAAATAATTTTCTATTAATAGAAATGAAGCCAAAGGAAATGGAGTAAAAGAAAAGTAAAGCACAGGAAAAACAAATTCTAAAATTGTTTGCCTTAAAACCAAAATTATTGAGTATTTTTAAATATAAAGTGTGGGTTAAGTCAATAGGACTTGAAATCATATTCTCAAGGTTGAAATTCAGTATATTAAAGAAAGATTCTAATGTAGGTTAAAAATCGAATGTATATAGTTAAAGATGGATTGAAAGTATAAGATTAATATATTTATACCTGAAAATGTTCATTCAAAATGAAAAAGTATACAGTTTTTAATTTAATATTAGAATTTTCTAAACATAAATTTGCAGTCATCATTGTTGTCTCAGTTGAAATATTAGTTTTTGGTTTATGGTACGGCAATTGCTCTCAGACTTAAAAGTTATCTTAATTAAGAGCAAATAATTTAAAACTGATTCCAAGAATATAACATTTTGGTCCAGATTGTTATTCTTGTACCTGCAATCTTTTTTTCTTTTAAAAAATTTAGAAATGCATGAAAGCTATAATCATATGCAGTTAGAAAAAGGTCAATGCTCTTGTCGCAATATAATCAAAATATGTTATATATACCCAACGGACATCACTTTTGCAACACATCTTTAAGAAACATCTATAATCGATTTGTATTAATTACACCTATTTGTGAACAGAACAGAATATGCTTTGATGGATGGAACTAAAAAATAGAAGACCAATTTTAAACACTATATAATAAATGATTGCTTTATGAAACTTATCGGATTTATCCAAATTGATCTAGATCCGAAAAAAGAAAAAGATAATTTTCTTTATAAAGAAATTATTTCTTCTTAATTTAAAAAACACTTTTCTAAATTCTTAATATTATCTATATGGATGAAATAAGAAGGAAGATTTTGAGTGTCGAAATATATACTTAAATGTTTGCGTGTTATTGAAAACTTTCAAAATAATTAATCTTTGCGGTTAAAGTATATAGAAGATTGTATTATTTGATCTTGTTGATATATCATTAAGATTTTGGAACTCTCATTGTTTAGGCAGAGTACAGATGTCGATTCAATGACACAAGTATACAAAGATGCGAGACTTTTGAAGAATATAATTTCGAAATATGAAATTGAGATTATAAAAGTTTTGTTTTCGAAAGGAGGAGAATGACATTCGCTCTCTTTCGAAGAGAAAAGATGAGAACTTTACACGTTATTCTTGAAGATTCGTTCCGCCTGAAGCGATTCGAAAAACATCTCGAGACAAGAAAGATCATTGTTTTGATTACAAGAGGAGACACATACTATTGATAAAATTCTCAAAGCGGAACGAAAAAGTCATTCAAAATATTTTCGTCTAAAGGCACACACACGTCGTTTTCATTAATCTTAAAAAAAATTGAAAGAAGAGACAAAAATAATATAAAGTTTCTCTATTTTGCTTATTGTTGCATGTTTGATAATGGACCTCATTAACGGATGTAAGTCGCAGTTTATCACACGGTTCATAAGAAACCGCAATGTAAAATTTCATCAGAGAGGGAATCCCTAAAGTCTGAGATAATCCGTCGGAAGAAATCCGATAAGATCACCTTATCAGCACTCTGCGGAGGAATTGTTTGCAAAATGCGAGGCAAAATGTCATTCATCGTGATTATACTGAAAGCAAAAAAAAAAAAAAAAGAAGAAACACAAACCTTTCGCAGATGCTGTCTCTGTCCTATTGACCGTATCGTCCATGAAGCCTGCGTGCGGTTGTACTTGATTAAAATCCCAGAAACGCTGATTACACACACTCTTCACCAGTCTTGAAAAATACGCATTGCATATTAACAAGCAACAAGCGTGAGATGAATCAACCGTCTAATCGTGAGCGTACACTTAATTTTTGGTCACGTAATGTTTCTCAGCAGAATCCGTCGGAAAACCGGTTCAGCGAAATTTTACCCCTTGCTCAGCGATGAGTCTCTCATCCCTTTTTGTTTTAATCCAATAATTGTTAACACATCACAACACCACATAAGTAATCACTCTTGGAGTATCTCTCACCTTCCTAATCTTTGTACGTTTAAAATTTGAATAGGAGAGAAAAAAGGCACACCTCTGGGCATACGGAGTTCCTGCACACAAATGACTCCCAATGCTTCTGACAATTTCTCTTTAACCTGCGCGTCGAGTCTCATCATCTCTCCCACCTAGTCTCTCTTTGCTCCTCTCCGATCCTCCCCACTACCTTTTGTCCGGCTGCTCCTGCCGCCTGCTGTTCATATATAGTTTGTAGAGCTCCACGGAGGAAACCTGGTGCACCTTCCCCTATCTGGCGCTTTGCTGTCTGCCTCCCCCACCCGCATCATATACACTTGGTTACTGAGTGTCTAGACTTTTACAGCAACAAAAACCCTCTTATTTTGCTAGAATTCGCCACAGCACTGGCTGCTGAATTCCAATTCAACAAGATTTTCGCATTTTTTTCGCACTTGTTCACTCGTTTCATTCATTGATATTCATTCAATCATTATTCTTAATACTAGATACTATAGAATGTCAGTGCGATGTTCTGACTATTAGAGAGGCGGATTTTTCATCCCCACTTCCTTGTGGAAGATCACACCCCCAAGCTATCGTGGACAACTATTTCTCGCTGTATTCACACTTTTCTTTTCATTACAGACTTTATACATTTATTTATTTAAGTAGTAAACGGGACTATGCCCTTTCGTACAAAGTATTCATAATACTAATTTTATTGCACTAAGCAAAATTACTAAAAATAACTTATAATTTCAATGATCAATATTTAATAGCTAGATTATAGTTGTTTTTATCCAAAAGTATATTAATTTTTCAGAAAAAAAATGTCCAGATGGAGCGAGGCTTGTCAAAAGTCCACGATATGGGAGGGGGGGGGGGTAAAAAGTAATCAAAAATTGTCCACGTGGTTAATAATTAAAAGAACCTTTTATTGGACTATTGACAAACCTCGTAATAATAGTTATATAGTTATCATTACTAATAGTTAAATAGTTCACGATTTGGGAAGAAGGGAGAGGGGGTTAAAAAGTGAGAAAAAATTGTCCACGTGGTAAATAGTTAACAGGGTTGCCACAGGTCAGGGAAAAGTCAGGAATTATTTATTAAAGTACTGGAAAAAATTGAATTTTTGAGAAGTTACAAATGATTGCAGAAATTCATTTATTATTGCTTCCTCATAGAGGAAGGATTGTATATTAGCAAAATTTTCGATTGTGATTTTTTGACATATTTCTAAATTTATTTTCATTATACCTAATCTTTTAGTACTTTATGTACGAATGGACACTGCCTGTATAAATGTTATAAATAAATAAAGATTTCGATGTAATTTTACCTCAGAAGTCCAAAAAACGTATTTTTAAAAAATGGCCGGATGTGTGCGTGTACTAACATTACATTTGCCTCAATATCTTAGAACGAGAAAGAGCTAAAGGCCTCAATTTTTTTTTAAATTGTAGGTCTCCCCGGGGGACATAAAATGAGAGTATTTTCAGCCCGATTCATAAAGATTAACTATATTTTTTTTGTATTTTTCATTTTGTAAAAAACCGTTTTTTGGCCATAACTTAAAAAAAAGGTTATAGGACACCTATAAATGTTTTTCTTTAGTTTTGTAGAGTTTTTTCAGACGCATCTTTTGAGCCTTCATTGAATATTTTTCGTCCATATTAACCAGAGATATTAAAGTTTTAAAAATCTAAATTTTTCGAAAATAATACTTATTTGAAAATTTTGTTGAAAAATGTAAAAGTAACTCTAAAAGTATCATTACCAACTGGATAGAGCATTAAAAAACGCTTCAATTGACCTATTTTTGAACCTGATTCGGTCAGAAATTATGAAATTATTGGTATATTTGAATAATAAAAAATTGTGGAAAATATCATTTTTTCAACATTCTTGTTTATTAACTTATATGTAATTTATTATTGAACTATTATAACCATCTTATAGAATATATGAAAACACATTTTTGGACCAAGATTTAATGATTTTTAACCCTTTTATAAAAAGTAATTCTTATATTTCAATTATTATTATTTATCTATGAGGAAGCAAAGTGTTCATGAAATGAACACCAAATTTATAAAAATGTACAACTTGGCAGCGGTTTTTTTAAAATCTCGTCAAAATTTCTATTATCTTTAAAAATAATAAAATTCTTCTCCAAACTTCAATTATTATCTTTAAAAATTTTCCTACAAAAGTTTTTTATAAATTTCTTCACAATATTTAATTATTTTCATAAATAATAACATTTTTTACACACATTCAATTATTTTCATGAATAATAAAACTCATCATTGAATTGCAATTATTTGTAATACAATTTTAATATAGAATTCCTCGAAAAATGTAATTATTCTTGAAAATTTTATATTAAAATTCGTCGTAAAAATTCAATTATGTTGATAACACTTTTTACGAGAATTCAATTTTGAAAAACATTTATTAATTGAATAAATTATTTATTTTTATATTTAAATATACAATTGAATTCTCGTAGATTTTTCTAATAAATATTGATTGAAAAATGAATTTCAGTTAAAATTTTAGATAATAATTGAATTAAATTAAATTAAATTTTGAAAAGGTTTCAAATTAAAATATTTGAAAATTTGAATTTTTCAGACTTTTGAAACTGACAATTCTGTAGAATTATTAATTTTTTTTCAAAAAATTTAATTGAATTTTTTTAAAAATTATTTTAAGTTTTTATTTTTCAAATATTTAATTGAAGAATTTCCGAATAATAACAATAAATTTCGTAAAATTGAATTGTAAACAAATGGATTAAAAAATTTTCTAGGAACTTTTGCAAAAATTATTAAATATAATTGACATTTGAATTCTTTCGAAAATAATTAATTAATTAAATAATTGAATTCACGTGGAAAAGTATATTACTTGTAAAAATAATTCAATTATCTTATGCGAAGGATTTTGTTACATTTTTTTTTAAATAATTAAATTATTTTGAGAAATTTTATTAAACTATGTAGATTTTGATAATTTTTGAATGTCAGCAAAGAATTTCATTATTTGTGAAATGTAATTGAATTCTTGCAAAAAATTTTAAAAAATAATTACATTTTTCGAGGAATTTAAAATTTAAAAAAAAAAATTTTTTTTTTTAATTTAAAATTGTATTGAAAATAATGAAATCCTTTGAAAAAGTTTGTTATTTATGAAAATAATTGAATTCTTACAACGAATTTTATTACATTTTTTAAAATAATTGAATTCATGTGAAAAATTTTATTACTTTTGTAAAAATAATTGAATTCCTGCGAAGGATTTTATTAAAATTTTTATAAATAATTAAATTTTTTTTTTGAAAAAAGATCGATATCTACATATGTTATAATAATATTCTTATAAGTTGTTGAATTTCATAAAATTTATTTTTAAATCAATAAAGAATTTATTGATGTTTGCGAATAATTTTACAATTAAAAACATTCGTAAATATAAGAGTAATAGAACTTTTTTTTTGAGCATGTAAAAGTTTATAATATAGTAAATTAGAATATTCTTTAGGGTCGCGCAGGGAAAAAGTCATAATTTGTCTGGAAATCAGGAAAAAGTAAGGGAAAAACAAAATTAATTTTTTTTGGCAACATTGGTTAATAGTCCAGATTTGGGAAGGGAGGAGGGGGGAGGTTAAAAAGTGGTAAAAAAATTGTCCACGTGGTTAGTATAAATTTAATAATCCCACACAACTTGAGTGTGAATTTTTACCAAATTTTCTTCAAATTATTCGAAAATTACTGGAATTTAAATACATAAACAGTTTGTGCTCTCACTGTGAATGTTTGAGCAACAAAAAATGACTTGATATATAAACTTATGAACAATTACGTGACTGCAACTGTGGACGATGTGATTTATTAAACACTATATACAGTAAAGAGTGTGAGATGCACGGAATGAAAGAGTGTTTATGTTAATTTAAGAGGACATCTAGAATGGTTATACTTTATACCTGAATTGAACCCAGGAGTTTTTATATTATATGAATTTTAATTGCTGCACTGGACCCGAGGATGCCGTTCGAAATGGACCATTCATATTCTTTGTGCCTAAATGTATATAAGAAGATATGGTCAGATGCCCGAAAAAATCAAAGGGATGCGAATGTGACTCTTTGTCCTTATCCCCAACTTTTGGACAAACGTGTTGACCGTCATTAGAAATTAAAAAAAAATTACTTGAAAGGAATAATAGTTGACTTAACCGTTAGAGTTAAATGTTTCCTTCTACCTGCGGACAAATCGATTAACTCCAGATGCTTGCGTCGAGAATGGATCAATATTAACTTTCGGAAGGTGGGGCATACAATTGGCACAAATCACTTTAACCTTTCTTCTCCTTTTTTTTATCTTCCTGCTTTTCTATCTTCTATCACTTTCAATCGTATTTTCTGTATAAATCTATAAAAATACAAATTTTTTCTAAGGATATCAAATTGAGACAAAAAATTATTAACAAATCCAAATTGTTGCTTCGCAAGAATTTTGATTCGTTTTTTTGTCTCAATTTGATATCCTCAGAAAAAATGTTATACGAAATCTGAGAGGAAGGAATAAGTAATATACAAGAAGAAGAGAGGAGAAGTAATTACAGACATGTTATTTAAAATAATTTAAGATGCAGATAATAATCAACTTGAAATAACAATTCCAAAGAAAGGATGAGATATACATAAAGGAGAGAGAAAAAAAATTCTGAGAATTGTATAGTCTGCAGAGCAAATCAAAGTGGAAAAGATTCCCTTTATCAGACTATATGGCAAGTTTAGAGTAAACCGAACCGGATGGACCAATGATGACATCATTCTCTGATCAAACATGGGCGAGGACTCAGGAGCAAACAAGTATACGATCTAATCGCGTTTCGCTTATCAGTTTTAGTTACATATTCTGTCACTGAATATATCTTCGAAATATTGACACTGCAGCTTCACTAAAAGCTAAAATATACAAAAGAGATTTTCCTCAATTTTTCTTACATATAATGTTTTGTCTTCACTTTTCTTTTTAAAAATTGAGAGCGTATCTCGTTATCTCGCAGTAAAAGTTTACTATTCCCTTTTCCAAAAAGTTTATTTTTTTATGTGTAGAGAATTAAGAATATTTTTAATTTTTCAAAGAACATTTGTTCTGTAAATTTACACCTGTGGAAAATAAATCTTAAAGATAACTTAAAATTATCAAATTGTAACGAATTGATACCAAAAATGTGGATGAAATAAAAAATTGATCCGAATTTTTGGCATCAATTTGATTTACTTTAGTGTCTTTGATACTTTCGAGAAAACTGTCAATTTTAATTTTAGCCTGAAGAGTATATGATTTTATTTGAGACGATTTATATTCTTTAGTTTTCTATAATTTTCAATCGCATGTTGGTTTTTAGTAAGTTTTCAGATTTTCTTTTTCCGGAGAGAAAACTGTAAAATTTTCTCTCGATTCTCATTAAAGTAATGAAACTTCTTTTTAAGAGACTTTTAACGAGGTTGAGTAATAGTGTCTCGCGATTTTCTACTTCAAGGTCTACGTGAGTATTACTAATGCTCATCAGTAAAGGATTTGAGATATTATTGAAACTCAAAGTGTCTCACTGATGATTTTGTTATGTGTTATCAAAAAAACATGAAACGAAGCTCAAATCTTAAGTGATCCACGGATTGGTCATTAGATCTTCATTACATTTCACTTACACTTATCAGTTATGGAAGAGATTACTTTACAGACCAAAAATCACTTGTTTCATGGTCTTCAATCTTCATAGATAAAGAGTATACCTTGTAAATTTATTAAACTTGTCTCTTGTATAAAATAATAAGCTATTTATATATTGCTTCCTCATAAAGGAAGCTTTGTATTAGCAAAATTTTGGATTGTCATTACTAGAGCTGTGCAAAATAATTCGAACCGAACTGTTCGAATTTTTTCGTCTAGTTCGAATGTCGAAAATTCGACATTCGAGTTAGCTTAGTTCGAATGTCGGTTTTTCGACATTCGAACTAGCCCAGTTCGAATGTCGAATATTCGACATTCGAGTTACTACAAAATTAGAACCGAACCGAGTTTTGTTCGGTTTTGGTACGCTAAAATGTCGAATTCTAAAATTCGACATTTTAGTCGCCCAGTTCGAATGTCGAATATTCGACATTCGACATTTCGGCGCCCCAAAACCGAACTAAACTCGGTTCGGTTCGAATTTTGCACAGCTCTATTTAGTACTTTATATATGCACAGGAACTCCCCGTATAAATGTTCTAAATAAATAAAAAAAAATTTCGACGTATTTTGACCTCCGAAGTCCAAAAAATGGATTTTAAAAATTTGTCCCGATGTGTGTGTGTGTGTGTGTGTGTGTGTGTGTGTGTGTGTGTACTAACATTACATTTGCCTCAATATCTCAGAACGAGAAAGAGCTAAAGGCCTCAATTTTTTTTTAAATTGTAGGTCTCCCCGGGGGACATAAAATGAGAGTATTTTCAGCCCGATTCATGAAGTTTAACTATTTTTTTTTGCATTTTTTATTTTGTAAAAAATCGTTTTTTGGACATAACTTAAAAAAATGTTAGGACACTTATAAATCTTTTTCTTTAGTTTTGTAGAGTTTTTTCACACGCATCTTTTAAGCCCTAATTGAACATTTTTCGTCCATATTAACCGGAGATATTAAACTTTTAAAAATCAAAAATTTTGGAAAATAAGACTTTTTTAAAATTTTTTTTTAAAAATGTAGAAGTTTAGTTTTGTATTTAGATTTGTAGAGTTTTTTCAGACGCATCTTTTGAGCCCTAATTGAACATTTTTCGTTCATATTAACCGCGGAGATATTAAACTTTTAAAAATCTAAAATTTTGAAAAATAAGACTTTTATAAAATTTTTTTAAATGATGTAAAAGTAACTTCAAAAAATTATTACCAACTTGAAGAGCATTAAAAAACGCTTCGATTGACCTATTTTTGAACCTGATTCGGGCAGAAATTATGAAATTATTGGTATTTGAAAAATCAAAAATTGTGGAAAATATCATTTTTTCAACATTCTTGTTTATTAATTTATGTGTAATTATTAAACTATTATTATCATCTTATAGAATATATAAAAACACATTTTTTGGACCAAGATTTAATGATTTTTAACCCTTTTATAAAAAGTAATTCTTATATTTCAATTATTATTATTTCTATGAGGAAGCAAAGTGTTCATGAAATAAACACCAAATTTATAAAAATGTACAACTTGGCAGCGGTTTTTTATTTGTTAATCCATTATATTTTGACTAAATAGTTCGCTGACTAAAATAGGGTTGCCACAAAAATTTAATTTTGTTTTTCTCTGATTTCCAGACAATATTTTGACTTTTTCCCTGACCCTGAAGAATATTCCGATTAACTCCAAAAATTATTCGATACTCAAACAAATGTATTCTATTAAATTTATTTACAAATTTCCTTAATTCTAAAATTATTCAAAAACACCGATTAATTTTTAAATAAATATTCAATCATTACTATTTTTCCATAGGAATTAAAATTCTTATTCAATACATTCAAACCTTTTTGAAATTCAATAACTCATAAGAAAACTATTGTAAAACATAAAGAAATCGATTTCTTCATATTTTATAATAATTAAAGATAAAGATGACCGAGTGATAAAGTCATGATTTTATATTATTACTGTAGCTCCTTTAAAATTATTTTCATCATTTCAATTAATATTTTCTACAATTTTTAAATTCTTTAAATCAATTCTTTAAAACAATTATTTTTAATAATTTTTTAAAAAGTTCGATTATTTGTAAATTCTTCAATAAGTAAATATATTAGAAATAAAAACTTGAAATAAATTTTAAAAATTTTGATTAAGCTTTTTGAAGAAAATTAGTTCCATAGAATTTTTAATTAAAAGTCTGAAAAATTCAAAATTTCAGAGACTGAATTTTGTAAAGGTTTCAACCTTTACAAAATTCAAATATTTCTATAAATTGCAATTATTAGTAAATTCTCAAAAATTCAGTTGAATTAATTAATTTTTAAATCAATTTTTATTAGAAAATTCCACGAGAGATCAATTATTTAAATACAAAAATACAAACATTAGTTTTATTATTTATAATAATAATTGAATTATTGCAAAAAATGTTATATAAAAAAGTTTCAAACAATTGATTTTTTTTTTGAAAAATAATTGAATGTTCCTGTTGTATTTTATCACAATTTTTGTTTAATAATTGAATTCTTTTGGGAAATTTTTGATTAAAATAGTAGAATATTAAATATCAATGAACTAAGAAAATTTTTTGAAAATAATTGAAATTTTACTTGAATTTTATTAAAATATTTGAAATACTATTATTTATAAAAATAATTGAATTTTGCAATGAATTTTATTAAAGCACCTGAAAATAATTGAATTTTATCGAAGAATTTTGCTATTCATTTATAAAGATAATTGAATTGTTGAAGACAATTATTTTTTAGATTTTTTGAAAATATAATTGAATTTCTGCGTGGAATTTTATTAATTTTTAGAATAATTAAATTCTTGTGATGAATAAATTGTTATTTATGAAAATAATTGAATTTTATATTAAAATTTCTGATTATAATTGAATTTCGACGAAGAATTTTGCTATTTATAAAGATAATTGAAATGTTGACAACTTTTTTTTACGATTTTTTGAAAATAATTGAATTTCTGCGAAGAATTTTATTAATTTTCAAAATAATTCAATTCTTGTGATGAATAAATTGGTACCGTCAACAGGGGAAATTATGGAACATCAGAGGTATAAATATATGGAACGCGTAATTCTTTTTTATGTAAAATTTTTGTGGTAAATTATTTTAATTTGGTTCTTGTTGTAAATAATAGTTTAATATATTACCTACAAAGTTACTCCAGATGTTTTTATTTTTATTGTCATTGGCAACGAGAAAATAATTATTAAACATCGAAAAAGTGGAAAGGTTATTTCACAAAAGTGTAAAAATCTACTAAATTGTTCGAATTAAATTCGCGTTTAGTTTACTATTATTATTTTACTCTGCAGTAATAAATAAAGTTTTCTTAATATACAGACAAAGAAAATTTGTTATACTTGTTTTTATAATTAATTATAATAATTTGTTCTATAATTGCCCCAAATGCGAGGCAATTATGGAGCAATATTTATGTTTAAATAACTCCGTCAAAAAATTTTTTTTGTAAATGGAACTTGAAGGAAATCTTTAGAAGAATGTTCACAATATATTTGAATAGCTAATAAAATTTTTTTGTACACTTTAGATTTTTAGTGCGTTTTTTAGAACGCGAAAAAATCGCGTTTTTTTGTTCCATAATAAATTACCCCTGTTGACGGTATTTATGAAAATAATTGAAATTTGAAATGAATTTTATTAAAATTTCTGAATATAATTATAGTGAAGGAGAATAAAACGAAAAGATTCGGACAAATTAGTTTTTAAAATTAGTTTACTTCAACGTTTCGAAATCCAACTGATTTCCTCTTTAGGAAGTATATAAAAATCTAAAATAATATACAAAAAAATATAAAACAATATACAAAAAAAATATACTTAACATTTGTCAATCAAAAAATAAATTATAAAATACAAAAAATATATAAATTTCAAACAAATTTTTCAAAAAAATCAAAAATATAATTAAATTTCGGCAAAGAATTTTGCTATTTATAATAAGATAATTAAAATGTTAAAGACAATTTTTTTCGATTTTTTGAAAATAATTGAATTTCTGAGAAGAATTTTGATATTTATTAAGATAATTGAATTTTTTCAAAGAATTTCGTTAAAATTTTTAAATTAAAATATTTTTTAAAAAAATACTTCATTGAATGATTTAGAAATAATAACTTGACAGTTCTTCAATAGAAATAAGTTATTTAAATTAAATTATTGTTAGAAGTCGAAAAAATTTAAAGTGTTTTTTAGAATTCGTGGTAATTTCATAGTTCAAAAGGCAAACAAATAGAAACAAAAATTCAGAATTTTCTTATAAATTTTAATCATTAAATTTTTCCAGTACTTTTAATAAAAATTCCTGACTTTTCCCTGATTTCCCTGACCACTTTTATTTTCCCTGACTTTTCCCTAAATTCCCTGATTCCCCTGACATGTGGTCACCCTGTAAAACAAACTAATTTTATAAGAGTAGTTTTTTAAACTAAAAATGTTGAAAAAATTCTTTGATTCTCATTTGGTTGGGATGTTCCTATAATCTCGAATTAATGGTTTCATCAAATTTTTTCAAGAATGAACAAGTTTGGAAACAAACATATTTATATGCGGAAATTTATGAATAAGAAAAGATTGTTAAGTCATTACTATAATAAACGGTTATAGTGATGAAAGAAACTTTGGTTTCAAACCCCCTACTGTGGTTGGCGAAAAATTCATCTCTGAAAAGTCTATTATATCTGCGTGCAACCAGTGAGAACGGGAAATATACAAAGATGTAAATCTAACTAAAGGTGTTTATCGAAATATGAGAAATATACCCAAAGTTCCATTCACCTATTCGAATGGTCATAAAAGCTCTCGGTTACTACATTCCTTCAGTTTAACAACAAAGTTATATAAGTCAAATAATCTTGTACCAACAGTCCCCTATTGTGTCCACGTCCAAATGAAATAGGGGTCCATAAAAGATAAAACTCTTCCCTCGAAACCTAATTGGCAAGATTTGAGCGAAAAAAATGTTCCTTTTGTAAATACGAAAAATAAATTGCTTCTCTAGTGATTTTAATTCTCTGAAACAATACGGTTTCCTGATATTCTTGAAAATGTAATTGAATATTCTCCCGAAGCTTTACGACAATCTTAGTCAGCTTGATGTGATATTGTATTGCTGCCAATCGCTAGTCTCGCTCTCTAACGGATAACCCACATTCGTGGAGGACTGATACTCAGGTGAGTGTGTCCACGATTCACGTATTGTTCAACTGAAGACGTTTTTTGTATGCAAGCTTCGTAATTTCTTCCTCGTATTTATCTTCTGTTCGTATATCCGTTCTATATGCAAACAAACACATATGCATACGCGCATACTCGCATACTCGCACAGTTCATCGGTATATATAACTTCTTTCAAATAGGTCATTTGACTTTGAATTTGAATTAATCTTCAAACACGCCTTCACTCATCGATAAAAATCTACATTTATTACGACTGTTATTTCGACGAAAAATTCTCTGTCTTCACAAGAAAAGTGCGAGAAGTGACAATTATTCACTTAAAATTACAGAAATATTAAGTTTTTTCGAGTTTTTAGATTGACTTGTAGACCCGTGCCACTGTGCAGGTGGAGGAAAAATATTTCTTTTCCGGTTTTAGAAAAAATGTAGTATTCTGTTTTTTTTGGATAATGCAACAGAGATGACAGATGTTTAACAGACACTTTTTTTCCTATGGCCTAGAAGCATCCGCACCTATGTCACCTTTCATGGATTATAATTTGTCCTCTCGAACTATTATATTCTCATTAGTGATATATTTCCTTCCTGTCTAATTTCAGAAAATTAAATTAATTCCGAAATGTGTTCTAAATTTTCTCTCTTGGGTTTTACAGTTTTAGATTCGGTACATTTTCATCCTCTTTATTTTTTCCTATTTTCCTACACTCAAAATAAAATAATAATCAGAGCTGTTGACAATCATGATTTTTCTAAAAAAAAATCCAATTCTTTCATTTGAATAAAATTTCTTCCGGAGCTTGGTCTTTAGTAATGATAATAAAAAAATTTATTTAATAACAATATGGGTTGCAACAAAAATTTAATTTTCTTTTTCCCTGATTTCCAGACAAAATTTTGCCATTTTCCCTGACCCTACCCTAATTCTAAGAAAAAGTTCTTTGAGAATTTTCAAATTAAGATTCAATTTTACGAAATTTCGATTATTCGGAAATTCGTCAATTATAAATTTAAAAATCAAGTTTTCAGAATTTTTAATTAAAATTATCTGAAATTTTGTATTTTCTAAAATTTCAAATTAACAACTTTTGAAATTCAATTATTTCTAAAAATGTTAAACGCAATATTGATAAAATTCAATTGGTTTTGGAAGTTTTGAATAAGATTATTCTCTGAATTAATTATTTTTAATAATTTTTGAAAAAGTTCATTGAGAGTTGAATTATTCAAACAATAAGAAGAAAGTTCATATAAAATAATTCTAAAATTCACTTGTTTGCAATTTATTAGAATTTAATAATTACTTTTAATAGATTTTAAATTAAAATACTTGAAAGAATTTAATTATTTTCAAAAATTTTAATGAAATTCTTCGTAGAAATTCAATTATTTTCAAAAATTTTGAAATGTTCTTTGCAAGAATTTAATTTTAAGAAACATTCAATTAGTATCTATAAAATTTTTCTGAAATTCATTTTTAAATCAAATTTTGTAAGAAAATTCTACGATAATTCAATTATTTAAATACAAAAATTAATAATTTATTGAATAATTGAATTTTTCTTCAAAATTGAATTCTCATGAAGAATATTATATTAACAAATCTTTAAATAATTCAATTCTTTTATTTATAAAAATAACTGAATTTTGCAAAGAATTTTATGAATTTATTAAAAATTCAACTAATTTCAACAAAATTGAAATTAAAATTTTTCAAAAAAATTCGTTCCACAGAATTAATATGTAATATTAAAAGTATATGAAAAATTCTGATTCTTTTAAAGTTCAATTATTTTTGAAATAATTAAGTAAAATTATTCATTAAATAATTTTTTGTTTTTTGTCTCAATTTGATAATCTTAAAAAAACTGTGATTATAAATTTATCGATTTGCTGAAAGACTACGAGAAAAATATTAAAATTCCCTGAGAATAATACTAAAACTCTCTCTGAGAATAATAACGAAAAATGGTAACAGAGATTATTTTTGAAAATGTACAAAGAGAAAGGTAGAAAAAAAAGAAGAAGAAGAAGAAGAAGAAGAAGAAGAAGAAGAAGAGTCTTTATTTACGGGAGATGCGGATATAAGCGTGGCACCAAAGAAACCATACAAGAATAAAAGTCAAAGGGGGGACCACCTGTGTAAGATACTTCCGTCGAGGCGTGTTATGTGTATACCCGTCTTCCGGATCCTGGACCGGAGGAAAAATCATCTCTTCAACAGGAGAGGTTACACGCAACAATATTATAAGGAGAACTCGAGATTATCGTGACTCCCACATGTTGCGGGAGGCGCCGTGGTCACTTCATTTGTAATCCCATCGCGTTCTCTTTTGAGATGAAAGGGAGTCGAGACACGAAGGGCATAAAAAGGATCCTCTCTCTCTTTCTTTCAGTATACAGTCAATAATTTGTAATCTACTCTCAGTTTATCTTTATATACGGACAAAAGTGTTTGTGCAAAATTACACTGGCGTCTTACTAAAGGGACTTGAAATTTACAAAAATTCCTTGGAAAGAGTATGTATTTAAAAAAAACATTTTTGAATTTAGTTTAGTAATTTTGAAATTTTCAACTAGAATTCTATAAATTTTCAATTCTAAAATTTGTAAAATTCAATTATTTTCCAAATTTTTAGTTAGAATTCTAACTTTTCAATACTACAATTTTCTGAAATTTAAATTTCCTATTAGAATGAATACTAAATTTTTCGAAAATTCAATTACTTTTCAAATTTCCAGTTAGAATTGTAAATTTTAAATTCTAAATTTTTCTAAAATTCAATTATTTCCCAAATTTACAATAAGAATTATAAATTTCCAATTCTAAAATTCAATTATTTTCTAAATTTCCTTAGAATTATAAATTTTCAATTCTAATTTTTTCTAAAATATAATTATTTTCCAAATTTTCAATTCTAAATTTTTCTAAAATTCAATTATATCCCAAATATCTAATATTAGGTAGAATTATAAATTTTCAATTCTAAATTTTTTTAAAATTCAATTATTTTCTAAATTTTCAATTCTAGTTTTTTCTAAAATACAATTATTTTCCAAATTTTCAATTCTAAATTTTTTCAAATTCAATTATTTCCCAAATTTCTAATATTAGAATTATACATTTTTTAAAATTCAATTATTTACCAAATTCTCAATTAGAATGATAAATTTTCAATTCTAAATTTTTCTAAAATTCTGTTAATTTCCAAATTTACAACTAGAATTCTATATATATATATATATATATATATATATATATATATATATATATATATATATATATATATATATATATATATATATATATATATATTCTATATAGAAAAGTATATATAATTTTAACGTTATTTCTGAAAAAAATATATGACTTAATTTTCTATGATGATTGTATTAATTAATCTCTAGTTTTCCTATTCGGATTCCTGTACAGGAGATTAAATCGCGATTAATTATAAAATCCACAACTGTTATATTCTTAATTTCAATTATACAATGAACGCTTCGTCGAATACAATTTATCGAAATAATCAAATGAAATAATTAAAAGAGCGCGCAGGATAATAAAGTATCATTTCGCTAATCAAAAATATCTTTGAAAAAAATTAATAAAATCTAATTTCTCGAGTCTTTTTTGAACATAACACTTTTTAAAAATTTGTTCAAAAGAAATTAGTTTTTTAATCTTTATTGAGCTATGCACGCGCAGTAAATCGATGAATATTTGCTTTAAAAATGATAGAGAGTCTGAATAAATGTGAAATTATAGACGTCCAGAAGTATGTTAAAGAAGAGCTGATTGTGTTTCTGTCTGCTAGATAAAAGTGCAAGAAAAATGTAGGTGTGCAAGTTGAAATTGTATGGATATAAAAAGAATAACGTGAACAGACCTTAAGTCGATGCAGGTTGCATTGAGTACCACCTGCTTCCTCTCATCGTCTTCTCGGAGTCTCGAGAGATCTTTTTATTATACCTTCTCGCTATGTATGTTACACGGTATATGGAGGTGAGCTCCCACAGAATAAAAATCCTACATGGTATATAACTCAGCCTCCAATATACCGATTCAAAGCCACGCACGTGCCGAGCCGGTGACGACGACGACAGCCACACACAACTTCTTGTACAGCCACTTTCTTTATACAGGTGTACTTACAAAGACACTTTTTTTTAAATTATTATTTTCTTCTATTTTTTCCTTTCTTCCCTTTTTTCTTATACTTCTCCGTATTTTGCATATTTTCTGATACGTTCCTTAATCACAATTCTGCGTTCACAAAATTAAGAGTTTCATTTTAAAAAAGAAGCAATATTTTTGCAAAATTAATCATCACAATTTTTTAACAAAATTCTATTCTCCTTTGAAATCTTGACGAGGAATAAACAAGTTTTTTTTTAAATAATTGAATTCTTAATATGAATATTGTTATTTATAAAAATAATAAAATTGAATTTTGTAAATTAATTTTATTCGAATTTTTGAAAATAATTGAATTAGTTGATTTATTTATTTTTTTTGTTGTTATTTTTTTATAATTGATTTTTGCAAAGAATTGTACCTATTGAAATATTCCAAAGAATAAATTGAATTTTCGAGAAAAATTTTGCTATATTTATAAAAATAATTGAAATTTTGACGAGGATTTTAAAATTTTTTTTGACAATAATTGTATTTCTGGGATGAATGTTGATGTTTATCAAGATAATTGAATTCTTTCAATTAAAAAATTTTTTTTTTGAAAAAAAAAATAATAATTTTGCATCATTTTTATACCAAAATTTCAAAAATTAATATAATATAAATTGTAATTTTTATTCAAATGCAAATTTTAATTGTTTAAATTGTTGGAAATTAAATTCTTTATCTTTCTACTACACGGAAAAAAATATAAAGTAACTTTTACTACTTTCATAGTAAAAAATTTCCGGTAAAGTATTTCTGGTAATTTTTACTACTTTTGGAGTAAATTTTGCTACGTTCGAAGTAAATTTTACTCATTTTTATAAATATTTACTTCGAACGTAGCAAAATTTACTCTAAAAGTAGTAAAAATTACCAGAAATCCTTTACCGGAAATTTTTTACTATAAAAATAGTAAAAGTTACTTTATATTTTTCTCCGCGTAGTACTCTTGTTTAAAAGTTTGAAATTAAAAAAAATAAAGAAATTACAAGAAAATAGTTTCTTAAGAAAAATAAAAGTAAGCTATATTCTTTGTTTCTTATGTTATGAAATTAATTTTTTATTATCATTACTAAAAAACCAAGGTTTAGAAAACATTTTATTTAAGTAAAAAAAATACGAATTAAATATAGAAAATCGTATTTTTCTGATTAAAAAAAATCATGATTATTTGTATGCAGTTTAAATTAATTTAATTTTTTTTTATTAAAATTTGTAATTTTTAATTAAATGCATTTAGACGGTATGCAGTCTAAATTTTTGTATAATATTTTTATATTAATAAATTCAATAATTGTATTGAAAAAAAATTTGTTTTTATATGCAGTTTTCCTGTTTCCTAGCTGCTCTCTAAATTTGAATTAGTAAATATGAGTAATAAATATAATTTCTACTAATTTATTAGTAAAATTTACTAATTTGAATTGGTGACTGACTTTTTGCTTTTGAATTAGTAAATAGCAAAAAGTTTTACTATAATAAATAAATAGTAATTTCCACTAATTTTTTTTTATAGTAAAATTTACTAATTCAAAAGCAAAGTGTTGATGAAATGAAGGCAACTGTTTTTTTCCTTTTCTTTTCTATTTTCCATTTTTTCTCCTTCTTTATTTTGTAGTGCGATGAAATAAGTATTATGTAGACGCACATGAGAAATACGTAGGTAATGTATATGAATGTATAATGACTTCGGAGGCTGCATCAGTCGTGGGAGACAGGTAGCACACTTCCGGTCGTCCACGGCTATTACCATCACAAATAAAACTATACAGTGTGTCATATAAATTTTTACACTCATTTATATGAATATATGTAACAATAATATAGAAGGCAATTATTGAAACAATGTTAAACTCATACAACTATAATTAATTCACTTTATTTTTATCCGCATATTTGTTATACTTTTCAAAGTATCTCTTTCATCTCTCATTCAAAGAGTAGATCCTTTCTCTCTAATTATATATATATATATATATATATATTGTACATTCAACAATTGAAGAGAATTTGTTTTTGTTTTATATTGTTTTTAATTTTTACTATTTTTTTTATTTTTACTAAATTGTTATTTACTACTATTTTGGTCTTTGTACTCTCTCTAAATTTTGAATTAGTGGACTGACATTTTGCTTTTGAATTAGTGAATTTTACTAATAAATTAATAGAAATTATTATATTTATTAGTAAAATTTACTAATTCAAAAGCAAAAAGTCAGCCACTAATTCAAATTAGTAAATATTTTTACTAATTCAAATTTAGAGAGCTCAACTACTAAAACCTACAATTCACTATTTCTTACGATTTGCAACTATTTGGATAATTTTCTTTAGCTTCATGCCACTATACTAAAAGATATATTTTTTTTAAATTTGCATTACTTGTATCAAAAAATTCTAAAAAATAATTTAATTTTGGTAGAAAATTGCAATTGCAATTTTTAGAAATAATTAATTGTTGTATCAACTATTTATTTTTGTATTCAAATACATAATTCAATTTTTGTAGTTGAATTCTGATATGAATAAATTTGAAAAAAAATTTATACTTTAGTATAGTCAATTTTAAATTGTTCGGAAGAATTTTATTAGAATTTTAAAATATAATTCAATGTTCTTATTCCAGGAATCTAATTAAAATTAAAAATAATTAAAATGTTATAAGAAATTTTATAAAAATTTTTTTAAAAATATGTAAATTTTTCTGAAGAGTTTTATTAAATTTCTTTAAAAATAATGAAGTTCATAGTTAACATACAGTACTACTTTTTTTTACTATACTTAAGTATAGTAAAAAGCACAATAATAAAGTATAATTAAATTCCTACGAAGAATTTTTTTTACGAAAATAATTGAGTTCTTTGGAAAAGTTTTTTTTTACAATTTTTGATATCATTTGAATTGTCTGAAAGATTTTTAGTAAAATTTATGTTCATTCGAGGAATTCAATTAAAATTTTATTAAAAATAATGGACTTATTTTTTTACAATTTTATTATTTATTGAAAAAATTAAATTATTTTCATAATTGAATTTTTTCATTTTTATTTCAATTTTTGCAATTAATTGAATAACTCTCAGAAGAATTTTATAAATATTGTATTTAAAATAATTGAATTGAATTGAATTTTTATGAGGAATTTTATTAAAAAATTTTAAAAACAATTACATTTTTTCTTTATTTAAATTGCGTATTGAAAATAATTGATCTCTTGTGCAAAGAATTTTGTTATTCATAAAAGTAATTGAATTCTCACTAAGAATTTCATTAAAATTTTTGATAACAGTAAATTAGAGTTAATTAGATCAATTTAATTAATTAATTTGTTAAAAAGTGAATTAAAAAAATAAATTTTTAGAATTCATTAGAAAATTCTGAATTTTTGTGTCTTTTTTGTTTGCCTCATAAACTATGAAATTACCGTCAATTCTATAATACAAATCCTTCAATTTTTTAAATTTCTGAAAATAATTTCTTTTTAAATAACTTAAATCTTGAACAACTATCATAAAATAATGACTTATAAATTATTAAATAAATAATTTTACTCAAATATTTCAAAATTAATTCAATTTTAAAAGAGTTGCGTTTACAATTTTCACAAATAAATGAACTTTAAAAGGTTTTAATTTGAAATTTTAGAAAATTTCAATTCTTAATGAATCTCCGAGTCTTTGACTCGGAGCAATCGATATCTTCATGTTTCATACCAATATTTTAAAAGTTTTTTAATTTCAAAAAGGTTTGAATTTGAAATTTTTGACATGCTTAATTCCTATGAAAAAATAATAATAATTAAATATTTATTTACAAAGGAAGTTATTGATGTTTTTGAATAATCTTGCAATTAAAGAAATTCATAAATAAATGGGCATATTTTTCATTTGTTTCTAATCATCATTTTTTTAAATTTTCTAATTTTTATTATTATTTTGTTATGAATCATGAAAAAATACCTGCATATTTTCGATTTGTCAAACAATATTTTTTAAAGAAAAAAAACAACTTTGATTCGTTTTTTGTCCCAATTTGATATCCTTAGAAAAATTGTGAACTAATATTGAATGTTAGTAAAAAAAAGTAAACTGTATGTGTATAGTAAAAAAAGTATACCGTAGGTAAGTAAAAAAAAGTAGACGTGTCTCAAATGGGATTTTAAAGACACCTCCGGAAATGAGAAGGAATTTTTAATCGCTATTTTGCAACCCGAAACTAAAAAGAGTCAGTATAGAGATCTATATGAACTTCATTGTCTCGACGTCATCTGGCGATCCTGGCATTTTTATCTTTATATTCTCCATCCCACCTTCTGATTTCATCACAAATCGCTAGGCTTTTGCTCACGAAATGCGAAATTAAATCATCGTTAACCTTGACACTTCTCTCATTCAGGAAGTGGTTCCTTTTTTGCTTATTTTATCTGAAAACTTCCTTTATCGCCTTTTATCAGCACTGATATGCTTGAAATTATGATTTAAATCATGATTCCAGGCATCACAGTGCCCCTAAAAAGTATTTTAGGGGAAATAGGGGACTGAAAATTAAAAAATAGGGGACTTTTAGGGGACCATAAAAATTGGTTAAATATGATAAAAATATAATTTATTTATACAGGGTTGCCACAAAAATTTAACTTTATTTTTCCCTGATTTCTAAACACAATTTTGACTTTTTTCCTCACCCTAAAGAATATTCTGATTCACTCTATAAAAATTAATGCTCAAAAAAATGTTCTATTATAAATTTATTTACAAATTTCTTCAAAAAGTCAAATTATTCGAAAACATTAATAGTTTTATTTCAAATAAATATTTAATCACTTTTTTTTCATTGAGTAAGATGTTCAAAAATTTTTAATTCAAACCTATTGAAATTCAATTACTTCTAAAAATATTATTATAAAACATAAAGAAATGGATCACTCCGAGTCTTAGGAGTCGAAGACTCGGAGTGATCCATTTCTCTATGTTTTATAATAATTTATTAAAAATGACCGACTGATAAAATCATTAGTTTATTATTATATGAATATTGTTACTGCCATTTCTTCAAAATTATTTGTATCATTTCAATTCAATTAACATTTTCTAGAATTTTTAACTAAAATTCTACTTTCAATCAATAACTTTAATTATTATTATTTAATGAAACTTTTTAAAAAAAAATTAATTCTACAGAATTGTTAGTTAAAAGTACAAAAAACAATAATTTAATTGTACGAGAAATCAATTATTTAAATACAAAAATAAATAATATTGAATGTTTCTTAAAATTTAATTTTTACGAAGAATTGTATTAACAACATTTTAAAATATTTAATTTCTTTTCAGGAATTTAATTAAAATTTTAATGAAATTTATTATATTAAAGAATTTTATAACAATTTTTGAAAATAATTGAAAACTTTTTGAAAAATTTTATTAAATTTTATTAAAAATAATTGAATTCCTGAGAAGAATTTAAATAATAATTTTTTAAAACAATTGAATTCATGAGAAGAATTTTATTAAAATTTTTGAAAATAATTGACTTCTTGAGAAGAATTTAAAAAAAAATTTTGACAATAATTTAATTCTTGAGAAGAATTTTCCTATCTATTTAAGGTAGAAGCACCAGTTTTGGCCACTTTAACGCCAGTTTTGGCCACTAGTTAATATTCATTGTAATTATTTATATTTAAGTTCAATGAAGTATTTTACTTAAGGAAATACTTAAAATCCTGTAGTACTGTAATATTATATTGAGAAATATTCATTAATAATAAATAATTAAATAAAAATTTTATAAAAATGACCAAAACTGGAGCAGTGGCCAAAAGTGGTATACTTCTACCCTATAAAGATAATTTAATTCTTGACGAGAATTTTTAAAAAATTTTGAAAATAATTTAATTTCTCCAAAGTATTTTATTATTTTTCAAAAGAATTGAATTCCTGTGATTAATTTTTGATATTTATCAAAATAATTGAATTTTGGAAAAGAATTTTATTAAAATTCCTTAGAATAATTGATTTTATGGGAAGAATTTATGCGATTTTGTTGTTTATCAAACTAATTGAATTCTTTTGCAAAATTACTTAAAAATTTTTGAAAATAATTGATTTTCTGCAACGAATTAAATGTTATTTATGAAAATATTTGAATTATTGCAATGAATTCGTAAATGAAATTTTAATATTTATGAAAATAATTGAATCTTTTCGTAGAACTGTATCAACAATTTTTTTCTATAATTAAATCTGTTGATAACTTTTATGAAAATAGTAAATATTTAAAAACATTGAATTGTGAAAAACTTTAAAAATAATTGAAATTTTGCAAAGAATTTTATTTAAATGTTTGAAAATAATTGAATTTTTTGCGAAAAATTTTGCTATTTATAAAAATAATTGAATTCGTGCAAAGTATTTTATTAAATTTTGTTTAAATCATTGAAATTTTGCCAAGAATTTAATTAAAATTTTTAGGAATAATTGAATTCTTGAGAAGAATAATGTTGATGTTTATCAAAATAATTGAATTTTGGAAAATAATTTGATTAAAAATCCTTAAAATAATTGATTTTAGGGGGAGAATTTTGTTGGTTACCAAGATAATTGAATTCTTTTGCAGAATCACTTTAAAATTATTGAAAATAATTGATTTCCTGCGACGAAAAAAATAGGGGAATTTTAGGGGAAATTTTCAAAATAGGGTACGTTTAGGGCCCAAAATTAAAAAAAGGGGACTTTTAGGGAAATAGGGGACAGAAAACTATTCCATTAAACTTATTTTCATATTCTTATAATATTCAAACTTAGGTATAATTTTTTAATTTTTATCATAGTTTTTCTACGGATATCAAATTGAGACAAAAAACGAATCAAAATTGTTGTCATGCAACAATGCAGAAGAACTATGATAAAAATTAAAAAATTATAAGTTTCAATAAATTTTCCTGGTTGAATATGAAAATAAGTTTAATAGAATAATTTCTATATTTGCACTAAATGATCTGATATGTGTTGGTGTGTCTTTATAATGCGGCGATATCGTAAAAGTTGTGCAACCACGAAATACTTTCTTCAGCAGCGGAACTCGAGCGAGTAGCTCGGCATCAAAGTGGGCTCATTACACGTAGAGAATCAGTATATAACGCAAACCCAAACGTAAAATCGAATGAAGAAAGTGCTTGCCTTCTTATTCTCCCGCAACTTTGCATCGGAAACCAGAAACTACCAGGCGAAACTAAAATAACGTGTGCGTGTACCGATATGCACGCTTGTTGCGCTCATCGATTTTTTTTCATCACCTCCGAGTACTAGCATAAGCGAATTCCAACCAGTTTGTCACTTCCGGTCCACGAAATACGAATATTCCAATTTGTAAAAAAAAATACTTTTTCAATTTTCATTTTGGATTCTAAAATGTTTTGTAGAATTGTTTCAGAATAAGGAAACTAGAAAAATATTGTTCTATATAGTTTTTATTTAAAAATTCAAATGAAGAATGACTTTTTTGTTTGAAATGTATGTTTTTTTCAAGAACTGTTTTTAAAAAGACGTCTCAACTTTCAGATTGTAAGAGCCACACATGACAAATTATGAAATTGAATTAAAATGAGAAACATATATTTCACTGACAAAAATAATAAGATAACGAGAGAGAGATTGTCTTGAAAAACACACGTGCCGTCCGAGGGAGTTTTGTGTCAAACTTATAATAATAATATCTGTGCGCGGTTTTAATTTTCGTCTTCTTCCGGATTTCGTGTTAAATTGCACTTCTTTGCTCGTGATCTTATAAATGATCAAATGATCCATTCATTCTTCCTGGTTTTCGCAGACGTTTTCTCTTATTTCAATTAAGAATGCTTAGAACATCACTCTTTGATATATATATATACTTCATTTTTGCTTATTAGCATTCCAGTCCTTCGTCTCAATTTCTTCGAAAGATGCTGTGCTATGCTATATATAAAAGTTATATTTATACATACCTGATCTTTTTTCCTTCTGCACAAAAATACTAAAAAACTAAAATAATCCCGAAGAATTTTAAACATTTAATTTTTTTTCTAATTAGAAATGTGTATTAAAATTTTAATAATTTAGAATACACTTTTTAGAAAAAAAGACTTTTGATTAATTAACGATGTTAATTTTTTTCAAGGTCGTATCCTTGAAACTAATTTGATATTTGAAATTAAATGAAGTGGAAATTTTCGATTGATTGGAAATTGCAAATTTTATATATTTTATCATCAATAAATAATGATTTTTATTCTTAAAAGAATATAATTAAGAATATAAGTGAAATTATAATTCATGATGATGATGATGGACGGTTTTTCTCGTTAAAAAGAAATAAAAAGAAAAAAAAATGAAATAAGGTGATAGTTATGAATATATCGCAGCATCTGAATAAAGCACCTGTGTACACGGATCCATATTATCTCTTGATGAGGAACGAACTCTCTTTTATTATCCGATTGTTACACTTTTAGACATATATTCTACTATTTGCCTTTGAAATATGGATCATTTGACGAACGTTATTTTCATCTAAAGAAATCCTCTTACATATCTAAAGATAAAATTTTATTTATATTTATATAATACCTATTTGTTATACATGTATATATATATATATAGTTTTTTTATATCATATATTTATTTATCTTCTGGTCTATTTTCGATTATGTATAGAATTATTAATATAACTATAGCATAGTTAGAATTTTTTAATAATTTCAGATTCAGAATTGAAATAATTCACTTTTTAACAAATTAATTAATTAAAATGATCTAATTAACTCTAATTTACTGCCCGTGTAGAAAAATTTCGTGGCGCTAGCTAGCAGCGCTAGACTGCATGTAAATTTACCATGTATCTAGCACTGCTAGCTAGCGCCAAGAAATTTTTCTACACGGGTGTTTTCAAAAATTTTAATGAAATCCTTAGTGAGAATTCAATTACTTTTATGAATAACAAAATTCTTTGCACAAGAATTCAATTATTTTCAATATGTACAACGAAGAATTTTAAAAATTATAAAAATAATGCAATTTATTGTTTTTAAAAATTAATAAAATTCTTCACAATTTTGTTGTTTTTTTACTATACATAGGTATAGTAAAAAAAAAGTAGTATACTAAGTTAATTTAATTAATTAATTAAAGAAAGAGTAGAAGTTTCATAAACATAAAGATGATTACATATATATACAAGCACTTAGAACGAGCTTCCAAATAAATTATATTAGGGTCGTTTGTTGAAAAACAAGAAGCAAAGCATGAAAGGATGAAATAAATATACAAGACTGCAAAATTCTGTAAAAGTGGGAAATTCCCAGAGTCGAGAGGGTAACAATTGTAATTTACTATCTTTGTGAAATACTGCACAACAATGTTACTCATTTTGAGATGATGTGGTGGAAGATGAGTCTCTTGTTTCAATAGTAGGTATGCTCTTAAACACACTATGAGAAAAGTTAAACCAACTTCTCTCAAATCCCCTGATTAAACTTAAAATTTTGTTTACCTTGGCGTTAATTTCCTCGCTGAATGGGAGGAGTTTTTCCTCTAAATTTATGACCATTCGTAAATCCATTAAAAAAGTTTAGATACCTCTCATCGCTTGGCGGGAGATTGCGGCAAAGGAAAAATCATATTACCTGATGCCAAATATCAGAGACCTTCGCAATTTTTCAAGATTTTACTTCAAAAGCATCTGAAAGCATCGTATTTCTCTTCAGATTAAAGACTCACGAAATGGACATAAAAACAATATTACTGACAATTTTAACATCACATTTACGTAATACAGCAATAAAGATGTAACAATTTTTTTAAGATTTAACAGAACGAGAAGAATGAAGTATATACTGTTAGAAATGAGAAATTATTCATGACATTTGTGTTTGTCTAACTGTACAGAATGAAGGGTGGAATAAAATAAAAACAAGAAATAAGAAACGAGAGGTGATGAGAATAAGCCATCAGGAAGGACAAGGTGGCTACTACAGAAAGCAGTAAGGTTGGTTTTGATAGAGAGAAAAAAGCATCAAGTGGTCAAACGACACGTGTTGTAGTTAACGTCCGAGGCATTGGCCGACCCGACTGGACTTTTCGGTCTCGAAAAAAAGGAAGGTTCAAAATGGACAACGGGACCATAATAACCATCAAAAACATGAAAGGGGTCAAATGTGGCAATAAAAAGGGTACGCGTGCCCGGGTCGAAACCTTTCACGTTCCTGTTTTTTAAATCTTTCACTCACTGGAGATTTTTTCCGCAGAAAACGCAGCATCCGAAAAAACATTTCATGCATTTGAGAAAATTTGCTAATTTTTCTATAATCGCATTAATGAAATTACTCTTCTTTATAATAGGGATCATAGTGATTTTTTCGTGTATACTACTATTAAGAATTTAGGGGATTAAAATTTTTTAAAGAAGGGATTATGATTAAAAAAAGAGAATTTTTCAAATTAAGAAACAAATTACCTCTCTAAATATAAATTAGTAGAAATCTTTATACTAATTTCAATCAATGACTAACTTTTTGCTTTTGAATTAAGTAAATAGCAAAAAGTTTTACTAATAAATAGTAATTTGTATTAATCTTCTTCTATATTAATAATCATTGTATTTCGGTAATCTGGTTCGCAGTTTGAAGTAAGTTGTTGTTTCCTTTTTTCTTTCTTAATTTTTAAAATAATTTTTCTTCTTAAATATTTTTAATTTTAAAATAAATGTATTAAAAATCATCGAATTGTTGCAAAGAATTTTATCAAAAAATTTAATAATAATAGAATTCCTTCGAAGAATTCCATTATTTAGGAAAAAGAATTTTGTAAAAAAATTTGATAATAATAGAATTTCTTCGAAGAATTTTATTATTTAGGAAAATATTTGAATTTCCGTGAAGAATTTTGTTATATATGTAATTTTTAAAAATTCTAATTAAAATTCTATTTGAAGAATTTCTTTCAATTTTTTTTTTAAATAATGGACTTTCTTTAAAAATTTTAACTAAAAATTTTACAAATAATTGAATTTTATGAACAATTTCTTTAAAGTTTTTAAAATAATTGTATTTGTTAATCAAAATGAAATTAAATATTTAGTTATTGTTATTTATTAAAATTTTAAAAAATAATTGATTTCTTTTGAAAAATTTTATAACGAATTAAAAAATTGAATTATTCTTTTGTGAAATTTTGTTGAAAACAATTGGATTTTTGCAAAGAATTTTACTATTTAAAATATAATTGAATTGTTTCGAAGGATTTATTAAAAGTTTAGAAAATAATTGAATTTTTTCGAAAAATATTATTAAAAATTAAAAAAAAATTGAATGCTTTCATGAAATTTTATTAAAATTGTATTAAAAATAATTGAATTTTTGCAAAGAATATTACTATTTATATCTAAATATAATTGAATTTTTTCGAAGAATTTATTAAAATTCTACGAAAATAATTGAATTCTATTGAAATTTGTTATTAGAATGAATCAAGAAAAAAAATTGAATTCTTTCATCAAAATAGGTTTTGAATATAATTAAATTTTTGCCAAAAATTTTATTATTTATAAATATTGTTGTTTTGAAGGAGTTTTAATTGTTTTGAAGGATTTATTAAAATTTTAGAAAATAATTAAATTTTTCTGAAAAATATTATATTATTACAAATTTTTTTAAAATTCAATTCTTTCATAAAATGTTATTAAAAAAATTGTATTAAAAAAATTGTATTAAAAATAATTGAATTAAAAATAATTGAATTTTTTTGAAGAATTTATAAAAATTTTAGAAGATAATTAAATTCTTTAAATATTTTATAACAAATTAAGAAAAAAATTGAATTTTTTCGTAAATTTTTTTTGAAAATAATTGAATTTTGGCAAAGATTTTATTACTTATAAAAATAATTGAATTGTTTCAAAGGATTTATTAAAATTTTAGAAAATAATTGTATTCGTTCGTGAAATTATATTAATATTATATATTAACATCATTTCACGAACGAATTAAATTAAAACTTAAAAATAATTAATAATTCAATTATTTTTAAACAAAATATTATTTTAAAGGTGAAGAAGCTATCAATTTTCAATTTTTTACATATGAAACCCATGAGCTTATAGAGATTTATTTAAGATATTTAATTTATTTGTTAAAATTGATTCGGAAAATTGATAGCTTCTTCACCTTTAATATATAACTGCCGAATGATAAATTCACTTTCTATAATTATTTTGTTTAAAAATAATTGAATTTTTTCAAAAAATTGTCCTTTTTTATAAAAATAATTTAATTCTTACGAAGAATGTTATTATTTATGAAAATAATAATTGAATTATTGCGAAGAATTTTATTAAAAATTTTTTAATTAATAAACAAGAATAATCAATTAGTAAATTAGTTAATGATTAGATTTTTAAAGATTGGATCTGAAATTATTCAAAAATTCATATTTGAAAATAAGAAATTTTGTTATTTGCATAATAATAATAATAAATTGAATATCACGTTACGCGCGCTAGTGTGCGTAACATTTGCTAGTTTATTTATAAAATTTACTAATTCAAAAGCAAAAAGTCAGTACAAATTATTATTTACTAGTAAAATATTTTGTTTTCAAGAGAAACGGGGAGAATATACTTAGGCGTTTTTCGGGATTTTATTAATTTAAGGGAATAAAACAGGGAAAAAATGTGCAACAAGAAGGAAAAAATTGTTAAAAATTCAAACTATTAGAGGACCCAACGACCTAACTACCTTTCCCAGTTTCTACAACAAATAAGTGCGACAATTACGATAATTAAGACTGATTTTTATTTTCTATTCAAAACTTTTTTTCCACACACTTTAAAAATTAAATTCCTATTACGAAAGGTATCTCATTACGTGGAATGCACGTGAGAGAAATTTGTCTCATTTTTAAAGAAAATCGATATGATATAGAGAACAAAAGTAAAAATGATGATGCAAACATTTTTTTCTTTTTTTTTGATGACTTCTCAATTTTTGCTTGATATATTCAATTGCACGGCGAGTGTTTAGGATCATTGACATTGCGTTCCAGTATATATATATATACAATGTGCAAAAAAAAGGGGACAATGTGTGACTATTCTTTTTTCTCGTAATATACGCGAGGTTCATCAACTTATGCTGAGCATTTCATTTGGTGGTGCACTTGTCGACCTCAGACATAACGAGCTTGGTTAATCTCTTCTCGTTTTAAGCGCCTCCTGAAACGGGTACCTTTTTTTTCAACTCGCGGAGGTATCTTGTCGCAAGTATCTGCTTATTATACTTGTCTTGCGGACCAGTGTCAAATTCTGGAGCGTGGGATTCATAAGGCAACTTTGTGCTCACGTTTAATGATTTAATGTCTACATTTTGCACTTGTTATACATACGAGAGAGGAAAATCATTTGCGGAAAAGTTTTGCAATATATATGCTTTCTTCTATAAAGAAAATATTTAATTGATAAAGGGAAATTTTATACAAACGGATATATTGTGCTTAAAAAATTATTTTTGTTAGAGTTTAATTATATATATTGTGTAAATGTATTGGGGAAGAATATTGGTTGATTCTTATCATTTTAATCATTTTCCTTATTGCTATATTATTAGGATTCATTATAAACTTATTTTCTTCGGATAAAACTGAATTTTAGTGAGAGTTTTCTGGAAAAGATAATGAAGAATTTGAGTTTTAATGATAGAATGACAGTATATGTCATGCATAATTCCTGAGTCACTAAAGTATTAAGATCTGAGTCGGCTTAATGAAAGGATTGTTAGAATAAGACTTTAGGTATCTCTATCTCTTCTTGTAAATGTATATACACACTCTTATAGCGCTCAAGAATACCTCATCTGTCGCTCTCAGATAAGGTTTAATCGTATACTGCTCATCTTATCAAGATTATAAATGAATGCAACATTTCAATTGACTCCAGGTTGGTCCATATACATTCAATAATGTTCATTCTTTCAAATTTTTAAAATAAAATCAATAAATTATTTTTATTGTAGAACATAAGAATTTGTATATTAGATTACTAATTCGGAGTAATTTGCTTTTTTCCCTTTGTTGTACAATAATTAACAAAAACTTTCTATAATCTATAATTATTATAGCTATAACCTCTACAACATATATGTCGATCACTTGTTATTTCATTGACTTTCATTGGAATTACATTCTAATAATTATTAATAAATTATGCTAAATATTGTCGATTGTAATAATTAAAATGACTTTATAATTTATCTACTAAATATCTATTTATGTTATACTTATGTCTTTTGTAATAAAAACGTAAATAAAATAAGTTTATCTATGTTAAATAATATTTCAATTATAAACAAAATTTTATTATTAGGGGAATGTAGTCAAGGTTGGCCTACTGTCTAGGTAGGCCACTCGCGTTTTTTTGTCAAGTTCACTAGCGCCACCTACGCGCATTTTTGTCGAAGCTTGTCTTAGTGAAACCTAACTTTTTGTTCAATTACATTTTCGGAAAATCGAAAATTGTGTTTTCTGTGACGTCGGTACAAAAAAAGCTCAAAAAAAGTTTTGTGCATAATGTGAAAAACCATTAATAAAAGATAAAAAACAAATTGAATCGTCAAGGCAAGTATGCAGAAAATTTGTGGGACTCATGGTTGAAAGGAAAACAAAGTAAAAAATCGAATCCCGAAACGTATTTCTTTATGGTTACAACAATTCGGTAATGTTACTTACTGTCAAGGTCGGCCACTATGTGTTTAAAATGCGCAAAGTTGAGGACGAGCTACTTCATTTGCAAAAACTGCAATTCTGTATAACTCATAATATAATTGATCATCTTATTAATATTTTTATTCAATTTTATTAATATTTTAGTGCAAAATTTTTTTTTATTTATATTTATTTTTTTATATTGTTTATTGTTATTATTTTGTTATTTCATTAAGTTACAAACTGTAAACAATAAAGAATCAATTTTCCGTAACTCCAAACATGTTATTTTATTTTTTAACGATTAATGCCCTTTGAATTTTAAACATGGCCGACCTTGACTGTAATGGCCAACCTGGACTACAAATTTTTTTTTTTTTAAATCTTTATAACTTTTTCATTTTTAAACCTGTCAATTTACTTTGTACAGAAAAAATGTTCCTATTAAACAGGACTTTCCAACCATATACTTCAATTGTCCAAATTCATTTTTAAAAAAAAGTTATAAACAAAAGTCAAAAAGGTGGCCGACCTAGACTATGTTCCCCTACCAATAAATAACCTATAGTTGGCTCCTAATTTTTTTAATTAAATATTTCAATTTTAAAATTAATATATTGAAAATAATTGAATTATTGCAAAGAATTTTATCAAAAAATTTTTAAATAATTAAATTCCTGTAAAGAATTTTATTACAGGTATGTGTAGGTTATAGGTATATATTAAAATAATTGAATTCTCGACAAATTTTTCTACGAATTTAATTAAAATAAATGTATTGAAAATCATTCAATTATTGCAAAGAATTTTATCAGTTTGAAAATAATTATGAACTCTTGCAAACTTTTTCCACAAATTTAATTTAAAATAATATATTTAAAAATATTAAAAATTTAAAGAATTTTATCAGAAAATTTGAAAATAATTGAATTCTTGCAAATTTGTTTTAACAAATTTAATTAAAAATGAATTGAAAATAATTGAATTCTTGAGAAGAATTTTATTGAAATTATATTGAATTGTTAAAGAAATTGTAGAAAATATTTAAATTCTACTCAGAATTTTTTTACAATTTTTTAAAATAATTTAATTTATTCCAGAAATTTTATTAAAATATTGAGAATAATTGAATTCTTTCAAAAAATTTCCTTAATTTTCTGAATATAATCGATTTTGTTAATAATTCTAATTTATTAATATTTTACTATTTAATTTTATTCAAATAATTCATAAAAAATAAAATTCTTTTGAAGTATTGAAAAAAATTTTTTTTTTTTGGAATAATGTATAGTAATTTAAAAATTTTAATTGGAAACTTTGATTATAATTGAATTAAAAAAAAATTTTTTTTCAACTGTTTAAAATAATCGTTTCTGTTAATAATTATAATGAAAAATTTGATTTTTGAATTTTATAAAAATTGTATTGAAAATAATTGAATTTTACTATTTATAAAAATAATTGAATTATTTCAAAGAATTTATTAGAATTTTAGAAAATAATAAAATTCAACTATGTTCAAAATTTGAAAAAAATTCTCGTAAAGATTCCAATTATCTTTATAAATAACAAAATTCTTCTCCAAAGTTCAATTATTTTCATAAATGTTAAAAAAATTTCACAGGAATTCAATTATTTTCATAAATAATAAAAAATTTTTTTAAGGAATTCAATTATTATTTTCATAAAAAATAATTTAAAATTCTAGAAAATAATAATTGAATTAAAATGATGAAAATAATTTTGATGAAGTTATACAGCAACAATATATTCTTATAATATAAAATAATGATTTTATCTCACGGTCATTTTTAATTATATATGGTAATATTAGAAAACATGAAGAAATCGATCACTCCGAGTCTTCGACTAGGAGCAATCAATATCTTAATGTTTTATAGCAAAATACTTTTGTAAGTTGTTTAATTTAAAAAAGGTTTGAATTTGAAATTTTTGAATGTCTTAATTCCTGTCAGAAACCTGTTCCAAAAATAAGATTAAAAATAGGAATTGTGCAAATATTTTTCTTCTTTTTCTAAAACAAAATAATAATTTTGTTAAAAAAATTGTGATTCATAAAGAAAAATAATGCAAAATAAATAAATTTTCTATTTCTCAATCACAGTTTTTAACAATTTTCTAATTTTCCTTAGAAGTAAAGAACAAAAATCTGCATAATTTCAATTTGACAAAACATAATATTTAACAAAATTTTAGTCTTTTAATGAAAAGAAGTGAAAAAATTTCTGATGATTTCTATTTATCATTACAATTTTGAATTAATTATAAAATAAAAATAATTATAACAAATAATAATATATAATACACAATCTATCTAAAGATAACAAAAAACAAAAGTATAAACAAAAGACATTCGCAATAAGCGAATTTTAATTATTTTGTTTAAAAATTTCACTGCCTGTCAAAGTAATTTATATACTCAATGAAAATTTTTATAGAAAAAAGCGAGAAGTAAAAACAGATGAAATCATTGCGGTAAGATGATCGATCTTCAGGTAATCAGTATAGTCAAGAATATGGAATTTGTGAGACGAATGTGTTATGTGATAAGAGGTACACAGTTAGTGACCCAAATATCAGGATATATCTCCTACAATGTATTTAATAATTTCGATAAGGAATTTTGACTGGAACAACAAACTAGATATAGTTGAATTAGATTTTCAACAAGATTTTAAAAAAGTTATAGTGTATATTGCACACCTTATCTTCAAGTACGCGTATAATATAATTCAGATTTTGAAATCAAAAAAATTTATAGACAAGATCGATGATTTCATTTTTGTATTAAAATTTCAAGAGACTGAGTTATAAACATTTCCAATCAGAAAATTATAAAATTAGCAATAAATACATTTATATAAAGAAAAATCGAGAAAAATTATGCTATCAATGAAATTTAAATAAGTTTTTCTAATTTTCGTTTTTTGTTTTCAATACGGAAAAGTAACGAATATGATAATATAACGTTTTTACTGTGTTGTCTGAAATATGGGGTTAGAAAGTTAGAACAAAGGGAATTAGGGCACGTAGCATATTTTGCATTTGCTTCTAAAAATAGCATAGTAAATATTAACAAAAATGTCTCTGCGTGACTAAAATTAACCATCTATAACGATAGAATAATAATTTCATCGTTTCTTTGATGAATTGACTAAATATGAACAATGAGAACTAATTTTCTACATAATGTTGAACTTACTATTGTTGAAATTATATATATAGGTAGTTGAATACTTTTCTCATATTGTTTCTTGATCTGATGAGTATATCACTTTGTTAAACTGAACTAATGTATAAAACAAATATAATTAAAAAATAGTAATGATTAAATAAACAGAACACTCGGCAAAAAGAACTTTGTTTTTGTGGACAAGCGCCATCTGGTGACAACTTCAGTACTTACATTTCGCGCGCGTGATTCCAGTAATAATGTGCCGTTGAAACTTTCAATTGGAAACTTTCGTTTTTAAGGTTTCAAATCATGAAATTTATGATCGATGAAATTTTTCATGAAATTTGTAAATATGGTATTTTGGTTATGTCAAGTCTCAATCATGTTTAGAAGTTGATAAAATTTGTGTTTATTTTGAATTTTTAACCTGCACAAACTTGTTATTGTAAACATATTCACCTATTTATTCATGTGATCCTTGAAATCTTATTTTTAAAATAATAAAAATTTAAAAAAATTTATGAAAATTAAAATTAAGGAAATAAATTTTTGTAAAAATAAATATTTTAAATTAAAACATTTAAAATAGTATATAGTATTTGCATTTTACAGTTAAAAGGAATAATTGGAAACGTAACTAAAGAATTTCTAAATTATTAGTTTTAAAAAATTAGAGGTTGAGGCTAAAATTTCATAAATTTCAATTAATTTGAAACTTTTCATTGAAACTTTCAACTGAAAGTTTCGAAAAGTATAAGTTTCGGAAACGGCACATTACTAGATTCCACTAGCGTTTGACAATTTCGTAATTTTTCTAATTAAAAGCAATAAACCTTCAAAAAATGTTATTACAAAAAAATTTAATTCAATATTTTCAGTGAAGGAAGTTTTCTAAATATTCCATTGTTTAATATTTTTTATATACGTGACTTACGGGAACTATTTTCACTTCGCATGTGCCATCTAGCGATAAATATTTGTAGTATACGTGTTTCTCGAATTTTGCAGTTTTTGGAGTGAGGAATATTAATTTAATAATAATTAAATATTAACATGACACTTTTTATAATAATACTGTAATAATAAGAACTACTTTTGTTAAATACGTAAATTAACCAATAATACTAGAATTATAAGAGAAAAAACTGTGTTCATCGAGTGTCCCATCTAGTGGTGAATCTTTGTAGTTCGTGCTTCAGCGTCGCTTGCAGTCGCGTGGACTCGTCCTGTTCAGTAAATTCTCTTTTTCTCAAAAAAAGTATTAAATCTCGAGGAAAATCGTGAAAAGTGAACAAGTCGTCGTTTAGAACAAAGTGAACAGTTTACAATGATATAATTTCACTAAATAAACAATTCCAAAGCAGTGCATTGTTTCCCGTTTGTCTTTGTGACAAACAATCTAACCTAACATTTCGGAGCAGTTTCAGTTGTTGGGTAAAAAAAAAAACAATTTTCACAGTTTTATCCTTATACAGTGAGTTAGTTTCTCTGAATATTGCCCACAAAATAAGCCTACAAAATGTTTCTTTTCATTATTGTGTGAATAATGTATATAATTCACCTGAAATCGGGAGCCATAAACCCAGTGGGACTCTCGAGATCGAAGATTCGCAAGAAATTTATTCTAAACTCATCATCAGTTGTAATTCGTGAACCGAACTGTTAAAACACCGGTGTTTCGTTTTGTATTTTTCTAAAAGAGTTAAATAATCGAAAGTTTTCCTAAAATGCGGGAATCGGGAGTGTTCGAATTGTTTTGAATCGATTGCTGAGAGTTTATGCAAAAAGTCGCGTGTTCGTGTTTTCAAGTCAAGTTTATATTATTGAGACAGTATTGTTTATGGATATTGAAATATTTTACTTATGTGATTTCGGGATTTTCGGAAATTTTAAAGTCGCGAGTGTATGTGCTGTGGCAGAAAATATCATCGTTTGAGAGCAACATTTCGGAATGGAGTTTGCAGCGGATTGCAGCTGAGAATTTAAAGGTTAGTTTTTGTGTCAATTTGTAAAATCCGTATTGTTTATGGATAACAAAATATTTTGAATTTAAGGTTTAATATATTATTCCTTTGAACAAACGGAGTGATTTACTGGATAAAGTTTATATTTATTCAATTTCTTGATTTTTACGGTTTAAAGCAATAATTTTTATTGCGTTGCGCTCAGCGTCTGAATTTCCTGAAATCTTAATATTTCTCTCGCGCGTAGATAAGAAATTCGATAAACTTTATATATACAATATGATTGTCTATAAAGAGTCTATCTTCACTGGCGATGCTTGTTGGTTTCTCTTGCACTAATTAGCAAAAGTTTTCTGTGCAATAAACTCGTCTATCTTTACGTAACTGCTCAGACTGGACACTCATTGCTTCTTTATAAACATGTGTTAGTGATTCTCGAATCGTGTGTGTATATTTGTATGAGAATTTTTTGCGATGCATGATGTATATATAAGATTGTCTTAATTCTACTTGTAGCGTATTTGTGTAATACGTACACATATTAACCTGGTGTGTACCATCCATGTTTGCGTCCTAATGGAGTAACTTCCAACCGAGGTAATATTCGCAGCCTCTCTCTTCCTGTATCGCTCAAGTAGCGTTCAAATTAGCAAGCGTGCCTTCCGGAGCACTTCTTTGACCATTTCCGGCTTGTGAGGTTCCTTTTTAAATCCCACCTTGCATTGCAATTATTTTCAGTCTCAGCAATGTCTTGAATTTTTAATCTCTATATATGCGATTATTGCCGTTAAAGAATATTTTCGCAAAATTCAGACGCCGCGTTGTCGACCAATTTTTATGTGTTTAAATTTTTTTAATTATTGTCTAAACTATTTTTTATTATTTATTTATTATTTTCTAAATCATTTATTATTTTTCTACTTATTTTTTATTATTTTCTAGATTATTTTCTAAATTATTTTTGAAATTATTTACACAGATTATATTATTTCGCAGAGTACTTGAAATTGACGAAATTGAAATAATAAATTATTTGAGAAAAATTATTTTAAATAGATTAATCTTTTTATTAAAATATAGACTGAATATTGATTTTTATATTTTCCTAAGGTATTTGATCTTGGGAAGGTTAAATTATAACTTTTTACATTAGAAAAAGTCACGTAGGAGAATTTCTGATCTCATTATACATCTATTTAGTTAAGATACCTTTCTCATTTGTAATAGTTGACGAGAAGTAATTCTTATCAATTAACATAATAAATATCTGCTTAGGTGTTTCGTTTTCAATTCAAAGGCACATAAACCTTAACTAAACATTTGTCAGAATATATATTAATAACAATTACTTTCATATTTTTAAAATGAATGTTTCGTGTGTGCAACATCCGCGCACCAGTTTCTACAATATCATTATTTATTTATATCAAAATTATGATAATGCAATCAAAATTTTAATATAATAATCGTTGAATTGAATAATATAAGTAATTCCATTATAATTATATATTGACAACAAAAATAATAATAAGAAGAAAAAGAATGATAATTATAATAATATGATGATGATAAAAATAATAATAGTACCTAATAATAAGAACTCATATTTTTATTAATTAATAAATAATATTTAAATGTCACATGAATTTTTTATAAACATATGATGAATAAATAATAATTTTAATGTAAACACGGAAAAATAATTTTATCTGAAACAGCTACAAATTTCACTATAAAAAGTGAAAGTTTTAGTTGTTTCAACAAATACTTTCGCTGTTCCAGGTAAAATTATTTTTCCGTTAATAAAAATATTTGTCAAACTTTTATTAAAAATGAAATATGAAAAAATCCACCAACAATATTTATTATAAAAAATTGAAAATTAAATTTTTTGAAATAAATTCGCTAAAAGTGAAAACGCCAAGGAATAATTTTGTAGTATATATTATAGCTTTGTTTTGAGTCACAAAACATACATGTGTACATTCTATACTAATACACGATTTTTTCATTTGATCGAAAAAAAGTCCGAGTATTATCGAGATATGAGATAATCAGGAATAAGAACTGGAACCTTGCAAAAGACGATAAAAATATCTTCTTTGCCTCATCAATGATAAGCGCGCAGAGAGAATATAAAGCTTTTCAAGAACTGAAACGCAGATTTTCAAAATTTTAGATGAATAAATGAGACTAGATTATAATTATAGATTTCGATTTTTCAGACGATTATTATCAATATCAATTAAAAATTTATATAAAAACAATAACAATGAATAAAATTTAAAATTTTCTTGCCACGATCAAAAAATTTTTGTTTGAAACAGATTAAAATTTTACTATATTGGCAAAATTTTTAGTTATTTCAATATTTATACTTTCGCTATTATAGGGAAACTTATCGCTGTTCCAGGTAAAACGTTTTTTCCGTGTGAAATATTAAAAATGTGTTAAATGTTATATATGTAAATGAAATATATATGTTTAAAAATTGAATTATTGAATTTTTATTAAAATTAAATATTGAATTTACTTATAGAATAATTTTTTTTAACCGGATAGAAAAAATAATATAAAAATTTTGTTTGTTTACGTTATGGATTTTTCAAATTTTCTTCATTAATCTTATAATAGAAGGCTAAAAATAAATGTCTGATTAGTTCAATGGCATATTTATAACACGATTCTTTTCTTAGCATCTTTGATTAAATTTGAGAAGGCTGGATCATGAATCCGTTGCTATACATAGCCTATAAACTGACATGTTACACCGATGTCTTATCTCATATATTACACACAAGTGCTCAAAGGTGCATATATTTGCAAGGGAAACAGCTCTTATTCTCTTCTTACATTTCTTTTACTTGTATTTCCCCTAGTGCTAAATATTTATACATCATCTTATTGTTTTTCCCTTATCAAATGGTGTTCTTCAAGGAATTTTTCAAATTATCCAGATATAGTGCTCTTTATTTTTCAATTTATGTTTAATAAATGACAAATTCTTTCTGCTAGTGTTTCTCCCGTCTATAATATATCAAAAGATAAATTCTATCAATTGTTTGTATTATTATTTCGAGTGTTAAAGTAAAAAAGTTGTTATTGTTATTATTATTGATTTGTTATAAAAGACGTTATAAAACAAAATAATATATATATATCGTTAGTGTATGTGCAAAAAATAAATTAAAGAATTTCTGTCGAAATGATGAGATCGTTGTCTAAAAAAATATTTATTATCTTAACGACTATAGCACGCTATATACTTTTTCTTCCGCGTTGAGAGCAATCGTATTTAGAAACGAATAAGAATTAGAAGTGCTTTAAAACTTTCACCAGAATAAATATTAACTTATTTCTGGTTTGTAATACTGATACTATGCTTTTTTTGGTCCAGAAAATCGATTGCAATTGATAAACTTTTTTTTGAAATCTTATAATCCAAAAAATACTATTTTTATATACTTTTGTTGACACGAGATTTTCTTAGACTAATTCTTTTCTAAATAAACCAAAATAATAGGTTCACTATGTTTTATTGGAAAAAAAGCAAAAATTTCTTTATACAAGTTTTAGAAGCATAAGCGCGCAGCACAGCATTTAACAAGTGAATCTGCAGATTTATCCATCATAATGGAATGTTTGTACGAAAAAAAGAGAAAAAAGCACCCGCTTATCTTTCGTACCTTGTTGATAAAACGTGTGCTATACACTAACACTTACAAACGGCATTTATGACTGTTCGTCTGAATATTTCCTCTCGAATTTAATCTTCATCTCGCGAGAATATGCTATCGTGCTTTTTGTATATCATCTTTTTATATGTGCCTCAGTTTACCACAGACATACTTTTGTGGATCATAAGGACTCTTATATATGACACTTCCCGGCACGTGCCATTATAAAAAAAGAATAATAAAATATAGTATATTGTACCTCCAGCAGATCGTAAAGTAACACTATCCCTGCTGTTTATATGCCACAGTTGGGTCATGGGTGGCACCAAATACAGATGATGCATACGAATGACGATTAAAAGCGATTTCCATTTAGATAAATGCTTTTCTCAGAATTTTCTTTTTCCCCCTTATTATTATTATTCTTACATTGCACAATATATTTCTAAGAGTTTATTCTATTTAACGAATTGCATAAATTCATACCAGTTGTTAAAAATCAGTTAAAATCATGATTTTTTTTAAATATGAAAAATACGATTTTTTGGATTTAAATCGGATTTTTTTATTTAAATCAAATTGTTTCTGGAGCTTGCTTTTTAGTAATGATAGTCAAAAATTTATTTGATAATAGAAGCAACAAAGAATAGTTACTTTTATTTTTTTTTAAGAAACTATCTAACCGAACTGACTACCTTCTTAAGGGGTTACGCCACCCAGAACGCATTTAAATTGGACGGTTTTTTAAGAATTTTTTTAACGAAAATATTTAAGATAAGACATTTTTATTGTTTCTTAATACATATTGTAAGCTATATAAATACGAAATAGTTTTAAAAAAAATTAAAAATGTTGGACCAATTACTGACAAAAATTTAACCAGTCAGAGTCAAATAATTTTACTTAAAACTCCAAATTAAATTTTTCATAACCAAAAAACATGAAGATATCGATAACTCCAAGTCTTCGACTCGGAGTGATCGTTTCTTTATGTTTTATAATAATTCATGACCGAGTGATAACATGATTATCAACTAAATTATTATTTTCAAGAATTATCAAATTTCTTTACAACATAAACTTTCTCAAAAAAATTAAATTATTTTTAAAAATTTACGCTATATTGATTTTAATATTCAATTATTATCTAAAATTTTAACTGAAATTCATTTTTAAATTAATTTTTATTAGAAAATTCAACTAGAATTTAATTATTTAAATACAAAAAAAATTTATTGAATAATTGCATGTTTCTTAAAATTCAATTCTCGTAAAGAATTTTATCAACAAATTTTTAAATAATTAAATTCTATAGACGAACTTTAATAAAATTTTTATGAATAATTACATTTTTCGAGAAATTCGATTAAAATTGTGTTAAAAAGAATTCAAATTTATTATTTTTAAACAATATTTAATTTTTGCGAAGAATATTATTACTCTTGAAAATAATTGAATTTCTGCAATTTGTAACTTTTCCAAAATTAAATTTTTTTCGTGTTTTTAACTAAAATTCTACTATAAATGCATTATTTTTAATAATTTCAGAAAAAATTCTTTAAGAAATTTTAAATTTATTTGTATACAATTCAATTTTACAAAATTTCAATTATTTGTAAATCCTTCAATTAAATATATATTAGAAAATAAAAACTTGAAATAATTTTTAAAAAAATCCATAATTAAACTTTCTCAAAAAAATTAATTCCACAGTTAAAAATATGAAACATTCAGATTCTCACAGATTTTAACCCTTTAGTGGCCAGTGGTACACATACTACGTACCACCTACTTCAAAAAATCATAACTTTCTTAAAACTTAACGGATCAAATCCGCTAAGGTCTCATTTTGAAGGGGTGAACGAGAGTAATAAATACATATGCTTCTCATTTTCCAAAAATCTACCCTTTCTGAAATACACCCCTTTAAAAAACGCGAAAAATGACAAAAATTGTAAAAAAGGTATAAATTTAAAAAAAAAATTTTTTTTTCGGCTTACGCAGTAACAAATGTTTAAAAATATTGTAATCTTTGTAAAAAAAAATTAATAACAAAAATTTTCCTATTAAAAAAAAGAAAATTAATGAAAACTACCCCCAAAAAACAAAACAATTTAAAAATCTACCGAATTCGCCTAAAATTTATTACTCGGGGGTTTTCGAGGTCGCTGATTACGAATCTGATGTCAGTTTTCAAAAATTCAAAATGGCGGATCCAATATGGCGGCCAATAAATTAAAAATTCATCATATTCGCCTGAAACTTGTTACTCGGGGGTTTTCGGGGTCGCTGATTACGAATATGATGTCAGTTTTCAAAAATTCAAAATGGCGGATCCAATATGGCGGACAATAAATTAAAAATTCATCATATTTGCCGGAAACTTGTTACTCGGGGGTTTCCAATGAATCCTTTTAGTATGGAACGATAAAAGAAAATAGGAGAAAGGAATAAAAATTGCAAAAGGTAAAATGTCGTAAATTGGTTAAAATTAATATAAATTATCTTTTTCCAGTTTTCAGAATCACAATTGTTCAACATTGATAAAAAAATATATCAAACCATTTACCCAATATACAAAGATAATAACAAATTTCTCCAATTAAACTATAATTGTATCTATGAACAGTTATTAAATAGGGGTGAGTTCTGAGGATGCTGTTTATTATTATTTTCATCTATAACTGTGTAATTCTGAAAAACATTTTATGATTTAAAATCAATTAGAATTAATAATTTTTAAAAATCTAATACAAAACTTTTTATCATGAAAGGGTGGTTATTTGACCTTAGGGTTATTTTTTTAAGGGTAGTTTATATTTACTATCATTACCCAGTCACCATAAAAATATTTTTTCGTATTTTCGAAACGTATAGAATTAATAAAAATGACTTTTTTAATTGTTCAAAACTATTGACAGTATGTAAGAATAATTATTAAATAGGGGTGAGTTCCAAGGGGGGGGGGGTGATTAACATTATTATCCATATCTGTGTCACTTAGAAACATTTTTTTATAATTTAGATGCATTTAGAATCTATAGATTTTTTTTAAATATTCACAAAAATTAATATCGTCAAGAGGTGATTATTTGACTTTGAGGGTGATGTTCAAGTGGTTATTTATAATTCTTTTTCATTTTTTAACAACCGGAGAATATTTATAAATAATTATAAAGCTGACAGGAGCTAAAAAATATTTAATTTATTACTTAGATTAATTATCAATTTTTTAGGGTAGTAATATACGTTAGGGGTGGTTTTAAGGGGTGGAACATGTTAAAAAAAATTGTTTTTTCATATTGAATAATAGAATAATCGAATTTACTAAACATTATACGTTTATAATAACGGCAAAAAACTCGGCCATTAAAGGGTTAATTTGAAACCTTTTTAAAATTTAATTATTTCTGAAAATTCACGCTCTAATGCTTTTAATATTCAATTTATAATCGAAAATTATAACTGAAATCCATTTTTAAATCAATTTTTATTAGAAAATTCTACTAGAATTCAATTATTTACATACAAAAAAACAATTTATTGAATAATTGTTTATTTCTTAAATTTGAATTCTCATAAAGAATTTTATCAATAAATTTTTAAATAATTAAATTCTTTTGACGAATTTTAATAAAATTTTTAAGAACAATTACATTTTTCGACGAATTCGATTAAAATTGTATTAAAAATAATTGAAATTCTGCAATGAGTTTTTTTATTTATGAAAATAATTGAATGTCTGTAAAAAATGTTATTATTTATGAAAATAATTAAATATTGTGAAGAAATTTATAAAAAATTTGTAAATAATTGAGGCCTTGGATCCAAAAACTCGCCCGACGCTCGGAGGAACGCGCAACTGCCAGTCAGTGAGCAGTGAGCGCCTCTGGACCACTCACTGCTACCCGACTGGTATTAGCGCGTGCCTCCGAGCGTCGGGCGAGTTATTGGATCCAAGGCCTCAATTGAATTCCTGTCAATTTAAATAATTGATTTGTTTTGTAAAACTTTATTATACTAATAGATATTGAAAATCATATAGAATTGGGGACAATTTTTTTAAATAACTGAAATTTTGTCAAGAATTTTATTACAATTTTTGAAAATAATTGAATTTCGGAGATGAATGTAATTATTTCTAAAGATAATTGAAATTTTGACGATAATTTTTAAAAAATTTTGAACATAATTTAATGTCTGCGAAGAATTTTATTCCTTTTGAAAATAATTGATTTTCTGCAATCATTTGTAATTTCTCTAAAATTCTTCAAATTGATCGTACAATTTACGAACTTTTCGTCCTTTCTCAATAAAATTACGGACTTTTACGGACTTCAAGCAAATTTAAGGACTTTTACGGGATTTACGGACCTAATTCGAGCCCTGCTTTTCAATTTTGATCTCAAACAAGTAAAAAAACATTTTTTCTAAAAAGTGATAAATTTTGAACAGATTGAAGTAACCGTATGGAAAAAAAATTTTTTACATTCAAAATTTATCACTTTTTAGAAAAAATGTTTTTTTTACTTGTTTCTTATCGAAATTGAAATGCTAATCATGCCCATCATCATAAGGAATGTACTGCTGCACTGAAACTATTTCGTATTTACATAGTTTACAATATGTATTAAGAAACAATAAAAATAAAAATATCTTATCTTAAATATTTTCGTCAAAAAAAATTCTTAAAAACCGTTCAATTTAAATGCGTTCAGGGTGGCGTAACCCCTTAATTAATATTTAACTAATATCTTTATATTTAATAAGACATTAATTTTTTTATAATTTTTTATTTTTCGAATTTAAAATTTTGAACAAGAGTAGTAGCAGAAGGATAAAGAATTTGAATCCCAACAATTTAAACAATTAAAAGTTGCATTTGAATAACAGGGTGGCTACATGTATCATTAAAGTCAGTAAAGTCAGGGAAATGTAAGTAAAACAAAATTCTTTTCAGTAAAGTCAGGGAAATAGAAGGAAAAAAAACTTTTTGTCAGGGAAATTAAGAAAATTGAGACTTTTTTGAACTTATTTTAAAACATTGCTACTTTTTCCATTTTTCTTCCAAATATTGCAACAAAATAACACATTTTTCAGTATGAAATGCAACTTATTTCGATTTTATAGTATCAAATAATTGAAATTGTATAAAATTTAATTGAAAATAATTAATTTTTTTAAAGTATTTTGTCACAATTTTTAAAAATCAACTTTTAAAGAATTTTAATTGCAAATTTTGAAAATAATTGAATTATCAAAAGATTTCATGCAAAATCTTTAAATGTAAATTTAAAATGTAAATTAATGAAAATACGTATACAAAAAAAAAACATCGAATCTATCTTTAACAACTTGAAAAAAATGTTTAATTAAAATTAATCAGCTTTTCTTAAATTATACAAAAATTCTTTTAAAAAATTCAATTATTTTCAACAAATTACATTAAAATATTTTTAAAACTAATTCTTAGAATTGTTTTATCATAATTTTTTAAGATTTAATTATCTTCGAACAGAGTAAATAAAAATTTACTGTTTTATATTCATTAATATTTTGGAGAAATCATGGTCCTATTTGTAATTAAAGTTCTTCAAAAATTTGATTATTTTTAAAAGATTTTAAGAAATTTTAATTGTTTGGAAATTTTTCAATTGTTTATAATTAAAAAACTATTATCTTTAAAAAATAAACTATTATTTAAATATATTTTAAACAAAATTAATTGTAGGTAATAATTTCATTTTTTAGAATTTTTTAAACATATTTATTAATAACTTAAGAAAGAACATGGGCAGTTACGATTATTATAAAAAATTGAGATTTTGTATTTAAATAATTAAGTTCTAGACGAACTTTAGGAAAATTATTTAAAATAATTGGTTTGGAGATAAAGTCTCTGGTTTAAAATTGTAGAAAATAATTAAATTCAGAAAGGGTTATAATTGTAAATTTTAGAAATTATTAACATTCAAAAATTTTACTCATTTTCTGTAAAATGTCATATTTTTCTGTAAAAAAAAAATTTGTCAGGGAAAATAATTTTAATGTCAGTAAATTGTCAGGGAAAATTGTGACCACCATGAATAAAAATTTTCAATTTTTTGTCAGTGCGAAATATTTGTTAAATATTAGCTTATATCACTTAAATGGTTTTTTATTAATAGAAAATTGTAATTAATTCTAAAATTTCAAAATATAAATTTAGTTTTTTAATTTTTACTGCAATCGGTATTTTATGAAAATTTGATAAAAAACATTTGAAGCATTCAAAATTTTAGTGAAATTCCTCCTCATTATTTCAATAAAAATCTAATTTTAAGAAGAAATAAATAAATTTCGTTCATTTGAATAAAACTTTAGGATCATATTCAGTGAAAAAATTTGATTATTCTAATTTTAAAAAAATAATATAGAAACAATTCTTTTATAAATATAATATACGAATCTCTTTTTAATTATACTTCTTACGAAAATTAAATATTTGTTTATTAAATAAAAAAAATAAAATAAAATAAAAAAAAATTGATAAATTCTATTTACTCAATTCTTTACATATTTATATTATTATAGTATGCGTGAAAAAAGACTCGAGAATTTGTTTTCTACTTTATTTTCTTAGTTTTTTTCCTTGAGGATTAGAAAACATGAAAGAGAGAGATAGACCCCACTAATTAACTCGATAATAACAAATTACCCGAGTGACCGCCTTGGTAAAAAAAAATTACGACTTATAAAGATGTGAAGTGGTATCGTGTGGACTTATCTTAACGTGAACTGAAAAGTCGTACAGCCATGTGACACGTGCCTTTTGCACTTATACGTATTATATTCCACTTGGTAGCTTTACGGTTTTTGCGGTAAAATAACCAAAATGATACAGGGACTTAGTTGTTTCTTTTTTTTCTCTATCACTGCGAATTAGAGTTTGATTTTTATTTTTGGAAATTAAAAATTGAGATTGAGAATTTTTATTTTACAATATAGAGTAAGAATTCTCTTCCTCGTTTTCTTTGCATAATACATGCGTTTAGATCTAACGGTGTAGGATATTGTAAAAAAAAGGAGGAATAATAGAATACTCTTGCAATCATTGGACAGAATCACGACTTGTATTGTTAATGCAGATTGGTTCGAGTCCTGTTGGATGAATCACGTGCTTTCCGGAGTGCGTGTCTGAATTGGAGGTGCGCTTGAGAAGAAAAAAAAGGGAAAGAGTTGCGTGACTCATTGGCCATCAAAAAACCTCTAATACATAAGGAGGGTGACTTTTTCTGAACCCCATCCACAGTCATCAATAACAGAAAACAACGAATCTGGAGTCTTTGCATATTTTAAATTTCTCTAAAATTTTTTTTTCTCTATCTTTCTCTCTACAAGACTGCTACACAAAATTTAATTTTGTTTTTCTCTGACTTTTCCCTGATTTCCAGATAAAGTTCTGACTATTTTTCCATTATTCTAAAAAATATTTCACTCTTTTTGACATTCAATAACCTATAAAAGAATAAAATTTTAAAACATGAAGATATTGATGACTCCGAGTCATCACTCATCATTATCATTTTTTTATAGTATAAGAACATTGTTACTCTAACTTCTGCAAAATTATTTGCATCATTTCAATTCACTTATTATTTCCTAGAATTTTTAACTAAAATTCTTCTTTAAATCAATTATTATTATTTTTATTAATTTTTGAAAAAGTTCTTTCAGAATTTTCAAATCCATTTGTTTATAATTCAATTTTATGAAATTTCGATTATTCGGTAATTCTTCAATTTATATTTAATAATGAAAGCTTCAAATAATTTCAAAAAAATTTCAATTTAACTTCTTCAAAAACATTAATTCTACAGAATTGTTATTTAGATGTATATGAAAAATTCAGATGTTCAAACATTTTAATTTAAAACCTTTTTAAAATTTAATTATTTCTAAACATAATATTTATTTATCTAAAACTTTAACTGAAATTCATTTTTAAGTCAATTTTTATTAGAAAATTCTAAAACAATTCAATATTTTTTAAATTCAAAAATAAATAATTTATTGAATATGTAAATGTTTCTTAATATTGAATTTTTATACAGAATTTTATCAATAAATTTTTAAATAATTGAATTCCTTCAACGAATTTTAATAAAATTTTAAAAAACAATTGCATTTTTTCGAGGAATTTAATTAAAATTGTATTAAAAATAATTGAATTTCTGCGATGAGTTTTATTGGTTATGAAATTAATTGAATTTTTGCAAGGAATTTTATAAACATTTTTAAAAATAATTAAATTTCTGAAAAGAATTTTATTAGTTATAAAAATAATTGAATTCTTGAGAATTTTAAAAACAATTGAATTCTTTTAGAATTTTTTTTATTGAAATAAAAGATATACTGAAAATAATATAGAATTTCGAATAATTTTGGAAAATAATGAATCGTTTAAAAAAATTTCATTAAAATTTTGTGAATTGTTTCTTAGAATTTTAAAATTGTATTAAAAATTGAATTCTTACAATGAATTTTATTATTTATGAAAATAATATAATTCCTAAAAACATTTGTATTATTTATAAAAATAAATGAATACCTGAAAAGAATTTTAATACTTATGAAAATTTTTGAATTATTGCGAAGAATTTTAATAAATTTTGTTAAGTAATCGATTCTTTCGAAAAAATGTATCAAAATTCTTCTTCAAATAATTTAATGTTTGGGTCAAATTTTCTCTAAATTTTTTTTAGATAATTCAATTCTTTTGGAAAATTTTATTAAAATATTAGTAGATATTGAAAATTATTGAATTGAAAATTTTTTTTGAAAATAATTGAAATTTTGCATTGAATTATATTGAAATTTTTGAAAATAATTGAATTTCGGCGAAGAATTTTGTTATATATAAAAATAATTGAAATCTTGAAGATAATTTAAAAATAATTTTTAAGATTAATTTAATTTGCAAAGTTTTTTATTACATTTGAAAATAATTGAATTTTATTAAAATTCCTGAAAATAATTAAATTCCTGAGAAGAATTTCAATATATATCAAAATAATTGAATTCTTTCGAAGAATTGCGTTACAATTTTTGAAATAATATTAAATATATATATTAAAAAATTAAAATGTAATTTCGACAGAATTGAAATTAAAATTTTTCAAAAAATAGTACACTGTAAAAAAAGGGAGTTAAATTTTAACTCCCCAGGGGATTCTATAAGAGTTGCACCCATTGGGGAGTTAATGCCAGGGGAGTTAAATAAAGAGAGTTAAAATTTCACACCCAAATGCTAACTCCCCAAGGAAAAAATAACTCGCGCGGGTGTTGAATGAGGGGAGTTAGAAATTAACTCTCTTTTGGAGTTGATTTTTAACTCGAAAAATTTCACTCCCAACTCCCGAGTCCGTTAACTATCTAAATTTTTTACAGTGTAATGAATTCTAAAAATTATATTTTTTTTCTTTACTTTTAATAAAATTCCCTGATTTTTTCCTGACCTGTGTAAACCCTGCTTTGTTTTTTAAAATGATAAAAATATCATTTTTTAGGAAAAAATCAGGAAATTCAGGGAAAAGTCAGGGAATTTTATTGATTTGAAGGTTTTGGAAAAAAATTTAATTTTTATTAAAATTGCAAAAATGTTTGTATTAAACAAAGATTCAATTTAGTGCTTCAATTTCTATAAGTATATAGTTAAAAAAAGAAAAGGGGATTTTTTTAAGATGTTTTAGATTTAGAAAATATTGGTTAAAGATTATTTACAATTATAGTTGAATTGACATTTCCGTTCATTTATTTGCCTGACATGCTTGAATGATAAAAACATTTATGGCATTTGTTGGTGGTTTACGCTGATTTCGTAGTTTAATAAACATTAATTAGATGAATTTCACACGAGTCAAGACAATAGGACACGAGTCTGCCTGCATGATTGTGTACGCATGTAAAACACTTGGTGACGTATTCGCATTGTCTTTAAATGATAAATTTACCTAAATCAATTTCAACCTTGGGTGTGAGTTCAGAAAATGCTTAAATTTACCTTCATTTCTATTGCTAAATTTTATTTTCGGAATTGACTACTGATGCAAAAGAAATCATTTTTACTTGAAACAACTCTCTAAATTCTGATATTCGAAATAAATTATTTCATAAAATAAAATTAGATAAAATATACTACTCACTGATTCTTCCCACCATCATTGCTGCTCGTTCCATTTGCTCTTTGAAATTCTGTTCTTCTACGCAATTTGAAGTTTCAACTTGAAAATGTGTCTGCCTTATAGAAACACTTGTTATCATTTTTAAGAATGAATTTTTCTTATCAATTTTTAGTCTCTATTTATGAAGTAATTGGTTTTTAATTTAAAAATCAGTTTGTAGTTTAGAAATCAATTAATTTACAGTTTAGTTTTTAGTTTGAAAATGAAAGAGTAATTTTTATCCCCAAGGATTTAAAACGCGTTTAAGATAATTTTTCGAAAGATGTGATCTCGTCGGTTCAGAAGCAAAACTTCATCTGAATTTGATCATGGGATGTTGGTAGATTCAGGAGATTTTTTTTTCTTTTGGTGCAGGCAAGAATGTATTGTGAGGCAAGGAATTAAAATTAGATCCACCCTTTCGTTTCGCTCTAATTTATCCACCAATGGGAAGCCAGGGCTTTTTTTCAATCTGGGGCAGTGAAGGGGTTGAAATACCTGCCCTTCTTCAAGACGAAAATGTCCGTTAGCAAAATTCGTTTCTAAACTATAAATTTACATATTAAATAATAGAATAACTTTTCTAGTTTATATCTCGATTTGTTTTATTTTCCGTTTCTTTAGACACATTTATATATAAATTTAATAAATTTATTAAAGAAAAAAGATTTTGAGAAATATTTTTAAAAATTATATATTTGAAATAATTATACTGAAAGTTCTTTTTCTTGTCAAAATTCAATGTCAAGGAATCTGTGAAACTCTTATCACTAGAATCATATGGTTAAATAAAATTTGTAAACAGATAGAGTTTTTAATTTGAATTAATAATGAGGCACTATTGTATTTATAAAAATGTCTACGTGACTTTCTTATTTTATAAAATAAGTTATGCTAATAAAAATCGAAATTCATAGATAACAGGAACATTTCCGAGGAGACTGTCTGTAACAGATGATTTAATATTAAGAGATTGCAACATAATATTAAATTCTGTTTATCGATTTTAAATATTAGCAGGTAATATTCTCTTTTTAAAAATTTGAAATTTATTTTCGTTAAGCCCCAATGGGAAATGCCAGTGTAGTGCCGATGTTCACCACTGGCTTAGTACTCAGACGATTGTTCGGCGTAGTCTAGCCGAGCCTCGACAATTAGTGCTGGCGCAGTACAGAATTTTTGTTTCGCCAAAGCTTGGACAAGCCTCGGCGGGAAGTGCTGGCTGAGTATAGAAAAATTGTTCACGACGCTCTTTGCCAACATTGCTTTTTTGACATAAACTTGAAAAAAATTATAAAAAAAGTTTATGAATGTTTATAAATATAAATTTATTAAAAAAAATTAATATTTCACTTTTCAGTTGTTCATTTTTTATTTTTATTAAATTTAATAATAACAATTTAACATAATTGTCTAATTTTGTAAATAATAAATTATTTAAACAAATTAAAATTATAAACAAAATTAAACTTTAATCTCAATAATAATTTGGTTCCTATTAAAATACTATTATACTTCTTACTATGAATAAAAAATTATTAAAAAATTACCACGTAATTTAAGAATTACGTAAAATGTTAAATGCAATAAGTAAAGTAATTTAATTTAATTATTAAAAATTTAGTTTAATTTATTTTATTTCAATTTATTATTTCTAACGTATCCCTATTTTTTTCTCATCTTTGACTCAATAATTGCATGTCTGAATGATACTGAGATATTAATACTTTACTGTACACATGTGTCGTTAGCATAGTGGTTAGAGCGTTAGTCTGTTAGTCCGTAGGTCGTAGGTTCGATTCCCCTCGTCAGCAATTTGGTTTATTTTCATAGGTTTGCGATATTTCTAGATTCCAATCGTTAGGTACTAAAATATGAAAATCTAATGCACACTTACTGTAATTGTTTATTATTTAATTTTTAAATATTATAAACAATTTTTTTCTACTTCATTTACTATATCCATTGTTAGTCTCCATCTTTAATACAATTTCTTTAAGAAGAGAAATATTTTATGAATAATAACTATTTATTAATATTATTTACCATTTTGTTGTTAAATTGTTTATAATTATGAATTTACGACTAATTAATAACAATACGGCATTTATTGCGGCAATATTCTCAGCCAGCACTGGTCCAGTGCTGCGCCAGCGCTGTCTGGCAGCACTGACAGACAGTACTTCGGCAGCGCCAGACGGCGTTATCATCCCAGAGTTATGCCAGTGCTGTCTGTCAGCGTAGCTGCCAGTACTGCCAGTGCTGGCGCAGTACTCCGCCAGTTGTAAATTTCCCATTGGGAGTATACAAAAGGTACAAAAGTACAAAAGGGTTGCAAAAATTGAAAAGACAAATATAACAATAGCAAACTTATTGCTTTTAAAATTACAATAATTTTTGGTTTATTTTTATAAAATAGAACTTTTTTTTCTCATTGCACGGGTATTTCTCGCATAGATCGCATGACTGGACTGTCACTCTTTGCGTCATTAGAAAACGATAAGCTGACTCCTTCATTATTTGCAAGGCAATTACATATCCGTAGCGCATCGAGTCAAATTGCAAGGTCTTTTACGTATACAACTAGATAATTCCGTGCCCTACATATTCACCTTCTCTTTTGGATAGTTTTTCAATATTTATTTAACATTAATATTTTTAAATATATACAAAAAGAAAAAGAAATCATTCGATATTTCAAAATTTTACCGCGCAGACCTTTATAATATATATCAGTGATAAGAAAATGTATGTCGAGACATATGTACATTAGAATACTTTTGTTGTAATTATGTAATTAATAGTAGGTACATTATAATAATTAAATTATAACTCGCATTGATATCAATCCTGTTGGTTATTTTTTGAATTCAACAAAATCTAGGGAAAAAATTACAATGATAACAATGACAAATTTTATAAAATATTTATCTGAATCATTATGATGTGATGACATGTTGAAAAAGTAGGTGATAAAATTTATTGAATTATTGCATCACAGAGGCCGGAAGTGATCTGCGTAATTTATTTCTAACTTACAATGATAATTCAATCAATAGTGCCGAATAGTGCAATATTGTGTAAATATTCAATTTATCTTGTTTTTAGTTCTGAGATATATTTCTCGAGGAAATTTATTTTCGCTCTACTGAATTTTTATTTAAAAAACTATGTAGTTAGAAAATAATTGTGTTAATAATTGTTCCGATCAAAGAACAGGTTATCATTTTTAAGACTCAAAATTTTCGACTTCTAATCCTTTCTTAAAAAAGACATGGAGTGGAAAGGTCGAATGTATCGAAAAGTATCGAAGTAAAGAATGGGCAATGAGAATGTAAAATCTTAATAGAAGGGTGTTTTTAAAATTGTTTGTACATGTGAAGGTGGCGCTGCAGTCGTATGTTATTTAAAAAGAGCGCGAATATATAAATTTTATTTTTGTTAAGAGAAAGTACTCATAATAAATCTTATTTTGCATTGTCAAAAAAAACGTCAACATTTCAAATATAAATAAGCAAATTATTAACTGAAAAAATTTGAATATTATTATTAATGAAATAATGGACTTGGACAATGGACATATAAAAAATTAAAAACTAGCACCGTAGACGGCCGCTTGCGGCCGTCGGAGGAGCTAGTCTAAATAAAAAATTGATTTAAAATTTTAATTTCTTTCTATGAAGATTACGAAAATATTACTCCTCCAAAAAATGTGATCTAAAACTTTTTAATTTTTTTGTTTCGTTCATTTGAAGGTTCAAAACTTTAGGATCATAAATGATTTTCGCGATTATTAATAAATTTTAAAGAAGCATTTTTTTCGGACAAATTTGATAGTTTTTTCGCTCTAAAAAAATTGTCTGCGAGGAGAAAAAATGTGGGGAGAACATGACCACCATATATCTTATAATTTTATTTGTCGCTCTCATTTCGCGTGTACGTGAGAAAAAGTATAGAAAAAGAGCATATTAACCATATTAAAATGAACAAGACCTCGTAAATATTCACAAGTCACTAATGATTCACTTCTTATATTCTATAGTGCGAATATATTTTCTTCGTCTGACGTGCAGATAATTTTTCATCTTATCTTAAACGTTGTGATAAGATGAAGTATATTTTTACTTGTAACCGGTTGCTAAGTGGCCGCAAGAATATTGACTACTGCCAACATTTATATTGTTAAATATTGTCGTTAAAGCTTAACCTGCTTTCCACTGTATACTTTAACTAAATAATTGTTATTAATTTTCACAAGAAAAAAAAAGTATAGTCATTAGATAGTCGTAAAAATTAGTCAATTTTCTGGAAAAAATTGGTATTTCTTTATTAATATTTATATAAATATATGTTTCTGTAATTATATTCATAAAATATATATATTTAAAATATTATATTCACACTTTTCTTGAAAGTATATGAAAATTGATACTAAAATGGATGAAATTATTGCCAAAAATTAAGATCTTATATAATTTGATCCACATTTTTGGTATCCATTTGTTGCATAAGGTTAACAGTGAATTACTTATTTTTTGTTTATTATTATTTATACTAATTACTCTAAAAGTGATACATTTTTGTTGAAATTTTTCTATAGTTGATTAAAAGAGAAAATTTTAGATTTTGAAAATTCTAAAATCAGTGCTGATGCACGAAAGGGCATTTTTATATTTGTAAGCCCGTTCATGGATAAATAAATAAATAAGTAAATAAATAAATAAATAAAAATTCTGAGAGATTAAAAAAGCGTTTTGAACACACATTTTTTGGAGTAAGAGATATTTTTCTTCGTGCGTTTAGCTTTAAAGAAAATGATGAGCACTTTTTGACGAAGTTAAAATGATCATAATTATGTGCATGTTTTGTACTTTCAGAGGAAAAAAATCGATGTCAACAGATTTAATGATTATTCAAAACGCTTTACAATTCAAATAGACAATGATATTCTTCAACGTATATGAATTTTATAATCAGTATAACAAGATGTTCTTTTCATTTATGCTTTTTTCTAGAAATGCATTTTTAATTTATTACATATATTTACGTGTATAAATTATCTAACTTAGAATAGGCCGAACCAATAACAAGATTTAGTTTTTTAAATCAAACTCCCGAAATATATTTACGATTTTACAATTAGTTGTCTAGTTTATCAAAATGATGGTTTGTTTGTGAATCGTTTTGAAGAGTGAATAAGCGCATGATCGTTTGATAATTGCGCAATGATGCTGCATAATGCATACGTGTTGGTGTGAAAGGCTGGACCAGCGTTGAGATATTCTGAGAGTAGGGTTACTGTTGTCGTGATTGGACAGATGTGGAAAACCAATGGCACGAAAGAGCATTCTCTTGCGCCACGTCCCTCGATTCAATTTTTTATTCAACTTGAAATAGATTTGAGAATTTTTTTTTATTTAAATTGTGAGTTTTTATTCCAGTTTATTAATTCTATTAGTGATGGTATCGACTCACTGATATCTAAAAATTGTAGTTATATCTTTTTGAATGAAGAATAAATAATTCTTTGCATATTTATTGTTGTAGATTCGTTAGACATTTGACATTTTTCACAATCGAATATATTTTTACTGAGGAAAAATTTAAGTGTTCATTAAATACAAAATATTTGGTCTCTGAAGTTGGCTTCAGGAATAACCTAATATTTTGTATTTAATGAACATTTAAAAAATTTGCTTCAGGTGCTTCAGATTTGAAGAAGTTGGCTTCAGATTTTGCATTTAATGAACATTTAAAATGAGAGTCGAATAATATTTTTCTCACGAAACCAGAACGAATAAAAGCTTTTTCCTTTGAAGATTCTATTAGTAAAAAAATTATTCTGTAAAACCTTTTTTATTCTCTTGGAGAAATTAGTAATTTTTCGATCTCTATAGAAATCGCAAATGATACTTTTCGACGCTGAGTGTCGACGCTAACTTTAGGGACATGAAATATTAGAGATTTTGATAAACATCGCAAGTGCAACACCTGCTTGAGGTCGGATCTTTAAAGTAATAAAATCGACAAATAAACTAGTATCCTCGAAAGATTTTGTATATTTAAACATTATATTTATCATGTTTGTTATTTGTACAAGAGTCGAGGTGTTACATCAAACGGTTCCTGTCTGGATTTTTCTAGAGATTTTGAAAAAGAATAAAATGGTAGTTTGGTTTTTAGTATATCAGGAAAATTGGGAGATTTTTTCAGTTTTTTTGAGTATGAAATTTTTAGAGATGAATGTTTAAAGTCTGAGCAGGAAGTGTAGACTATTCACCCCAAGCCCTTTAAGGACACGTTCTTCCTTGATGTACATCAGTTGCGGAGTAAGGATGGGGGTCACTTAGGGGATGGTTCTCCAGTTCAGAGGTCACATACCTGCACGTTCCTCGAGGAACATATCGTGCTGTTACAACCCCTATCTATAGGGTGGTTAGAGATTTCCTCTGACCGGTTTTGAATAAGAGCAAATCTGACAGGGTGCTTTTTAAAAAGGATGAGAAATTAGAATTAGATCTAATTTTCTTTAGGCATCCAATTTCATGCTCCAAAAGATATTACATATATGTAAATAGATACTTCTTCAAATTTCAGTGAATTTTTCAGTGCTTTTTTATTTTTGATACTTGCTTTGATTTTTTAAGTGCATCTGATGTATGTACATTTTTTTTGTAAGGAGTGAAAACTGTTTCTTCAATTTAAAAAATCTATGAAAAAGAATGTTGTACTCCTTGAAATAATAAAGGAAGAACAACACCTAAATAAGTCTAAAATTTTGAATTAGGTTTTCCGTAGGATAAGCCTCGTTGTTTGTGTATAATCATACACAGCAAAAATAATTTCTGATTTTAGATTTTCGAGTGCTGAATTTAAGACGTAAATTGAGTCAGACTAAAACGGAATTTAAGATGTCAAAACTGTTCAAGACATCCTTTTTGTTGCACACTTCAATAGGTGCGTATATTCTCAATTATTCAACTCTTATTACTTCTAATTACCAAATACCCATTTTTACATTATCATATATTGTGAAGGATTTCCACAAAACTCAAAAGTCATTTTTGTTTTTGTTTCAATACATTATGAGGCTATACGATTTGCAAACGTGAAAAACCTGCTAATCTCGGCCTCTATGGCAGAGAGAACAAAGCTCTTAAATTTTAGGCCTTTAAAGTTCAGAAAAGGTCATATCGGGTGAACCGATGGTCACCGAGGGTCGTACAGGTACATAACCCTTTCAGGGTTCTTTTAAATACCCCTACTATGAATAGCTTCCTGGACTCGAGTTTAGATATGTATACACACATTATTTAAGCAATGTGTATGCTTGGTATATCAAGACTGAATTTCTCAGAAAGATTGTTAGCCTCATACATATATGAGAGGGATAAGGTTCTTTAATAGTTCTTATGGTCATATGTATACTGAATAGCCGTTGGATATTTTTCTCGCTCACGAATAAAGAAGGCGATGATCTATTGCACCAAAGGTGTTTACGTTTCGTTTCATTATTCCCAACCTGGTCCGAGGTCCAAAAGGGTTGATGAATCGCTCTAATTTTGTATTATTTTTATTTTATTCTTATTCTCATCTTGACCATTTTTTTTCTTATGTTTTGGTGCATTGGGAGCAAATATCTATTTATAAGTATATGCTCTAAATAGAAATTCTAAATTCATTTTTAACTAAAAATTGATTACCTATATTGCTTTGAAATTACGATCGAACAATAATATTGATAGTAGTTGAGAGCAGTTATCAATATCCTCGTGTGTGATCAATTTTTCGTTGATGCGTTTTTCAAACAAAAATGCCTTTCACAAAAGAATCAGTTTGTGATCTTTGACCCAAAATTGGAACATTTTTGTTCTTTTTTCCGGAAATCTTTGTTCTTCTTTTTCTGTAACGAAAACGAAAAACCAGTCCTGCAATCCGTTAGCGCAGTTTTGATATATATACATATTAATATAACGGACATTGAGTCGAGATTGCTAAAATGAAAAATTTAAGAAGCTCGGGATTGGTGGCGTCGAGAAATTTGGGACGTGTCCAAAGGTGGTCTTGAAGTTCTTAAAAAGAATCGAGAGTGGGGTAAAAATATCCGTTGCTCTATTTAACAAAATGGAGCACATACGATAGTCTGTCAAGTCAGACCAGGTGTAAATATACAACCTTGTGTGTAAATTTCTGATTTGCGTTGTGTAATTTAGTATTTTAACGTTCAATATACACACATTGAGCAGCAACGTACAAATCTTTAAATACCTGTACTCTTTCATACCTATCACTTATATGTGTGGTGTTTTCATTTTTACGCGCATTTAGATACATTTTATGCGCACATATACACTTATTAACACATGCACACTTGAATGCATATATAAACTTATAAACGCACGTATACACTTATATGCACATATAGGCTTATAAGCACATATACACTTAAATGCACATGTACACTTATAAACACATAAGCTCACAGTACACATATAATAAGCAGCGTAAAAATATTAAATAATTTCTTATATGTGAAGAGGCAAAGTATATTTGTGTATATAGTTCACATGTATACACTGTCGTGAAGCGAAGAGGGGGGAGTACGTATCAAAATTGGTTCAATAAGGCACACCTGTACTTAACGGATTTTTTCGACCTGATTGAAGTAGGTCCGTTCCGCACCACAATGACCGGACAGTGTCCAGGTAAATTTTGGTAACGGAGACTGCAAAAGAGAGAAAAAAATGCCTCAGGTAGAGATCGTCCATGGGAATCTTCGTAGTGACCATTTGGAAATTAGAATATTAGCCCTTTTTATTTAGAGGTATACCCATATGTGCGTCTGTTGGACACTGTCCTCTCTTAGTACCAGTGAACAATTTTGATCCAATTGTTCCAAAAAGGTTCGAATGCATTTAATATTTTGGGTCGAGTGATGGGAATGTCCAGGACCACTGCTATCATCGTGGGATAATTGTTATGATGGGAATTTTCTCTCCTCTCCTCTGATATAATTTTATACAATTTCTCAAGATGCATCTGCAGGACCACTTAATAATTCTCTCTAACTTTTAAGTCTTTTTCTAAATTATGTCTGTCCTTTGCCAACAAAATTCCGTTTGCATTAAATAAAATGAAATTAATTGGCCGATAGCTGATTCAGTTAAAGTTTCAGCTTCATTTAGTAATTTAAGTTGAAGAAGAAAAAATAAATTTTGAACGTCCAGAACCTTATAGGATCGTTCACTGTCAACTTAAAAGTATCAAATTGCAACAAATTGAAAAAAAATTATGGATTAAATCATAAATTGATCCAAATTTTTTGTATCAGTTTGATCCACTTTAGTATCAATTTGATAGTCTTAAGAAAACTGAATGTGAAATAGAGATTTTATTTTTAGCTTGAAGAATAATCTGCTTGAGAAAATTTGTACAGACAATTGTTTATTATTGTTATTAGAGAATCTTGAACTATTTTTGAGTCTGGTGTATTTAAAATGTTAGGAATGTTGATAATGATTATAATATGATATATAGATTTTACAATGACATTGATGGCGATAATGACAATGGCACTGGAAATGGAGGTTGGTGTTTAATGTTAAAGATTAGAAAGACAATTGATTAAGTGTTCAAACACTCTTATCAAATTATATCTAATGGAATCAGTGATTCAATTTTCGTCATTACTCTGTTTTATAATAAAAAAAAACCTGCACAATGGGAACCATTTTTTCCACTTGCATAATATTTATCGGAATTATAAAGTTAGGAACATTTTTCTATTGTTTTCTATTCTAAATCCTCTCTGAGGATGGTAAAATTAAGTTAATTTAAGTCATAAGTTATATGACTTAACCCCAGTTTTAAATTTAAACGCTACAATAAAGCTTATTGTGGAAAAAAATTCAAAAATGGAAAAAAAGCAAAGCGGTTCGAAAGATGTAAAAATGTAAATTATGTAATAATTAAAAAAGTGGAAATTTACAATATTATGTACTCTCTAAATCTGAATATGTGAAAATTCACATATTTGTACGTTATAAGTCGTCTTCTCGATCAATAAGTGCATATACACTTATAATAAGTGAAATTTCACTCAGAATAAGTGAAAAATTCACTTATTTATAAGTGTATATGCACTTATTGATCGAGAGGACGACTTATAACGTACAATAAGTGAAATTTCACATATTCAGATTTAGAGAGTATAACAATTGAAAGTTCGATGAAAGATAACGTATATATATATACACTGAGAGGTCTGTAAATCTGTGAACATTTTATTAATGAAAATTTAAGCAGGTCTTTTGCCTTGGATACTTTTTCACTGAGCAGAGTTTACTGGTAAATTGTGATTAGCATAAATTTACAGACAAAACTGTACAGTGTGCTGCCCTGCGACTGACTATCTGCGTGTTAACCACCTCATTTGCATATGCTTGATCCCTGGGCGCTATTATATGATGTGGGCATCTGCATTTCACTTCAAATTAGAATATTCTAAAATCCTATTTTTCACTATATTTTAAAGAACCGTGTGTTTCATTTGCATCACTGTGATCTCCTTGCAATTAAAAAACTAAAAATGTCTCAAAATTTTAAACAAGTTTAACTTTATTTAAGCATATAGTATATATTTAAAAACTGTCAAATTGTTAGATTTAAATTTTGTGTTTTTTTCATAAATCTTGATTTCTGAAAATCGTTGTTCGATTTTGGAAAAGTTGAACGACCCCGAAAGATTTGTATAAATATTTGAATTGCAAAATAGATTCCTTTTTTTGTCAAGAGAATAGTTTTAGTTAATTAGGGATGTCTAATGGATAAATAAAGAATGAAGATGCGGTTTTCGATCTTTCCTGTTTACGATCGTTTTCATTTGCAGAGGCCGCAGCCTCATGACCCATAGGATCAATGAAATGATCGTCACAGAATGATTGATCCATATTCATGGTTATTCAATGAGGCGTGTATATATAGAGAGGAAATAAGGAGCTGAACACACTTCTTATTTGTGGCTTAAAGTTAATGCTTATTTGCGTGAATGTAACCGTGATGTTACGATGTGCGCACCAAATAGGGTCATAGGTCACTGCAAACAATTCTTTATGTGGGAAAGGCCGCCGTTTTAAGTTTGTATCACAAATGACTGCTTGCAGTGTGTGTTACAGAATTAAGAAGATACACAAAATTGACGTGATGACTACAGATATATATAATTTTCTTGATTGCCTGCGAAATTTTTTTATTCAGAGAAAATTTCTTTTCTTCAACGGGATATTTGCTTTTTATTTAATACTTTTACTTTTACTGTGCGTAGACTACTTCTCTCTCTTTCTCTCCCCCTAATCTCCCCCTGTCTCATATAATTACACGGAGAAAATTTATTCCTGAAATTTTACTGAATTTAGTTCGGTAAAACTGGGATGAAGTGTCAAAACAGTAATTTTTCAAGAACTAGACTGTAAAAGAAATTGCATTGAAAAATAATGTAAAAATCATAAAGCTCACGATACATGTATTAGCGCTTCACTTACAGTTCGGTAAAACGTAAGCCAAGTGCTCGCTACATTCATATTTATTGAATAGTTCGGTAAAACGTAAGATAAAGTCTTCGGTAAAACTGACGAGTTGCAATTTATTGAATAGTTCGGTAAAACGTAAGATAAAGTCTTCGGTAAAACTGACGAGTTGCAATTTACTGAAAGTTCGGTAAAAGTTGAAGAACAAAAATAAAAAATAATGTTACTTCAGTAGATCTATATTAATACTGCCGTAACTCTCAATTTACCTACTTCAATCACTACCTAAACCCCCTACAATTGTTTACGAACAAATACTAATTGATACACCTGCCTACAGTACATTCTAAACGCATACACTAATACACACATCGCACGCTTTACATTAATGCTTCAGAAAGTTTCAACTGTCCTTATATATTAATCTCAATTTTCTTTCACCGCTTGTGAGAAAGATTCAAATTAATAAACTATCGTTGTACAAAATTAAAAATTATTTATATTAATGAATCATTTCTAACTATATTCAAGGTCAATTTATGAAATATTTTTAAATTATGTTTTTATTATTATAAAGAAAAATGTTTAAATTTTTATTTAATGGAATAAAACAATAATTTATGAAAATCCGTCATTCTCAAATTTTTGTGTTTAAAATTAAAAATATACATATTAAAAGTGCAAGTTGGAAATTATTAAATTAATTAATAGAAAATTAATCTTTCTGAAATATTAAATAATAATTGTGAGGAATTAAAAAGCGAAAAGGAAATAAGCAAGTAAGTATGCAAATAAGAAAGTAAGTAATCAAGAAGGAAATAAGAAAGTAAGCAAAGTAAGCAAGGAGGAAATAAGCAAGTAAACAAAGTAAGCAAGAAGGAAATAAGAAAGTAAGCAAGTAAGCAGAAAGGAAACAAGCAAGTAAGCAAGAAGGAAATTAGGAAGTAAGCAAATAAGTAGGTAAGCAAGTAAGCAAAGTAAGCAAGAAAGAAATAAGCAAGTAAGTATGCAAATAAGAAAGTAAGCTAGTAAGCAAGCAAGTTATTTCCTTTTTGCTTACTTGCTTACCTACTTATTTACTTACTTACATACTTACTTATATGTTTAATTGCTTACTTATTTATTTCCTTTTTGCTTACTTACTTATGTTTACTTGCTTACTTACTTGCTTTCTTGATTGCTTGCTTACTTACTTACTATTATTCATATTTAATTAAAATGAATAAATTATATGTTAAAAAAATAAGTATGTTATTGCCATTTTATATTTTCTTTTTACATGATTTAAAAGCATTTATTACATATTTGGCAATTAATAAGTGTTTAAATTTTAAAATAATGAATTAATTGAATTTTAATTTAAATAATAATAAAATGATTATTAATTAAGTCTAAATAAGTTGGAAAAATCAACTATTAGTGTGAAAGTCTTTCATTTGGCTGCGGGACACTTGAAATAAAATATTTCAATCCAGAAAACTAAAACTTTAGGCAAATCAAGGAAGTTTTACCGAACTATTCCTGAAAACTAACACTTTAGGCAAGTCAAGAAAGTTTTACCGAACTATTCCTGAAACGTTAGTGCCCATCAAGGAGGTATTTATTTAATTTACATTAAACGTTCAGTTTCAATTTTTTTTCAACTTTTACAGTACTAGTTCTTAAGGAATAAAGATATCACATTAGATTTTAAATATTGTTACCGAAAAAATAATATAAAAATTATTAAAAATTACGATTATGCTACTATATCCCAAGTTTATTGAAAAATTCGGTAAAATGTAAGGAACAAATTTTCTCCGTGTACAAATATTGCATGTAATACAAAATTTGAAAATGAAAAAATTTTGAAATTCAATTTTAAAAAATCGTGAGGCTTAAATCCGCGCCTTTATTTATAAAAACAAAAAAAAAGAAGCTTTTTGAAATTAAGTTCATCTCTAATTTTCATGTTAGAAAAATTTTAAGGAAATTTTAAAAAAATTATTACTTAACAGTTATTATTTAAAAGACAAGTTATTCGCCCATTTAAACCTACTATATTTACTACTTATTTTACGATTTGAATACTTTTTTTTTAAAAATGTGACACTAAAAGCTAGTTTTTCTAAGTTCAAGAATTTGCACTACTTTAAAATTCACTAATAAAATATTTAAAAAATATTTAATAAACTTCTTTTGCAAGAATTCAATTATTTTTATAAAAAATTCATCTCAGAAATCCAATTTTTTTTTAATTTTAATAAAATTCGTTGCAAAAATTCAAGTATTTTCATAACTAACAAAACTCTTCGCAGGATTTCAATTATTTTTTTAATACAATTTTAAATGAATTCCTCGAAAATTTAATTTAATTTAATTTTTTTATTAGAATTTAGTAATTATTCTCCACTTGTATATAGCCAAGATTGTAGGCTTAAGACGGGTGTATAAACAAATAAATAAAAAAAAAATATATATAAATAAATAAAATAGTAATTATTTTCAATACATTTTTTTATCAAATTTCTAAAAAGAATTTAATTGTTTTTAAAATTTTTAATAAATTCGTACTAATTTAATTATTTTCAAAAAGTTTCAATAAAATTCAATGTAGAAAATTAATTTCAAAATTTGTGGTAATTCAATTATATATATGCAATATTTACTATTTCAATAAATTCAATTATTCTTGAAAATTTTAATATAATTTTTCGAAAGAATTCAATTAGGGTAGTATAGTCGAGGTTGGACCACTGTCAAGGTAGGCCATTCGCGATTTTTTGGACAAGTTCACTAGCGCCACCTACGCGCATGCTTGTCTAAGCTTGTCTTAGTGGCTTATTACATTTTCGGAGAATCGAAAATAGTGTTTTCTGTGACGTCGGTACAAAAAGAGCTCAAAAAAAGTTTTGTGCATCATTTGAAAAACCATTAATAAAATATTTAAAAAATCATGGAATCGTCAAGGCAAGCACGCAGAAGTATTGTTGGATTCATGGTTGAAAAAAAACAAAGTGATAAATCGAATTCCGAAACGTATTTCTTTATGGTTAGAATAATTCGGTAATGTTACTTTCTGTCAAGGTTGGCCACTTTGTACTTAAAAAGATGAGGACGAGCTACTTAATTTGCACGGAAAGAAAAGGTCTGGAAGAGATATCCATAAAAATATTGTTGAGCAGAATATTGTTGTGTTATCCAATTCAATGGAAGAGACAACTTTCAGAATGGAAGCACATTCCATATTCAATGGATGAGGGAGCCATATTATATTGTTGAATCAAATATTGATGTGACATCCATAGGCATGGTTGGGCTTACAATTCATGCTATGGATTTTCACATATGGCTGCCTCATCCATATAAACTTTGGTTGGGAGATCCATAAATAGTTCAAAATTTCGATACATGTTGCGCGCAATTCATTATCATGGCATCCATTTAAAAATGGTCGTCTCAATTTGTCCGTCGCGTCGGTTTCCTGTCACGTCTATATAATCGCGTTGTGAGTTTATTGTGTATAAATAGTGTTATAATTGTTTATTATTTATTATCGTTATTGTCTATTAGTGTTTATGTAAATTCATTTTCATGAAATATGTGTAGAGTATATAAGGAATATTATGTGCTCAAATATTGTAGTTGCGTGTATAGTGTAGTGGATAGTGTTAGTGTTTAGTATGCGTTAGGTCTAGGGTTCGTGTCTCCCCCCATCGGTTACTAATTTATTTCGTAAATATGCGGTTACTCAATAAGTGGTGTGTAATAATTAACAAAAATGTGTATAAAATATCTCAAGTGACATTGAATTTAATTAATTGAGTGATTCAAATTTTTTGTTTCCCATTTCCATTACTATGGATCACCCAACCATAGATCTTTTGCTGTTCCAACAATATATAGCCAGCCATAGAATATGGTTGCAGCAACCTTAACTATGGATATCCCGTATTTTTCAATATAATATGGCTGTGATATCCATGTATCTGGATGTGTCAACTATTCCTTTTTCTCCGTGTGCATAAACTGCGATTCTGAATAACTCATAATTTAACTGATAATCTTATTAATATTTTTATTTAATTTTATTAATATTTCAGTGCAAAATTTTGCCAAAGATATTAGAAAAATAATATTAAATCCTATACATTTTGTTTATTTATATTGTTTATTTTTATTAATTTATTAATTTATTAAGTTACAAGCTATAAACAATAAAGGATCAATTTTCCGTAACTCTAAACATGTTATTTTATTTTTTAACGGTAATGCCCTTTGAATTTCAAACATGGACCGACCTTAACTGTAAGAGACAACCAGGACTGACAAATCTTTTTTTTTTGAAATCTTTATAACTTTTTCATTTTAAAACTAATCAATTTACTTTGTACAGAAAAAATGTTCCTATTATAAACAGGACTTTCCAACAATGTATACTTCAATTGACCAAATTCATTTTTAAAAAAAGTTATAAACAAAAGCAAAAGGTGGTCCGACCTCGACTATACTCCCCGATTTAAAAATTTTTTTTTGATAAAATTCTTTATAAAAATTTAATTTTAAAAAAAATTCACATATTCAATAATTTTTTATTTTTGAAAATTCGTAAAGAACGTTGCCAAAAATTATTAAAAATAATTGATTTAAAGAAGAATTTTAAGAGTTAAATTACTCTCTAAATCTGAATTAGTAGAATTCTACTAAGAAATAGTAAAATTTGACTAATTTTTAGTAGTTTTCATGGACGACTTTTCCCCTTTTCAATTAGTAGAATATTACTAATTCTTAGTAAAATTTTACTAATGTTTTAATAAAAATTCACTAATTAAAAGTCACTCATTTCACTAAATGAATTAGTAAAACTGTTTTATCGACTATTAATAAAACAGTTCTACTAATTGTTAGTAGAAATCTACTAATCAATTAGTAAAATTCACTATTTGTTAGTAATACATGTGACGTGTTCCCAAGAAAGGTACCTAAGAAGGAAAAAATTTGAGGTTATGTTTTAAATTTTTTTAAGTAAAAAAACAGAAAGAGAATCCATTATTAATTAAAAATTGTTCAAGTTTTCATTATATTCAAAATATTCAATTAATATTGGTTTAAAATTCAAATAATTAAAAATGAACTTTTAATCAAGATAAATCTAACTCGAACCCAACCTATAATTCGTTTGCTTCTTGGGTACCTTTCTTCGGGTCGCGTCACATATTATTACTAAATCATTTGGTGGACGACTTTTCATCATTTCATTAGTAACTTTCTACTAATTCAGATTTAGAGAGTCATCTAAATAATTGTATTCTCGTACTCTCTAAATTTGAATCAGTTAAAATTTAGTCAGTCACTATAATTCAAATAGTAATATTTCTACTGACAATTAGTTAAAAATAACTGATTGTCAGTTAAAAGTAACTGAAGTTTCAGTAAAATTTTTTTTTGACTGATTCAATTAGTCAAGTTTAACTAATTTTTCAGTTATTTTTTACTGAAAATTAGTTATTTTTTCACTGAAAATCAGTTATTTTTAACTGATTCAGAAGCAAAAAGTTACTTTAGTCACTGATTATTGTCAGTTAAAACCACGATTTTTAACTGATTCAAATTAAGAGAGTAGAACTTTCTAATCAGAATTAATTTAAAATTGAATTTTAGTTAAAAATTTAAATAATAATTGAATATTAGAAGCGTTATAGTTTAAATTTTGAGAAATAATTATATATCAAAAAATTTTTGAATTGAAATCTTTGAAAATTTTAATTCCTGTGGAAAGATAAATAGATATTTAAGTATTTTTTAATAAAATTTTTTTATTTTTGAATGTAATTTAATTTCGAAATTATGAAAAAATTGAGTAAAATCTTGGCTGATTTATTTTTGCTACGTCAATTAATTAAAAATAACTAATTATTATTTACTAAAAATTTTATAATTATGTTGACTAAATGTGTACTAAAAGTCTAAAAGTGAATGTTACTGGTAATTATATTGTCATTATGATTTTTGATTAATAGAAATATCAAATTAGTAATTTTTAACTAATTTAAAAGAGGGAAAATAATATAATTTTAGTAAACATTTAATTTCAGAGGAAATAATTTCCTTATTCTCGTATTTTGCGTATTTCCCATTGAATACAGTATATATGTACTCGTGTAACTTTCTTCGATGAATATTCGAAAATTCTTGAAATTTGGATGCATAATTAAATGAACGTATGTATAAAGTTGCGTGCTTCTGTTTCGTTATGGAGCTTTTCCGTGAACATTTGTCATTAGAAGGAATCGGTCTAAATACACGTGTCACGCATGGTTATGCACACTCACACATTTTCCGAATATTTGTTTTCGTGACACACGCATGTCTCTTTTATATAGAATATATTCTCGTCCAGTAGCAGCAAACATCTTAATGTCTCTCATCGCGCTGAGAATGATTTCCGATAATAAGTGTCACGAAGCTAAAATCTATAAGCGTCGTGTAAGAAATATGACAAAAATCGTGCAAATATGACAAAAAGGAACATTAAAGAGGCAAGAAAAGAATTTTCTATGTAGATTTAACGGAGAATATCAAGTTTTTAATAACTTCTGTTTTTATTACATTTTGCGCTTTCATATTTGATGATAAAAGTTATTGTCGTAGAGATGATAAAAGAGTCAATGTGTCCTTGGAAAAATTGATTTTGACTTTGAAACTTGGAAAAAAGGTAAGAATATTTAAAATATATGCAATGGAAAAAATTTGTTCTGAAACTGAAAAATGGTTTTGAATCGTTTTTTGTCTCAATTTGATATCTTTAGAAAAACCATGTCTGAGATTCAAGACTGATTTTGATTTTTAGTTTGTTAAAGAAATAAACTTCATCCAGAGGATTATTTAAAAGTTGCAGAGTTTTAGCTGCTTTGGAGCAAAAAGAGCTTTTTTAAAAAACATATGAGATTTAAAAAAGTTTACTACCAGAAAACAGTTACATCTCGAAGCAAATTACGAAAAAGATTTTGCTGGTAATCATATCTTTCAACCTCATTTTGCAAAAAAAATAAAAAAGAATACGTTGGTTCCAGAAAGCCGTTGAATTACGGAAGTTGTACTACTCTATTTTTGTTTATCCTTTCGATCTATTGTGACGACAGGACACCAGCAACAGCGCAGAAAGCCGGGTGTAATCGTTGGAAATGTAATTTCTTGCGCTTTCATAAGTCTGCATTTTCCTCGTAATCAGTCTTCACCTTTGGGCGCAGAGAGCGATGAGTGAAAAGAGCGTTTCAAGGATATTAGCTGAGGCGGAAGATGGTCGGTGATAATAATTTATCGCCTGCGACGGTGGCATGCGCCCACCCACCCACCGACTGTATACACAAGGGGTCACACATCAGGGTTGAGGTGCGGAGTGGGGGAAATTGATTCTCACGTGGCCGCATATCAATAGCGCCAAACAAATGGTCAAAGTGATTTTCTGTTGTGGTTGGAATCGCGATGGCAACCAATGGCACTAAGCTGGTCGTCCATGGCAACACCGCGGTGCCTGGCTCATTCGGCTGGCTTTTAATTCACAAATGCTGGGTCGGGATGGTCGGACTATGAACGCCTCCGCCGTCTACCTCGTATAAGATAGAGCTGGGCGACCTCACCAGGTGAATGAGGTCGGAGGGAGCGAGAAGGATGAGGAAAAAAGCCAAGGAGTGAGACAGTCGGCAGAGCAAACAGGGTGCGCGTGTTTCTCTTTGCGTTGGCATGGCGACGACTTGTATATATAGAGTGTTCGTTATAGTAATCGCTTTTGAACAATGTCATGAGGTGTCCGTCTTTATCCCACGCTCATTGAGGACACCTGCCTCATGATTACCTCGCGGAAAAATTACATCGCAGGAGATATATGTGGACAAATCATATTGTACACCTATTTCTATAGGCGCCTACTCATGTATTCTATATAAACCCATCAAATTACGACTTTGATGACATTGCCGATGTCGAAAGGGCATTGCGATCGAAAGGGGAGGCTTTATTACTTATCATTCTCTGGCGTTTTTGGTATTAAAACAGAATTCTCTTCTTCGTATCTATACAAAAAATTATTCCTTATTTTCTCTTCTAAACTTTAGAAACTACTTAAAAATCGGACTATTTGCCATCCGAAAGATTGCAAATTCACATTTTTTCTGCGGATATCAAATTGAGACAAAAAACGAATCAAAACTTTGCTTCGCAAAACTTTTGATTCGTTTTTTGTCTCAATTTGATATCTGCAGAAAAAATGTGTTTCAATCTCAAAAAGTGTGTTTTTCATTTGATACAATATAAAAAGCATGCATCTCATTTTAAGATGTTATTGTAGTCACTTCTAAGTTGTTTCGTAAAAGTTATCAAAAACATCTTAAAATGCATTGGTTTTTAAGTTGGAAGATGGAAAAATATGATGTTTTAAATATCTTAAAAGTGACTACGAATGTATTTTAATTTTCAAGATGTTTCTTTCTGCAGTGTACACTGCAAAAAGATAAGGCTGAAGTCCGCAACATTTTTAAAAACATAAAAACCAAAAAAAAATTCGTTTCTATTTTTTATGTTCGTAAATTTTTAAGAAATTATTACTTAATAATTGTTACTTAAAAAAAATTGGTAGAAAATAACATGAACTTGAAACTAAAATAAAATAAATCGTCGCATTATTTTTGAGTTTTCGTTTTTAAAAACGTTGCGGACTTCAGCCTCATGCAAAAAGAAGCATCTTAAAATACATTGTTAGTCACTTTCAAGATATTTAAAACATCTAATTCTTTGGTTTTCCATCTTAAAGATCAGTGCATTTTAAGATGCTTTTGTTAATTTTTTTGAAATAACTTAGAAGTGACTTCTTTTTAAAGTGATTGGATTGATTAAAAAGTTTAAACCAATTAAGAAGCATCAAAATTTCAATCTTTTTGGCTCAATCACTGTAAAAAGAAGGCATCTTATTTTAAGATACTTTGGTTGTCACTTTTAAGTTGTTTCCAAAAAGTTATCAAAAGCATCTTAAAATGCATTAGTTTCTAAGATGGAAGTTGGGAAAATAAGATGTTTTAAAACGTTAAACGTTTAAAATATAACGTTTTTATAACGTTTTAAACGTTTTAAAAGTGACTACAATGTATTTTAAGATGCTTGTTTTTTCAGTGATGGAGCCCGATTTTTAACAGTTTAGAGAATAAAGAATTTATACCGTTTTGCGGTTTCTTATTTACTTTAATATCGCACTATCAATTTTAAGAAATGTGACGAAGTGAACTTTAATACTGATGCTATTCGTACGTATGTTCCATTCGCAGAATTCAACAAATTACGAAGAAAAGATATATTTTGTAAATATGCAGAACATATGCGGTAGTTTAATATTTGCGACGAATCAATACATTTTTTCATAATAATTTTATACATTTCCCTAAATAGCAAAAATAGTTTTAAATCGTTTACATCTTAAACGTTTAAATTTAAATTAGTAAAACTGTTTACTAATTTAAATTAGTTTAAGATTCAGGATTCACTATAAAAAGAAGTGTGTTACTGGAATGCACTTCAAGTGCATAAATGATGTCCCAGATCTGAACACACTTTGAAGTGCATTACCCTCATGCGTTTTGGTCACAAATGTAATGTATTTCACTGTTTTATGCACTTTAAAGTGCATAAAAATTTGAAGGCTAAATGCATTAAAACACACTTCTTTTTATAGTGTTCAGTTTCAAAAATAAGGAAAACGATCTTTTTGTAACTCTGGATACACAGTGTACAAAAAAAATTCTAATTTAAGATCAGTCATAAAATCAGCACAATCTGTTTACATGCAACATCCTCAAAAATGCACACTGCAAAAATAGATGTCTTTTTTGATATCTTGAAATAAAATGTAAGATGTAAGATGGAAAAAAGGTATCTTACATCTTAAAATAAGATGTTTTCTAAAGTATCTTACTGATATGTAAGATATGCTTTATATACGTTTCAGCAGTGATTAAAATATTTCTTCCGCATCTTAGAAAAGTGAGATGCTTCGGCAAGTTTTTAAAAGTATATAAATTACAACAAAAAGGTATTATATAAATAGTGTTATACATAAGAGCCTATAGTTAACCTTAAAACTTTCTTCCCAAAAAATATGCTGAAAATGTGTATGAAGATAATTTTAACATCCTACATTATAAGATATTTCAAATAACTAAAAAGTGTCTACCAAAACATCTTAAATTAAGATACTTCTTTTTGCAGTGCAATCCGTAAATTCAGCACTGACTGTCTTAAAAATGCTGTATTTTAATATCCCAATTTTTCTAAGGATATCAAATTGAGACAAATGACGAATCAAAAGTGTTGTGAACCAACATTTTTTATTCGTTTTTTGTCTGCCAAGGACTGCAAGGACTGCATCCTTGAATATAGAAAGTTGTGTCTCGTTGAAAAGATTGTTTTTCCCCGTTTCGTTAAGAATATATAGCGAAACGTGTGACAATTTTCGATTTAAAGATGAGCTGACATATAAGTTTATAATGTCTGCTAGATTTTCCTTGATGCAACTTTCCAAGTAGCGGATGCGAACGGTATTAGTGGATGTGTGACACCGACAAATAGATGGACATACATACGAACAAGAGAACACGTCGCAAAGACGGTTACGTGATCTGCGATTGTTATGTAAATATGGCTGCCCGCTTACGCACAGGGACGCAAAACAATGTCTCCAAACGGTGACTGTCTATTTTCATTTCATCTCGCTGCGACTTATTAAGTCGAATATATATACTTGAACTTGACAGTTAATGAGACATTTTTTTATTTAATACCACACACAGTTGAAAATTTGAAAGCTCTGACATTCAAATTTTACTTTCTCTTTAGACTCTATATACTGTCTCTTATTCTTTTTAAGAATAAAAAAAATTTTTTGTGTCTTACTCAAAAATTATCCGACAATTTTAAACAATTTTTTTAAGATTTTGTTTTAGATTCTGCTTTTTCTGCGAAATCTTTATTTTATAGATATTTGAAGCCAAATACGTAATTTTTCTAAAAAAAATTTTTCTAAAAAAAAGATGATTCATTTCGTCTTTTCATCTGTTAATGATTCACACCAAGCGGTTTTCGCCGTAATTTTCTTGATTAAATGAGGAGTCCTCAAAGATATAAACTTTCCTCAGAAAAATTGAAGATAAATCATTCTTATCAGGAGAATTTTTATTTTCATTTCATGCAATTATTTTTTTAATATTTTACATGATGATTACAATTTACAAGTGCGCATTTGCAATAGCAATAAGTAAAAAAGAAAGTAAAAAAATTTCAACCATTTTAGAATTTTTGCGAAAAATCTTACTTTTTACAAAAGTGTAAGATTTTAGTATAAAACTTTTTAAATGAAAAAGCGCAGCCCTGTGGTAGTCAGCAATCGGTCGAAAACCAGAAGCGGGCAACCTAGGTGGTATTCTCGTTTGACGACTTTGTATCTGAAAGTGGGGCTGTCGAGAAAAAAAGAAGCTAATTCTGATAACGATAACGGCCTTATCATAACCCTCTCTCTCTGTCTTTCCCCCTTTCGCCCCGCCTTATTCCCCTTCTATCTTTTTTCCCTTTCGAGTTTCCAACAATGGTAACATGTCGGACAGGTCTCCACTCTTAGTTGATTGGAAAAATTACTCTATATTTTCCATCACATTTGTCATAATTTTCTTTTATTTATTGCCTATTTGTATATAGCACATCATTTCTTTGAGTTCAGTTTTTCACAGCAGAAAGTTTTAGACTAAAATAGTTTTCCACTGTAATTTGTAGAAATGCTCACGTGCTCGAGTTTGTTATTTGAACTATATGCGACCAAGGTGGGTCTGAGAACCCAGATGCTTTATAAAGCAAATAGGAACCAAATTCTATAGCAAGGTGCTTAATATTTTCGATCTTTATGATGCAATTTTATAAATTTTTTATTATTACGTAACCACCCAAGTAGAAATGTCCGGAGTTAGGACGGAGTTAAACACCGACATGGTACTGACTCAGTACTGACCGTCGGTACTGACTTTCGGAACCCGATCAGTACTGGGAGTATACTGACTCCAAAACCGAATCAGTACTATGTCGGAGTTAGAAAAGTTCTAAAATCAGTACTGGCAGAAAACTGGCTTAACACTAAATCAGTACTGCGAAGGAGTTAAAAAAACAATCAAAATTTGTTATAATGTAATTAAACATTAAACATCGTTTGATTTATTAACAATTAAAATATTTGCAAAGATTTGTAAAAACATTATTCATCAACAATAATATCAACCATTTTATTAATTTATTATTAACTAATAGATATATTTTAATATTATAATAATAAATTATTATTAATTAATTATTTTTAGAATTATTACGTATTATTAATAATAAAAAAAATTTTATTTTTTAAAGCTGTATATATATTTTTATTTATTTATTTAACAAAAATTTTTCTTAAATAAATTTTTTTTTATTATTATTTTAATAAATATTTAGATTATAAATAATAAATAAATAATTATATTAATAATTTTTACCATATTATTATGATGTATCTATTAATTACTACATAATGACTTGATAAAATGTATATAAAGATATATGTATAATAATTTTTCTTGAAATAAATATAATATGCAGTGGATTTATTATTAAAGCACTGTATATAACGGTCCCATGATTCAAAAGGAAGTTTATGCGAGATAACTCCCGAGCTTGCGTGGCTATGCGGTATGTGTATTCGACTTGCGTCCTCGAGGTCTAGGGTTTGGTCCCCCGTGCGTGCGATATTTTTCCGTCTTAGTTTTAAGTGTTTTGTGTTTAATTCTTAACAATGTTACATAAAGTATAAGTTTAAATAATTAATAACCAGTAATAATAATAATTTAGTCATTAATTTAAATAAATAAGATTTAAATAAATAATGAAAAAATAAGAAAAATATTTTTTTAAAACTTATTTTAATAAAAGGAATTCTAATAATTAATTAATAATAATTAATACTAATAATAATTATTAGTATTCAATAAATTACTCCCCATGCTTTAATAATTAAATAAGGAGCTTATACTGACCGCCGGTAAAAATCAGTACTGGACAGCGTTACCAGCCAGGGTTTTCCCAGTACTGAGTTAGTACTGGAGTCAGTACTGCAATACTGGCAGTCAGTACAAGATCAGTACTATGCCAGTATTACATTTCTACTTGGGCAAGTGTAATTTGACGACGATTTTATAATTTATTCTTAAGTAGAAGTAGACGAAAAAACTCTGGATTCCAGGAAAACATAAAATTGTCTATTATTACATAGAAAAAAATGTGTTAAATTTGTTGCGTGTAGTTTTCAGATGGTGTTGTTTTAACACAATTTCGGTGTTATTTTACCCCCATTAAAAATGTATATTAATTTAACACCCTCTAGTGTTAACTTAACACGCTCTAGGGTTATTTTAACACTAATGAAGTGTTAAAATCACACAGTATCGGTTAAAAATGTTGCGTGTTGTTTTAACACTACTTTTAGTGTTAAAATAATACTTCTTTTTTCCTGTGTACGTAACCAATTATATAATTTGATGACTTTAAAAATAATTTCTTCTTAAGTAGAAGGTTGGGGGTGGGGGTTAAAATATTTTTCTACCGTATGTTTAAATGTATTAAAATGTATTTTAATTAGCAAGTTGTATTTAAACGTTTGCTCTGTTGTTGCATATACAATTTGGTGTTTCTTTATATAGAAGAAGGGGTTCATTAACTTCGGGGACATTATGTAGAAATAAAAAGTATAGGAAGACGACTTAATATTGGTGAGGGGGTGACCATTCCCTTTTGTTCGTTGCCGAAGGAGGCTGGGAGTCTTATTTTCACGAATGTGGATATTTCATAGTTGATGAGTATGGGTTTATATTTGAGAAACATACAGACAGGCAGTTTGAGGCAGGTGCAGCACAAACAGTAACAGCTGTCGGCCGCCCAACCCTACTGCAGGCGCACGCGCCAACCCACATTTTTACGTTACACATTACCTTAAACCTTTCTCCTCATTCCTTTTTTTAATCTCTACATTTAGGTGTGACTTCATTCTCAGAGTTTATATACTTCATTCAAGTTGAATTTCACTCTTTTCGAGTGTATTTTTCATCTATTGCAATCTATCCATTTATTTCAATGTTGCTATTGGAAAATTATACCTTTGGGATATATACTTTTTTCATAAACAATTGGCGCATGAATTTATTTTTCATTTAAAGTGGCAAAGAAAAATTGGAATTTACAGGTCGTGATGAAATATTTAAACACTAAGTTTTCATGTGAAGGTCTAATTGTCATTAAACAGACACAACTTTGAAGAAATCGTAACTTTCCGTTATAGTTTAAATATCGAATTATTTTACTAATAAGTTGCTTTTTAAGGCGCATTTAAAGAAAATTGGAAAATCTTTTCTTTTACTAAAGAGGGAAGTAAGAACTGGCACCCACTTTATTTTTTAAATTAAATTAAAAAGTTAAATGCTTTTTTGGGTTAAAACCACCATAAAATTTTGAAACATTAATTGGGTGCTTATAGCCATTTAATTTTGGAAATTAAATTTTAAAGTCGTGCGCCTAGTTATCAGGACCCACTTAATTTTTAAAAACTTTGTTGATTTTAAACAAAAAAGATATTTAACTTTAAAATTAAATCTCCAAAATTAAGTGCGAGTGTCAGTTTCAGCCTCATGAGGGAAATGAAGATTGAGTCTAGAATTTAATTTATTTTTTTATTACATATTCGAGACAGAAAAAAAATATTCTTTTGGTCCTTATATAGTCTCAAATATAGTAATTCGGTAAAAGTTTTGAAGATGAGAATTCTGCTAAACGAACAAGTTACGCCATTGTGAAAAGAGTTTGGGCGCAATTGGCGGTTTTTGCAAAATTGTCACGCGCTTCCTGCAGCCAGTCTCTTCCGCCATTAGAATGACCGATCAAAGACGCGAATGACAAGGAGGTAAAAGCAATGGGCATATAAGTCTATAACAGAACGACAGAGAAGAGGTTACAAGATTGGTCTTTAAATGCCGTTAGGTTTTGGTTTGTTGTCTACAGGTTCCTGTTAGTTTCAACCCGCAATCGTCGTTGACCATCTCATAATTTCATGTTATAATTTTTAACTTTTGTGTGACTTTACTATTTTTTAATATTTTCCACACTTAATTGTAATTTTTTCATTAAGTATACACTGTAAAAAATTTAGGGAGTTAACGGACTCGGGAGTTGGGAGTGAAATTTTTCGAGTTAAAAATCAACTCCAAAAGAGAGTTAATTTCTAACTCCCTTCATTCAACACCCGCGCGAGTTATTTTTTCCTTGGGGAGTTAGCATTTGGGTGTTAAATTTTAACTCTCTTTATTTAACTCCCCAGGCATTAACTCTCCAATGGGTGCGACTTTTATAGAATCCCCTGGGGAGTTAAAATTTAACTCCCTTTTTTTACAGTGTAATTATTAAAAATCTGCGCCTACGCTGACTTGTCTCCACTCTAGCGAGTTTTAATGCAATTCCTTCTCATAAGACATTTTTATTTTTTAATTCCTCATTAAATTAATAAAAAAATTGTCATTCCTCATTAAAAAGTTTTTCTAAAGATATCAAATTCAGACAAAAACGTGTTGCATTGCAACACTTTTGTTTCGTTTTTTATCTCAATTTGATATCCTTTAGAAAACTGTGATGGTTTTATTTCAAATAAAAAAAGATATATATATATATAAATTCAACCCCTACACAGTAAAAAGTAAATCTTAATTTAAGAGCAGTCTTAAATTCAGCACTGCTGTCTGCTCTAATGTTAAATTATACAAAATCCATTGCTTAAATTCAGCATTGACTGCCTTAAAAATGTTGCGTCTCAATTTAGGGCTGCTTTCCTGCCTTAAAATAAGACTTTCTTTTTACTGTGTAGAAATACATCAAATAAACATTAAAGAGAATAAGTCATGTTCTAGTTTAAAGTTGAATGTTTTAGTTTTATGTAAAAAAATTGCTATAAGCTTATCACTTCCTGCTGTTAATTTCTTTTGAATCTTAAAATCAATATGTGTTAGTGTATTACTTCTTTAATAAATCTTTACACTGCAATATTACATTTACTATAGGATCAATTATAATATATATATACTTATATAACTCTCACGCGTGAATTTTAATTCATTGCATGAACTTTTAAATTTTTGATAGTTATAGCTGGTTTATATTTAATCACAGAAATAAAATGCTCTTTTTTATATATATGTAAATGGTAAAACACTTCATTTGCATAAGCACCTATACATATCTTGAAATAAAAGTTTTCTTATAAAGAAAGAAAAACTTGTTTAGAAAATATCTGAATAAATCCTGTGTTATAGGAATATTTTATAGGATGTTACATTATTCTTTTTTATATCCATCAACAGTGAGACACAATTTTATTCTTATTTTCAGTAGAATCTATTAACCCCTTAAGTGGCGAATTGGCGATAGCAAAGATTTTGTCCGTCAAATCTTTGCCATGGCACTTAAGGGATTAAATATAGCCCATATGAATTGCTCACAAATTTTTAAGACTAAAATTGAAACCTAAAATTTCGAACAAAAGTTTTTTTCGATTAATATGAGAATTTTGAAAATATATCATTTCAAGACAACTTTTCAGTTATATGTAAGAAAGTTTTCTTTTGGACCATACAATGTTTCTTTAACCACAATATATGGGACAATGTTACAAACTGTTGAGGTTTTAATTGTGTTTAAAAAAATGTCGTTTTATGTCGTTGTGGTTTCTCCACCCTCTTCATCCCCTTATCTATACTTATAAACGACATTTGCATTCACAGTAAATAGAGAGAGAGAGAGAGAGAGAGAGAAAGCATCGATTTTTATGGGCGGCATTTTCATATAAACGTCTATTTATCTGACAAACGAGGAGGAAAAGGGCAAAGTACTGGCCATGGGCTTTTTTTAGTCAGCTGTACCTACTTGGCTGATAATAAATATCCATTAATGCTGTAGAAACGAGACGAGGGATGTTTATCACATCACGCACAACAGAGGCAGATGACTCGAAGAAGATACTACAGCTGTCTTCGATGAGTCGACGATATAGTCCTAACCTGGACTTTAGATTTCGAGTTATGTATTTTGTATATTCGTATATTCAACGGGATAAATGCACCTTACACTATACTCGATGCCCCAACAATTTTTTCGTTTCTTACCAGTATGGGCAGCGTTTTTCTAAGAACATCAAATTGAGACAATCAAAACCTTCCTTCGCAACAAATTATATACGTTTTTTTCTCAATCTCATATCTTTACCATTATGGGCAGAGTTTTTCTAAAATTATGAAAATGAGACGAAAAAGTAACAATTCTTTATTTAGTGAGAAATAATCGATTTAAAATTGTATAAATTTTATCGTTAATCGACAATAAATTGCGTGCTCAGTGAAAGAATATATAAAAGAAAATGATAACTAATTGAAGGCGAATTTTTCAATTATTCCGAGTTGATGAATGTTATTTTGTAGCTTATGCATCATTGCAAATGTGTGCAATTTAAACATTTTGATTGAATTGGTCTCGGAGCAAAGAGAGTGTGACGAAACAGCATCCACTTTCTTTATACGCGCGGTCATATATATATAGGCGGCAAGAGTGTGACTTGAAAGAGGAAAAAAAACCGAGTTGGCTCGTGCCGGTTCAGGTTTCCTAGAGTGTTGCCCAGCAGTAGCAGGTGCCTTCCACGCATTTACACATCGTACCGAATACACTCACTTTCAAAGAAACAGGTATTCCACACTCGCAAGATGTTGTCCGAGATCATGAAGAGGAACCGCTGCAGCCTTCGATCTTCACTCTTGATTTTTATCTCCGACAAAAAATCGCACATTGACCCCGACCTCCAGACTACTCTTTGTTTATTTCTTTATTAACTATTCAGGCTAAAAAAGTTAATTATTGATGCAATAGATTCAATAGAGAAAATAGATTCACTAGAGCAAATAAATTCATAAGAGCCAAAACCAATAGATTCGTAACAGAGCAAATAGAGTCAATATATTTTTAGTATTAGAATATTAATTTTAGAAAAGTCTTCTTTTCCTTCTAGCAAAGTCTGTTTTCCCTCTGTTTTCTGTCCCTTTGAATGCGGCTGTAAGATGTTCTATTGGTTCAACGGCACCGTGATATGCCACATACATGTTTGAAAACTAGCTTAACTCTAATTTTAACCATAAATAACACGTTACTATAAGAATAATTTTACATAAAAAGAAGAACGTTACGCACGCAACGAGTCAACCGGCGAACCGCTGGCAGCAGGTGTCATTAAGAATTCAAAAGCACGTGGAGAAAGATACATACGTTACTTTATAAGTGTCCGCAAGATGGTACTCGACATTTCGAATAGACTTCCAAATGTGCTCTTATGTGTATGCCTCGTACCATATTCTCTCTTTAGAAATTCAACTCATTTCTAACTTTGCATATTTTTCTAATTTTATCGCATTGTTTGCGGAAATTCTTTATATCTAAACATTCATATACGTAGTTATTTCTTTAGTATTTTTAAATTTCTGAATCTATTGTGTCCCCTTCATCTGTTGAAATCAATACAAAATTAGTGAACATGATTAGGCACTTTTCATTCAATTTGGGTTTTAAAAAAAATCATCAGACAGTTATTACAGGGAAAAGTGAGGGAAAAACAAAACAAAATTGTTGTGGTAACCCTCTATTATCAAGTCTGATGTGTAACGTTTTTAAGGTATATAGAGATGGAATCTGATAGGAGAAGCAGCTGATAACCAAGGTCGTCTTCTTTATGCGAAAGCCACAATTTCAGTGGGAGCAGCTTGCATCTTTCCAGCATCTGTAGGAGAGAGTATGAATAAATTCTGTTAATTATGGTCTTCAATATGTTTACTGTTTTCGGTCTGCTGATATAGCTGACATTTATATAGTACTTCATGTTAATTTAAGAAAACCCAGATAGCAAATAAGCCTCACTGTTAATCTGAAAGTATCAAGCTGCAACGAATTGATACAAAAAAAACCAAAATATTTGGATCAAATCATAAATTGATCCAAATTTTTGAAAAAGAAAGTTGCCGTAAGATTTCCGTAAGCAATGTTGCCAAAAAAACTTGCAGCAAGCTTAAATCATACGGCAAGAACTTAATAATTACTTGTTTTGTTAAGTGACGCAAAATTGTAATAACATTATTGCATAAGGAGGCAATCATATTTTATAAAAATTCTACAAAATCATTTAGTAGAATCCCGTGTGGAAAAATTTTAGGGCGCTGATCAAGCGCTTAATAGACTGTCTAACGTCTTTCTAGACCCAGGGCAGACGGTCTTGTCGAGCGGCTGTTCAGAATTGAAACGAAACTTCCACGCTATCGTCTAGAATAGACCAGCGTTTCTGGTCTGATCAGCAATGCTAGTAAATTCTAATCTACGTCTATTCAAAATTTCTCATTATATGTTATGACAACTATTCTTAGAATGATAAAACTTAATTATATTTGAAATAATTTTGATGACTTTTTTTTACATAAAAAGTATAAATAAAGTATAAATTTACTGCAAATCAAAACAGCCGGATGAAACCAGCAGTCGTACTCAGCACCAATCTTCAGGCGTCAACCACTAATTAATGAAATTAATAAATAAAAACTTACTAAATTTGCTATTTAGTGGATATTGATTCTCAAATAACAATATTCGATGGTTTTTTAAATCATTAAGTATTACTAAATTTGAAGGAGAGGCATATTTGTAGATGACGCCTAAACATTGATGCTGAGTACGACTGCTAGATTCAGCCGACTAGTCAAAACACATAGAAACACATCAAAATCTATTTTTTCAGTGCACATTTAAAATTAAATTATACAGAAAACAGCAACAACATAGCACATTATTATTCACATAAAACAGAAACCACAACGAATACTAAAATTCACAAAGAAAATGCACCATACGCTGACTGATCTAACGACGCCAAACGACGCGACGCAATTAGGCGCCAAGTTACTTAACAGCTGGGCATACATCGACGCATGCGCATATAACATCCTAGACCAAATCTAGACGGTCTTAATAACACCGTACTAGGCGGACACATTTGACTTAGATTTTTTCTAATAAGCCCATCTGTTAAGTCACTGATTCGGGACTTGATGGACCGTCTAGAATTAGACGGACTTGATGATTGCTAATCGGGAAATCATTGGACTCTAGACTGCCACAATATTTTTCCACACGGGATGCTGCAGAATTTTATTTGCTAAGAACGAATTTATTGCTTTTCTGCATTACACAGAACTGCGGGGCTTCGTAAAAAAATAGTTTGCAGTTAAAATAGTGCGTGCATCATTAAAATCTTGAAGATAAGGTATATGGTAAATGAAAATTCCTGTTCGAATATAAGAGAAGAACGTGCGGACAAAGAATCATTAAATGTCCACCTTTCATTATATGGTGGTTGTGTTTTTTCTTCCTCTGTTCTAAAGATGGGTGCATTGGCCAGACAGTCGGTCGGTTGGATCGTCAGAAGATCTCGATATTCACATCTTGAAAGCTGACGGCACGCGTCTTCGTGGCAAGGTGTGCCTCTCACACACAAGACTCCCTGTTTCAGCATCGTCCCATTCGGTTCCGTTCTTCGAGAGATGGGAGCAGCTGTTGTCGAGGAGCGCATGGCGCGTGCCACCAGGTACCTTACCTATATAATAAAAAGGAGATAATGTCGGGGTGCACGATGGTACACGCGGCCAAAGAACTCGTCGAAGAACAGGGGCCGCGCAGATAACAGAACCGACATCGATTTTCCCCTTTATGCTTCCTTTTCCTCCATAGCACGAGAGAGTAGCCTTCTTCTTATGGCCATTTATACACATTTCTACCTTATTTAAAGATTCTTTACAAATTTCCCCTTCGGAGAAAATAATTATTATTATTTCCTTCTAATGTCGTTTTGTGCACGAGTTTTAACGAAGCCACCGCCGTCTGCACAGTACTTTCAGTCATCACGAAGACAAATGTTGAGGCATTACTGACAGTTTGTGAATATTGTTATATGATAACTCTTTTTGCTATTCTTGACAACTCTTTTGCAGGCTTTGTACACGTCTACTGAAGCCTACGTTGAAAAAGTTTAGTCGAAAAGTTCAACTATAACATTATGAAGTTGACTGCGGAAAGAAGTAGTTAAATTAATTACTTTTTTGGTTATGCAAACAATGATAGTTTATTTGTTTTATGGCACAAGCCAATACAAAGCGGTTGCCGTAGTTTATAAAAGTTTAAGTAACACCTTATCTGATATCTAATTTTTCACATAAAGCCTTGGTAAGGCAATACAAATTTTTCATTCAATTAATTTGCGTGTTTTCTAACATAAAAATAAATACGCCTTCTATAACAGACTCATCCTGATCCATACAAAAATATTTAATTCTTTCCGTTGAGAGATAAGGACATTCATATAAAAGGTGATAAAACATTTCAGAAGTTTTCGTTCCACAGCCCCTGCAGACTTAACATTCTAGTAGATATATGTTATTTAAGAGATGAATTTTTGACTTACAACTCTTATATACTTCAAAGGAATTTTAATTTGTAAATATTTCTGCGGTCCCTTAATTAGAGCCAAGTGTGGCAAAATCTGCAGTGAATGAGATTCACTTAATTTTTTTAAATCTTCCATATACAAGTAGTTTTCGTATTTTCCTATCCAAAAAATTTTTTTCGCTTGCAATTGATGTATATCTAAGTTATTCCATTCTATTATTTCAGCAATATATTCGAATATGAGTCCTACCTGATCGTATCAATTAAATTTATTTTTTTAAATTTTACTCTGAGCTAAAGCTTTCAGTCTTAAAAAGCACATTTTTGGCTATTGGCCTTCTTTCATCAATAATATTTTCTCTATTAGGTTTAAAACATATTTAAAAACTTTAACTGATAATCTGGAGACTCCTGACTTCAATCTCAATGCACAGTTCGGCGTATTTTTTGGAAGAAGTAAAATTTTTTTAAGTAAAGTACTTTGAATTATTTCAATATCATAATTCAAGTATCTTAAACCCCATAGGGGTTAAAAAAATAGGGGTTATCATAAAATGATAACCCTACTTGAATAGCATAAAATAAATTACTTGCAGTAAGGCATTTAAATAATCTATTAACTGGGCTCCAAGATTTCAAACTCAGACGATCTATTAAAGAAAGTGTATAGTTCAAAGAGCTACATTCGCTTTTAGTTAAAAAATAATAGTTCAGTTGACTAAAAAAGTAGTCAAATTACAAAAAACAACTTCAAAATCTGATTGCATCAACAATCATCAACAATTTCTTTTAATAAAATTTTGGTTTCAAGAGAAGGTAAAATGATTCTTTCTACGTTAACAAAATCTCGAGAATCATTATATAGGTGTGAAATAATAAAGTAATAATAGATAAAATGATTAAAGTAAAATATTATAATAAAGGAAGTAATGGCGACTGTCCTTGATGGTAAAACGGAAGGAGTTACGTTGGAAAAACAAGTGAACATTGGAGAAGAGAACTATTTGTCGTTTTATCTTCAAGGTATCACCTTGACAAGTAGCAGCTAGCGCGGCTGCAGATCATCTCGAAGTCAGCCTAGCATAACGAAGACCAACAGGGCTCCGCATTGTTCTGCCTTTCTGAATAAATACTAATTCTCCTAACCCACGCTCTCTTGCAAGATACTAGACCAGTTCCCACGAATAGCCTGCACGCGAATCCAATGTACCGGTTTCATGATCGGAGGCACTTTACTGCATAGGTTATCCGAAATGCGAAGCTGTCGTATTCCGAGATCTACATCGAATGTCGGTCGTAAATTTTCATTCTTTTTTCATCCATATATAGGAATACCTAATTCTCAAGGAATGACCTTCGACAATTTTACTCTCTCAAAATTGCACACATAAGAAAACACATCCTAAATTTTAATAGCTATTTCTTTAATTCAATTAATCTTTGCTTTTTTCTTTCTAAAACTGATTTAACTGTGTATTTCCTGGAAAATTCCTCTTATTCCGAATTGATCCAAACACATAGAAATCATTAACATTCAATTTTATATAAAATCAGCAAATATGAAAAACAGTGATGTTGATGATCAGCAAATTATCAAACATATTATTAAATTTATAAAAAATTTCTTTTTTACAGCAAAGAATAAAGGAATCTTGTGAAAGGTGATAAAGCTCGAGTTTCTGTGAATTTGAAACCCCCTTAGAAAATCTTAAAGAAAAATTGTTTCGCGTAACTGCTGGAAGACCTTGCGGTTCACAGTATACAACTCATTAGCGACATTCCATGTCGTTGGCTGACTCATCAGTATTGCCTTAGCTTCCACAACTCTGCATACCGCAAGACATAAGCTCGCATTGTGATTTCAATCTCAGTGCAGAGCCAATAAACACCCAAGAACAAAGTTCGCATGACCCAGAGTTGAAGGCGAATTCTCAAACAGTCCAACATATACATTTTCAATGTCCTTTAAACACTTCGTATTTTAACACAACTAGAAGGTTATAAGGAAAATTTACCCTTTTAACCATTTTTCAAAAAGTCAAATAAATTTCCTAATTACATTCTCATTTTTTTTTTTAATATAATTAGATACACTAAAAATTGTTTGGAATTTTTTCCAAAAAATTGAGTATCAAATTGCAACCAATTCTAAATGAATGACAAAGAGTTTATCTTACAGAGAGTTTTTCTTTAGGGAAGCTTACTAATTTTAAGATCAATACACCGATGATGAAAATTATGATTCGACTAGCAAAATAGTGGAAAACAATAGGAGCGGAAAAGAGGTCTTTGTCATCCGGTTGGAACGGCAAAGTTTTTCAAACGAAACGTGACGCTTAAAACGAGAAGAGAGGTATGGACTTGATAAATGATTTGCTATCGGTTAAAGTGCTGTTATGATTTTTTTTACAACATTACTTCACAGTAGGCCGAATAACAGGATATATGGTGTCCAATAAACATCCTTCATTTCTTCAACTCTGTCCGTTATCGACCTGTCACTCACGGTGACACACACATACAGACTTGAAAAATTATGCGCAACAAAATAGCACATTTTTGACTTTTCTCCTATTGGTTCGCACCTATTCACCATTTCTATTCACCTATTGATGGGCAAATGACGAAATAAATAATAAAAAGCAAATGTGACACGCATTGAAGAAAGGTATCGAGAAGCAAAAAATTTGAGGTTATGTTTGTAATTTTCGGAATAAAAATAATTAAAGAGGATCATCTCTTATATATTTTTATTTTGCAACACTTTTGATTCTTTTTTTGTCTCAATTTGATATTCTTAAAAAAAACTGTGCCATAGTAGAATAAGAGTTGATCCTCTTTTAGTATTTTTATTCCGAAGACTACAAACATAACCTCAAATTTTTTGCTTCTAAGGTTCCTTTCTTCAATGCGAGTCACATTTGTTTTATTATTTATTTATGTTGCTTCGCAATACTTTTGATTCGTTTTTTTGTCTCAATTTGATATACATAGAAAAACTGTGATAGGTTTTAGTCTTCATGCAATATATTCGATAAAAGTCCATTTTAATTTCGCACGATCTAATAGAAACTTTCAATTGAAGTAAAAATTACACAATAAGCATCATAGTTTTCTTGAAAAATTCATTATTTAATGAGTAATTTTACTTAAATAATTGAAAATCAACTGAATTCTGAAAGAGATACGTTTACAAGTTTCATAAATATAGTAGGTGAACTTTAAAAGGTCTCAATTTTTAAAAATTTCAATTTTGAATGAATTTAATTAGAAATTTTAAAGAACTTAGATTTCTGAAAAATATTAATAATTCAAATTAGTCTGAAATTAGTTAAATTTTTAATATAATATATTTAATCCTTAATAGAAAAACAGCTATTTTTTGGCTGATGATGACGGTAGCTATTGGCTGAAATAATTTCAAATTTTTGTGCGCGCGCAATTTTGAGGTTCTAATTTATTCCACGTGGTCGAGTGCGAGTATTATACATGATGATACATGATGAATATTACAGAGTATTACAGAATATTACAGATTACAAAGTGAAGAACACGTGTTTTTTGCTTAAATATTCTTCATCATTCTTAATAATATTCTTAAATTATGGGATGATAAAAAGTGAAAAGTGACAAAACAATAAAAAAAAATCTGCCCGCCCTTCGAGCGGACACATTCTCATCCGCGCTTCGCGCGGGGGGCTCGCAAGTTTCAGCGCGCCTTGGGGCGCGCGAATTTTGGTCGTCGCGCTTCGCGCTCCGAGGATTGTTGCGCGCTACGCTCGCAGTCATCTACGACCGTTGTGCATTATTTGCGTTCTTTTCCTTTTTTCTATTATGCGTTTTATGGAATTATTTTTTCTTAAAGTTACTACGACTTTAAGGATTACATTCTCATCACATATTTTTGTTTGCTGATAATTGTGAGATTAAGTGAACTTAAATGCAAATTTTAGTTCTGGCTGATAGAAAATGTGAAATTATTTTAACTACTAATTATCTTCGCAGAAACATGGTTTGTTAAAGAAGCTACAATATTTTAAAAATACAAGTCGGGTAACAGTGACAAGCCTTAAGCCGCTCACTGCTACTTGACTGGTATTATCCCTTTCAACAACGCGTTCGTCTCCTTATTGCAGCCAGCCCATCATTTGTAAATAACAATTATTTGTATAAACTGCTGCTCAAATTGATCAAATCATAAAATATCTTCATGTTTTTATGAACAACTTAATTATTTGCAAAATTTAAAAATAACCCTAGTTTTTAGGTGCTTTACATAAGAAAAATAATAAAAACTACTAAGTTTACTTCCTATGAGATTCAATGCAATTTGAGGGGTAGAACATATAAATAATTCAAATTGATTATAAAATTATTATTAAAAATATGAAATTTTTAAATTTACAATCATGAAAATATTTTCATTTGAAAGAGTGAAATTATACTTTGTGTAATCAGTGTAACCTTCATTAATTTATTGTAAACGCATTTTTAGTTATTAATTATTTTTTAAAATGTTGTAATATTCTGTTATAATGCAAAAAAAAACAAAAATTTCAAATTTCAAGAAACAATTAAAAGGTTTTTTTGTTCTATTCCAAAATACAGATTTTTATAAAAGTTTTAAGATTTTAAAAATCAATAAAATTTTTTTAACACAGTAGAACTGGTCGGGCCCAAAAACTTAAAAAAAAATTTTTTTTTTTTAAAATGTTATAAAGAAAAGTTGTTTGTAAAAAAATTAGTTTTTTGACAGTTATTAAAAAATAACTCAAAAAGTTTTGGGTTGGGCAAAAAGTTGTCAACAGCAAAGTTGTAGCTGATGCAAAGCCAAGAAAAAAAGTCTCTGGTAGCAAAATCGCATATGCAAGAATGTCGGAGATAATGGAGTCGGAATATTGATTTTTTGTCAAAAAAACACACAAAAAATATATATATAGAGTGATTTTTCTGGAAATTACGAGTTTTTTGTGTTCAAGTATGTTTTTCAAGTATTTTAGGGTAAGAATATGTCAAAATCAATTGACTGACTTTTATTCCTTTAAAAAAATTCGATTTTTAGTGTTATTTTAGGATTTTTTTTAGTTTTTTTGACCATTTAAGAGACTATAACATAAAAAATTGAGTTTTTATGAAAAATTGTTATAGAGAAAAAATGTTTGTATTTTCCTAATCTAAAATAATATAAAGTTAAAAATTCTGAAATTTGAAAAAATTGAGTTTTCAAAATTTTGAAACTACCGTAGTTTTTGTAGTTTTCAACGAAAATGGCTGGTTATCGAACTTAGCCTTCATTTTTACACCAACTTTAAGTGTGTTAAATTTAAAAACGATCCGATAAGTTTTTCAAGAGTTATCGTGGGAACAACATATTACCGTCTACAGACGGACAGACAGACAGACAGACACTCAGGGCACCTCAAAACGTAAAGATTTCATAAAATTAGCAAAAGTCAAAATTCGACCAAAACTAATACCTTCTCATGTGATGAGAATGTAATATATATAAAATATCATATAAGTGATCAGAAGTAAAAAAAGTTTTGTGATTAAAATAAGGATAAGGAGGATATAGGTAAATTTTTAAAAATTGTGTAAAATACATCTTTTTAGTGATAAAATTTTTTTTTTGTAAGTAATTGCAATTATGAAATAAACCTCTTTCCCGTCTAAGTCATTAAAATATAATCTATTTTTTTAGCAATTAAACTTATAATAAAGAAATTTAAGTAACTTTCTAGAATAACTTAAAAAATTCTTGAGTTTGCCTTGTTTTATTAAAATATTAAAATTAATATAATTTCTGAAAACTTTACATGTTTTAATATGTTTTGAATGAATCTTAAATAAGCACCCAGTTTTCATTTAAAAAAAAAATTTTTTTAAACAAAAAGAATATTTAGGTATAAAATTAAACTCTGAAAGTTAACAAACAGGTGCTATAATAATTGGATTACAGTTTCAGCATCTGTAACTTTTAGAATTAAATTTTAATGGTAAATATTCTTTTTTTTAAACAAAAACATTAATTTTTTAAAAATAAACTGGATGCGTATTTTAGCTTTACCCAAAGAACATTAAAACATGTAAAGTATTTCCGAAATTATATTAATTTTCCTAATATATATAATAGTAGGTAATAAATAATAATTTATCCCAGAATAATTTCATCCCAACAAAAACATCTTTGATGTTATAAGTAAAAATATAATAAAATTTGTGCAACACCTGTAAGGAAAGTAATACTTTGCATGCCTGTAAAGTAAGCGCAAAACAGTACTTTGCTGCACTAGTGCGGCAAAGTTCTTAAACTTTTGCGGGTTTTTTTTGTGATACACATAGGTATTTGTTTTCTACTTGTAGAATACCTGTTTTTTACAGTAATATACGCGTAGAAAACCACGTATATTACGTGCGGTAACATACGTTCCAAACCCTGCTAAACAGTACGTATGTTGGCGTCAACTAGCGTTTCCAAACAGCTTTTTTTATCAAAACCAAAAGGTGTTGCACAAAGTACTGTGTGCAACACGTACGAAAGAAGATTTTCCGACTTCGTGCAAATTGCTGCCCTCGCTTCGCTCGGGACAGCAAACTTTGCACTCGTCGGAAAACAGCTTCTTTCTGTACTTGTTGCACAATATACTATTATATAATAAACTGATGGAAAAAATCTGTAGCGTTTTTACTTTGTAATTTATATATTATGAACACAATTAGTTTTGTAATATATATTAATATTATTTCAATATTAAATATAAGAAAAACTCTAATAAAAATATAATATAGGATATAGACTATCGGTCAAAATTTAAAGACCATACCCATTTTCAGGTGAATGAAAAACATTTTAAAACATTTAATTTAATGGAAACTAAAATTTTTTTCTTTTTATGTTTATTAAATTAAGGTTAAATTGAGGATTTGTTTTGTCTCAAAGGACTAGGAGTATAGGGGCGCAACGCGCGCCGTTTTGGTTCTATTTAATTACTAAAAATAATGGATTTATAGAAAAATTTTAGTTAGAAACACTAAAAAAATTTAATTTTGGAGAAATAACAAATGATGGCAGAGATTCATTTATTTTCAAAAATGCAATTATAGTAAAAAACTTTAAAAAAATTCTCATCATAATTTCAATTTATCCTTATAAATAACAAAATTCTTCGCAGAAATTCAATTATTTTCAAAAATTTCAATTAATTCTCGTCAAAATTTCAATTATCTTTATAAATAATATAAAATTCTTCTCCAAAATTTAATTATTTTCAAAAATTTCAATAAATTCTCGTCAAAATTTCAATTATCTTTATAAATAATATAAAATTTTTCTCCAAAATTGAAGTATTTTCAAAAATTTCAATAAATTATTTTTAAAATTTTAATCATCTTTATAAATAATATAAAATTCTTCTCCGAAATTCAATTATTTTCAAAAATATTCCTCAGTTCAATGTTTTTAAAAATCTACTATTTCAATAAAATTTTCCAAAAGAATTCAATTTATTTAAAAAGAAATTTTGACAAAATTCTTCGTAAACATTTATAATTTTCATAAATCTCTTATTATATTAAGTTGAAGAACGACCGACCGACCGACCGACCGACCGACCCTAGCCGTATATATATGTATATCTTTTAAAAATAATATTAACACAAATGTATACATATTCACAATGTCACGCATGCGCAGTAGTGTTCTGTCAATGTCACGCATGCGCAGTAGTGTTCTGTCAATGTCACGCATGCGCAGTAGTGTTCTGTCAATGTTACGCATGCGCAGTAGTGTTCTGTCAATGTTACGCATGCGCAGTAGTGTTCTGTCAATGTTACGCATGCGCAGTAGTGTTCTGTCAATGTTACGCATGCGCAGTAGTGTTCTATCACTGTTACGCATGCGCAGTAGTGTTCTATCACTGTTACGCATGCGCAGTAGTGTTCTATCACTGTTACGCATGCGCAGTAGTGTTCTGTCAATATTACACATGCGCAGTAGTGTTCTGACAATATTACACATGCGCAGTAGTGTTCTATTAGTGCCACGCATGCGCAGTAGTGTTCTGACAATATTACACATGCGCAGTAGTGTTTTATTAGTGCCACGCATGCGCAGTAGTGTTCTGTCAATATCAGGCATGCGCAGTAGTGTTCTATGAATATCAGGCATGCGCAGTAGTGTTCTATCAATGTCAGGCATGCGCACTATTGTTCTATGAATGTCAGGCATGCGCAGTAGTGTTCTATCAATGTGAGGAATGCGCAGTAGTGTTCTATGAATATCAGGCATGCGCAGTAGTGTTCTATGAATATCAAGCATGCGCGCATAACACCCACACATGTATACTCACACATATACACTAATCACATGTACATGTATACTCACACATGTTCATAAATTACATACACATGTATACTGCTCATATGCAGATATAAACTCCTACATATACACAAATCACATATATGTATAGATTTAATAAACGATTGATAATATAAATTGTTGAATTTTTTAAGGTTCGTTGATGCACGTAGTGTCTGTTGAAATTTTTTTAAATATACGTAAATACCTCACTCGCTAATGCTGCGCTGTCTGTGTTGTAATGGAACTTATTTATTTACTTGTGTATTTACTTATTTATTTCAGGGTTGCCACAAGACATCGATTTTAAAATTCCATGACTTTTCCAGGTTTTCCAGACCATTTCTTAAAAAATTCCAAACCAGAAATAAAATTGTTTTGGTATGTTTTTAGCTAATTACGACAAAAAGTATAAAATCCTTTAAGTAAATTGTTAACAAAATAAGTTATTAATTTTTAATTTCATTATTAACAAAAAATTAAGTTAAAATTTGTAAGGTTATTTGAGATACGCTCCGAAGAAAGATGAGGAGCAAATCTTTTTAAATTTAAAAATTTAGTTAAGTTTAGAATTTTTCACAATTATTAAACCAGTATTTTAAAAAGCATTTTAATAACATTTTATGAAACTGAAGTTACCTACGTTTATTCAATGACAATTTTTTCTTTGCTAATTATTTATTTTAATGTTAGAAGCCTTTTAAAAAATTTTAAAAGATCGAAGTCGGGGAAATTATTAATTTTGATTTTTTACACAGATTTTCGAAAAATCCATATATTATTTAAACAAAATTATTATTTCCTCACCTCATAAGCAATTTTTTCTTTTACAAATTATTTATTTTAATGTGACAAGTCATTTAAAAAAATTGTAAGAGGATCTAAGGAAGGCAAGGAAATTAGTGATTTTTAATTATTTTTTCGTAGATTTTCCAAATATCCCGAAATTTTAACTAAATTATTATTTCCTTGCTTCAGAAGCAATTTTTTTCGATTGCAATTTTTTAAAGGGCTTCTTACATTAAAAAACAATTAGCAAAAGAAAAAATTTTCATTGCATAAAAGTTGGTAGCTTCAGTTTCATAACATTTTGGGGTTTCTAAAATGTATTAATTTAAAAATTATTTAAAGGAAGATAGAGACCAAAAGAAACTAAAATTTAGAAATGCCATATTGATTTCAATTGTAAGCACTAAATTTAAAATCAAAAAGTTGTATGTCAACTTGAAAACTTGAAATTTTTACGACTCAAATACAAAAAATTGAGCTTTTAGTATCAGGCTTTATAAAATTCCCTGACAATTCCAGATTTTTCAGGTTTTCCATGACTGAAAAAAAATTCCATGACAATTCCGGGTTTCCCAGGTTTTCCAGGTCCGTGGCAACCCTGTATTTGTTTGGCAGACATCAACAATAATTTTTTAAATGGATAATCAGTGAAAAATGACTTATATTTCTGTAAGTTAGTGTTTCACTTCGATCCGCGAATTTCATTTTTTCGAGCGATTATTTGGTTATCGTCTTTGGTTTTCAAACGATCATCTTGTTTATTCTTTTGTTAATTGTCAAATCGTATCGTCTAATTTTCTAATTGTCATCGACCGAACTTCTCGACTGCTTCTCGACTTTCCCATAACTGACAACTAAAAATAATACAATAATAACCTATTTTTTGAAAAAAATCGATATCCAAAAACATTTAAATTCTTTTTTATTAATTCTATTAAAAACTAAAATTAAATTCATTTTAGTGAATTAAAATTATTATATCAAGTTAAAAATTAATTCAAGGTGTCTAGTGAATTATTATTTTTAAATTCCCGGACCAAAAATAAATATTCCCGGATTGATTTTTTAAAACAGCAATTACTATAAAATTTAAATATTAATACTTTTAATAAAGAAATTTTTAAGAAAATCAATTTTAAAAAGTCAATAGACATCTTTATTTAGAGAAATATATATAATATTACTTGTTATATATTACTTAATAAATCTATAACATTGTAATAGTTGGATCTAAATTGAAAATTAACCTACTTTTTTATTTTTCTATTAGTTGGGCTTTTTTGCGGAGTATTATTATTATTTTTAATTGTGTATTTAAATAATAAAAATTAAAAATAATTATTTTTAATTTTTATTATTAAAAAAAAAAAGTTGTCTGTTCATTGAACAAGACCTACCCAGTGAGAAATTTCTCACCTGTCCAATATCGGTCCAATATTGGGAGCCAAGAGACCGATCATCGGTCCAATAAAGGCTCCCAATATTGGACCAATATGGGCTGATGCTTGGGATGTAACGGCATCGCCAATCATCGGTTGTCAATATTGGTCCAATATTGGCCGAATATTGGCAACCAAGAGAAAAAAATTTTTTTAAATAAATATTTTTTAATTAAATAATAATAATAAAAAATTAATGTTTATAATTTTTGTTTAATATATTTATTTGTTTAATTATTTATTTTTAATAATTCATGTAAATAATAAATAATTTATTATTAATAAATTATAATTATTTAAAAATGCAGCAACTATTAGAAAATAGCATTCTGCAAAAAAATTCTATCATTGAAAAATCAATGAAAGGCGAGAGAAATCCGCGTCTTTAAATAGATTCGCAGATGATAGACAAGAGATATCCGCGTCATTAAACGGATTCGCAGATATACTCTGGTCTCGCGACGAATCTCTCGATACTTATATACACTGGAGTCGCCGTGTCAGTTGCGAGAACGGTTACAGCGTCCCTCTTTCGGCGGAGATAAGAATTGTCACGTAAACTGCGGGTATAATAAGGCGGTCGGTAAAGCGATTTAGCAGTTTACGTGACAATTCTTATCTCCGCCGAAAGAGGGACGCTGTAACCGTTCTCGCAACTGACACGGCGACTCCAGTGTATATAAGTATCGAGAGATTCGTCGCGAGACCAGAGTATATCTGCGAATCCGTTTAATGACGCGGATATCTCTTGTCTATCATCTGCGAATCTATTTAAAGACGCGGATTTCTCTCGCCTATCATTGATTTTTCAATGATAGAATTTTTTTGCAGAATGCTATTTTCTAATAGCTGCTGCATTTTTAAATAATTATAATTTATAAATAATAAATTATTTATTATTTACATGAATTATTAAAAATAAATAATTAATCAAATAAATATATTAAACAAAAATTATAAACATTAATTTTTTATTATTATTATTTAATTAAAAAAAATTTATTTAAAAAAATTTTTTTCTCTTGGTTGCCAATATTCGGCCAATATTGGACCAATATTGACAACCGATGATTGGCGATGCCGTTACATCCCAAGCATCAGCCCATATTGGTCCAATATTGGGAGTCAATCGGCGCCCAGCACGGCAACCAATATTGGACCGATATTGGACCGATTAAAGTCTATTGGCAATTTCTCACTGGGTACATGTCTTATAGTATTTTGGCCCCCTGAATACGAATATGAAGTCAGAATTGCTCCATCACCCTCTGTTTTCTTTTAAATCGAAAAAACTACCCTTAAGTCTAAAATTCAAGAATTAAAGTAAAAAAAAATAAAAACACGGCTTTCTTCGGAGTAGAAGAATATATTTATGCGTTTTCTTCTTTCAACAACTCAAATAATGTCAAAATTGCTCCACCACCCCTACTTTTTTTTAAATCGAAGAAAGTACCCTTAAATCTAAAATTCAAGAACTAAAGTGAAAAAAAATGAAATAACCGGTTTTCTTCGGAGTAGAAGAATATATTTATGCGTTTTCTTCTTTCAACAACAAATAATGATAAATTAACTCTGATTCTGCTTTTTAGTTATGAGAACAAAAATAAAGGAACGTATGCTTTTGCTAAAAACTAATTGTTTTTATTGTTGTTAGTATACTCTGGGTTCATACTTAAAGGGGTAGTTTTTTCAATATAAATCAATAAGAGGGTGATGAAGCAATGCTGATGCTTTTTTAAAAAGTACATAAATATATTCTTCTACTTTGGAAAAAACCTGTTATATCATTTTTTACTATAATTCTTGAATTTTAGATTTAAGGGCAGGGGGTGATGGAGCAATTTCGTCATTATTTCTAAATTGTTGAAAGAAAAAAACGCATAAATATATTTTTCGACTTCGCAAAAAAACTGGTTATTTCATTCTTTGACTTTAGTTCTTGAATTTTAGATTTAAGGGTAGTTTCTCCCATTTAAAAGAAACAGGGGTGGTGGAGCAATTTTGACATTATTTCTGAGAGGTTAAAGGAAGAAAACGCATAAATATATTCTTCTACTCCTAAGAAAACCGGTTATTTCATAGTTTTTACTTTAGTTCTTGAATTTTAGATTTAAGGGTAGTTTCTCCCATTTAAAAAAACAGGGGTGGTGGAGCAATTTTGACAATATTTCTTAGTGGTTGAAGGAAGAAAACGCATAAATATATTCTTCTACTTCGCAAAAAAGTGGTTATTTCATTCTTTGACTTTAGTTCTTGAATTTTAGATTTAAGGGTAGTTTCTCCCATTTAAAAAAACAGGGGTGGTGGAGCAATTTTGACATTATTTGAGTTGTTGAAAGAAGAAAACGCATAAATATATTCTTCTACTCCGAAGAAAGCCGTGTTTTTATTTTTTTTTACTTTAATTCTTGAATTTTAGACTTAAGGGTAGTTTTTTCGATTTAAAAAAAACAGAGGGTGCTGGAGCAATTCTGACTTCATATTCGTATTCAGGGGGCCAAAATACTATAAGACATGTAGGTCTTGTTCAATGAACAGACAACTTTTTTTTTGTGTGCCTGTGATTGTAATCATGCCTAAATTAAAAAAATTTAACATTTTTAGGTATAAAATAATTTTTTAATAAACATTAATAAAAATTTAGTTTTCTAAACATTATTCAAAAGTAGACGAAAGAACAAAGTTTTGTCCTCTTGATGTAATTTTTCTAAATTCAATAGATTAAGTTATAGATAATTAAAAATAAGTATACTTAGATTTCTTTGAATAATTTTTTAACACAATTAAATTTTTCAAATATGTCTACAATAGAAACCTTTTTGAATAGTTGAAATTGTGCAAAATTTAATTGAAAATAATTAATTTATTTCAAGTATTTTGTTACAATTTTTTGAAGAATTTTAATTGCAAATTTTGAAAATAATTGAATTACCAAAAATTTAAAAAAAATTTTTAAAGGAAATTAGGATATAAGAATTATTTTAAGAAATTCAATTATTTTCGAAAAATAACATTATAATATTTTTAAAAACTAATATTATTAGAATTTTTTTATAGTAATTTTTTAAGATTTAATTATCTTCGAATAATGTAAATAAACATTTATGAAAATTTACTTCAATAAGACGAGCGAACATGACAGCTTGGTTATCAAAACAAAAAGAAAATCGTTTTTTGTTCGTTTCTCGGATCGTGTTGCTCGAATGAAACACTACTGTAAGTGTAATTTTCAACTGACTTTTAGTAAAATTATTTGTTTGACAGAAATTTACAATATTAATAAATAAATCACAATAAAATAATAATCAGTGAAGAATGACTGATATTTTAGTACTTTTCAACTGATTTTCAGTAAAATTCCACTGATTATGAATCCAAAGTCACTTTTTAAAAATACAAAATGGCGAATCCAGGATAGCGGACGAAAATGAAAGGTTTAGTAAGAGAATACGTAAAAATAACATTTCGTATAATGTACAATGACATTTTTTGTAAATGTCACTTCATAATTTTTGTCTTATTACACAATGATTTTAAATAAAATAATTTATATTTTTATAAATATTAATAATTTTTTACATTTTCTAACCACTATAAGGTTTTAATTTTGTAAATGTTCAAATAATTCTGGTTTAGAAAGAAAAATTTATATTATTATACAACTATATTGTCTAGACTTGCAAAAACCCAAAGTCTAGACTTTGTTGTAACAATATTGTTACAATATATATTGTAACAATATTGGTGACGGTGACATGCGTAAGAATAGTGCAGTAAAAATTTCAAAAAAACACCCTGATCATTACCTACAGAAAATCCTATTAGTAAGAAAAGAATGGACGTATCTTCGCCCTTTTCTTACTAATTATTCAGAGAATCAGGCTAACATTCAAAATCTAACCTTCTAAGTTTAGTTATTTCAAAAAAATTATTTTATTGATGCAAATAAATATTTATTTTAATTAAAAACTATGCATTATTTAATCAAGTAATTTTTATAATTGATTTAAAGCAATATTTATTAAATTAAATTATTCTATTTAATTGACTTAAGTAATTTGTATTTGGTTCAAATAACTATTTAATAGATACCATAAATTAAAATATTTATGTCCAGTAAATATTTACTTAGTTCAAATAAAAAAAAAAAAATAAGTAAAAACTAATAAGTTTAAATACAACCGAACGAGCGTTAGCGAGTGAGGTATATGTTGCTAGTTATAATAATTTCACAGAGATTCAATTATTTACAAATTTGAAAAATTGAATGTTGGAGAAGTTACAAATTAATGCAGAATTTCAATTATTTGGAATAGAATTTTAATCGGGGATTTTTCGAAAAATGTAATTATTCTTAAAAAATGTTATTAAAATTTGTTAAAAAAATTCAATTATTTAATAATTTGTAGATAAAATTCTTCATTAGAATTCAATTATTTAATAAATTATTTATTTTTGTATTTATATTTGAATTCTCGTAGAATTTTGTAAAAAAAAATTAATTTAAAAATGTATTGTAGTTCAAATTTTAAATAATAATTGAATATTAAAAGCATATATTATAGCATGAATTTTTAGAAATAAGTGAATTTTAAAAGATTTTTAAATTGAAATCTTTGGAAATTTTAATTGTTGAGAATCTATAATAATATTTAAATTTTTATTTTGTAATAAAATGATTAAAGTTTTGAATAATTTTATTTGAAAATTTCAACAAAAGAATGATTGAATTTTAAAAAAATTACAGTTGTAATTTTTTAAAAATAGTTTAATTTCATAAAGGCTGTACATATTGAAATCTTTTAAAATATTTTAATTTTTGAGTAAAAATAAGAAGGTAATTTAAATATTTACTTTAAAAAAATTATTCTATTCCTGAACTCTCTAAATTTAAATTAGTAAAAAATAAAAATGTTTACTGATTTGAATTATAATTTAGTTCCTACGGAAAAATATTAATAATTAAATATTTATTTTAAATAAAAGTATTAATGGTTTCAAATAATTTTATACAATTTAATAAATTGGCTAATAAAAGTATTAGAACATTTTTTTGACTATCTAATAAGTAATTTTTGGAGTGAATCAGAATATTCTTTAGGTTCAGGGAGAAAGGTAAAATTTTGTCTGAATATCAGGGAAAAAACAAAATTTAATTTTCGTGGCAAACCTGAAATAATAAAAAGCAAATGGGATCAATAAATAATAAAATGTAAATAAGAATAAACGATAATTAAAACGATGGACCTACGTTTAAGAAATGTTATTAAGTTATTAGTGAATACAAACGATTGGTGAACACCCCTTGCATGAATGATGCGAGTGTACCAGTTTATATATCACTCTATTGAAAGTGGATGTCTGACATTTAGCGCGTGGCATTTGACTCGGCTTCAGCAACCCTCGTTAAACAAGCCCCAAGCAATTTCCTCTCCGATCACGGGACCATTATAAAGAGAGAAGAACACATCTCCCATGCCTTTGCGGGTGACATAATACTGTCATCTCATACCCATGTGTATTCTTCCCACACCAGCTTTCAATGGCTCATTGTTTGCATACAATGTAAGCCACAACGTAAAAATTACACAGGATCAGGTATTCTCTTCCACTCAGGATCCATCTATACACCCCTAAGTAAATTGTCAATATTTACTGCACCATGCTGCCACACACAGCATTAACAAACTATAGCCTGTACAAAAGGTCAAATATCTAATTATTAAAAACGCCCTATGACTTTCTAATAAACTCTCTTAGTGAAAAGTATTTCATTTTTTAATTCATTAATTAATTATTATTTATATAATCGAAATCCTGGAAAATTGTTGTTTTCTAAAGTTATTGTGTTTATTCTTGACATCTAATTTTGCTTAAATATTTCAAAATTAATTCAATTTTCAAAGAGTTGCGTTTCCAATTTTTATAAGTAGATGAACTTCAAAAGGTTTTAATTTGGAATTTTTTAAAATTTCAATTTTCAATAAATTTCTTTAGAAATCTTAAAGAACGTAGATTTTTAAAAAATTTTAATAATTTAAATTCTTCTGAAATTAGTCAAATAATTAGTTAAAATAATGGATTTATAAAAGAACTTTTGTTAAAAACACATAAAAGAAATATTGAATTTTGGAGCAATGATTGCAGAAATTTAATTATTTTTAAATGTAGTAAAATTCTTCTCAGAAATTCAATTATTTTCAAAAATTTTAATAAAATTCTTGACAAAATTTCAAAAACTTTCCCCCATTTAATGATTTTTAATATCTACTGTTTTAAGAAAATTTTCCAAAAAAATTCAATTATTTAAAAAAATTTTAATAAAATTCTAAGCAAACATTTAATTGTTTTCATAAATAATAAAAATTTCACAGGAATCAATTATTTGCAAATTATTTTCATAAATAATAACATTTATTACAAGGACTCATTTATTTTCATAAATAATAAGATTCTTTTTTGGAATTCAATGATTTTCATAAATAATAAAACTCATTGCAGACTTTCAATTATTTTTAATGCAATTTTAATGAAATTCCTCAAAAATTGTAATTATTCTTAAAAATTTTATTAAAATTCATCAAAGAAATTCAATTAGTTTAAAAACCTTTTCTACAAAATATTTATTATAGAATTTAAGTATTATTTAAATTTATTCAAAGAATTAAAAAATTTGTCAAAATTTATTTATTTTCAATGTCTACTATTTCAATAAAATTTCACAAAAAAATTCAATTATTAAAAAAAATATTTAATAAAATTCTACGCAAACATTTAATTAATTCATAAATAATAAAAATTTCAGAGGCATTCAATTACTTTAAAAACTCCTATAAAATTCTTTGAAATTCAAATCTTTTTAATACAATTTTAATCAAATTTCTCAACAAAAGAAATTATTTAAAAAAATTTTATTAAAATTTTTCAAGATACTTTTAACCCCTTCGCAGTCTAGTTGAAAATCGCTTGTGGTCCAAAAACGGTCCGAAAAAAAAGTTTACAAAAAAATATGATTTAATCATATATAAGGTTTTTGGGGTCGCTGAATTCGAATTTGAGGTTAATTTTTGAAAATTCAAAATGGCGGATCCAATATGGCGACCAAATATGGTGGATAATTTTAAAATTAAAGCGTTTTAAGGGAAATTCATTTCTCGGGGGTTTTCGAGGTCGCTGAATCCAAATCTGAAGTCAGATTTAAAAAATTCAAAATGGCGGACCCAAAATGTCGACTTCAAAAAAAAATTTTTTTTCAGATTCCCTTAAAACTCGTTACTCGGGGGTTTTCGGGGTCTCTAATTACAAATATGATGTCAGATTTTCAAAATTCAAAATGGCGGATCCAATATGGCGGATGATTTCAAGATTGATGCGAAAAAAATATGAAGTTACCTCAAAAACCCCTGAGTAAACATTTTAGACAAATTTGTCAACATTCAAAAAATTTGATCGACATATTGAATCCAAAATTTAGCATTTAGAAAAACGAACATCAAATTCGAATTCAGCGACCCCAAAAAACCCCGGGAACGGAATTTCGATCAAAACGCATAAATTTTGAAATTATCCGCCATATTGGATCCAACATTTTGAATTTTGTAAAACGAACATCAAATTCAAATTCAGCGACCCCAAAAACCCCCGAGAAACGAATTTTAATCGAATCGCATCAATCTTGAAATTATCCGCCATATTGGATCCGCCATTTTGAATTTTAAAAATCTGACATCATATTTGTAATCAGAGACCCCGAAAACCCCCCAAGTAACGAGTTTAAAGCGAATTTGAAATTTTTTTATTTTTCGAAGTCAACATTTTGGGTCCGCCATTTTGAATTTTTTAAATCTGACTTCAGATTCGGATTCAGCGACCCCAAAAACAGTAGTATGTACTTCGCTACTAAAATCAAATCATGTTTAGTATTTTTTTTTTGAGATGGCCATATATGGCCACAGACGCAAAGGTGGCACGACTTTTCGTGGCCATATATGGGCCATGGACTGTTAAGGGGTTAATAAACAATTCTGTAGAATTAATTTTTTTCAAAAATTTTAATCGAAATTTCGTAAAATTAAATTTTAAACAAATGAATTTGAAAATTTTCAAGGAACTTTGTCAGAAATTATTAAAAATAATTGATTTCAAGAAGAAATTTAGTTAAAAATTTTAGAAATGAATAATTTAATTGAATCGAAATAATGAAAATATTTTTGAAGAATTTTCAGTAAAAATATTCTTGTAATATAAAATAATGATTTTAGCAAGTTTTAATTATTATAAAACATGAAGAAAGCGATAAAAATCACTCTGAGTCGAAGACTCGGAGTGATCTCGATATCGTCATGTTTTATAATAATATTCTTATTATGTTATTGAATTTAAAATTTTTGAAAATCTTAATTCCTATGGAAAAATAATAATCATTAAATATTTATTTGAAAAAGAAGTTATTGATGTTTTCGAATAATTTAACAATTAAAAAATTTGTAAATAAATGTAATAGAACATTTTCTTGTGTATCTAATCATTTTCCGAATAAATCAGAATATTCTTTAGAGACAGGGAAAAAGTCAAAGTTTTGTCAGGGAATCAGGGAGTTATTTATTTTGGTAAAATATAAATGTAGTTTTAGAAACCTGGAAAAATTCCGTTTTGTAACCTGGAAGACCTAAAATTTTGGTTTCCAACCTGATGAATATCCATTTTTCTCAATGTATACGGCCTTAAAATAATACCAAAAGTATACATCTGTTCAAGATCTTTAAAATATCACCTACATATGTTTTGAAAAGAAATAAAATAAAATTGCCGGCAATAAAATTCATCTTATTATTAAAAGAAGCAAATTATTAAATTTGCCTTTGGAAATTAATTTTTTCAATGGCTTTGACTTTTAGGGATCCCTTCGGTCTTATCTGCGTTCATCAAGTAACATGGGATGGGATGAGGAGTCTGTTAAAATGATTCGTGAAGGTGCGCCCGAAAAACGGCGAAGCATGCGATGACAGATGTTGGCACAGCATTAGATAATTAATCCGAAATGGGAGGATTGAGAATAGCGGGTGTGGAGAGATTATTACCACGGTGTTTATTTTTATTATGCCATCAATCGGAGGGAGAGAAGCGACCCTCGCCTTTTTCTCATTTGTGTGTCTCGTGACTTTTTATCTTTTCTAACTTTTTATTATAACTTGGCAAGTCATACATTAAAGCATCAGTCTCAATAATGTGGAGAGATGAGATATATTTTCAAAATGATGCACGGAATAATTCAATAAAACAGACATATGTAGAGAAAAGTATACGCATGTAAAAGTATAATATGCCTTTCACGTTACTCCTCACTGGACCTCGTTAGTCTGCAATTAATCAACTGTTGAACTAATTTGTCGTCAAACCACAAAGAACAAGGGGAGAAATTATTTTATAAATGGGAAGAGTATAAAATTCAAGACTGTGATTAATGTTTAAGGTACTGAAACTAGAGAAGATTCTCTTTTTAGCAAAAGAGTTGTCAGGATTATAACATACGCTTATTGTACTCGATAATTAATTTTTTAAAAATTAGCTAAAAGTCGCTTTAAGACTGGAAAAAAGTAGTAAGAAAGTAGCTATCGAAAAATTAAATTTGACAACTGAATTTTTTCTATTTTTCCAAATTAAATTACATTCTTTCCAGGGCTGATAAAAATCATGATTTTTTTAAAAATCAAAACAATTCGATTTTTTTATTTAAATCATTTTTTTATACTATTTTTTAAATATTTATTACTAAGCAGATCGTTTTTTTAATATTAAAAATTATAAAATATTAATATTAATAGAGTGGCTGCAAAATTTCATTTTCAGAATTCTCTGACTTTTCCTGACTAATTTTTCGTTTTCCCTGATTAATACATTTTTAAATTATTTAATATTCTGCATTGATAATTAAATATTCAATAATGCTTCTTACGTAACAATTTTATTTATAATAAAGATTTTGATTTAAAAACCTTTTGAAATTTACTTCTTTCTAAAAATTTACACTATGACGCTACTAATATTCAATTACTAAATAAAATGTTAACTGAAATTCAATTTTAAATAAATAACCTACCCTGAAAAAAAATATTCTTGTTTTGAGACTAAAACTCCACTTGCAAAAATCCTCTTGAATCAAGAATATTACTCTCTAAATCTGAATATGTGAAATTTCACTTAATTATACGTTATAAGTCGTCTTCTCGATCAATAAGTGCATATAAACTTATGAATACAGTCAACTCTATGAATAGTGCCGCAAAATTGCACAGCGTTTACGACTTTTCTTGGAACTGTAGTACCCCCACTGTTTGTATATTTCTCTCTTAGGGGAAACTCGAAATTCAGAAGCCGTGCTAGAGTCGCTAAAGTGGGGATAGAGCTCGAGCGAGAAAGAGGAGAAGTGGCACTATTGATAGCGGCACTATTCATAGAGTTGACTGTAAGTGAATTTTTCACTTATTCTGAGAGAAATTTCACTTATTATACACAGTAAAAAGTAAATCTTAATTTAAGAGCAGTCTTAAATTCAGCACTGTCTGCTCTAATGTTAAAAATTATACAAAATCGATTGCTTAAAATCAGCATTGACTGCCTTAAAAATGTTGCGTCTTAATTTAAGGCTGCTTTCCTGCTTTAAAATAAGACTTTCTTTTTATTGTGTGTTTTAATATTCTTAAGTGGAGAATAATCCTCTTAAAATAAGAGGATTATTTTTTAGCCATATTTAAGAAGAAAATATGCATTAAAATAAGAGAAATCCGCTTTTAACATTTTTTTCGGTGTATTAAAAAGTTTTAAGGCGGGAGGGGGGGGGGGAGGATAAGGTCTGAACATTGAAAAGAGCATGTTTTTAAGAATTTTTTTTGTCGATACACAGAAAGTTAATTTATTTTATCGCTTTGCATATAATATTGCAACATTTGAACAATATTTCTCTAAATTTTAATTAAAAAATATTAAGAATTGAGCGAGATAATGAGATTTTCTTCAGACGCCTCCAAAAAAATTGATTTGCGGTGTACACTCTAACTCGCAATAGAATCATAATGTAAAACAAAAAAATCAAAGTGAATTTGTTAAAAGAGATGTTTTTGAGGTAACGCTGGGAGGAATTTTTTTTTTTATTTTTCGATTTTTTGTAGCACTTGAAAGCCAAAAAGTCGATTTTCGCTATAAAAAAATCGATTAATTTGTTATAGTAACATTAGTAGTTAAAAAAAAAAGTTCCCAGCGTTACCTCAAAAAACATCTTCTTTGACAAGTGCACTTTGATTTTTTTTTATTTGGACGATTCTGTTGCGAGTTAGAGCGTACACCGCAAATCAATTTTTTTTTTGAGTAGCCTGAGAAAAATCTCATTATCTCGCTCAATTCTTAATATTTTTTAATTAAAATTTAAAGAAATATTGTTCAAATGTTACAATATTATATGCAAAGCGATAAAATAAATTACATTTTGCGTATCGACTAAAAAAAATTCTCAAAAACATGCTCTTTTTCACCGTTAAGACCTTATCCCCCCCCCCAAGAGAATTCAATTATTTAAATACAAAAATAATATTTTGAATAATTAAAAATTTCTTAAAATTGAATTCTTATAAAGAATTTCAACCAATTTTTTTTAAATAATTCAATTCTTTCGAAGGAGGAATTTAACTAAAATTGTACTGAAAATAATTGAATTCTGCTAAAGACGACTTTATTACATTTTTATTGATAAGCGAATTCTATCAACAAATTTTGTTAAACTTTTTAAAAATAATTAAATATCAAGAAATTTTATACAAATCGTATTTAAAATAATTGAATTTTTCCAAAGAATTTTATAACTTATGAAAATACTCGATTTCTTGCAATTAGTGAAATTTTACTAAAAAAAAGTTAGTAAAATTTTACTAACAATTAGTAATATTCTATTCATTAAAAAGAGAAAAAGTTTTCTATGAAAACTACTAGTAATTAGTAAATGTTTACTATTTTTTAGTAGAATAATTCTACTAATTCAGATATAAAGAGCACATTTTCAAAGAGGAATCCGCTAAAATGAAGATTACTTTTTTAGGGTGTTCTGAAAAAAATATATTTATGATACTGCCATAAATATAGCCAATTCTCACATATTATATTGGTGGATATGGAACTGCCATTCATACAGTATTGCTGTTTCAGCCATACGCAGTATAGAACAGCCATATGTATGTGAGAGACAGTGATATGTATGTGGAGAACACCAATACTGTATTTTAAGAACAGCAATACTGTATTGCTGTTTCAGCTATACATCCTAACCTTACTTGTATGTCAAAATTTACATTATCATTTTTTCAGTGTGTACTTTCTAAATCTGAATAAGTGAAAGGTACCTAAAAAGCAAATCATTTTAAGGTTATATGTATTTGTGTTACTTTTAGCGTATGATTAAAATTTTCTGCGTGTTTAATTTAAAACCAAAATCAAGTTTTATTAATTATTTAAGATGTGATGAAGATTTAAATAACAGTGGTTTATATTAAGAGTTTATTCCCTTTGTGTATTTGCATTCCGAAAATTACAAACATAATCTAAAATTTTCTGCTTCTGAGTTTGAAGTGCTTCTTATATATATACATTTTTATAACTGAATTGTTATTGATACTACAATTTTGATATCAATTCGTTGCAATTTAACAACCCAGTGGGAAATTTGCAACCGGCGCGGATCCTCGCCTGTACCGACGCCGGAGTAGTGGTACTGGCTGGGAACCGCCTGCCTACCGCCCGAGAACTGGTATTCTACCAAAAGATGACTTGGCCAGGAGCTGGCTGGCCATCCGTCTCGGAACTGGCATTCTACCGCCCGGTAACCGGCCGCGAAGAGCCGTTCCGTGTATAATTCAACCGGCTGGGACCCGGCACTGTACCGACTGCGGATCTTTCATTTCCTAGCCAGATGTGCGCTGGAAATGCTGGCATTCTACCGCCTGACAACCGGCTCGGATCAAAATGATAATTTCAACAAATATCAATAAAAAAATAATAATTAATTGCAAAAGATAAATATTGATAACAATTCATTGATAGTTCACTTTACACATTTTTTTATTTCTTTATACACTTAAACGCAATTTTTTATTACATACACATTTGAAAAATCCTAACGCTTGGGGGTACGAACCTACGCCTAACCGAATATTTACGCACCGAAATCTCGCACGCTAACCACTATGCTACGCTCGCATGGAACTCTCAAATCTTAAATGCTTTCAAGTCTCACTAGCTAAAATGAAAATTGTAAAATTACTACGCGGCAATAAACAATTTTCAAATACGGACTGATGTTATACCGGTATTTATGAATATTTTAATATTTCGTTTAAAAAGGAACTTGTTAAAATTGTTATTTTATTATTATATTTTTTAATATTTTATTACGTAATTATTAATAATTGAATGAAATTTGAATGCACAACACATTTTTTAATTATTTAATTTGCAGAAAAGTGTCAATAAATAATTACTTAATATATTGTTTAAATTAAAAAGAGATTATTAATTAATTAACAATAAATAAATTAATTAATAATCTGTTTTTTATATATTTATTTAATGTGTTATTTATTGTAGGTATTATTATATATTGAACACATTTTCTTTCAAGTTAATATTATTATTTATTAAAAATTATTTATTTAATTGCACATTAATAAAGTTGGATTTTTATAAATATAATGAAAAAATTAAGTTTCTTATATTCTTCCTTTGCATCAATACAATTAATTTATTTATTGGTTAAATAATAATAATAATAATAATAATATAATAAATGCAATTAGTTATTGTAATAATTAATTATAATAATAAAATAAATTTATGATTATACTGATAATGTGAACTATAACAATAAATGACGAGATCCGCAGTCGGATCCGCCCCAGCACCGAGCCAGTACAGACCTAACATCCGTCATTTTTCCGACGCCCGTAGAAGAATGAAATCCGCAGGCGGAACAAATCCAGTACCACGTCAGTACTGCCGAAAGTAGAAAGGCGGATCCAAAATTCTGAGCCTAATCTGTTCCGCGCCGGTTGAATTTTGGGATCCGAATCGGTACAAAACATCGGTACTGGCGGTCCGTACGGGCGCGGATCCCAGGCGGTTGTAAACTCCGACATTCGTCCGACTTTTCCTCCTGGGAAGAAAAGAAAATAAGTTTAATTTTTAACCTGATTTTGAGATAAATATTCCCTGAAACATATTTTCTCCTAGGTGAGGGCGCCACAGTCTATGTGAATTAGCATTGCTTAAAATTATCCACAACAAAAATTATTCCACCTTTTTTCTATCAGTTTTCTTAAAAGTTCAAATTGATACCAAATATTTGTATCAATTTTATATTTGATTTCAATTCAATTCGTTGCAATTTGATACTTTTGAGCAAACAGTGGGGTTGATACTTTTAAGTTAGCAGTGAAGAAAAGAAAATTGATACTTTGGGAGCAAAAAGTAATATTTTCATATAAGTAACGTGATGAATGTGTAAAATAAGAGGATTAATGCTTCATGTACGAATGATAAGAGAAATTTTATCATTCACGTGTTAATGATATCGTAATGAGAATGTTTGTTACATGCATGCACTTGGAAGGTATATTATCTAAAGAAATAGTATAAAGTAAAATTCAGATGAAGATTATTTATTTTTGATATTTTAAACTAATACAAAAATGTTTAGTTTATCTCATAAGAAATCTTTTGGAATGATTAAAAAAAATGCTGTAATATTTTGATGACTATATCTTGAAAATGAATGAAAATGACTGAAATGACCTGATAAGAAAAAAAGTGAAAATAACCTTGACATGTTGAAACTAAATTGAAATAATGGAATGAGATTAAAGTTTCGATGCCGATTACTGCGGTGTTGCTTGGCTACGAATTTACTCCACCCTCTTTGATCAGCCTTTGATTTGCTCCACTCCCCTAAAGCAGCAATGGCGCCTTTTCCCCGTATATAATCTTGTGCTATTTGTAGTTTCCTGAGAAGAATTGAGGATTTCTAGGAAAGCACTTTTTTCAAAGAAGACACCCTGCGCCAGTCTTCCTGAGTGAATTAGTGAGTGTAGAGAGAGAAACAGAAAGAGGACTAGAGAGGTGGGGAGGAGTGGATGAGGGGGCGACAGTGGGGCAAAGAGGTTGCGAGAGCGAGGTCCCCAGGTATTGATCCGACTGGCTAGCTGGCTGCCTGGCTGGCTGATTTTACTCCGCTCGGAGGAGGACCATTATGGATGTAGTCATACGGACATGTGGTAGACACGACGATACGTGCACGCCAACATTAAACTGACTCTGTGTACGTGCGCCAAAGAGGTACGGCGTTGGTGGTTCGCGTAGCCAGGCAACCCGGACTGATTCCAACCGCACCCTCAATTACCCAATTTATTATTCATATTATAATCACTCGCTGATAAACCCAACCGAGGACCTGCTTTTCAAATCACTGAATTTCATACCCACCCTAATCAATCCTGACCAATTTGGTCAAAAATTTATGAATTTATGAACTTTTGATTTCTTTTTTGTCTCAATTTGATATCCTTAGAAACATTATGTGATATTAAGGAAGCAAACCCAATCAAAACTTTGCGTCTCAACACTTTTGTTTCGTTTTTTGTCTCAATTTGATATCCTTTCAGCATCCATGAGTTTTTCTAAAGATATATCAAATTGAGACAAACATTGCTTCGCAACAATTTTGATACCTTTTTTGTCTGATCTTGATATCCTTACCAGCAATGCCAAAGTTTTTCTAAGGATATTAAGGAAACAAAAACGAAATAAAAACGTTGCGTCGCAACACTTTTGTTTTGTCTTTTGCTGCCTCGATTTGATATTCCTAGAAAAACTGTCGTTAGATATAATTTTGTTTTTTCCATTCTCTCATCGTTTGAGAATTAGAAATAAACAGGTTTTCTCGGATATACCGAGAACAGAGAATAATTCTCAAGTTGAAATTACGTAATCGAGAAACTAAAGCACTTGAAAGTGAAGTTTTCTCAAAGTATATACAAAACAAGTTCCACAAAGCTAGAAAAGTCTTATTAAAGAAAGTATAATTTTTTCAAAGTGAATGATGACCTTCGGTGAAGTACCCTCCATCAAGAGCCACGTAATATCGAAGCTATAAATGACGTGTAGATCCACTTTATATACCTTTGATGTCACATATGTGCGTCGTTAGTGTTCTGGATTGACATGTTGTAATAATAGGTTTCTTTCTGTTTATTTTTTTCGGGTGAAAATGGGGATGAAATCGAGAAAAATTGAACGGGGGAGAGGAAGGGTGAAAACGGCAAAGTCAGATCTCCAAGGTTCCAATAGGTGTGTTGGCTACAAACGGTTGCCAGGTAACGGCTAGGGAGGCTACTACCAACGGGTCAATACCTGGCTGGTGCTAGTTTACCTCTGCATGAGCTAAAACGTCACCAGAGCTACTCTCTCTTTTTTTCCAACTTCCCCTCTGCAGACTTTGCTGCTGACTACACTCCCCCTTTGGCTTCCTGGCCAACAACCCCACCCTTGCCACCCCTATGTACTCACATTAGCTCATCCACTCGTCCGGAGAACCGTCCAGCCACCAAGCTAACCTCCTGGACGTGAAACTTCCCGGAACTTCCAGTCTCGATCGAGTATATATAGCACACATCGCTTCACGATCCATATCTCGAGAATATTTGATGAAGTCACTTTATAGATTATTATTGATGGACAAAGCTGTTTACTGCTGTGTGTGTTCATGTGGAGGAACTCACACCGAAACTCAATTGCCATGATGGTCATTTTTAGGTAGCGAATCGATTTTATTAGTATTCAATATAGCTAGGTCTTTTTAAAACAAAAAATATTCAGGACACCGTTTCGGATATCAAATTGATGATGTAGATGTGAAATAAGACTCAAAATTTTTCTCCTTTAGAAACTAAATGAATATAATGTTTTTCAAAAATTTCAATACCTCAATATGTGGAACCTCGATTATCCGAACTTTCCTCGTCATCTTAAACACAATAAACTTTCACTTCTTATCCATATCTATTGGTATACGATGATCTCATAAAAATAAAGAAATTTTATTGACCAACCGCACTGATTTTTAATGTAAATACTTTAACGAAGACTCAAATGCCATATTGAATAGTGCAAAATAATTTCAAAGCAATCTTAATAAATATAAACGAAAATAATTGTAATTTCTATTATCCGAACGAGTAGTGGCGATAATCGAGGTTCCACTGTATTGTAATTTTTTTAATTTTGTATATGAAAGTATTTTTAAGGAGACATTTATTGCCATCTATCATAATTGTGTTGTCTGACGTATATGTAGAGCAATAAATAATCACTTATAAGTTACTTATAAACGTAGCATTTATAACTTTGAAGCAAACTACATAATAATATACCTAATAATGGTAACATGTAAAATTCATGAATGGATAAGTATACTTTTATACATATAACACTTTATATATAAGTTAAAAGAAAAAAGTAGCATTAAAAAAGAACCTTTATTACATCACGTGTGATAGTATAAATTTTAATTATACTGTAAAAAAATCTTATTTCAAAAGTTTTAAAAATTAATGTAATTTACAGATTTTTATCGCGGATGCCTCTAAATTTTATTCAGATTTTCGTCTCAAATATTTTTGTCATCAGTATACTTCAAAATAATTGAGCATAATTTATTCAATATGATTAAAAGGTTGTTCATTTCTCATGATCATTTAGCTTCCTCAATATATAATACACTGTAAAAAATTTAGGGAGTTGATGGTCGCACTGGAGTTGGGAGTGAGATTTTTCGAGTTAAAAATCAACTCCAAAAGGGAGTTAATTATTAAATTAACTCCCTTTTGGAGTTGATTCTTATTTTTATTGTGTAAATTTTAATTCCCTCCGCTTTAACTCCCAAATGGGTGCGACTTTTATAGAATCTCCTGGGGAGTTAAAATTTAACTCCCATTTTTTACAGTGTATATACCAATTGCTTAATTTTTTATTATAGAATAATTATTTTAAAGTAAAGGGTTCATACCACTTTGTCAACTTCAAAAAATAAAAAATTTTTTACTACGGATTTTGAAAGTAAAATATGTCAAAAATGTGGTGTAAAATTTCTAGAAAGATCCCAGCACTCAAAATATTTTTTTTTCAGTAATATTTGAGCGCGTACACGGGCTATGTAAGTTACAACACAAACTTTAAACAACGCGTTTCTTTTTTCCATGATGCGTAATGTTTTTTTCGGAAACTACTAGACCGAACTAGAATTATATTTAAAAATATTAATTTTTACTATTTTTTTAAACCGAAAAACTGCCCAAAAAACCTTGATTTTCGAAAATCTTTGTTTAAATTGTCGCCATTTTGTTATTTTTGGATAAAAATTAAAAATTCTAGTTCGGGCGATAAGCACAGTCCTACTGAACATAAATCAACTTGAATTTTGTGATTCAGATTTTTCTAACCGGAGAAATCAGTATTGTTAAATTTTAAATTAACAAATAATATTTTTTTAATAAAATAAGGTTTTTTATAAAGTTAAAGAGTGTATTTATTGAACTAAAAAAGATGCAGATGAATGTAATCCATATAGGAATCGTAAAAAAATCTTAAAAAATAGCTTTTTATTTCCAAGCGTGTAAAGTGGTTTCAAAAAATGCAAAATTTGAATTTTTTGTTAAAAATTCCGATTAATTTTATAAATATTGATAAAATATATTATACTTTATATACATGAATCGATTCGTTTTCATGTCAGGAATATAATATTGACAAGAATTAAGTAAAATTTTAATAAAGAAAAAAGTTATTTAAAAAAAATAATATAAAAATCAATTTTTTCAAAAATTAAAAAATTGCTATATATAAAGCTCCTTCGGGAGGAAGCAAAATGATTTATTTTTATGATTTTCTTGAAAATATCAAATTGATACTAATTTGATACAACAATGAAGATCAATTTTTTATTTGGTTCACATTTTTTTCACGAAAACTGTGTTATTATTAACCACCAAAGAATAAAAATATTCTACATTCCAGTGGAATACTTTGATTTTTAGAGGATTGTTTAAAAAATTCTTTGATTTTACTATTAACCACAAAAGCATAAAAAAATATTTTTATGCTTTTGTGGTTAATAATAAATATAGTTTTTAAATGATAATTTGAGTTGATTGTTAAAAAAATTGTTTTATTTATTATTTAACCACAAAAGAATAAAAAAATCTACATTCAATTGGAATACTTTTTTCAAGAGGAAAACTTTAGAGGATATTAGAAGAAAATTTTTCCTTTAAATATAAGATTAACTTTATAAGTATTGAAGAAATATTCTCTGAGTATACTCGTATATTGAGCAGAAACGTTATCAGGGCTTCCACCAACGCCCAATACCTCCCCTTTTTCCTACTCTTTAGATTGCATCCCCCACCAATTTCATCCCTCCAGCTTTGCCCTCTTTGAGATAACGGATCACTTCTCAGATAACCTTTCTCAATGACACAGATTTTGAAAAGCATTTATTCTAAAACATTATAATATTATTCAAAATTATTCTATTTTCAGTCTATGATACTTCCTTTTTCTAGACCGTCTGGTAAATTTGAAAAAATTCAAATTTGGAAAATTCAAATCAAATAATTTTGAAAAGTCAAATGGGAAAATTCAAATTTACTGAAAAAAATACTTGAATGGCATGAAAAAGACTAATTTTCCATTGATTTTTGGCTCCATCGATAAAATCGGACTTGTTTTAATTTACAGGGAGCAGTAATCAACGGCGCATATCTTGATGAATATTTGGGGACTTTGAGAGATCAGTATCCTTTGTTCGACTCTTCAGGATGCATAAACTTCTAAGGTAAAGGTCAATTTCATTGCATAAAATGTCCATGTAGGTATATAAACGAAATAGCGGATGAATTAAGGTTTGAATATGTAAGAGGCGAAATGGTTTTAATATGCATGAATTACTGACGTTTGATCATTTTGACCTTGCTTTTTTGTTACAAAGATAAATCTGTATAGCGACGCAGATTCGATTTTTATATTTCCGACCGTTTCTGAAGCGATAGAAAATTTCACCTTGAGCCAGAATTGTTAAAGGAAGCCTCTCTTTTACAGAAAAAAGTGCAGGTTGTTATTTGGACATTATTGACGAATTATTTTTATCATTTATATACTTTTGCCTCTTAGTTCTTTTTTAATGTATTTCTTCTTTCTTTTTAATGTTCTTTCTTCTCATTGATGAGATTTAATGGTTCTGTGGCGATAACGTTACAGCCCTAATTACTGGAAAAGATTTTTAAATAAACTTTTTTTAAAAATTAAATTCTGACAAATGTTCTACACAAACATATACACAAACACACACACACACACACATATTGTGACACACTACATAATTTTATCAATTTGTTATAATTAATTTTGGTTGTGCTCATGAAATTTATATTTATTTTTCTAAATTCAAAATTTTCTTAATGTAAATTAGGAATGCAGTTTCAGTTTTCGTCAAACCTTTCAATAACTCTCGGTTGACGAGTACCTACCCGTGACCCGATCAAAAAATCGGTACATATATCTTAATTTACTCATCAGTAGTCTCATTAACGGTGAAGATTGTGTAATGTTTTCCCCTTGGAAATTTTGTATCTGTCATGGTTAATTTCATGAAAATTTCTTTTTTTCTTTACTGTATGAAAATTAAGACTTTTAACTATTAAAAGTTTTAAGGATTTTAATGAGGTTATTGATTTTATCTGTCATGAAGATAAATATTTTTTATATATGTGATATCCATTAATTTGTGAAGTAATTGTAATATTTTTGTCGTTACTTTTTATTACAAAGTTTTTAGTCTCAGCTTTTTAATTAAATTTTTATCTTTTTTTGAATTTCGCGCCAAAAGTTCATTTAATCGTCGCCTAGATGGCATGAAAATTCTCTCATAAACGAAATGAGGCGAATAGATGACTTTATAGAATCATTCTAGTAAAATTCTACAAAACTTTTCTGACAGGATTATTCATCAAATTGAAATTTATTCGTTCTTTGAATAAAAATTAGAATTAAGCAGCACATTTTTGAACCTATTATTTACACTGGAAAAAATTGATTTGATTCAAATAACCGATTATTTCTATTATCAAATAAATATTCACTTCAATAAAATAATTTTTATTTGAATCAAGTAAATTGTATTTAAATCAATAATTTCAGTGAATAATTTTTATTTGAGTCAAATAAATTGTATTTTCTTCAAATACTGAAATTATTGATTCAAATAAAAATTATTTGATTCAAGTAAATATTTAATTATTGATAACAGTCGAGTGATCGGTTATTTGAATCAAATAAATTTTCTTTTTATTCTTAAAAACTGGAAAAAAGTAGATGAGCTGGAAAACTTGGAAATGTCAGAAAAATATTGTAAAGTTATGTAAACACCTTGCTTTTAGACTTCTGTGTTGCTTTTTTATATATCTTTTTATATAAAAGTTTGAAATTCATCTTAGATAACATTTTTTTCCAAATGTGAAGAAATACTTTTTTTGACAAGAAAATTATAAAATTGATTGAAAGAAAATTTCCACCTGCACCCAATTCTCTTTCTCTATAGAAATGGATTTTTGACAGTTTCCAATTAGAAGAGAACATCAGGTGAGCACGTGCTACCGAAACAAGCTGCTCGGTATCTCACAGGTTGATGCTTTTTTTGAGTTTTAGAGGGTTCTCGATCTAAAATTTGGAGAAAAAAAACGAAAACAGGTGTTCGTTTTTTGGAAGTTTATATATGCAATTTTGTATACAATATGCGCGAAAGAGGGATGAACTTTAGGACTATTCTTCGATGTAGAAGATTCAACGATCGTTGAACTCGCAATGGTGCTGACAGGACATGTACTCCCACCTTCTCGGTATGAAAAAGTCTCTCTCTCTCTCTCACCTCGCCAACTCACCTGGTTCTCCCAACTTCCCCTTCTGTTGAGAACAAGTCCCCTCTCTCTGCTATTTCTTCAACGCCTTCTCCTCTCCACGCGAATCGTGTGGCGTCGCATCATTTATTTATATTTATTTCATTTGATAAATAGTCGAAATTTTTCTTTTTTTCTTTAAATTTTTTTCTGTGGACATCAAATTGAGACAAAAAATGTATCAAAATTGTTGCGAAGCAACGTTTTCATTGTCTCAATTTGATATTTTTAGAAAAACTGTGATTAAGACGACGAAGAAATCAATAAAAAAAGATAGTGATACTTTTCTGACGTGGTTGGAATTTTTCGAAACTTTATCTTCTGTTAAAGAAAAAATTTTCTCTAAATCACTCGATTTACCTATATTTATTTAATTGTTTTTAAATTATCCTCTTTTGGAGATTTTTAATTTCCAAAGTTTTAGAATATAGTAACGACCATTTTTATGTTCTCTAAATTTTTTTGTATTGGTGTGGGAAACAGTATTTCTTAAAAATGACGTTTATTCTGACGATTATAATCGAAGTTGTTTAAATTGTCGGAGAATTTGAATGTGTGAATGAGCCAATTATCTTCATCTTCTTGCTGATCAGCTAACATATGCGCTTACCTTTACTAAATAATTGCCTATTCAGACACTCAATCCACATTCATGCCGCGGTACCAATCCGGGACTGTCGCCAAGTGTCATATGAGAGCATTTCCACGAAGTCAGATAAAAAGCCTCTAGCAGGTGAAATATGATTTTTTCTGATGGATACGATAGGCATTTAATCATTTTTATTGATGTATTTCTATAATTATTTATATTATGAGACAATATTTTTTTTCAATCAATTGAATTTAATGATGAAAGTTTTGCAAAATTGATACCATTTTTAATTTTGGTATCGACAGGGCTCGAACTATAGGTCTGTAAACCCGCAAAGGTCCATAAATTTGCTTGAAGTCCGTAAAAGTCCATTTTTTTTTAAAAAAGGTCCGAAAAGTCTGTAATTTTATAGTAAAAGGACGAAAGTTCGTGATTTGTACGATATAATTTGGAAAATTTTAGAGAAATTACAAATGATTGCAGAAATTCAATTATTTTCAAAAGTAACAAAATTCTTCGCAGACATTCAATTATGATATACACGGAAAAACCTTTAAGCAGTCTGCTCACCCGAAACTTATGCGTCAGCGCCACCACTAAACTTGTTCATCTGCACTCCCAAACTGGGTGACCAACGTACCCAGTTGTAATTTTCTAAACTTTTTGGGAAGTTTGTCTATCGAAAACGGTAATGCTACGCACCCAGTGGCGGGCGATCAGACTTTCCATGCAGTGAGAAGCGAAATTTTGTGACAGTGGGAAAACAGACTTCTCAAAGGTTTTTCCGTGTAGTATATTTCGTAACGAGTGCGAGCAGTTGCCAATTTTTGAACGAGCACTTTTTTTGGAACAAACTGTAGGCGAAGCTTCGCTTCGCACTAGTTACGAACGATATTTTTCATAACAAGGTGCAAAAAAGTGCCCTTTTTAGCACCGCGTTATGAATAAAAATTTTTTTAAATTCTCATCAAAATTTCAATTATCTTTAGAAATAATAAAATTCTTCTCCGAAATTCAATTATTTTCGAAAATTTTGATAAAATTTTACGACCACATTTAATTATCTTCATAAAATAATAAAAATCTCACAGGAACTCAATTATTTACGAATTTTTTATAAATTTCTTCGCAATAATTCAATTATTTCAATTTTATTGAATTTAAAATGAAATTTGTTGATAAAATTCTTTTGGAACCTCGAATTAATTATTCGAAAATAATAAAATTTGTACAGTGCTTCAATTATTTTCGTAAATAATAAAATTCTTTTTACGAATTCAATTATTTTATTAAATTAATAAAACTCATTGCAGAACTTTAATTTTTTTAAATGCAATTTTAATCGAATTCCTCAAAAATGTAATTATTCTTAAAAATTTTATTAAAATTCGTCGAAAAAATTCAATTATTTAAAAATTTGTTGACAAAATTCTTTATTATTCAATAAATTATTTTTTTTGTATTTAAATAATTGAATTCTAGTAGAATTTTCTAATAAAAATTGTATTTAAAATGGATTTCAGTTAAAATTTTAGACAACAGTTGAATATTAAACGCAATATAACGTGAATTTTTGGAAATAATTGAATTTTGAAATTAATTTTTTTGAAAAATTTTAATTGAATTTTTTTTTTATATTATTTGAAGTTTTTATTTTCTAATATTTATTTAATTGGAGAATTTACGAATAATTATAATTTCGTAAAATTGAATTATGTAAACAAATTAATTTGAAAATTGTCAAAGAACTTTTTACAAAATAATTAAAAATAATTTATTTATAAAGAAGAGTTTTATTTTCAAATTGAATTGAAATGATGAAAATAATTTTGAAAAAGTTATATTATACTTATGAAAAATTTAATTTATAGTTTTAACCCTCCTACGATTTTATCATTTTTTAATTTTGCAGGAAATAAATTTATAATTTTGTTAAAATTAATTTTGACTATTTCATTTTCACTTTGATATTATAAGTACAACGATATTTAGTTTCAAGTTACACTACAAATTTTATTTATATGACTCTCGAATTAAATTTTTTTAAATAAATAAATGAAAGATACACCCCGAGTATACTCGGGTTAAACCGTAGGGGAGGTTAAGAAAAATGTTCTATCTTATTTAATTCGGACTGGTTATATTTTTGTCAGCAATTGGTCTGTACATGGTCCGCAATTTTTCATTTTTAGTCTATAAAGTCCGTATTTTTTTAATTACTTTCACTGGTTCGAGCCCTGTATCTATTTTATAGCTACTGTTTAGTTCCTATTTGGAGTGTATATTTTTATTAATCACGCTTACGAGCGCAGATTTTGATCCTCGGGTTCTTGCCAAAAGCTACTTTGTGAAATTTAATCCTATTCTCGGTTGAAGGTCAGGTGAAAAGACACAAGTTACAATTAAAAAATATCCACGTGCTATGAAAGTCACACTCTTTCTCTCTCTCTCTCTGTGAATGTAAATCTCAAAAAAGGAAATTGCGGAAAATAATACCTTCTCTATAATCTTGGGAATAAATTATCCAGTTTGCTTCTATGTATAAATTCTCACATTAAGAATTTATATACCTATATGGTATTAGTTCGAATTGCTTCACTCTGCTTTATTACTAATAGAAGAGATGGAAATTTATTATAATTACTTATCATACTGGAAAGATCGCCAGCGAAGATTAATTCTCTACATATATTTTCTGAAATTTTCCAATTTCGAAATAAGGTTTAGATTAAGACAAGCATTTCTGTAAATTGAATAGCAATAGTTATAGATAATTGGATTGTGTATAATTATATAGTATATGTTTAAAGTACCTTGTTTGATTTGTAACAAAAAACATGTTTCAATTGTTTATCCTGATTCCGAGTTAGATTTAAATGCGATAAAGAAAAAGTTCTTTGAGAGAGGATGCAGAGGTTGTTTCCTGCGATCCTGCGTAAGAAAAGGGCTCCACCCCGGATTCCGATGTTCCACATTTGAAATTGTACGTTATGCTCGGTTCATAATGAATCGCGTGAGTAAAATGGTTATCTGTGCTTCCTTGATTTTTGAGACTTTCGATTGACCTCGTGACAATATTTAAATTTTTGACCCTATCCCAAATATCTTATATCCCTCATTCCAGTATAGAATTAATAAGGTTTTCTTTTCTTTTCGAAAATGTAATTATTTGAAATAGAAATGGATATCCATCAGGAACCATGTGATTATGAAATGAGGAAGACAAATCAGAAATGTGATGCAACAACTCGACTAAAGAGTATTATTGAGTTTGGAATGAATATAGAAATTAGTTATACAGTCTTTGCGGAGTGAATCGAAAGAAAAGATGTGCATAACGGTGGAATGTATATATAAGTTTTTGAGGAAATCCAAAAAATAAATCCTCATTCTCTCTCTTAGGCATCGGAAAGTCTTTCCGGACGTAATTCTGTTTAATCGAAGGAGGATGTGGAGTCGGTTAAACCGAAGTCAGTCAGTTTCATTTGAACGTCAGCTGCCCGGATGTCTCCCCCATCTGTGGGACTCGTGTTGCAGGGAACAGAGGCACCCATGTGAGACACCTTCTCCTGTGCTCACTCACTCGTCTGCTCGCTCAGGTGGACCTGCAGACGCACGTGCACACGCGAATACGAAAGCATCCATGTACTCGCATCTGGATAAGCTACACTCGCAACTTGCCCAAGCTTACTACTGCTATGATCGTCAAAGACACTTAAGACCATAGACTTGAACCCTACAAGCGTAACCGTATTTCTCTTACCTTTAATTATATTTATACTCTTCTGGAATTGGAGAGAGGAAAAATTATCTCCATGGTTTAGACCCACTTCTTTTCTTTCACTGCTTATTAGTACATCCTCTGTTTTTCTCTTCTTTATGATATCTTAAGATGTTTACTAAAGTAATATCTTACTAAAATCTAAGATGCTTTATATGTTTTATTAGCATAGTGCTGAAGATATTTCTTCCATCTTAGTAAAGTAAGTTTCTTTAACAAGTTTCTAAAGTATCTTATATATTAAGATGGTTCTGGTGCAATAAGATGTTTAGCGATCATTGCAAAAAGAAGTATCTTATTTTAAGATGTTTTGGTAGACACTTTTTAGACATTTTAAATATCTTAATTTAAAATATTAAAAGTAACTTTGTACACATTTTCAGCATATTTTTTGGGAAAAAAGTTTTGAGGTTAACTGTGGGCTTATATGGAAAACACTTTATGTATATCTTAGTTTTTAGTATAACTTACATTTTTTTCGCATCTTATGATTTTCAAGTATAACTTATCGCTATAAACATCTTAATGCACCAGAAACATCTTAATTTAAGATACTTTAAAAACCTTATAGAAGTATCTTAGAAATTAGTATAAGATACTTTAGAAAACATCTTATTTTAAGATGAAAGATACCATTTTTTTATCTTTTTCATCTTTTTATTTTGGTAGGGAATTTTATCAAAAGTACCGGAAGAATATTCAATTTTTAGAATTTATAAGAAAATTATGAATTTTGTTGTCCAACTTAACAGACTTAAGAAAAAAGAAAATATTAAATTATTTTTTCTTAGAAAATAAATTTCTAAAAAAACCGTATTGTTTTACGTCCGTAACTTTTTATTAAATATTCTTGATTCAACTATGTATTTTCTTATTAATATTCTTGATTGTACTATGTATTTTCTATAATATTCATGTGTGTATGTGTATGTCGTATATTATTACATTATATTCAGTACATTTCCTATTCCTATGAATATGATATTTGTTATTATATATTTTCTATGTATTTCCAACAAATTAATAAGTTGCAACAAATCCAAGAAAGAGAAGTTATATTTCAAATAATGTAAAAAGAATAACCAATTACGTATCAATTCGACAACCTTCTACAAACTATAGACCACACATGAGGAAAGAAGAATGCACTCCGAAAGAGAGAGAAAGACACATACCAGAGCCAGGTCCAGCGAGTTCTATCCAAATACATGGCGAATGAAGAATACCCTATTGATATTGGGTCCAGTGAATAATCGCTGCACCTACCAGCATGTGTAGTATTTCGGCACGTGTATTATTCGTTAATCACCTTGCATTAGAAAATTTGATATAAAAAGGGAAAGCATCTTCGTTAGACTAGAGAGTATTTTTTTTGAAAATCAACCTAATAACATCTTTGAGAAAGAGAATACAGTTTAAAAGTATATACTGCCGTCCAGTTTAAAAAAGGCACTATCTACATATTTTATGAAAAATGAGTTTTTTATACCGTTGGATTCGTAATGAAAAGACGAATCTAATAGTCGTATTCGTAATTGAAAATTTTAATTAGATTAGAAGATAATTAGCGGCCAATTAAACTATCTACAGAGATTTTCGAGAAATATTTTTTAAAGTGTCACTATCTGCAGAAGGAGACGACCTATCTACAAAATTTTCAGGATTTTCAACCCACTTGACCCCTGAAATCCTGATTCACGAGCACTATGTTCATATATAGGTTATTCAGTAAACTGGTCTCAAAAGTCACAAAAGTAGAGAACTATGTACATAGTGACGTTTTTCGTACATATTTTTCTCGAACTTTGGTTAACTTTCCGCGAGAGAGAGCACTATCTACAAGTTTAATTATGCAAAAAAAATAAAAATAATACAATAATTTGCCAATAAAGCTTTTATTCTGTATTAACACATATATTTAATGCAAATTAAAAAACAATTTTAATTCTTTTTGTAAAGTTAACATTTAATTTAATAAAAATTTCATGCAGAACATAATAATCAAATAAAATAAAGTTATAATGGTAAATAAAATTTATGTATTGAGGGGCTGATAGTAAAAATGGTTTAAAATAATAACGGGAGCAAAAGTAGAATAAGTGACTTAGAAGCAAAAACAGATTAAAATGATTGTGTAATTTCTTGATAAATTAATTATAATTACAAAATATTAATTCAAATAAAATAAGTTTTTTTATTATTGACAATATTTTTTAAGCACTAATATAATTAATTTATCAAGAAATTACATAATCATTTTCACCCATTTTTGCTCCCAAGTCACTTATTCTACTTTTGCTTCCATTATTATTATTATAAACCATTATTTTACTATCAGCCCCTCTATTGTTCGTCATTTTTCGTTCGGTATTTTCAAAATTAAAAAATATAATATAATTATAAATAAAATAAAATATAAAATAATGATAAAAATATAACAGAAATAAAAGATTGTGTTAGAAAATAATGTAGATAGTGACGCTTTAAACAGGAAAGTGGACCGACAAAGCAATTTTAAACGTATACTATCTACCACATAGTGCACTTTTCATGTATTCTCCATAATTTTTGGATAAAAAATGGGCACTATCTACAGCTTTATTAATAAATAATTAAAATTAATAAATTTGTTTTGCACCAATGAAAAGAGCGTGTCCGAATTAGTCAAGAACATAAGTTTGTTTACAACATTTTTAATTTTATTAAGAGATCCAGATGCAAACGCGTTTCCTTCAATATCTCCGATTGAGCTAAAATGTAGATAGTGTCTTTTTTAATAAGGACGGCAGTATAAGCCCCAAGTATTATTTTTTAAAATCCATCTTCGGTAAAACATCTACCAAAATACACCGATTTAACTACGAGTAACGCAAGTGAAAATTCAAAAAGAATTAATTTGGAAATAAGCCCAAATATTAGTAAAAGTTTCAACATCTAATATTGAAACAGTATATTTAATTTCGAAGAATCGAAATTTGCTCATGGAGGCGATAGTCTGGAAGAAAAGTGAATCTCTAAAAACGCAATATACTAAATGCATTAGTATAAACAAGGCTAATATTCAATCATTGAAGACACCAACCAGAGGCTCCTTTGTGTCTGCACCACATGACAATCAACAGTTTTCAATACTTGCAATAATAATTATTGTTATTCCAAAAGTAAGATTTTTAATTTATACTCATTGTATTTTTGTACTATTGTCAATTCTTTTTTTTCTTGGTTGGTTTTAATTATAAATCTTCTCTCACAACATTTAGTAGGCTCATTGACTTATCCTCATCCCAAATTAGATTCAATTTCTGAAACTAATTTAAAGCAAGGAATGTTAGGTATATTTTAAAAGGTTTTAGTTTTGACGTAACAGTATTTTGCATTAATAACAATTCGCTTTTCTACAATAATTTATAAGTAGAGTAGAGGGCCCTAAGGTGGCAACCCTAAGGAAATTCTTGTGCATTATTTTGCAGCACTGAATGCTTCAGGTTATTTTTCATTGTTTATGAAGACGAAGTTTTTGGTTATGTTTAGACATGTATAACTATAAACACCTTTGTTTATAACAGAGACATCGTTAAATTTCGGTAAAAAAAATTTTGAAAGCATGGTTTTTAATGTGATACTGTGATTACAGTTAATAGTTTAAAAGTTCTAAACTTTGTGGTAATTTTTTTTACATAGAAAATTCTATGAAAAGATGTAGAAAATTCTACATAGAAAATTGATTTTTGTAACTATTTTTAAAAATTTTCAGTTAATTTTTGAATGGTGGCCACCTTGGGGCCACTTTTTTTAAAAGCAAAATTTCAGCTGTTTTTCCAAAGTCGCCTAAATTTTATTTTACTTAGTAAAATAAAAAAATGTTTTTGCTAAAAAGTTAGCTAAGTAGTTACAGATTCAGGGCATATATTATTAATTATGTTATATAATACTGTTTAGGAATTACAGTCGTTCAAAAGATGGGTGGCCACCTTGGGGCCCCTTACGCTAACTATTTCTATATTTTAGAATGTTAAATTATTATTACTTATATTAATATAGATTGAATTTCAAAAAGTTTCAAATTAAAGTTTTAGATCATTTAAAAATTGTAAAAAATTTTAATTAAAAATTCGAAATTCGAAAAATGTTGCTTCGCAACACTTTTGATTCGTCTTTCGTCTCAATTTGATATCCTCACTGAGGTGTCATTTAAAGCATGAAAAGTGACTTAGAAATATGGTGAAATAATTCAAGTCCTCTTGCATATATCAAAGCAAAAAATGCAATTTGCAATTCCTTTAAAGCATACTATTATTCTTACACGTGATAATTCATTCTGTAATTTTTTTTTCTCGCGACTTTCGAGATTGTAACTAACCGTTTTTCCTATAGGTGAACATAAAACACGTACTGAATAAGAAACTACAATATTATTTCTGTACGGGCGCTGTTGGTGTAATTGTTGTTTTAATGCGATATCCCACGCGGGAGGGTTGAGTTTGCGCGCGTTGAAAATGCGTAACACGTCAAAGGATTGGTAATATACACTAACTGCATGCAGTTAGTGTATATTACCAAGTTCGCGAAGCAGTTTTCTTTAATCAAAGGTGTATATTTCTACTCTCTAAATCTGAATTAGTAGTTTTCTATACAGTTTTTTTGAAAGTATCGAATTGATGCTAAAAATTCGGATCAATTTTTTATTTGATCCACACTTTTGGTATCAATTCGTTGCAGTTTGATACATTTAATTTAACAGTATGTACTATAATCGTTTATTCGTTTATCAATTGAATTAGTAACAGTTTTAAATAATTTTGACTAAAAAGAACTACTATTTGCTGTAGTAGAAAACTGCTAATTCAGATTTAGAGAGTAGCTGCGTATAGAATGTAGCCTGTAGTATAGAATAGAATCGTTAAGGTTTTTATGTCTTCGTCTCCCAAGCAAAAAAGACCATCTCTTGCTTGGGAGATGAAGACATAAAAACTTTGACGACATCTTTTTCTATATTAACTTCTCTATTTGATAAAAATTCATTATACAATGTAGCACGATTAGATTATATTTTTATTACATAATACTTGCAGTATATTTAGTTCTTGACAGGAATGCATGATTGATAAATAAAATAAAAGGATTCTTTTTTTTTCAAGAAGAGTGTTTGGAATCATGTATGCTTTCCACTTTCCACATATCAAGTGATGTATACAGTGCTGATTCCTAGAATTCCTCTTCTGTCTTGCATTTTATTCCTCACTTCTCTCTATTGTTTGAAATTCTTAGAAAGAAGTTGAGAAAATCTATTGAATGAATGACTCTCATTCGTTTAAATCTGATGCGCAAAGTCACTTTATCTTTATTGAAAAAGATAATACTGAAATCATAATAAATACAGTTGTAGTTAAAAAATAGTAATAAATATTTGTGTTTAATTATCAGTATATATAACTAAACTAATAAATACTATAGTATTTATTAATTTAGTTGGTTATTTGATTATTTTATTGTTGCAGGCTTCGTACATCTACTAAAACCTACTACACTGGGAAAAAATCTATTTGATTCAAATAACCGATTCCTTGACTATTGTCAATTAAGTATTCACAAAAATCAAATCATTTTTAATTGAGTCTGTTAAATGGTATTTGCTTTAAATACTGAAATTATTGATTCACATACCATTTAATTGATTGAAATAAAAATTATTTGATTCAAGTAAATATTTATTTGGTAATCAAATAATTTTTTTCAGTTCATTTACTACTTTTTTTTAGATTTGTGACACTAAAAGCTTTTCTATTTTTGAGAATTTGCACTTCTTTAAATTCGCTGAGAATTAGAATAAAAAAATTATTCTCAAAAATTTTAATAAAATTCATTGAAACAATTCAAAAAATTAAAAAAATTTTTCAAACGATTCAATTGTTTTCAAAAATGTTTGGAAATTCAATTATTTCCAATATCTACTATTTTAATAAAAAATTTCCTAAAAGAATTCAAATATTTAAAAGATATTTTTATACAATTCTTTGCAAATATTTTCATAAATAATAAAATTTCACGGGAAATTAATTATTTAAAACACAATTTTAAAAAACTTTTGATAAAATTTGTTTATCAGAATTTAATAATTATTTTCAATTCCTTTTTTATTTAAATTTTTTGAAAGAAATTAATTATTTTCAAAAAATTTTATTAAACTTCTTTGTTGAAACTTTATTAATTTCAAAAATTTTCAAAATTTATTTATTTTCAATATCTACTATTTTAATCTTTTTTAACATTTGAATTTAACAAAAACAAACAATAAAATTTCCCAAAGAAATTCAGTTAGGTATTTAAAAAAAATTGTTAATAAAATTCGTCCCAAAAATTCAACTATTTTCATGAGTTGTAAAATTCTTCGAAAAAATTCAATTATTTTCAATACAATTTGAATAACATTTTTTTGATAAAATTTAACTATTTAAATTATATTAAATTTTTTTAAGTAAATAAATTAGGTAATAAATTAATTTTTAATTAGTTTTTAAATAAATAAATTATTTTCAAAAATTTTAACAAAATTTGGTAATAAAATTCACTTATTTTTAAAAATTATGATAAATTCTTTAGAAGAATTCAATTATTTTCAGTAAAATTCAATAATTTTAATTAAATTCCCCGTAGGAATTTAAATTTTCTTCTTTTATTAATTTCATAAGTAGTCAAATTGTCACAGGAATTCGATTATTTAATTAATTTAATTTCAATTAGGGGAGAGTGGGGCAAACCGGACCGGTGGGTAAACCGGACCTCTCTCAATATTTCCGAAATGGCGAAATTGGAAAAAGTGTTGTTTACAAATTTAAAACAACCATGTTTAGTATACCTTATTTTTTCAATCTGACAGTTTTAGCTTGCGTTTGTGCGACGAAGGGAGCAAAAGTTTTTTTTTTAGTTTTTTTCTACACTTTTTCGAATTTTTTCTTAAGGAAATTCTGAGAAAATCGTGTAATTATGTTTCCAAATATTAGGTCTTAGGTTTTGAAGGTACACACCTCAGGAATATTTACCACCAAAAACTTTGATGAATTTGCAAAGCGTTTCTTTTTGACAAACATTTATTCTCAAAATGGGCCTGTAGGGCAAACCGGACCGTTTTCGGTGGGGCAAACCGGCCATAGGATATTTCCATTGAATTAAAGTTTCATAAAAATTATTTTTAAATAGAACGTTTCTTTCATTAAAATATTTACTGACAATGAAAAATAATTGTCTTCCAATGAGAATTAGACCCTTTAATATTGTTTCTCTGATAATGACAAACATTTTTATTTTTTTATTAAAAAAAAAATATTTATTTAATTAAAATTCAATCCCGTATTATTATTTTCATTACTACAACCATTGTTTACATGATTCTTTATGTTTTTTATTATTGTAGATTATGTAAATGCAATATTATAAATAAAAAACCAAACAGTCCGGTTTGCCCATGGGGAGGTCTGGTTTACCCCAGGGGGTGGGGCAAACCGGACCGTTTGCAAAATTTTTTAAAGTTAACACAGCAACTAAACAATAAAAGATAAAGTATAGATGTCTCTAAGAAAAAGTTGCGCAATTAAATGATCTTTGAAACAAGCCATCGAAAAATGAAATCGGTTGATTCGTTTAGTCACAAGAGTCAAAAAACCGTTAGGGGGTCCGGTTTGCCCCACTCTCCCCTATGTTTAATACAATTTTAAATGAATTCTTCGAAAAATCAAAATTATTCTTGAAAGTTTATTAAAATTCTTCAAAAGAATTCAATTATTTTAAAAATTTTTAACAAAGTTCTTTATAAGAATTCAATTTTAAGAAATATTCAATTATTTAATCAATTATTTATTTTTGAAAAATTAATGAAAACTGAAAAATAGGGGACTAATTCTGCTCGGGATCAAATTATTTATTTAGTATTTAAATAATTGAATTCTTGAAGAACTTTCTAATAAGAATTGATTTAAAATTGAATTTTATTAAAAATTTTGGATAATAATTGAATTTTTATAAGCGTTATATATTGTGAATTTTGAGAAATAATTAAATTTCAGAAGATTTTTAATATTTAAATTTGTATTTTGAAATAAAATGATTAAAAGTTTGAACAATTTAATTTAAAATTTCCAAGTAAAAAATGATTGAATTTTAGAAGAATGATAGTTGTAATTTTTAAAAATAGCTAGTTTCTGCAACTTTTGTAAAATTAAATATCGAGTACGAAGCCTGCGTTGTTAATAACAAAAAAAGAAGAAGCAGAAGAAAAGTAGCATAAATGAAATTATCCAACCTTTCTTTGCGCCTTTGTGTATATAATTAACTTTTTCTCTATTGTACATATATTATATCATAAATGAGCTGCTGGTTAATGAAGATCTACTCATATTGAACATTAGAAAATATGCAAATGAAAGTGAGAATGCGATTATTCCAGAAAAGTTAATGTCGATATAAACTTAGCCATTTTGCTGGCCAACAAATCGTGAAAGTTAATTAGGCTGCTTTGGTTGGATAATTTTAACCGGTTCGGTGTTTTGTATGTCACAGATAGACACAGGAAGCCATTTTGGTCTCCCGAAAATCAAGTTCCGAAAATGTCATTTCAACTTCCGGGATGCATCTCCTATATCTAGACTATATAATTTTAGTTTACCTTTACTAGTAAAGGAAACTTTTAGGTTTGGATTTTGGTCAATTTGGATATTTATGTGCCGTGATAAATGGTTACAGTTATAATTTTTAATATATGATGGCTATTTAATTACAATGTATGCGTGTATAAATACTCGGTATGAGAATAAGTCTTTTTGAAAAGGAATTCACAAAGGATCTTACAAAGCAGATAACAAAGAATTTTGTTTTCTTTTCTCTTACAACATTATTGTCAAAATTCAAAGTCCAGGAAGAAGTGCGGGTAAATTGATGAGAGACAAAGTAAAGGAATATAATACGAAAAGAAATATTTGAGAGAAGCTGCTAAAAAATGAGCGACCAACAATAATAATATAATAATTACCGCAGTTAAATTCTGAGCTGAGTAAAAAAGGGTTTTCAGCTATATAGTTAAAAAGAGAGTTTTGAGTTGGGATTCGTGTTAGCTGAAGAGACAGGAACGGATAAGAGGAAACGTGGGCACTCGTGTGTGACTTTCTCCCGCGGGTACACCCGTCTCTCCTTGCCAGAGGATAGCAGCTCACCGTCAGATACACGGACCTTGGTCTCCCCGATTGTCCGGAAGTGCTCTTTATCTCTGTCGGTTTGTCCCCTCATCGAAGTGCTGAGTAAGAGGGGAGCCAGGAGGGGTCAACACATGAGAATGTCAGAGAGACAAAGGGAGGAACATTGCTAAAAGTCTACACACAATATAAATGTACGACGAAGAAAGTAAGAGAAAGAGGAGAGGGAAGGATAGAGAAGGAGAGAGAAAAAGGAGATAAGAATACACTCAACTGCGCGTATTATGGCTATAAGAGATACAGAAAGGAACAGAAAGGCACAGAAAGGTGCAGAGAAAATAAGAGGGGAACCATACGGGCAAACTGCAAGGCAATTTCCTATCCCTAACGTAAAATGCTACATTTTTATGGGAGGGAGAATGCGAACGAAACGATAGGCAGATAAAAGTGACTAGATATTGTGAGCAAATAAAAGAGGATGTGTGGATTAAAAGAGAATAAAGATAGGAGAGATTATTAAAACTGTTGGGAATAGCGAAATACTCTCTATTTCTCGGAGTTGTTTTCTACACGGAAAGAAAATTATATTAAATTTTGTAAAAGTGCTTCTCAATTTAGGGAAAAAGTGCACCAAACCGAAATTTTGGTATCAAAAATACTAAACAGTGAAAGGAATAATATGAAATTTAGTATAATAATATCAAATATCAAGAATTTTAATCTAACTTTACTAAATTTCAAATTATTTCTTTCACTATTTAGTATTTTTGATACCAAAATTTCGGTTTGGTGCACTTTTTCCCTAAACTGTAAAAACTTTTATAAAATATATATGATATGTGTTAATATATGTATAATAAATTTTCTCTCCGTGTAACGTTGGAAAATGTTCAAAAAAAAAGAAGGAAACAATTTTTAAATTACGTTTCTTTTAGTCAGTCATCATTAAAAAAAATGGATCAGCAAAAGATTTCGTTTAAACCTTTTGGTGCATTTTTTGTCAGTTGAGAAGCGATTAATTCGAAAATTTCTAATACTCTAATAGTCGCGGTTAATTCAGGGTTGCCACAAGTCAGGAAATACAGAAAATAATAAAAAATAATAATAATATAAATCAATTTGCCTTAAAATAAAAAAAAATGTTGAATTTTAAGACTTTTCGATTTTTGATGCTAGGTGAGAGTAGTTTTTTAACCAAAACGTGAAGTTTAAAAGACGAGTAAAGTATTTTTGAAGAGCCCAAAAATAATAAAGCAATTTGCCTTAAAATAAAAGAGAAATTTTGAATTTTAAGAATTTTTGATTTTTGGTACAAGTCGTGAGGGTAGTTTTTTTGACCACTGGATAGAGCCAAAAATAGAATAAAAATAATAATAATAGTTAATAGTGATTTTTGTTTGTTTGACCGTATTAAATATTCATTATCTTACAAATGAATAATAGTTAATACAAAAGTTATTTTTATGTCTATCTTTGAGCTTTAATTGAGCATTAAATTATAGGCTTTTTTTAAAATATTTTTTTTGCGTTTTTAAAGCGATTTTCGTAATGGTCCGGCCAGCGGATTGTTGACTCATTAGAACAAGTTTTTTTTAAAATAAATAATTTATAAACAAATTTGTTTGTGTTAATCTTTGAGCACTAAATTATAGTGTATTGATAAATAATTTTTTTGACGCTTTTAACGCGTTTTTCATATCGATCCGGTCTTCATTCAGAATAATCAGTGTTTTTTAAAAATAAACAGTGAGCACTAAATTCGGCAATATGGTACAAAATGAGCACTAATTAATGGCAGAGTAAAAATAACTCATTTTTATAAAAGTAGTTCAGCCACCTTCACACACCTAATATTCTTATAGTATAAAGTAATGATTTTATCACTTAGTCATCTTATTTAATTATTATAAGTTGTTGAATTTCAAATATTATGTTTGAATTTAAAATTTTTGAAAATTTTAATTCTTACGGAAAAATAATAATGAGTATAAATTTATTTAAAAATGAAGTTATTGATGTTGTGAATCATAGAAAAGTCATCAGGTAAATACAAAATAAAATTTTTATGGCGTAACCCTGTGAGGGGCCGTCCATAAACCACGTGGACACATTTGGGGAGCGGGGGGGTGAATCAAAAGTCCACGTTTGTCCACGAAGGGGAGGGGGGGGGGTGTTTTAAAGCAAATGTCAACGTGGACATATAATCAAAGATATTTCCAAAAAAGATATCTTAAGCTTAATCAGGATGATCATAAGTTTCAGTTAATCAATTTCCCTGACAATTTACTGATATTAAAATTAATTTCCCTGACAAAATTCTTTTTACAGGAAAATATGAATGTTTACGGAAAATGAGTAAAATTTATGATTTTAATTATTTTTTAAAATGACAATTATAACCCTTCCTGAATTCAATTATTTTCTACAATTTCCACCCAGTAAAAAAAAAGTATTGGAAGAGAGCGAATAGTATTGTCGGTGAGTTTCTGCCAATACGGTTTTCACGCGAAAACATATTGTCAGAAACTCACCGCCAATACTATTCGCTCTCTTCCAATACTTTTTTTTACTGGGCAACTAAACCTTCGTCTTTGAATCAATTAATTTAAATAATTTTCCGAAAGTTCTTCTAAAATTCTGTTATATTTTAAAATTATTTTTGAATTTGATTGATAAATTTTAATTAAAAATTTTTAACATGATTGTTTCCTCTAAAATGTTAAAAATAATTTTAAAATGTTATTTTTTTGTATATATTTGAATTTTTGAAAGTACGTAATTGAGAATATTGAATTTTAAAAAATTAGAAGCTAATTTTCATTAATTTTCATTTTTAAATTTACCTTTAAAGATTTTTTATTCTACAAAAATTGTAACAAAAGACTTGAAATAAATTAATTATTTTCAATTAAATTTTACAAAATTTCAACTATTCAAAAAGATTTGTTTATAGTTATTTTTCACATTATAAAAATCAAAATAACTTGTACTTTTTTTTTACTAAAAATTGTGGTATTTTGTCGCAATTATTTTAAATGAGTCGAAAAAAGTCACAATTTTCTTAATTTCCCTGACAAAAAATTTTTTCCTGACATTTCCCTGACTTTACTGACATTCTTGCTTTGAAATATGTTCAAAAATAATCTTTTTTATTTTTTAACATACAAGAGTTAAAAAAACTTATTTTTTTAATTTGCAATATCCACGTGGACAATTGTATAGGGGGGAGAGGGTTTCACAAATGTCCACGACTGTCCACAACGGGGGGCGGGGGGGTCAAAAATTGGTGAAAAATTGTCCACGTGGTTTATGGACGGCCCCTGATAAAAATTTAAAATTGAAGCAGAACCTAAAGAAACGTATAGGAAGAAATAAAAACGAAGGGAAGTAAAGATGATGAGAAAATATGTTGAAGAGGGTAGAACGAATGTTTGGCATAAAACGTTGGCTGATGTCGTGGTATTAAGTAAAGAAGAGTTCGAAACATAGTGTCTAGTCACCTGCATTGCCTATGATCCTGCAGGTAAATGTGTGATGTAGTGTAACACCTGCCAAACACCCGCCATATTAAGCGCGGGAATCGCACCAGCTTATGCATATACTTCCTCCATTGGAAAATCGGTCCCTATTCTCCATTGGTAACGGTTGTTGGTCTCGCGTGATAAAGCGCATGAACGCCCACCGCAGGGGAGATTTAAATTTCCGTTGGTGAATGCTTGCCTTTGGGTTCATTAGATCTGCTCATGATTTTATTATACACAGCGCTACCGTATTGTCACAAATCATTAATGCTTAAACACACTTTGAAAATCGAACACCGACTTTTATTATTCTTACCAAAAATATTTCTGCTAACATTTTGTATGAGCATTTTGTCTATAGTTAAGTTCTGCATGGAAGATTACTTATACGGGAAAATTACTGCGCATCTAAAATAAGATTACATAAAAGAATAGAAACATAATTTTTAATAAACGAATGGTGTCTAATTCATCTCTTGTGTTGACGCAACTTTCTCATATCGTTATACGTACGAATCCCTTGTAGACAAATTTAACATATATAAATTTATCATAATTATTCCATTGTTAGTGGAGTAATTTGTCATGAGCGTTACTGTGGAAAAAGTGTAGCGCAATTTTTCATAAATAACAAATCAACGAGAGAATATGAATAGGAATAAAGTAGTATTTTTTCCATAAATTGATTTATTATCTTCATTTGAATGAAATGTTTTTTTCAACTTTCTTTTCTCATGTAGTTTCATCTTAAGGATCTACGATAATTTTCTGCTTCACGAACATCTTTCCTCCTCTGTTTTCTCGAGATGTCATTTGGTCACCTCTGAGATAGTAGAAGCAACAATGGCTTCATTACGAAACAAGCCGTAATTTCTAAAATTGCTTTTTTTTCTCTGCTAATTTCTCGCTTCGAAGGTACTTTGAGTATAGATGCGCGACTGTGTGACTATAGTTTCCTTTTCTATTTCCTATATTTTATTTCCAGGGCTTGAATTTTCAATAAGATGGTATATCTTTGTTTTAAAATGAATGAATTTGCTTATTCCCATTGCCCGGTGGTTTCAAGAAGACGTTGAGAGACTTTTATAACAACGACCACAAGCCTGTTTTTTTATGATACTCGTTTTGTATCACGCGAGCATGCGATACACGTCGAGTAACGCAAATAACTTTTCTATAGATTAGACTCTGTATTCTGATAACTCAAGTGAGCATCGAAGGCTGACAACGTGACACGTGAAGAACCTTTGGAAAATTATATGCGAAATAAGTGTAAATGAGGACCACGTTTATTTTCTTTATCACAAGAAGAAGTGCATGAAGACAAATAATACTTGCTAATAAGCTGAGAACGAAGAATATAATTATATACTCGATGAGGAAAATTTATTCATTTTCTTTAAAAGACACTATACTATCCACTTAGTTTACTTTTCCTTGAAGAATTCACTAGAACCAAAAAGGAATTACCATCATGTTATTTCCAAAATGAAAATTTAGCAAACTCTAAATTATTCAGCATTTCTAAATTCTAAAAAATGCTTTAAAGCATTTAAATAATTTTGATTTTGAATAATAAACAATTCCACACTTGGTAATGTATGTTACAGCATTTCCTTGGTCGATAAGTTCCAGAAACTCGAAAATCTAGGTGAGGCTAGAATCTGTAACCCTAGAACTAATTAGGGTTGTTCTAAATACCAAAGTGAGGTCGCAGAAATATATATACGTTAGCGTCAGAATTACAGTCGTATTACATGCATATATATATAGTGCATACTTTTTTTCCGAATAGGGGAGACTTTTGCAGAGGGGGAGAATCGGAGAGAAAAAGAGAAACGGAGAAAAAAAAGAGGAAGGAGGACAATGATTTCAAAGAGAAGGAGAAGGAGTGAGAGAAGAGAAACAAAGAGATTGGTGGGAGTTAATCGGATGAAGAGATCGGCAGACTGTGCATCCTCTCTTGACTGTATATACCTATAACTCCACGTAACTTCATTATGCGACTTGTTATATTATCATCTTCATTTGTATGGAAGCTACAATCTTTTTTCTTATATATTCCATATATATACATCTCGGTAATAACGATTCGAGACTCCTTGCGGCAAAATTTGTTTTTATAACGAGATGTTGTAATTGATGTACACTGTAAAAAATTTAGGGAGTTAACGGACTCGGGAGTTGGGAGTTAAATTTTTGGAGTTAAAAATCAACTCCAAATAAGATGTTAATTTCCAACTCCCTTCATTCAACATCCGCGGGAGTTATTTTTTCCTTGGGGAGTTAGCATTTGGGTGTGAAATTTTAACTCTCTTTATTCAACTCCCCTGGCATTAACTCCCCAATGGGTGCGACTTTTATAGACCCCCCGGGGGAGTTAAAATTTAACTCCCTTTTTTTACAGTGTAATGTTTTATCATTGGTAATTTCTTTTTAAAAATAGGGATAATAGAATTTTTCTAGGAATATCAATTTAAATTGAGACAGAAAAAAATATCAAAATGTTGCTTTGCTATATTTTTAACACCGGTGACTGATATTAATAGTGAGAGAAAGAGAAAGTGAAGAAGAAGATTGGAAAATACATGAAAATTAAAAAATATTTGCTTAAAAGAGGATAAAAAAAGTCCAGGTTTTGCACTCATCTACTAAAACCTATACTGTTTACTGCTTTTTCTACGTTATGTGCTACTTACTATTTTGGTACTTTTCAGATTTCATAGCTACTAAAAGCTACTATTTCTGTTTTTTTTATGTTTCCACTACTTTAAATTCGCTAATATACTAGAAATCAAAAAACTATTCTCAAAAATGATAATCAAACTCTTTAAAACGATTCAATTATTTTCAAAAAATATTCGAAATTCAATTATTTTCAATATCTAGTAGTTTCATCAAATTTCGCAAAAGAATTCAATCATTTAAAAAAAATTGATAAAACTTATCCTAAATTCAGTTATTTTCATAAATAATAAAATTTCCACAAGAATTCAATATAATTTAGAATAGCATTTTTAAAAAAATTTTGAAAAAATCAATTATTTAACAGAATTTTTATACAATTCTTCACAATAATTCAATTACTTTTACTATACGGAGAGAAGAAAGTAGTCAATCTCACTCAGCCCTGAGTCATAGTTACTAAACAATATGGTGACATTTTCGTTCAACAAAACAAAAAGTAAACTTCACTAAACGGCCGTTTAGTTATTAAGACTACTAACTTCATTAGTATCGTCTACGATATAAATTGTCATATCTGCGATTCTGTTTACAATTTACCAAAATAAAATTTAACCTTTTTTATAATAATTAATATAATAGTTAACACTTTATAAATAATTAATTATTTAGAAATAATTATTATTAATTATTTTTCCAAAAATTTATTATATATGGGGAACGAGAAGAAAATCAAGTAATATTTTACAAAAATACACTGACGGTGATATAAGGTAACAATAATAAATCAATTTAAAAATTATAATTTCTGTAATTGTTTAGTTAAATAGAAAAAATTATAAGAGCTATAATTATTTCTTTACAAAATATATTTGTCGCATATTTGAATAAACAGCTAAACTTTTTTTTATAATTATTATGATAACAATAACCTAATATTTGTTGTAATAACAAGCATAAATAATAAGTATAACACTGCAAATAAAGTTTTGAAAAATAATATTTTTTCTCGATTTCGTTTAATTTTTAATAGGTAGCTTTTTAATTAATTTTAATATTTTTTTTAAAGTTCAATTAATAATATGATTAAAAATGTAAACAGAATTAGTTTTGTCTGCTTTACTAAGCAGACATTCATCCTTACTACTATGTTTAGTTCGATCGACAAAAAAGAAATTGAACGCTGTTTTGTAACCTTTACTTAATATTTATTTGTCACAACTCAAATTTTCTTACTAAATGCGTAATAGTACAACTCACTATAACTCTTCTCTCCGTGTAATAATAACATTTTTCATGGAAATTCAATTTTTTAAAAAATTTTTTGATAAAACTCTAAACAAGAATTCAATTAATTTCATAAATAATAAAACTCATGGAAGAATTTCAATAATAATTAATTAATCGAAAAATTCAATTATTTTCACAAATAAAGTTTTCCACAAGAATTCAATTATTTTCATACATAATAAAATTCTTCTCAGGAATTCAATTATTTGTGAAAATTTTAATAAAATTCTTAGCAATTATTCAATTATACACTGTAAAAAAAGGGAGTTAAATTTTAACTCCCCCGGGGGTCTATAAAAGTCGTACCCATTGGGGAGTTAATGCCAGGGGAGTTAAATAAAGAGAGTTAAAATTTCACACCCAAATGCTAACTCCCCAAGGAAAAAATAACTCGCGCGGGTGTTGAATGAAGGGAGTTAGAAATTAACTCTCTTTTGGAGTTGATTTTTAACTCGAAAAATTTCACTCCCAACTCCCGAGTCCGTTAACTCCCTAAATTTTTTACAGTGTATTCATAAATAATAAAATTCATCGCAGGATTTCAATTTTTTTAGTCAAATTTTTCAGGAATTGCTCGAAAAATGTAATTATTCTTAAAAATTTTATTTCGATTCCTTAAAAAATCAATTATTTAAAAAAATGTTTTTTTAAAATTCTTTGGAAGAATTCAATTATTTACAAAAATAGAATTTTCCTCAGAAATTCAATTAGTTTCAAATATTTTATTTTTGAAAATAATTTTTTTATATTATTATTTATATGAAAATTTTAATAAAATTCTTAGCAACTTTTCAATTATTTTTATAAATAATAAGATTTATAATCGCAGGATTTTAATTATTTTTAATACAATTTTACAGGAATTGCTCAAAAAATGTAATTATTCTGAAAAATTTAATTTCAATTTCTCGAAAAAATCAATTATTTAAAAAAATGTTTTTTTTATAATTCTTTGGAAGAATTCATTTATTTATAAAAATATTAGAATTTTTTTTACAGAAATTCAATTATTTTCAAATATTTTAATAAAATTATTCGAAAGAAATCAATTATTTTAAATACAATTTTAATTAAATTTTTTTGAAATAATTCAATTATTCTTTTAGATTTTAATAAAATTCTTCAGAAGAATTCAGTTATTTACATAAATAATTCTTCGAAAGAATTTAATTTTGTCGATAAATAACAAAATTATTCCCGAAAACTTAATTATTTTGAGGCATTTTAATAAAATTCTTTGCAAAATACAATTATTTTCATAAATAACAATATTCATCACAAGAATTCAATTATTTTTAAAAGTAATACATTTCTTCTTGGAAATTCAATTATTTAAAAAAATTCTTATAAAATCGTTCTCAAGAATTCAATTTGATAAATAATAAAATGCTTTTTAGGAATTCAATTATTTTCACATAAATTTAATAAAATACTACAGAGACATTCAATTATTGTCAAAAATTTTAATTAGGATTTTTTGTAAAATTTAATTATATTTAAAAACTTTTCGTAATTCAATAATTTTAAACATCTACTATTTTCATAAAATTTCCAAACAGAATTCAAGTATTTAAAAAATTTTTTTTAAATCTTTGTATAAGAACTCAATTTGTTTCATGAATAATAAAAATTTCTTAGGAATTAAATTATTTAAATTAGGATTTGCATAAAATTAGTTGAATGAAATCAATTATTACTATTTAATTATAATCACTTAAATAAATAAATAATTAAAAAAATTTTTAAATATTCTTCGCAAGAATTAAATTATTTTTATAAATATTTAAATTCTTTTATGAATAATAAAATTTGTTTGCAGAAATTCAATTTATTAACAGGATAAGAAAGAAGTAAATAATATTTTTGATGAAAATTAGGAAAATGTCAGGAAAATAAAAAATATGAAATGGAAGGTTTGTCAGTTTTGTGAAGTGTCTAAAACGAGTTTTTTTGGTCGTCAAGTTTAATTTTTCGATAGCTACTTTTTTAAAATTAATTATCGAGTGCGAAGTCTGAAAGTCACATCAGATGAACAACTCGTTTTGAAGAATTGAGAATTTCTATATATAAATTCTATATATGTATAAATTTCCAGGTGTATGAAAAGAACTAGAGATTATCTACGAACATAATCTTAACTTTAATAGAATTCAACTTTTTCTTGTAGGAGATACAAAAGGGGATATATTTCCCCGAAAGGGAATACTTCCTTTGACCTTGATCTTACACGCAAGAGAGCCAAGAAGGCTCATCACATGCGTGGTTACCCAGCTAAAGTAATAATATACGTATGTGAATTAAAACTGATAATGATAAGAAAGAAGAAGTGAGCAGGCGAATTTTCTTTTTAAATTCATTTCCTAGCTTTTTAAGAGATGAATTAATTGATGATTCAGATTTATTTCTAAGAGCAAAAGATGCAGTAGTCATTCGAAAAGCGATTGACAAACTAAAACAAGGACATTGTTCGTTATTATAAACTTGGTCGTAAAAAACATATTAAAACGAGAGTCCGACGTCATTATGAGATCATTAAAGTCATTAGACCCAAACAATATTGTCTCAGAATAATGATTTCAGAGTTCAGTTAAAAGTTAATTATCTTCTCTTACTGAATGTATAATTAACTTCTCGAGAACAAGATTTTTCGAACATTCCAAAAAATCTCTGAATTCACTCGCACAAAAGAATATTTGTCACTAATGATTTTTTAAACATTGAAATCAAACGTCGATTTCACTTCTATCTAATATATATACTTCCGTGTCTCTCTTTAAAGTATTGTTTGACAAATTTTTTATTTTCTAGATGCTTCATTATAACCCATAATAAAAATCATTTAATATAGAATTATCCATCGGTAAAAATCGGTGTGCTGCGAAATTTCCGAATTTTCAAGAATATTTTGTATTTTCAAAAACGAAAAATATTTTTGAAAATACAAAATTTAGAGAGAGAGAGAGAGAGAAAAAAGAATAAAAATTGATATGTATATGTATATAAGAAACGTGATGCAGTTGTAGTCATCATCCCTTACATGAGCGGACGTTGGCGTTGCTCGCTTCGCACAAGAGGAGGGAAACCGTAAAAGGTGGGAAACCTCTCGGAGACTCCCAAGTCCCAGCTTGGAATTACCATTTACTTCTCTGGCATCTCTTCTCTCTTCTCCTCTCGTCTCTCGCGAGCCCTCTTCGCGGTTTATTCTCACGACTGATGTTGGCTAAGAACAGCTCTTTTGCCACTATACTATTTTTCAAAGCTACAAAAATCCGAACAATCAAACGCAAAATCACTGTCATTTCTATTTACAACATCACTTTCCCAATTACAATAATTATAGAGTCGGTAAATATCTGCAGTTGAATGACGGACATACCTGGTCAAAATAATTATAATAATTTGGAAATTATAAATATCTGAGCATGGGTATATTGTAAAGAATAGGGTGGTCTAGACAATTTATTGCGTGCGTTGAATTCGTTTAGCCCCTAATGCTCGAATGAAAATTCTTCGAAATTAAAATAGACGATGTTTTTTCCTTTTTTAGAATTTGTTCTTCAAAATATTTTTGATTCACTAAAACTAAAATTATTTTTAGTTTACTAAAAACTTAATGTAAAATAGTCTTAGTTTACTAAAACTAAAATTATTTTTAGTACACTAAAACTTTAAACTATATAATAGTCTTAGTTTATAAATAGTTTTTGTTTTCTACTGTTTAGTAGACATTTTTTGGAAGTTGGTTAAATTCTTTATGTGCGCTCGCATTATGCTTTCCAATCATATTGCAATATAATTTGAATTGATCTGACACATTTTCTCTTTTACTTTCACCCTAAGTACACACATATCGCTTTATATTATGCTTTTGTATTTCTCCTGATTTATATTTCTGGCAGGAAATCTTGAGTTTCGGTACATTTTTTCAATGCGGATTATAATTATAATATAAACTCGGTTTTTGCATCGCAGAGAATGCGAGATAATAAAGATTTCTCTCGATTGCAAAAGTCACTAATAAAAAAAACTCAGAGAGTAGACTCTAATTTTTACACATTTTCTATTTCAAAACATACATATATATACTGCTTCAAACATAAGAATAAGTCTAAAGTTGTTCTCCTTTATTGATTTTCTGCTCTTTCTTCGCCGGTATAAGATTTCGTTCCTCGAACAAAAGAATCGTATATATTTCTTCTTGCTTATATACAGCATGTGAAAATTCATTACTAATATACCATATTATTAATTAATGGTATATACTATTTGAAAATAGAAAATATTTCCGAATTGAAAATATTTTCCAATAATTATTATTATTACTAGAAAATGTTACAGCGGAACGTAATATTCAATTTATTATTATTATTATGAAAATTACAAAATTTTTTATTTTCAAATATAAATTTTTGAATAATTTAATAATCAAAATTTTTAAAATCCACTTATTCAGTACATATATTTAATTATTATTGTTTATATTTCGAAAAAGTTTAATATAATTCTTCGCAAGAATTCAATTATTTTCATAAATAATAACATTATTCGGAAGAATTCAATTATTTTTATAAAATAGTGAAATCTTTCGCAAGAATTCAATTATTTTCAATATATAATTTTAATAAAATTTGACGAAAGAATTCAATTATTTTCTAAAATTTAAATAAATCCTTGAAAATGATTCAATTATTTTTTTAAATAGTAAAATGTTTGCCAAAATTTAATTATTTTCAATAAAATTTCACGAAAGAATTCAATTTGTTTAAAAATTTTAATAATATCTATTTTTCGAAAAAATTCAATTATTTTCTAAAATTTTAATAAAAATTAATAATTAATTACAATTATTAACAAAATCGATTATATTGAATAAAATAAAGAAGATTTTTTTTAAAGAATTCTATTATTGTTAAAACCTTTAAAAGGTATCTCTATTCTTAGAAAGAAATCAATTATTTTCTATATTTTAATAAAATTCTTTAAATAAATTAAATTATTTTAGAAATTTGTAATGAAATTCTGAGAAGAATTTAATTATTTTTTAAAAATTTTAATAAAATTTAATTATTTATTTGTTTAACTTCAATTATTAAGAAACACAATTGTTTTAAAAACTTGAATGAAATTGTTCATAAAATTCAATTATTTTCAAAGTTTTCAATCAAAAAAATTAATAAAGAAACTTCAATATTTAAAAAAAACCAAAGAAATTCTTCTAAAGAATTTAATTATAGGATTTTCGAAAATTTGAATAAAATTCTTCGCAAGAATTCAATTATTTTCATAAATAATAAAATTCTTTGAAGCAATTCAAAATGATGTATTCTCAATTTTTTTTGATAAAATTCTTTGCAAGAATTCAATGATTTTCAATATATTAATTATTTTAAAATTGAAAATATTTAGAAAGAAAAATTATTTAAAAAAAGTTAGAAAACAAAAAAGCAAACAACTAACTTCAAACTGCACTTACCAGAATACAACGATTATTAATATAGATTATTTCTTTATTTTGGTCCAGGAAAATCATGAGAACAATGATTAATTAAATCACTTCTAAAAGTAAATTTTTCAATGGAACTGAAACTGACACCCACTTAATTTTCGAAATTAAATTTTAAAGTTAATTTTTTTTCATGAAGCTGAAACTTGCACCCAGTTATCAGCACCCACTTTATAATTTTTTAAAATTTTATTTTGGTTTTAAACTTAAAAAATTTGAACTTTAAAATTTAATTTTCTAAAGTTGGGTGCCAGTTTCAACTTCATAATTTTTCAAAACAAATAAAGATAATGATAATCATAATGATAATGAAAATTTACTAATATATAGTTAATAAGTGATAATACGATTGTCAGATAAATTAAATTTCGCGCGTGGACAACTGAATCATCGTATATATTTGTTTGTGAGCAGAAGGTGCGAAAGAAAGTAATATAAAGAGACGCAAAACGATAAAATAATGTCATTCCTAGAGAAACTTGATGATGCTTTATTTTTCTGATTGAGGAGAAGTAGATGATGATGATGATGATGATGATGATGATGATGAACCAGAAAACCGCTATGACCGTGACACATAAAAATATGATGGAGCTGAGGATCGGTGATTGTAACATGAATTCCATTGTTCCGTGTACATTATCTGGGCCACGCTCCACTACTTCTGGACTCTTCATACGCGCAAGCCCCAATGTGAAATGTATAATTTTGTATGCTTCAGTTCTTGTCTTTTCTTTACTGGACTGTCGCACAGGTCAGTACAGAGGTTCTCATCATTTTCCACATTTTCTCATCTTTAGATTTCATATTTTCACTTCGGAAACAAAAAATAATTCATTCCCTCCGTATTGATCCGTGTACTCTGTTTTCATGTCCGTTGTTCACCTACAATATGAAATTTTTATACTGAATATTCCACTAGTATTCTATTTATTTCTGTATTTCTGTATATAAAGAAAATTTCCGTTTAGCGAAAGTTAAAAAAACTGCTGTTTGGCCCTAATTTTATTTTTACAAAGTTCTTCTGGATATTTTTGTATTTTTCTGTGAAATCTTTTCGAGGAATTGTATTTCTTTTATTGTTTTTGAAAGAAATCAGATTTCATACGATCAGTTTATTTGTTGGAACGAAAGGTTTCTTTTACGCAATAAAGATTTGTTGCTGCTCGCACTGAGAAAGTATAAGAAATCTTTTCTCCGCACCCCTTCCCTGAATCAGTTACATACGATACACGTGGAAGTCACTTCCGGTAAGCTGGAACCGAACGCAGTAGCGCAGTAGTATCGATTACTTCCGGTCACCACCAACCGCTAATGTGGATTCGTCAATTATTCATCTCAAAAAATAAAAATCCCTTCTTTCCTGCCTTTTTCGTTCATTTTTCCCCTGAATTATTTATTTCCATCGATTTTTCTCTTCGTTCAAATACCACGAGAGTCTACATCGGTCTGAAAATCAATTAAATTGAGTTAGAAGAAAAATATATATCAAACATCATCATCATCATCATCATCATCATTAACACAGTTTTTCTAAGGATATCAAATTGAGACAAAAAACGAATTAAAAATGTTGCTTTTGCAACATTTTTGATTCGTTTTTTGTCTCAATTTGATATCCTTAGAAAAACTGTGTTAATGTAAATGTTTCTATACATTCGCAATAATATTCTGATAATAATTTTTAAATTTAATAAAGAACAAGAATCTGCGGTCAGAGAAGAATGTGTATAAATATATATTGTCTCTCAATTATTACAACACATAGTTTATAATGATCAAATTGCACGATTTAGGATTTCGCATGTCATCAAATCATTCAGCTTGAACAATAAGTGTATCATAAAATTTCTGCAGATTTATTTTTGCGATTGCACATATATACAGAATACAGCTTATAAAGATATTGCATTATATTTAGTATCGAATTTACTGCGTATCTTGCGGACAATACACAATTACACAGACATGTGCACATATTAAAGAAAAAATTCCCAATTACGCAGTTGCACACTTGGAAAGTTCAGTAATTCTCCTGTAAAGCCATTGATCGAATACGATGCGAGAGCTGACTGGGCATTACTCATCGATTAGAATTCATAAAGACACTTCGATACTTTTGAGGTCCGGAGAGAGCTGTATACTGTTGTATACAACGCTGCAAAATGGCGATTCAAAGACCGTCTCTTGCATTAACAAGGCCAGATGTGTCAGGAAAAATGATGCCTGTGACATTTTCTCTTGCCGATTTATTCTTTCTATTGTGTTTTATTAATTACAGGTATGTTGTCCAAAGATTTCTCTTGGTACTTTTAGAAATTGATTTTTTTTATTTGCGTCAAGTAACGAGTCTACGGTTTAAAAAAAACCATCAAGGGGCAAAAAAAATTAGAATGATTTCTTAAAATTACGTGAGAGGAGTAAATGAGAAAAGTAACTCTGATTGGAAATGTTCAGATTACCATTAATGATAAGAATTGGGAAAATTGACTTTAAAGTCGATTATTCCTTTCCTATATACTCAGAGACTTTTAATTAAGGTTAACGCAAATTGCTATTCCAGGGAAGGGATTTTTTTGCACCTAATATCTTCAATAATTCTTGCCAATGATCTCCCATCGAAATTTGAATTAGCTTCTAGTTTGAAACGCTTTACAAACGCTTTGAATGAAGATTAAGGTATTTACATTCAAATGATCTCGATTTCATGATTTTCTCCAACAGCTTTCAGATTCGGGTGATGATACTTGTCAAACAGTCGAAAAAGTAGCTGGAATAACGTGCAACGAATTACAATCTGCGAAATGACTTGATTAAGTCGACTAACGGGTGCGTATAATAAAAAGAAATTGGGGCTGAATTAAGAAACTTCCGCGATTTTGCTTCCTGCTAGAAAGGGTCATTCCATAATAGAGCAAATAGAAATTATGTTCCAATCATATTGCGACATTATTCGATTTCATATTGCATGATACAATATATGATGATATCGCATCATGATTTGATATTTTCGAATATGAAAAAAGTCCGCTTTTATTGAAATGTTTCCAGAATATTTTTTCTTTCCCAAGATTGGGAACAATATTCAATCCGCACGGATCACGATCTCTCCGCATCTAAAATCACTTGACGGTCATCCTCTTGGCAGTATTAATTCTCTGGAAGAATACAGAATACGGCATACACACACTGGATGGTGAATGTGTTTGTATTGTCTTCTCGGCTCCTTTCTCGTATTAGCATAAGAATTCAGCGTGCACCTGAGGAGACTATCAATTGACTCCAGTGAATCAAGACTTAAGTCTTACACTCTGATCACTGACACTCGGACATCGAAACGTCATCACGGCTATGGAATATCCGATCGCGAATCGAAACTCTCCTATACTCGAGTTGAGGCCTCGAAGAAGGAAAGCTGTAATAGTCTCCAAAGATTCGTGCCAAGAAAAAATATCGGCGCCTGTAACGTGAGAAAATTTCCTCTTTTCATCTTCATCCCAAAGAAACATTATTAGCAAAATCCGCATTTTTATCAAGAGGATCAAACTTCGAACACCATGCTAAAACTTATTGTTAGAAAAACAAACTTCTTCCTTAAGAAATAACCTCTTGTTATTATTAATATGTCTGATGTTTCAATTATGATGCAAATTGTAATCTATAATGCTTCGAAAACTTTGGGTTACTAGAAATTTACCCACTGCCATAAATATCAGCAATCTTTCTTTCTTAAAAATACTTTTTTAGTTAAAAAGAAATGAAAGTGGTTTTTTTTTTAAATTAAACTCAGTTTGAAACAATAAATAGTTGATTTGAAATGCTCATTGCTGTGCTCGAAACGTATATATGTGTGCAAGAGGAAGAAAAATCAAAGATATATATATGTTTTTTGCCTGGATGTTACTCAATGTGACTTTTATATAAAGTAATTGACTTAATTACAATGGGATGAAGATATCAATTCTAAATGTATCAAAAGCTTTCTTTTTTTCTGATTACAGACGTTTTGTATAGAGACGGTCCTAACTTTCTCCTCACGCCCCTTGTAGGCGAATTGTTCAACTCGAACGAAATCCTTTCCATTTCGATGACTGTCGTTCCTCCAAATTAATGAGAGTTATCTTCTTATTACGAAAATTGCTTGGGCATTAATACAACTTCATTATTGCTTCAGCCATTTTTTCCAGTCTTTTTTTCTTTTTCTTTCTTGGTATTTAGTCAATTTCTCTTATTATAGTTTGTTAGCATTGTCACTTATTGATTATATATACATGACAGTTTTTTGATGGATTTCGTTGGATAAAACGTGTATTGAAATAGTTGGGAAAATTGTTATAGGCACCATTATACATATGTCTTGATAAGGGTCAACATTAATATCTAGAGGTATGTGCATCTGCACATAACCCTCAACATTAATGTTGACAGATTTTTTCTCTTTCTTTTCACTTGTGCGGTTTTGACCGCGAAATGCTTTCTTCTAAAAGGTTCGTTTCTTGTTCTTTTCCTCCTTTCTTGGATTTTCGTGATTCGAATTAAGAGTTCGTAATGTCAACTAATTCTTGACTATACTTCGCGGTTTTTAATTTTTGTTTCTGTGCCCTTTTCGGTCAATATATGTCTCAGTATTTTCTAATCTTCGTTTCTTTTTTCTGTCGAGGCTGTTCGTTAGCAGACTTCGCACTCGATAATTAATTTTAAAAAAGTAGCAAAAAATTGCTTTCAAAGTTCAAACTGAAAAAAGTAGTAAAAAAGTAACTATCGAAAAATTAAACTTGACGACCAAAAAAACTCGTTTTTGATACATCACAAAATTGACGAAAATTCCATTCTATTTTTTATTTTCCTCACATTTTTTTCCTAATTTTCATCAAAAATATTCACTTTTTTCTTATCCTGCTAATAAATTGAATTTCACGGCAAACAAATTTTATTATTCATGAAAGAATTTAAATATTTATAAAAATATTTTAAATCTTGCGAAAAATTTTATAAAATTTTTTAAATAATTAATTTCTTTCGACTAATTTCATGCAAATTCTAATTATAAATAATTGAATTCCTGAGAAATTTTTATTATTCATGAAAGAAATTGAATTCTTACAAAGATTTTTACAAAATATTTTTTAAATAATTGAATTCTGTTTGGAAATTTTATGCAAAATAGTATAGATATTAAAAATCATTGAATTGCGAAAAATTTTATAAAACAATTAAATTTTAAAATAATTTTTATTAAAATTTTTGACAATAATTAAATGTCTGTGTGGTATTTTATTACATTTTGTTGAAAATAATTGAATTTATAAAAAAAATTTTGTTATTTATGAAAATAATTGAATTTTGCAAAGATTTTTATTAAAATACCTCAAAATAATTGAATTTTCGAGAATAATTTTGTTATTTATCGACAAAATTAAATTCTTTCGAAGAGTTATTTATGTAAATAATAATTGAATTCTGGTAAAGCATCTTATTAAAAATAAAGTTTAATAAGATAATAATTGAATTAATTCAAAAAAATTTAATTGAAATTGTATTTAAAATAATTGATTTCTTTCGAACAATTTTATTAAAATATTTGAAAATAATAAATTTAATTCCTGTGAAAAATTCTAATATTTTTGTAAATAATTGAATTTTTCTAAAGAATTTAAAAAAAACATTTTAATTAATTGATTTTTTCAAGGAATTGAAATTAAATTTTTAAGAATAATTACATTTCTCGAGCAATTCCTGTAAAATTGTATTAAAAATAATTGAAATTGAAGCGGTTACTTTATGTATTTTTCAATAATTAATTGTATTTAGAATAGGGAGCTCCTGGATGATACTGACTACTGTCTTACATTTCTGCAATTTTGTAATTTCCGTGTTCTCTAGGAGTGGGGTATTGATTGATTTGGGTTTGATTGTCGATTTAGGAAAATTCATTTTTATTCGAGTTTTGCCTTTTGTCGACAATACCAGAAAAATGGCACGGAAAGGTGCATTATTTAATTTTCAAGTGTTTTTTTATCTAATTTATTTGAGTTGAATTTATAAATTTTGTTTATTTTCTTTTCTTTAAAGTGTGGCCGTTATAATAGTCCCGAATTTTAATTAATTATCCTCCATTATCGTTATCTTGGATTTCGCAAATTCATCCAGGACTCCCATCGTAGGAGGAAAACTTTAATCCATTCCTGGAATATGGATAATTCTGATCACTCCACCCTGAATGGTTTGAGAGATGAGTTCTGTTCTTTTATGACACTATATGTATATATTTATTATTGTTTATTTAATTTTCGGGATCTATATGTGATTTATTTTTGTTGAGAGCACATTGAAATTCTTAGACCAAAAAGGGTGAACTCGAATCATTTTATTTATGTATTTGTATGCTTTATTTTATATAAAATTTAATTGAAATATTCATTGTATGTAATCATTTTATTTATCTATTTATGTATATGTATGTTTTGTGTGCGTATATGACTGAGACGCGTCTCCAAATTTAATTTGTTAGAGAAAGAATAATCTTTTGACTATAGATAAATATTAATAAATTGTTAAATATTATATAAATTAATTCTTTTATTTTTATTTATGTAATTTTGCATTAATCTGTGTTATATAAAATGCTCATATAGGAAATTAATTGAATTGATTTTTAATTTAAACTGATTTTTTTGTAATTACACTGTTTCTAAATATTTTCTCAAATACTGAGAATAAATATTTGTTACAAAATCCTGTGATGAATTTGATTATTTATGAATATAATTGAATAAATGCTAAAAATGTTATTAAAATTTTAAAAAATAATTGAATTCCTCAGAAGAATTTTATTATTTAGGGGTCGTTCATAAACTACGTCACACTCCTAGGGGTGGGGGGGGGTGTCAAGCTGTGTGTGACGAAGTGTGTAAAAAAAATTTTTTTGCATGTAAAAAATGTGACGAAGGAGGGGAGGCGGTAAAAATCAGTCCGTAAAAGCGTGACGTTAAGTTATTGTGAATGACCAACCCTTATGAAAATAATTGAATTACTGACAAAATTTTTTTGAAAATATTTAAAAAGAATTGAATTTCTGTGAATAATTTTGTTATTGTTGCAAATAATTGAATTTTTCATAAGAATTTTATAAACATTGTTTTAAATAATTAATTTTTTCAAAATATAATAAATATTATGGAAATTTTATTTTAAATATTTGAATTCTTGTAGAATACTTTATTTGTAAAAATAATTGAATTTTTCGATTAATTGTAATTTAAAACGCATAGTATTAAAAATAATTGAAATTCATGGTTGGCACAGAGTCTGGAAATCCTCACCTGGAAAAGGTATGGAATTTAGAAAAAGGTATGGAAAACCTGGAAATAGTATGGAATTTAAAAAATTTTCTGGAATTTTGTCTGTTTTTAAAGATTTTTGAGAAAATTTTGATCTAGACAATATTGTTTAGGAACAGTAAATAATTTTTTTATTAACAACTGTTAACAAACAAAACATAAAGTTCGCTCAAAAAATAATTTTTCATCTCCTGCGCTGATTATCGGCTGTGGTTACTTTTTATGAATTGTGAATTAAATTAATTTTGACAACCTAGATATTAATTGGAATAATTTTATTGTTCTAGCAATAGTTTGGGACCAGTAAATAATTTTTGTACTAACAATTGTTTATACGCTTTTCCATTTGACTTTTGATACTATCTTCGTCCCGATTGGATATCAATAATTCTGTCAAGACACATGATTATTCTCCAAAATTCATTAGTGAAATTAATGAACAACTCTATTTAATATATAGGTTTCTTTTTTGGAAACAAGCATATATCCAAATTTCTATCTAATTTGTAGATAGCAATTTGGATAGAGGGAAGAAAATTGTGAATAAAGGGGAAAGAAGATTGAGCACATAGGGGTTATTATTTGTAGGTGCTATTTTATTCATTACTTAAATTATCATTTGTTGTTTTATTTCCCTTTTTTTATCAAAGAGACAAGGATATGATGGGTAATTTGCTTTCTGAAACTGTTTCAAAACTGTTGCTGAGAGAGTACATCAGCATGTCACTACTTAAGGCTCTCGTTGATTGTTTTTTCAGAATATTAGTGTTGGTATATAGGTGTGCTACGTGTACTAGGACATTCCTCCTACGTGTTCTGCGAGCGAGAGTCGAGGGATGGATGTATACTTAACTGCGATGAGACTCTCTCAACTTCCGCATCGGGAAACTACTAACTTCACTTAAGGAATCATCTTCTTCGTGTCCCTTGACAACTAAATGTTGTAACAAATCTTAGACATTAATTACCATTACTCAAGAAGAGATAGATACCTATAATTCATCAGCCAAAGCCTTTTCATTAAGAAACAGTAAAAATCTTTACAATCTTTAGTATCAAATTGGTACTAAATAAGGATCAACTTAATGCCAAAAATTTGGATAAATTTTTTATCTGATCCACATTTTTGGTATCAATTCGTTGCAATTTGATGCTTTTAAGTTTGAGAAATTTATTTTTAAGAAGAAAAAGTAGTAGATGAAAAGGTGAAACAGTATAAACTCCAAAGGGATTAAGAGTAATGAAGAATGGAAATAATTGCTAATAAAAAAATACTGAGAAGCGATATATTTGGCGGAATGGCGAAGATCCTTTCTGAATTTAAGATCTCGCAGGTATGAGGATTGTTTTGAATGCGACTGGCATCGCCCGTGGGTGGTAGTCCCAAATATGGGAAGCTTTTGAAGATGAGCACAGACAAGTGAGTTGGCTAATATGGACGTGACTTATTGATTCGCACCAATAAGGAGAACGGATTCGCTGATAATAGTCAATACACATCCCAAGCACAATAAGAAGGTTTCAACTTTCCATATGAAGAAAGCCGACGTGCCATAATTGAAATAAATTGGCATAAAATGACTCCAAATTTGGATTTCAAATCGATACAAACAGGATGATCGCACTATTCAATTATGATCTTGAGATAATCGACACTATTCTGTATACGCTTCTTATTCTGTAATTTTTATTTTATATGCAGAAATTTTTATTATATTTAGTCTATACTACTGCATTTTTCTTTTTCATTAGCTTTTTTCTAATGAAAAAAAAGCAATTTGGAAACTAAATTTCCAAGAAAAACTCCGTCATTTAGCAACAGAAATTTAAGAAACTAATTGACTGCATGATCTGTGAATAAGAATGATTACATATTCGCAAATCGCTTCTCTTGCACCATAAAGATGTACGCGGATCGCTTCCAAACGATGCGACCTCGCACAGAAATCGGAATGATTTCGAGTCGATTCGGCGTAATTCAAGACAAAGTGAACTCGATTTCCAACATGCCAATGCTCTCTTCTTACAATATGCAAACTGAAACCGTCGAGAAGAGAATTTTTTCATATTCTTTAGAAATTATTTCAAAACTATCGTTTGTTTTTTTGTTGCATTATTTCATTATTCATTATATTGAAATTCGTTTTTAAAAGCATATATTTTAAGACAAATACTAATTTTCACGACGAAGATATAAAAATGCGATAAATTTTGAAGCAACTTTTATTTAACATGAAGACTTAGAAAGCATTTTGTTTCCACAAACTTCTTTTATCTTTTATTGAATTTTAATAGTGCAATTAAAGTATCAATCAATAGAATTGTTCCAGTCGATCGATGCTTGGTATAAATTGTTGGTAATTGCGAGCATTTATAGTTATAGTTGCAATCGATGGTGGTTGCAATTGCAGTTACAATTCATGTTACAATTTTGTTATGTCCAATCACAATAAGGAATATCGAATGATTGTAAAAAACTATAATAGTTTTTACCGATGCACGATAATGAAGACGCAAACTTAAAGTTCAGGCATTTATAAGAAATTAAAAGAATCGAATCTTTAAAAATTATAGTCCTCAACTACCTCTCTTTTGCAAAGCATTTTTAATTTCTCAAACTTTGTAAGAAAGTGAAAAACTTTGAAAGAAAAACAGCTAACTTCTTGCATACATTTCAAAAAAAAATTAGAGGTTATTATGAAACAGTTTCAGAAAAAAAACATTTCAGCGTTCAATTTAAAATTAGATGTTACAATTTAGAAAGATTTGAATTTACTTATAGAGTTTGACTGTATGGTAAAAGTTGGAAGGTGAGAGACGAGAAGAGCGGAATTAAAAGTCATTGCACGATTCGCTACGAAATCTTGGATTCTATTAGCGGAGAAATTATAACGGATTGACATACAGAGTTGTACAAATGGAGGGACGATCCTTGTCCAGAGGCAAGGAGGATTTCTCTTGAATTGTAAATACCAATCTCACATGGAAGTCCACTGCTTTGGCTGGCAAAGTTTGCGCTGAAGCAACTCCTTTGAATGTTAAAATACTTCCCGATGCAATATTGTAAAAGCTTCTTTCGGGGCATTTATAAACGCATGCAAAAATAATCGTTCACAAGACACGTGAACAAAACACGTGTTTACTTTACAATTTTTCATTTATAGTATTTCTTTATTCCTTGCAAAATAATTTCAATTTTTAATTAATAAAATTTAAAAATCTTTCTTTAATTCTATAATAAATTTAAAATTAATCAAATAATTTATCTACAATCTATATAATCTGCGTAATTTATTGTAGAAAACAAATGTTCATTGATAGTATTATATAGATCTATTATATAGAAAGATCGCAACTCTTTCGATTCATTTTTTGTCTCAATTTTATATCTGCAGAAAAACCTGTGAAATTAATTGAATTTACAGAATGCTTATTGAATCAAAATTTCTGTACGCTGCAATGATTTTAATTACAAACTTTTTTCTTTCTTTTCGACTTCTCTTAATTGTTTTTTTTAATTTTCTGATCTTTTCTTTAAATTGTTATTATGAAAATTGTTTCCAACAGCTAGAATTAGAATTAAAATTAAATTTGAATTCAAGTAATTAACATTAGTTCGACTTTTTGAAATATGATGAATATTTTCTGTTTAGATGAAGAGTGGTATGCCATCTTTGGTAGAATACTTTAGCTACTGAGAGAATCGCCTGGTAATTTATCAACTGCAGATAAAAATGAAAAATATTTATAAGGAGCGGTATTTATAAGGGAAATATTTACCGAGTGGATAAATCACTAATGATAATAACAAGAAAAGTTTATTGAAAAGAATAGTTTTTTTCATTATAAGCGTTGAAATTCTATATTGCCGACGTTTCTGTTATCGATCCATTCTAGTTACTTTTTGAGTAGATCGAGTCGCTCCTAGACAGACAGATCTTTGTTGGAAATTCATAAAACTCTCTTCGCAAAACTGCCTCTTTAGCAATGACATAGAGCAATTTTGCAGCACTTTTTGCTAGTTTTTTTTCTAATATTTAGTAAAAGTATAATTTTTCATATTATAAACAAACTAAAAACTAATTATGTATTTGCATCAATTATTATAAATTATAAATACATGATGTATAATAATACTATTAACAATAATATTATTATTAATAATAATAATAATAATAATAATAATAATAATAATAATAATAATAATAATAATAATAATAATAATACATTTAAATAATCAGAAATGTATTCCGTAAGAAAGTGGTAAAACTTCGAAATTGCAATTTATTGGAAAAAAATTGACGAATCGTAAATCAGTTTGTAAAAATTACATTAATTTTATTTGTCAATTTTTTCTAGAAGCATGACAATGACTGGGTATATGAACGTAATTACTTAATGTATAAACTTTTTTTTTTCTTCTTTTTACATCACTTATTATTCGAACGCCAAAATGAGAAATCGCCACACATTTGTGACACGAACACGAAATGCATTTTAATTTAACTGGAATGCAGACTTTATAATTTACAAATACATTATATTTTATAATACTATGTACACGTTTGCAGGATGTCAAACATCATACAAGAGTGATCGTGCATATATAATATATACATCGCATTTTTCTTACATTCAGAAAAAGAAAGAATTAAATAACAAAATTTTAAAGATAAAAAAAGTGAAGCAAATTTTCTTAATTATCAAGACAAAATTTAATTTTATCCGAAGTGATTCGAAGGAAAACTGATTCACCTTTTTTTTAAATTAAAAGGATAAATTTGTATTTTTTAAAGTTTGTCCACGTTTTTCGTGAGAATTTTTAATTGAGAAGTGATCTGCTTTGGAAGATCGTCTCCCACTTGAGAATCGAGATATTCTTTGAGGTCGGTGGCTTCCTTTTGCCAGAAATCTTTCGGTAACCTGAATAGTTCATCCATGTTGACGTTCTCTTTAATACCTTCCAAATTAATGGAATTTGGTTTTGGAATTAGACCAATAACTGAGTCCCTAGCGATGTCTTCGCCCTCTACCCTTCTTAGGATCCAATCGAGGACGCGAGAATTCTCTCCGAATCCGGGCCAGAGGAATTTTCCGTTCTCTCCTTTTCTGAACCAATTGACGTGAAAGATTTGGGGTAATTTGGCGTTCTCCACATTCTCCATGCTTAGCCAGTGCTTGAGGTAGTGACCAAAGTTGTAGCCGAAAAATGGTCGCATTGCGAAGGGATCGTTCATGATGATTTTGCCCTGGAATAGATAAAAAGAGTTTAGATTGATGCATTAGATAAGGAACATTTGGCATTAGATGATTGGTCAATCAAACAATTCAATCAAGAATCGAAAAAACACTTGATTATTGATTGAATCGCTTGAATGTTGATTGAATGTTTAATCAATTGTTGATTGAATTGCTAGATTGAGTGAGTAAATTACGAACGTTGTCGAAAGAATTAGTTACCTTGAATTCGGCAGCAGCTGTAGCTTCCGATCTCATGGTGGCTCCGATAAAAACGCCGTGCTCCCAATTGCGTGCTTGGTAAACGAGAGGAACTCCTTGTGGTCTTCGTCCTCCGAAGAGAATAGCATCGATAGGAACTCCCTCCGGATTTTCCCAATTGGGATCGATTATCGGACATTGGTCAGCTGGTGAGCAAAATCGAGAATTGGGGTGAGCGGCTGGAGCTTTGACATCATAGTTCCATTCATTGTTGTGCCAATCCGTAATCTGGAATTAAAAATTAGTTTTATGCTGTTCTTCTACTTCTACGTCTTATTTTTCTTCTTCTTCAATTACAAATCAATAATTCGGTCACTCCTAGGCTGAGGGGTGTTTTATCTAATTTACATCGACATCTACACTCAGGACCTTTCACTTTGGCTGGCCAGAATGGATCTACTCTTTCTCTCTGATTCTAATTGTAAAGGATTCAAATAAAAACTTTAATAATTTAACAGTTACTCTTTCTTGAAACCTGTCCATTAATATCAGAGCCTTCCGGTTTGAATCACTGATGCCGGACAAATTAAATATATAATTTGGGTTATGCCTCTACAGAACGTCTTGAAATTAGGAGTACTCGCATTTAAAATTTTTACTGTCATTTTTCGATGTGACCATTCGATTACTATTTAATTATTTGAAATACTCTACCTCGACGTCATTTGGAATTTCCTTTTCCATTCCCTCCCAGAAAACACCACCCTCACTGGTCTTGGCGACATTCGTGAAGATTGTATTTTGAAAAATGGTCTTCATGGCATTTGGATTTGTCGCCATACTTGTGCCTGGAGCAACGCCGAAGAATCCATTTTCTGGATTTATTGCCCTTAGAACCCCTTTCTTGTCGAATCTCATCCAGGCAATGTCATCGCCTACACACTCAATCTTGTAACCAGGAAGCGTTGGTTGCATCATTGCTAAATTCGTTTTGCCACATGCACTTGGAAATGCAGCCGCGATGTATCGTTTCTTGCCCTTTGGATTCGTTATTCCCAGAATCTAAAAACGTTAAGTGTTTAAATTTAAAAGATGATCAACACTTTTAGGGCACTTCTGAGGGGGTAAGGGGTTTAAAGTCTAAACACACTACATGGACATTAAACAGATTTTTAACCTCTCTCCCCATTGTGGACATAAAAATGATGCATTTTAATGAGGAGAGAGGTTTAAAATCTGTTTAAAGTATTATAAATAAATATAAAAATCAAAAAGAACATTGGTTATTACCAGCATGTGTTCGGCTAGCCAACCCTCGTCCCTGGCAATGGTGGAACCTATTCTGAGTGCAAAGCATTTTTTGCCCAAAAGTGAATTCCCTCCGTAGCCACTACCATAGGAGACGATTTCGTTCTTGGCTGGTTTGTGGAGAATTATTGTCCTCTCGGGATCACAGGGCCAGGAGAGATTCACCTTGACTTTGGAATCTAATTTTGGCATTCCCACAGAGTGGAGACACTTGACGAAGTCCCCCTTGCCCAGAAAGTCCAAAACTTGAGAACCCATTCTGGTCATGATTCTCATGGAGCACACGACGTAGGCCGAGTCGGTTATTTCGATGCCAATTTTCGATAGCGGAGAACCAACTGGTCCCATGCTGAATGGTATCACGTACATGGTGCGACCTTCGATAGAAAATTCAATATCAGCCAAGTGTGTTGTAATTAATTATTCATTTTCGATGATTTATTATTCATTTATTTTATTTATTCAAAACGATTATTTCTCCGGTAATTAATTATTAATAAATTATATCGTATTTAGAGGCTATCTTCTAATATCCATTCAAGTGGAATATTTTTGTTTTGAGAGGATAAATTAAGAAAGTTATCCTCTCAAAACAAAAGGATTCCCCTTGAATGTAGAATACTTTTATTCTTTGGCAACAACTCTGATTTAGACAAAAGAAAATAATTCGCCACACACGGTTATTGACATTCAGAGAAAAATTATAAAGCGATGAAGAAAAAAAATACGCATAATAATGTAATTCATTATCGCCTCAATTCGCAGTGATCTTGTTTACAAAGCGAGCAATTATATCTACGGTCGCATATTTTTCCTGTCACAATATCAGCGCTTTTGTATAGAATACACACACACGATTCAATCTTTGAAAAAAATGTAATCGTCAATAATATGAATTTCGAAACATTGTGATGAATTTACAGGGAAAAAAATTTGTTCTCTGCGTGAAATGTGTATTATGAAGGAATTTGCCCGCAATTATGAAATTTGATCATCATCACCACTCGTGTATCATTTTAGATTATTTGTTTACCTTTCATACATCCTGGAAAGCGATCCATTACAGCATCCTCCATATCGTTGGGCGAGATCCAATTTCCCAGTGTTCCCTTGATTCCATTTCTCGGCGTGGGAATGGTCTCATTTTTTGAATTGGTACAAATGAAGGTACGACTCTCCACTCGGGCAACATCGGCTGGATTTGTTCTTGCTAACCAGCTGTGTGAGATGAGACAATTTATTTATTGCAGAAAATTATTCTCTATTTTTTTATACTATCATAGGTTTTTCTAAGGATATCAAATTGAGACAAAAATCGTATCAAAATTTTGGTTCGCAACTATTTTTATACGTTTTTTATCTCAATTTGATATCTATAAGTCAGGTTTTAAAATATCAAAATGGCGGATCCAATATGGCGGACGACAAATTAATAATTAATCGAAATGTTCTGAAACTTGTTGCTCGGGGGTTTTTTGGGTCGCTGATTACGAATACGAAGTCAGTTTTTAAAAATTCAAAATGGCGGATCCAATATGGCGGACGACAAATTAATAATTAATCGAATTGTTTTGAAATTTATTACTCGGGGGTTTTTTGGGTCGTTGATTGCGAATTCGAAGTCAGTTTTAAAAAATTCAAAATGGTGGATTCAATATAGCGAACAAAAAAATTAATAATTTATCGAATTTTTTTAAAACTTATTACCCAGGGTTTTTTGGAGTCGCTGATTAAGAATTCGAAATCAGTTTTTAAAATTTGAAAATGATGTATGAAATATAGTTAATATTAATATGAAATATAGTTTTTTAAGAAATTTATCGCATAAGTTTAAATCTTTTATAAAAATTCAAAATGGCGGATTCAATATAGCGGAAGATTTTTATAGAAATTTATCGAATTCGTGTTAGAAAAATATTTCAAAAATTGCAAAGAGAATTTTGGGAAAGGGTCAAAATTAGTGAAACCGGCCACTTGAAAAATTTTTGTCCCCGAATTTAAAGTTATCTATGGTTTTTGATAGATATATGAGTAAACTTTTACCCGCTAAAATATTTTTCAAAAATTTTATTTATTTTGAAAGTTATCAGGTGTTAAACTTTTAGGTTACTTTTTATTCTTTTCATTATTACTCCGAAACGAATGAAGATAATTTCAATTTTTTTTTTGGAAATTAAAGCTAAAAGTCTGTAGTTTAAAGTGCAACTGAAAAAATTGCTGTATAATAAAAATTTCTAATTGTTATTAACAATTATTTTAAACAATTGCGATTTAAAGTATGTTCTCAATGTCGGAAAAAAATCAAACTATACTCATGTGATGCGCAAAACTCTAACGAGTAAATTAAAAAAAAAAAAAGTGAGTAACCTCTAAAATTACAGAAGTTATGCATATTTTTCTGACGACGCGCGGGAATTAACTGATTCGCAAACTCTCGAGCGCGCGGGAATACGCCCGCGCCCGCTCCCGCCGCACTGCTCACACTTGTGTTTTCAAACAATTTATGTTTACAGAGAAGGAGAAGTAATTAAAATATTATTTTCTTACTGAATAGTTTATTAATATTTTTACTTTTGGAGTAATTATATACATAAAAACCATTTTGTATGTACTCATAAACTGCTTTGCAGTTTTTATGCTTTGATAAAAAAGTTTTTTCGTGGGTCTGATATTCTTGAATCGTACAAAAATCGAAATCGATATTGTTTGTGTAGAATTTCATCAAAAAATTTTTAAATAATTGGATTTCTAAATAAAATAATTGAATCATTTGTCACTTCTCCAAAATTCAATTTTTATTAGTGTTTTAACTGAAATTTCTTCTATAAATTCGCTATTTTTAATAATTTATTATTTCTTAAAATTGTATTCCCATAAAGAATTTTATTAACAAATTTTTAAATAATTGAATTCTTTGAACGAGTTTTAATAAAATGTTTAAGAATAATTATTATTCTTAAACATTTTATTTATTTATTTATTATTATTATTATTATTATTATTATTATTATTATTATTATTTATTATTATTATTTTTTATTTATTATTTTATTTATTTTTATTTTTTATTTTATTTTTTATTTTATTTTTTTTTAATAATAATTATTCTTAAACATTTTATTAAAACTCTTTCAAAGAATTCAATTATTTAAAAATTTGTTAATAAAATTCTTTATGGGAATACAATTTTAAGAAATAATAAATTATTAAAAATAGCGAATTTATAGAAGAAATTTCAGTTAAAACACTAATAAAAATTGAATTTTGGAGAAGTGACAAATGATTCAATTATTTTATTTAGAAATCCAATTATTTAAAAAATTTTTTGATGAAATTCTACACAAACAATATCGATTTCGATTTTTGTACGATTCAAGAATATCAGACCCACGAAAAAACTTTTTTATCAAAGCATAAAAACTGCAAAGCAGTTTATGAGTACATACAAAATGGTTTTTATGTATATAATTACTCCAAAAGTAAAAATATTAATAAACTATTCAGTAAGAAAATAATATTTTAATTACTTCTCCTTCTCTGTAAACATAAATTGTTTGAAAACACAAGTGTGAGCAGTGCGGCGGGAGCGGGCGCGGGCGTATTCCCGCGCGCTCGAGAGTTTGCGAATCAGTTAATTCCCGCGCGTCGTCAGAAAAATATGCATAACTTCTGTAATTTTAGAGGTTACTCACTTTTTTTTTTTTTAATTTACTCGTTAGAGTTTTGCGCATCACATGAGTATAGTTTGATTTTTTTCCGACATTGAGAACATACTTTAAATCGCAATTGTTTAAAATAATTGTTAATAACAATTAGAAATTTTTATTATACAGCAATTTTTTCAGTTGCACTTTAAACTACAGACTTTTAGCTTTAATTTCCAAAAAAAAAATTGAAATTATCTTCATTCGTTTCGGAGTAATAATGAAAAGAATAAAAAGTAACCTAAAAGTTTAACACCTGATAACTTTCAAAATAAATAAAATTTTTGAAAAATATTTTAGCGGGTAAAAGTTTACTCATATATCTATCAAAAACCATAGATAACTTTAAATTCGGGGACAAAAATTTTTCAAGTGGCCGGTTTCACTTATTTTGACCCGAAAATATTATGCTCTATATGTTTTGAATAATTTTTGATAAATAATGTTGTGTCTGTTTTTTGGGCGTTTTTTTTTTTAACTTTGACATAATTTCTTATGAAAGAATGGAATCGTTATTTTTTTCTTATTTGAATATATAGAATTATCAGCATTATTTATTGAGGAAATATATTTAGTAATAATTTTCGATATGCAGCAGGTAATGTGGGTTTTGAATTTTCGAAAGAGTACAAAGACCAATGTGTGACGTTTGACGTTGCAAATTGCCTGCAGCTGATATTTCATGATAACTGTAAAGTCTTATAAAGTCACGGTCAACACACATATGTGTATAATTTACTGATGTACATACGCAAACGTCACACTTCTTCTTCTTCTTCTTCTTCTTCTTTACTCGAATTCACATCATCTCAGTGAAAGTGTACCAATTTTTTTTTATTTTACACACACATAGTTTGTAATTATTTCGAGAAAAATTTTTTTTTTCATAATTTGTTGTAAAGTACACATTGAAAATTTGTAAAATAAGAGCATTTTAAATCTAGGCTAAAGAAGAAAGTTAAATTAACTAGTAAGTGAAACTTGATGTAATACGTACTATCCAGTTTCACTTTCGATTGACTTAGATGTAATTAAATTTTGAGTAAAATGTATTTTGTCCGTTGTTTTTATTTGTTTTGTTAATAATTTTTTTGATTTATTTTTTGTTTGATTCTTTCTTTAATTTTTCTATTTGATTTTCTGTTTGATTTTGTTTTGACAGTTTTTCTAAGGATATCAAATTGAGACAAAAAACCTATCAAAACGTTGCTTCGCAACATTTTGCTACGTTTTTTGTCTCAATTTGATATCCTTAGAAAAACTGTGTGATTTTTGTTTGGTTTTGTTTAATTTTGCTTAGGTAATTTTGTTTATTTTTGTTTGATTTTTGATAGTTTCCGATAGTTTTTGTTTGACTTTCTTTGATTTTTGTTTGATTTTGTTCGATTTCGTATAATTTCGTTTGATTTTCGTTTAATTTTTCTTTTGATTCTGTTTGAGTATCATTTAATTTTGTTTAAATTTATTTGATTTTGTTTGCTTTTGTTTGATTTTTCTTTAATTTTCTTTAATTTTGTTTGACTTTTGTTTAATTTTCGTTTAATTTTGTTTGATTTTTGTTTGATTTTTGTTTGTTTTTGTTTGTTTTTGTCTGCTTTTGTTTAATTTTGTTTGATTTTCGTTTGATTTTGTTTGAATTTATTTAATTTTGTTTGATTTTTTTATAACTTTTCTACAAATTGAATGAAAAATGATTTCGAGGTTCAAAAATATGATGTCTAAAGTTTTATTTGAAAGTTGTTTTAATATATAAATAGGTGACTTTAATTATCTTCTTTACGTCATATCCCAATGGGAAATTTACAACTGGCGGAGTACTGCGCCAGCACTGGCAGCACTGGCGGCAAGGCTGACAGACAGCACTGGCATAACTCTGGGATGATAACGCTGTCTAACGCTGGCGAACTACTGCCTGCCAGTGCTGCCAGACAGCGCTGGCGCAGCACTGGAGCAGTGCTGGCTGAGAATATTGCAGCAATAAATGCCGTATTGTTATTAATTAGTCGTAAATTCATAATTATAAATAATTTAGCAACAAAATGGTAAATAATATTAATAAATAGTTATTATTCATAAAATATTTCTCTTCTTAAAGAAATTGTATTAAAGATGGAGACTCACAATGGATATAGTAAATGAAGTAGAAAAAAATTGTTTATAACATTTAAAAATTAAATAATAAACAATTACAGTAAGTGTGCATTAGATTTTCATATTTTAGTACCTAACGATTGGAATCTAGAAATATCGCAAACCTATGAAAATAAACAAAATTGCTGACGAGGGGAATCGAACCTACGACCTACGGACTAACAGACTAATGCTCTAACCACTATGCTAACGACACATGTGTACAGTAAAGTATTAATATCTCAGTATCATTCATACATACAATTATTGAGTCAAAGATGAGAAAATAAAAAAATAGGGATACGTTAGAAATAATAAATTCAAATAAAATAAATTAAACTAAATTTTTAATAATTAAATTAAATTACTTTACTTATTGCATTTAAGATTTTACGTAATTCTTAAATTACGTGGTAATTTTTTAATAATTTTTTATTCATAGTAAGAAGTATAATAGTATTTTAATAGGAACCAAATTATTATTGAGATTAAAGTTTAAATTTTGTTTATAATTTTAATTTGTTTAAATAATTTATTATTTACAAAATTAGACAAATATGTTAAATTGTTATTACTAAATTTAATAAGAATAAAAAATGAACAACTGAAAAGTAAAATATTAATTTTTTCAATAAATTTATATTTATAAACATTCCTAAACTTTTTTTATAATTTTTTTTCAAGTTTATGTCAAAAAAGCAATGTTGGCAAAGAGCGTCGTGAACAATTTTTCTATACTCAGCCAGCACTTGCCGCCGTGGCTTGTCCAAGCTTTGGCGAAACAAAAATTCTGTACTGCGCCAGCACTAATTGTCGAGGCTCGGCTAGACTACGCCGAACAATCGTCTGAGTACTAAGCCAGTGGTGAACATCGGCACTACACTGGCATTTCCCATTAGGTATACGGTATTACATATAATGGGGGAGTTATGTACCATTATGTGTATGTTTATCGTATATAGTTTAGAATAAAAAACAAGAGTACGAACCAGTTGAAGTATTTTGGCAGTGATTCAATGGTCCCTTTTTTTACAAGTAGATTAATCATGTGATTATTTTCAGCTTCACTTCCATCGCAAATGTAAACGTCGTCCGGTTGACATAATTTGACACATTCTTCAATATAGGCTCTTAGTTTCGGTGATAGTGGATTATTAATGTGGCTTATAATCGGTACTCCTCCTATTTGCTCGTAATAGTCGTTTTTCGTTAACGGACTTTTAGCTGCGTGTGTTGTCAGAAGACTCGTAACTCTAGAATAATCAAATTGCAAAAATATTTTAGGAAAAATGCTGATTTATAATAATTGTACCAATTAGTAATTCATTTTTTACATTTAACTATTTTACTCTTTTACTATTTTATTATTTTACTATTTTAATTTTTTTTCTCTTTTTCTATTTTACTATTATACAATTTTATTATTTTACTCTTTTACTCTTTTTCTATTTTTCTATTTTATTATTTTACTATTTTTCTATACTCTTTTACTTTTTAACTATTCATATTACTATATTTATTCTTATATTTTGGCAAAATATTTTGCAAAGTTTAAAAATATATTTTGAATATTTCCTAATCTTCTTAGCCAGAAACACGTTATATTTCTTATCAAATGTATTTTAATTTATCATATAATTCAGTGACTCAATTTCGGGCAATTTTTTTTCGAGATTGAAGCGAATTTATCTGATGGTTAAAGTCCTCAGAGTAAAATAAAAAGCGAATAACTTCCAATGAATCATTATATCTCTATAATTATTATTATTATTATTATTATTATTTTTATTCATTCATTGTTTTTAATGTACCATTGTAACTTTATTCTACATTTAAGAATATGTGTTTTTTAAATAAAATTTGTACTTTTAGTCTATTAAAGAAATATATAATTGAATTCTAATTGAAATAGAATTTTAATTAGAAATTCTAGAAAATAATTAAATTTTGAAAGAATTACTGCTGCAATTTTAGACTGAAATTATTGCAATTCAATTCAATTTTATTTTATTTCAATAAAAATTATTTAAGTAAATATTTATTTATTAATAGACAAGTAATCGGTTTGAATTGACTAAAACGACTTTTTTTTTGCGTTTTGGAGTCTTGATAATTTTCTATATTCATACAAAAAATTCATGAAATCACGAAATCTTGCAAAAATCTTTTATAAGGAAAAAATATCGAAAAATTTTATTAAAACCACTGTAGGATCATTTTTAGAATAAATATTAAATAAATATATTCTTAAACTTTATGAATAAAGAACAGTTTCTATACAAAAGAATAAAGAAAAAATTCTTTAAGAAAATTGCTACATTTATATAATTTGCAATAATCGACAAATTTCGCACGTTCAAATGAACGAAATATTTTTTAAAAATTTTTTCCATACATTACTGATTGTAATAATTAAATGTAAATTTAAAAAAATCTAAATTTCACATATAAAAACTTTACACCCCAGAGTAAAGATATATTTGACTCAGAACCAACTAGACTTTTTATTTGTTTCAAATAAATTTTATTTGGTTTAAATAAAATTTTATTTGTCAAATAAATAACCTACTTGGTTTTGAGACAAATATACCTACGTTTATTTAACTCAAATAAAATAAAATAAAATTTCTTTGTTTAAATAAAATATCTCTGGGTGAGTTATTTATTTTCTTAATAGTGACGCAAAATAATTATAATTAAAATTATTTAATTTCAAGAAAAAATAAATTTTCGTTCATTTTAACGTTCAGAACTTTGGGGAGATATTTGCACTGAAAAAAAGTTCATTTGATTTAAATAACCGATTACTTGACCGATCAATTAAATATTGAATCAAATAATTATTTAAGTCAATTAAATGGTATAACCTGTTCCAAATATTAAATTTATTGGTTCAATTACAACTTATTTGACTCAAGTAAATATTTATTTGATACTCTTTAAATCTGAATTAGTAGTTTTCTACTAATGAAAGAGTGCGGATTTGTTTACTACTTGAATTAGTAACAGTTTTGACTAATTTTTAGTAGTAAACTACTAATTACTAGTAAAAAAACTACTGATTTCTAGTAGAAAACTACTAATTACTAGAAATAAACTACTAATTACTAGTAGAAAACTACTGATTTATCAGTAAGTTGTATTTTTTACTATTTCAAATTAGTAAATCGACATACTACATGATTTAGTTGTTTTCTACTATCAATTAGTAGAAAACTACCAATTCAGATTTAGAGAGTAATAGGTTACTTGAATTAAATGAATTTTTTTACTGCGCAAATTGAATTTGTAAATAGAAAATAAAATCTTCAATTCAAAATGAAATTAGTCGCAAATGAAGTAAAATTGAAAGCAGAAGAAGCTTGAGTTTAAAGAGAATCTTTCGAACCCCCTTGAGACATCCACTTAAACCCATTTGGACCCAGAGAATCATAATTATAATAAAGTTCTCCCGCATCTAATGTCACATAGTTGTCATGATTCATCGGAAGCTGTGTCAGACACTCGCACGCAAGACTTCCGGAGCTTTATCACCAGCAAACGAAATTAATACTGAATAGAAAAATAACAACAACAAGAAAAACAAAAACTTACTGTGGATAAAATGAATCGATGGAGGCAGGCATTGTATTAATTTGAGTTGTGGAAAATATGGAAAAATTCTTCTTGCTCCTCGTCACCCTGTTGATACCTTGAGGCTCACAAATGTATCGGGTACATTTATTTGAATTGACAATTCCAGAAAATTTTCGCACCCCAATGTTAGGTGTGGGGTATCTCGAAAAACGTGAACAACGAACACTCCCCGTTATTTGGCACCCCGTTACTATCCATCTGATGGTTGGCATCTTGACTGAATGAATTCCAACTGCTTTTATACTATTCAAGGGCAGCAAACAATTCCCGGAAATGAAATTGATTGAGATTGGCTAGATATTTTACACTTTGATCATTCGGTTCTTGGTGGTGATGGTGGGAGTAAATAGTGGTTTACTTCTTTCGATCTTTGGGTAGTTGCGTTAGTTTGCAATTCACGGTTCAACAATTCTTTTCCCCAAGATCACTTTGCTGTTGACGATCTTTTGAATACTGCTTCCAGTCAGTTTATAATTCACAGTCGATTGGAGGATATTTTTCTTTTGAAGACGATTTCTTGATTTCTTGATAGCTTAAAATCTTAATTTCTTGATATCTTGTTTTCTTAATTTCTTGATTTCTCGATTTCTTAATTTCTTGATGGTTTTAATGTTTCGATTTCTTGGTGCTTTTAATTTCCTGGCGAATTTTTTAACGATGTACTGAAGTCTATTGAGTGTTAACACTTTTTGGGATAAATTTTCGATTACTGGGAATAATAAAGTTGGGGGCTCAGGTGTGGAGAGAATTTTTAGTCGAGCTGGTCCACTGACTGAGATCGAAAGAGTCAGTGCGGCTCCAGCTTCCGCGAGTAAAAGGGGCCTGACTCGGCGACTGTTTTAATCGGCCTCTTGTAAATCAAGTTCGCGGCGCACGCTCCGGTTTTATACGAGACCGTTCGAGACTTAACTCGTCGCCTTCTATTTTTCGACTCACATTTTACGCGCTATCTAGCACGCGCATTATTGTAGAGTGCACTCAGATATACAAGCTCTAAGTGTACGCTGTAGATTTTTCATGTTTTTCTTTTTTTTTTTTTTTTTTTTGAATCAAGGCCCTCTCTTCAATCTTGTAAATATGATAATTAGAACTCTGGTGACATTTCTAGCTGCGATTTCCTCACAATTATCTCCTTTGGATTCGATGCTTCTGTTTCAGAATCTAATGTTATACTGAAAAGCATTATTTCTGAGAAAATTCATTTTTCAAAAAAAAATTTCAAAATGTAAACTCAATAAATCTTTGTCGAAAAAATTGTAGGAAATAAAATGAATTGTACTGCACTCTAAATCTGAATCAATGAAAATTTCACTGATTTCAATTCAGTGGACCAGTTTTCTTTAATTCTACTGATTCATCAAAGAAAACTATGTCACTAAATTGAAATCAGTGGAATTTTTACTGATTCAGATTTAGAGTGTGTCGAGAAATGATTATAGGGAAATTTGATTGATTTTCAGTGATTAAAATCGTGAGAATAGAGTCACTAATATTTTCAGTCAATTCAAGTCAACAATTTTACTGATTCAGAATTAGAAAGTACTTGAAAGAACAATTATTAAAATTTTACATATATAATTATTACATTTTATATAAAAAATATATTTACAAAAAAATAGAATATTTTCTTATTCAGAAGTAAAAAATAATTAGCAATATTAAGTATAAATAAATAATTAAATAAACTATTAGCAATATGAACAATATTATTTTAGATGAATAAGGAAAAATTTGATTTTATTACAAATTGAAATGTCACATACGATTTTTTAAATAATAATAATATTCTTTTTTATAATTGTAAATTATTAAACTTTATATTTGCTCTTTAAATTTGAATTAGTTATTGACTTTTTGCTTTTGAATTAGTAAATTTTACTAATAAATAGTAATTTCTACTAATTTATTAGTAAAATTTACTAATTCAACTGTAGAGAGTGGAAAATTAAATTTTACATTTACGGAAAATAAAAAGGAGAAAAATACAATTTTACAAATACGTAAATAATAATTGTTTGTGTTTAATTTTCTTAAGAAACGTAATAATTAGAAGAGAACACAAAGAGAAATAAAAGTACCCCATCCGGAGAACCAGGAAGAAACGAAAGTAATTGAATGACTACACACGCAAGTCATGTAATATATCAGTTGTGTTACTCATGCGCAATGAGAAAAATATACCGATACTTTCTTACATATACCTATATATAAATATCTAAAATTTTTTTAATCTAAAAAAATTTGTTTTTAATGTAAAAAATTTTTTTAGTTTCAAAACAAAAATGATAAAACGCTATTTCAATATTAAACAAGATTGTTATTTGAATTCGATGAATTTTTTAACTAAAAATTTACACTTGTGAATACAAAGTTATTATTTGGGATCTTTCACAATTGAAATTCGATTAAAAGTTTTTGAACAATTGTTAAGAGTTTTATTTCTAATTTAAAATTACATGACATTTTTATTTATTGTAATAGAATCAAATTTTTTCTCGTGTAAAGAAAATAAATATATTCAGGGCTCGAACTATCTCTCTAAATTTGAATCAGTTAAAAATAACTGATTCAGAAGCAAAAAGTCAGTCACTAATTTAAATAGTAATATTTCTACTGACAATTAGTTAAAAATAACTGATTGTCAGTTAAAAATAACTGAAGTTTCAGTAAATTTTTTTTGACTGATTCAATTAGTCAAGTTTAATTATTTTTTCAGTTATTTTTTACTGAAAATTAGTTATTTTTTCACTGAAAATCAGTGAAAAGGATGAAAAGTTCGTAAATTGTACAATATAATTTGGATAATTTTAGAGAAATTACAAATGTTTGCAGAAATTCAATTACTTATGTTCAAAAAATTTTTTAAATTCTCGTCAAACTTTTAATTATTTTCAAAATTTCTTCGCAATCATTGAATTATTTCCATAAATAATAAAATTTTTACGGGGATTTAATATTATTTATTTTCGTAAATAAAAAAATTCTTTTTAGGAATTCAATTATTTTCATAAATAATAAAAGTCATTGCAGAATATAAATTATTTTTGATACAATTTTGATCGAATTCCTCGAAAAAAGTCTTAAAAATTTTATTAAAATTCATCAAAAGAATTCAGTTATTTAAAAATTTATAGATATTTTTATTTATTATTTAATTATTAATTATTAATTAATTAACTAATTAACTAATTATTAATTAATTAATTATTTATTATTTATTATTAATTATAATTTTTAAATTATAATTGAATATTAAAAGCATTAGAGCGTAAATTTTTAGAAATAATTGAATTTTGAAAAGATTTCAGATCAAAATCTTTGAAAATTTGAATTTTTTATATTTTAAACTATATAACAATTCGGTGGAATTAATTTTTTTCGAGAAACTTTAATTGAGGATTTTTTTTAAAATTATGTATTTAAAGTTTTTATTTTCTAATATATATTTGATTGGAGAATTTACGAATAATTGAAATTTTGTAAAATTGAATTGTAAACAAATGAATTTGAAAATTCTTAAAGAACTTTTTCAAAAATTATTATAAAAATAATGGATTTATAAAAGTTGTTTAGTTAAAAACACGAAAAAAAAATTGAATTTTGTAAAAGTTACAAATTATTACAGAAATTTAATTATTTTCAAGAGTAATAATATTCTTCGCAAAAATTAAATATTGTTAAAAAGTAATGAAATTCTTCTTAGAGATTCTATTATTTTCACAAATTTTAAGAAACATTCAATTAATGAATAAATTATTTATTTTTGTATAAATAATTGAATTTTAGTACCTAGAATTTTCAAATAAAAATTTATTTAAAAATGAATTACAGTTAGAATTTTATATAATAATTGAATATTATAATCAATATAGCGTTAATTTTTAAAAATAATTGGATTTTGAAATTAATTTTTTTGAAAAGGTTTAAGGGAATTTGAACCATTATGAAGTCACGTATTTAGAACAAATGCTTTGAACAAACTGTGACGTCATAATGGTTCAAATGCCCTTAATTGAATTTTTTTAATATTATTTTAAGTTTTTATTTTCTAATATTTATTTAATTGAAGAATTTACGAATAATTGAAATTTCGTAAAATTAAATATTGTAAACAAATGGATTTGAAAATTGTCAAAGAACTTTTTCGAAAATTATTAAAAATAATGGATTTAAAGAAGAGTTTTAGTTAAAAATTCTTGAAAATAATAATTGAATTGTAAATGATTTTGTCACTCAGTCATCTTCAATTATTATAAAACATGAAGAAATCAATCACTCCGAGTCATCGACTCGGAGTTCTCGATATCTTGGTGTTTTATAGTTATGGAAAATTTATTTATAGTTTTAGGTAAAGTGTATTCTCTTATTTGACTCGGACTGGTTATATTTTTGTCAGTATTTGGTCCGTGATTTTTAATTTTTGGTTCGTAAAGTCCGTATTTTTAAATACTTTCACTGGTTCGAGCCCAGATATATATTAAATTTTTTTGAAATTAATTAAAAGTTTTGGGGAGAGAAAATACAAAAAAGGGTAACTTTTATATGAAAAATAACTGTAAAAAGAAATGTGAAATACGTTAGTGAAATTCACAATGTTTATAATCAATTATTAATTGAAATAAATATTTTTCACAAAAAAAAAAAAAAAATTAAATTTTTCTTCAAAAAAAAAAATAAAGTATGAAAAAGGTTTTTAAAGTATAACAAAATTTTGTAAAAAATTTATCAATAAGGGAAAAGTTATAAAAATTAGAGTACAAAAATATTTTTTCATTTATTGATATAATAAACATTGTGAATTTTATTCTAAATTATAAAAAATACTTTTACAAAATTTAATATTTATTTTCTTACCGTGTATTTATTGCGGAGTTAATTTATATTGTAGAAGAAAATTATGTACTAAACACATTTTCTACTAATAGTAGAATAAATATTTACAATGAACAAAGTCACAATAAACTAAATATTTTATCAGAAAAGTTAAATATAAAATTCACCTTCACTGTAATCCTTTGCTTCTTGACTTTTTAGATAAGATTTGAAAATATTTCAAAGTACAGATATTTTTAATTTAGTGATTAATAAATAAATAACTTATAAATATATATATCCTATTAGATTAGAAGAAAAACAAAATTTGTAAAAAATTTCGTAGAATATAATATAAGCTTTTATAAGTGGTTTTAATCGTAATAATTAAGAATATTTATTTAAAATTATTACAATAATTATAATTGCTTTAAAGAAAAAAAGTACAAAAAGTAAAACAATTTAAATTGTTAAATGAAATAAATTTCATGGGCGCTTTGCGTCCGTGAATTTGAATAAATAAGAATAAAAAATAAATTAATAAAATTAAAAAAAATCAAATAAATAAAAAATACAATTTCTAAATTAAAAATGCTAATGATTAAATACTGTTGAAAGTGAAATAAAATTTTCTCCATTGGAGGCCGACTTATTTCTTTGCGATAAGAGGATTTTCAGATTAAATGGTATTAGAAAATTAATTCCGCAGGAGAGAATTGGCATAGAAATATTAGTTCCTGGTCGTTGCCACGCGCATCAGTCCGTAGTCCATTTTCTGTCTGGACTTGATATTTTCCTATACCCCCAAGAGATAACATTCCGACAATCATAATATAATATGAGAAATAGTTATTTAATTATAATTTTATAAGTTTTCTCATTTTTTTTCAGTATAGAACGGAATTGGTTTGAAAAAATTCTCTTCAGATGAGAAATTAAATAATTGTTTGTCGCACAATTTGATGATAAAGTCGCTCGATTGATCTTCAAACAATTAATATTGCCACATAGTAGTATATATTGCCTAAGAGACACTTTTAATTTTGTTATTCTAGGTAAAATTTTATTTACGTATTAAATAAATATTAAATTATTAAGAAAAAGGTAATTTTTTCTATTTTAAGTTCAAATTTAATTTAAGTGGAAGGATTTAAGTTCGATAATATAATTACTTACAATAAACTTAATTAATTCGATTGAAATTTTAAATCAAAATAATTTATTATTATTATTATTATTATATTTATTATTATTTAAATGATTAAGTGAATGTCTCTTAAATTTTTGAAATTGTTTTGCTCTTATCTAGACAATTTTTTTTAATTCCAATAATTATTGTGTAATAATCGTTTTACTTGGTAACAACGAGAAATTTTTTGAAGTTTTTACGCCGTTAAAGATGATGTGTATGGAGATTAGCTAAAATCGAGAACTCTTATTGGCTGAGATCAGGTCAAGCCCTCAACGTTTAATTACGTTCTATAATATTCCTTTTGAAATTACTGATGTGGAAAGAATTCTATTCAAATAATATTATGAATATAGTGAATATATTTTCATCATAAATTGGGTAATCACCTTTTTATAGTTATAAATACACTTTGTTAAGCAAACACCATTTAATTGTAAATTATATCAAACAAAAATTATTTGATTCAAGTAAATATTTAAATGATTATAGTCAAGTACTCGGTTATTTTAATAATTAAGATAAATAATTAATAGAATTAATTAACTAATGAGAAATAGTATACTATTTCTGGAAAAAATAAACAATTATTAGAATTTTTGTTAACTTAAGATTATTAATTAATCAAATTAATTAGAAATATAAATGAAAAAATTGATTTTTATATTTCATTCACTTTTTTTTGTTACTGCGGAATATTTTTGTGGATTTGCAAAAAATTCCATGTGTTCACGTCACAACTCTCCTGACACTGGCTTTTAAAAGAATAAAAAAAGTGATTTGAAGATCATTGACAAAAGGTTACACACTTAATTAACAGATAACTCTTCTTCATTTAATGAACAGGATGTACTCTGTACTTTTGATATCTTCCTCTTAGTCCAGCTTAGTCTAGTTTTAAATAAGTAAACAAATATGTAAAATATTTGCATAATAGGAAAAGCATAAGTATATCAATCTGATGCTTCTGATATGATTTTAATGTTCTTATTCGATATCGATAAATTAATTATCGAATGAAATTGGAAAATTCCCTGAAACAAAATTTTTTATCTTTTCATACTGATGTAATATGGCTCTGAAGATTGGAAAAATATAATTAAACCCAATTAAATTTTATTACAACAATGAAGTGAGAATTTTAATTTTTTTTTAAATTTTAATATTTATTATTTATTCTTTATTTAAAATTGTTTTTAAAGATGAACAAAAAGGGAAGAAAAAAGTTTCTAATTCAAGTTTGGAGTAAAATTAATTTGGATATAGATAAATAAACAAAAGATCTTTTGTGTTAGCTTCGTGATTAATGATTCATTATAGAGTAACTTAATAAATCTCTCACTGCACTGATCAACCTGGACTTGGACTCTGCTCTATGATCTGTGCCATATTCTAAATAACCATATATTTTTTGAAGACTTTGTCCTAATATGACTTTCAAATTAGTTGTAGTGGAACCTGTTTTAAAAATGAAACGATACATAAAAAATACTGATATGACAAAAGCCTCGGGTATTTTTGCTAAAACGGAAAATAACTGCAAAAAAGTAAATAAACTTACAAACAAAACAACAACGCTTTCTTTTTCCTTGAGAGAAAGAGAAAAAAACAATAATCAACTTTTATTCTGTTAGATAATATAATTCTGGAAATTGAAAAAAGAATTTTCAATTTTGAAAAAAGATTTTTTCAATTAATCTTTTTTTACAATAAATCAGAGTTTCCACAGGTCAGAGAAAGTAGAATTGGTCATAAAATCAGGAAAAAGTAAAAAAAAATTGAATTTTGGAAAAGTTACAAAAATGATTCTAGAAATTCAATTATTTTCAAAAGTAACAAAATTCTTTGCAGAAATTTTGATACAATTTTAATTAAATTCCTCTAAAATAGAAGAATAATTGAAAAAAATATATAATTGAAATGGAAAAACAATTGAAATAAAAAAAAATTGAAATTGAAAAAGAATTGAAATAGAAATAGAATTGAAATATAATTGACATAGAAAAGGAATTGAATTAGAAATAGAATTGAAGTAGAAAAAGAATTGAAACAAAATATAGAATTGAAAAATACAAGAATGAATTCTTTTAAAAATGAAAATGCCCGCGACAAATTTGGTTCTATCTGTATAGTAATTAAAATGGAATAATTAGTTTTAGCCGAGTGAGCATACAACGTATTTATTTGAATTTAACTTTTTTTTCTATATTATATCATTTCCAGTTATAACTGGTTTATAGAGTACTCTCCAAAAAAAAGAAAAATGCATATAGGTCAATCGGGCAAATTAATTATCTCATATATTGATTAATAAGAAAGTGAAAATAATTTTACAAATTTTCCTTCTCACGAGTATATATAAATTGAACTTCACCTGTTTAAATATAACACTTTTTATTTAAATAATACCAACGCCCTTAGAATTTTTATAATTAGAAATAGATTATATTTCTTTGAAACATAACTTAAATACTCATTAAGAAACAAAAGTGATTTACAATTCAGAATTATAAAGATAGTTTATACTCTTCATAATATTGGATACCCTCCTCGCAAAGAACAATAATGAGAAATCGATTAATCTATAAAATTGTTGTTGAAATAAAAAAGTAATTTTTTTTTGTGTTTTAATCTCAGAAAAAAGATAAGGACAATTTATTTTATGTTGAGTAGAATTAATTATAGATTTGTGAATTGATTATAATATTAAAAATTTAATAGTAGAAATCTATTAGTATGAAAATTGAGATTTCTTGGAATAATGTGTCTAATTATAAAATTTGATGAAACAATGCTAAGTGCTTTTATAGATTGATTGTTGTAGGCTTATTATTAATCTTGGGGTTAAAGGAGATTCGATAACTGTTTTGTAACAACGAGGACAAGACATCGCAGGGGGTCACGATTATTTCCCCACACAGTAGTTGATTATCCCGAGAAATTTTGCAATTAAATAAAAATAATCCGTATAGATTGTGGGTAAACATCAAATTTCGAAATTTATTCGTAGAAAAATGATTTAATTAACAAATGCTTACAAAAAAACCATTCATTTGCCTCTTTAAATAATTTAATTTATAATTTTATTTATAATTTGAAAAAAATTGGATTATTTATAAATCATAACACAATTACATATAATTTATATTATATATTTGTACCTATTTTATTTATATGCATTTATTTATCTAGAAATAAAATTATTAAAAAATGAAATGAAATAGAGAAATTAAAATTTTAATTGTAATTATAATACATAATTTAAATCTAATTTAATTAGACATGTTATATGTAATTTATAATCAAGATAATAATATTCGTAAAAACATTAATTGTTGTCGTTAGTTGTTACACTGAAAAAATTTCTTTGATTCAAATAGCCGATTATTTGCTATTGTCTATTATCAAATAAATATTTATTGGAACCAAATAATTTTTTTAAGTCAATTAAATGGTATTTGCTTCAAATACTGAAAATATATTGAATCAAATACAATTCATTTGTTTTAATTAAAAATTATCTAAAATAAAAATTATTCAAGTAAATATTTATTTGATAGACAAGTAATCGATTATTTGCATCAAATAATTTTTTTCATAATTAACATCGTTAGTTGTTAATTAGAATATTAATATAAACAAATATTAATGATGTGATTAGATGATATACATATGTATGAAATTGTGTAACAAAAATTATTTGTTTGTTTGTTTGTTTTCCCTTTTGCTTTAAAAAAACAAAACGAAATGATGAAAATAACTTCACTTTGAAGTAACGAAGTCTGTAAAGAAATGGAATAAAAAAAGTTGACTACATAAACATATGACTGATACCGTATCATGTTGAGAACGAGCCTTCCTAAACGTCATACTGACAGTCAATATACCTATATATATTGTGAAATCAACGTCACAATTTTTTTTTCCTAATTATAATTACAATTAATTTATATAAATGTGATAAAAAAATTTAAACTACAAATTAAAAATCTAATTTAACATTTTAACCAATGTTAATTACTTTAGAGTATTTATTTTATTGTCGCAAGTGTTACACAATGAAAACATTGTTTTGCTTTTTTAAACAACAAAAAACTTTTCTATTACGTTATAAGAAAGAAATGAAAAATATTCTGTAATTACTTCTTTCATATATTATACTAATCTTTTATCGCATATTGTGTGTTTACAATAATTTTCTATTTTTCTTATTTTCCTGCCAATGCTTTTTGCTTATTATTTGAAAATTTTATATAATGTGAGATTTTCTTCGCTTTTTTTATTTATATTAAATAATTAAACTTTTAGGAAAAAAGTCGATTGCAGAATTAGTGGAAAATGAGTGAAATTAATAAAAATAATTACAGGGTTGCCATAAAAACTTGATTTCGTTTTGATTAATTCAAAACTTTAAGACCAAAATAGAAACTAAAGAAAAATTAAAAACAAACGAAAATAAAGTAAAAGTAGGGGAGACTGGGGCGAAAAGTTAAACTGCCAAAACCGTTAAAATTCAATATCTTTCGAACGAAAATAGTTAGAGCATTGCAATTTTAATTATAGAAGGGTGTTATCACCCTAAATAAATGTCCGGAGTTGTGTGCAATTCTGTTTATTTTTGTGGTGTCGATATTGAAAGTTTTTTTTCAACCTACTTTTGAAAATTTTTTCGAAAAAGAAAATATCAACTTTTAAGTATATTTTTTGCATTTATTCTCACCGCGATTTTTTTACTTCATTATTTGGGTCCCCTGAAGAGATACCTAAAGGTATTTGCTAAATATCTTCAGTCAGATTTTTTATATTTGTTGTTAAAGCCAAAAACGCACCCTGGGGCGAAAAGTTAAATAATGGGTGGGGCGAAAAGTTAAATGTATTTTTACATGTTGTTAAAAATTTTTTTTTTATTTTTCGTTTTTTTGGGTTTATTTGTTTAAACATTATTTATTTGACATTGGGCAAGTACTCTGTCAAAAAATAAGCCGGTTAACGTGAAATAAACCAAAAAATTTTTTTTTTTTTTTTTGAAATTTCAATTTTTTAACTTTACAACTATTCTAAAGCTTTTGTCAAATAAACAAAGATCTTTTATTTACTAAATTACTTGTTTACGTATACTTTAACTTATCTACTACTTATCACCTATCAGAAAATAGTTTTAGTAGGCTAAAAATAGAATTTAACTTTTCGCCCCAGGGTGGGGCGAAAAGTTAAAAAAAACAAAATTTTCAAAAAAGGACAAAACATGTATTTTTTGCGAAAATATCAGGAACTTTTTTATTGAAAGTTGTAGAGGACAAGTTGCCCTACAATATTGATATACAAATATTTGCATCTAAGCGGCTTATATTGCCAAAAAAAAATCATTTATGCAAAATTTAACTTTTCGCCCCAGTCTCCCCTAAATTATTTATAAAAAAAAAATTATATTATGTGGCAAACGTGAATTAATAAAAAATTAATAGATTGGCTGAGAATTTCATATGCGATGGATAAATAAATCAAAAAATTTTTTAAATTGACAATATTTATTTTTTATATTACAGTTTACAAAAATATTTTATTTACAAAACTTATGACTTAGCACCGAATAAATAATTTTCTAAAATTAAAAATATAATCCTAATATTTAACAAGTTGGGTATATTTACTCTTATATTTTACACAATTCGTAAGTTCTAAACGCTCAAATGAACAAATTTTTTTTATCGTTATTATTTTTCGAAAATTATTGTCTATGATAATAAAACGTAAAAACGGAATTAAAATTTAAAAGTTCATATATTTGTTTATGTAACTTTATTTGCAATAAAATTTTAATTTGATAAATAATAAATTTCGTTTAATGGAACTTTAGGGACATTATTTTACACTTCGAGATAGTTTACTCTAAAAAGCTCCATTACTTAAAAATATAATTTGAAGAAAAATAATTTTAAGAAAATAATTTAAAGAAAAAGAATTTAAAAATAATTTAAAGAAAAAGAATTTAAAAATAATTTAAAGAAAAACTTTTTAAATTATAAATAAGCATTAAAAGTTATAATTCAATTATCGTCTCAAATTAAGATTGTGATTAATATCCCTTAAATTTGTCATTGTAGCCGAAATGACAGACATCTGAGAAAGAAGTGTTCCCAACATTTGCCGACAATCATAAAAAATTCGCAACTTTTCTTCCCGTTGAAAAATAATTTCCCTAGCTTTCATTATACTCTCAGTTAAGAACATCCAATCGCTATTAATTTTTTTGAATTTACAATTATCTTCAGCGAGCGTTGGATTTGTTTTTAAAAAGAAATTTTGTCGTTTATTAATTTCGTAAATTTTTTCATTAAAAGTACTAAGTTCGTTAATTAGATTTTTATCGTGAAATGCTCGGAAATTTAAATAAATACTTTCATCTTTCTCTGCCAGTGTGAGTGTTAGTAACATTTCATGAAATTTACTATCTAACGAGTTGCTAATGTCGTCAATGTCATGAAGGAGTCGTTGTCTCTCAAAAGTGGGTTCCATTTTTTTGAAAGTCGATGAACTCTTTTCTTTTAGAATTTCAATTTGTTGACGAAGTTCAAGAACTTGATGTTCTTTATTATCGAGTTTTGAAATTTCCCTGTCCATTTGATCCAGGATTATCAAATTTATTTTACACGTTCTAATACTAGTTTGGTAATTTTTGTAGTATTCGATGAATTCTGATTTGGCTAGGTCCTCGGAGATTTTTTTATATTCCATCTGAAAATGAGAATGCAAAAATTTGAATAAAAATCAAAAATTATTAAAGAAATTGTAATTATAAATAAAACGACTGTTATGATACTTTTGATTCGTTTTTTTTGTCTCAATTTGATATCCTTAGAAAAACTGTGGAAAAATTATGGATTAATTCTTACCTCAGAGTGGATGATTGTATTTTTAATTTGCTCCTGAAGTTCTCCAGCTTCTCTCAACAATATAAATGTCTTGCTGGTTGCATTTAATTGTTTTTGACGATATTTCGCTGATTTTATTAAATGTTTAAATTTACAATCCAAATGTGCTTGTATTTCGTTGACGGGAATTGTTAGAAGTTCTTCAATTATCGAAGTAGATGAAAGTTCTTGAATCGATGCTTCTAATTCGAGAATTTTTAATTTTGACTCTAGAATTTTTATATTTTCAACTTGAGTTTTTAAATTTACAATCAATTTTCTTAAATCTTCCAAATCTTTCATCAGTAAATCGTGATCCTTTATTAAATTCGTCGCGCTAACTTCATCATTGCCATATTCACAATTGTTGGCAATTGTAATTTTGTCATCTATGTAGGATTCTGCTTTTTCTACGTCTAACATGTATTGTTCTCTGTTTGCAAAAAAAGGAGAAATAGACAATTAACGTAAAATAAAATTCAACTCTATATTATAAAAATTTAATATATAATATATTTTAATTGAAATAAATTAAATTTGAATTCAATTTAAATTTGCCGAAAATAAAACTTAAAGTTTCAATTAAATTTAATTAAATTCAATTAAATCTGAATTCAATTTAAATAGAAAATTAAAAACTGTCGGTAATAGGTATAAGTTTTGTTAAATTAACTAATAACATTTTATTGAGACAGCAGAAAAATTTTTTCACTATATAACGAAATGAAAATAAACTTTATACAATTCAATGTTTTATAAAAATAATAGAAAAATATTTTTCTTAGTTCATAATAATAAAAATTAAAACTAAGTCTTACCTTTGTTTAACGAACATTTTTTTGTACATTTCAATTCTATCTTGAAAAACAAACTCGGTATATAAATTTTCATCTGATTGAATAACTTCTTCTTCAGTATCACTTTTGTCCATATCATCACGATTTGAAATGATGTTACCCATAATTGATTGCTCTGAAGACAAATAACAAATAACTTCATAAATAATTTTTATGTTCAAAATTTCTATTTACACGATTAATAATTTTTATTATTGTTATTATTATTATTAATTTATAAACTTTTCAAATTATCTCGAATTAAAAAGCATTTATTTATTTATAATAATTAAAATATAATGATATAAATAATTTGAATTCGCAATAATAAGGATCAGCTGGATTTCTTTAATAATATTCTTTGTCTAGTTTCGTTAGCGATCTACGTAAATTGTTCTTTAATTATAATAATAACTCAGCCTAATGTTTACAACATCTTTATAACTGTTAATTATTTTTAGTACTTTATGTACGAATGGGACTCAATGCCCGTAAATAAATAAATAAATAAATAAATAAATAATGATTCGGAAATAATAATAATAATAAAAATAATAATAATAATAATAATAATAATAATAATAATAATAATAATAATAATAATAAATAATAATAATAATAATAATAAAAATAATAATACACTAAAAAAATTTATTTGATTCAAATAACCAATTACTTATTATCAAATAAATATTTACTTGAATCAAACAATTTTTATTTAAATCAATTAAATGGTATTTTCTTCAAATACTGAAATTATTGGTTCAACTCTCTAAATTTGAATTTGTAATAATTACTTCCTGCTTTTGAATTAGTAATTTTCTCGGTAATTTTTAGTAACAAACAGTAATTTTTACTAAATTAATAAAATTTACTAATTCAACATAAAGTCAAGTTTACTAATTTTAAATTAGACAGAAATATAATTTAATTGATTTACATAAAATTTATTTGATTCAAGTAAATATTTTTATTTGATAATAGACAAGCAATCGGGTATTTGAATCAAATAAATTTTTTCAGTGTATAATAAAAATAAAAAAAATAATAAAAAAACAAAAATTAATAATATATAAATAATAAAATAAAAATAATAATAATATCGAAATAAGAAGCTAGGATAAGCTATAAGTACTCACCAAGTTTTCTGATAAATTAAAAATTTTTTTTTTTTGAAATTTCTTCACTCTTTTTTACTTTCTCACTTATAATTTCAGAAAAATTTTCTTTAACTTGTTCAGTGCAAACTGAGAACTGTTCACTTTGGTTGCCAATTTTAAACTGAAATAAATTCCAGAATTTTCACATCCTGTTGATACCTGCGATTGGATCCCGAAATCCTTTGTAACCGAAAAGGCAAATTGTAAAAAGGATTAATGCTAATTACTTAACCCATAAATATGTAGGTGAATACATCTTTTTTGGACACTCCCTACAATTTATAAAATTTCCTTTCAAATGCCGATAATTACAAAATAATAGTAATTGAAGAAATCTATTCACTTAATTGTATAGTTAGAAAAATTTATAATTTTTCCTAAGTGTAGTTTTACAACATCATAAAAAAAGTATACAATTGAAATACAATGTGAGAAAATGTTGAATAGAACAATTTTAATTAAATGGTAAAATTAATTAATCTTAACATTTTAATTTTGACATTTATAATTTTTATTAAATAAATAAAATAATAAATAAAACATAATAAAATAATAATTTAGTGTGAGAAAACAATTTTTCAAATAAAGAGGCCCCTACTCATGACAACCCTTCTTACTCGCCCGTACGACTGGTCAGTGTCTCCACTTATTTTATTAAAATTTAAAAAAATTAAAAAAAATGTTTTTTAATTTTTTAAATAAATAAACAACCGATTTTTCAGTTTGCATAAATTTTAAATAAACAGAAATTTTAAATATAACATTTATACAATTTTCAAAAGATGAAAAGTTAGTAATGAATAAAGTTTCAAAATTCAAATTTACCGCTTGAAAAAAGTGGCGCCAATTCCTTTTTGTAAAATCAAATAGAAAATACGTAGAAAGAAACAATAAGAAAATTATTTATTTCCCTTTAAAGAAAGTATTTAAATATTAAAACTAATAGAAAGGGTTTGTAAAATTATGATTACGCTCCTGTCACGAGGCGAGGGCAAGTGCATCAGCTGTTCAGTGACAGTTTGCAAACCAAGTGTAGTGGTAGTAGTGGTTAAAAAGCAATATGGCCGCTTGATTGCTGGTCGTAGGCTGAGTAGACAAAGAACGCAGTTTCTCGTGAAAATCGAGGCCGTGTCAAGTTTGTGTGTTTAGATTTTTTCGGGCATAAAAATTGAGTGAAACGATCGTAGAATGCTGGAGCTCGAGGTGGTGCCCGAAAGATCCCTCGGCTGCGAGCAATGGGAATTTATATTAGGCAAGTGATGAAACTTGATCAGTAAAATTCTATCATTCTCTTCTCTCATTTGACATCGTATTACGTATTTGAATTGTTTGATAACAAAACAAAATTTTACATTGTCGAATGAAATGCTAACAATTTGACGATACTGAAAGAAATGACGACGTTTAATTAGAAAATGACGCCACTGTAGAGACTGTTATTAAGAGACCTTAGTGTTTTCCTTCAATTCCGGATACGCGTTTATTTTGACAATCGCATGTAAACAAAGGTAACCAGGGGCGGCATGTAAACTACTCTTGACCTATGAATTATGTAATTGAAATTATAATTTTTTTATGCAAAAAAAAAGGTTGATGATCTCATTTTTTTATAGTGATTTTTGTACCTATAGTTTTCTTTTGCGCGCCTTCTTGAACCTGAACAAACAGGTTGATAATGAATTCGTATCGACTTTAAGTGTTGACAAACATTCGTATTTCGTAATGACGCTTTTCTCTCTATTTTTTATTGTATCACATAAATACTTTAGCTTCTGCAATTACTAACACGATAATTTTATTTTCAGGAATGCATTTCTCTCAGTCTGTATCTATCATACAGTCTCAAGTGGGCATTATTAGAGGAGTACAGGTCCTCTACAGTGATGTTGTAAGTAGAATTTTATCATAATTTTTATATTTACTTTACAGTATTCTTATTATTAAAATTAGGGTTAATTTAAATATTTTCTTCGTCTTTTTATTTTTACTCTAATCGATGTACTTGGCTTTTTCAATATTATTTCGACAAATATACCTTGTCATATGACAAGAATATAAAATTTGGCCAGGAGTCGAAATCATTTATAGAACTAAATGAAATTTAACAAATTTTATTTGACTGATTCAGTTCATTCTGTTAAATCAGTTTATTTATTAAATTTATTTAAAAGAGAATATTTTTCGGTATTTCATAAATAATGTTAAAAATAGTTCAACATTTATTATTTTGTCATGTATATTTTTGTTTTGTTCTTATTTTCAATTCTTCTTTTGAAAAAAATCAAATATTTACTTGTAAGATTACTTAATTAATTAATTAAGGATTAATTACTTTCTAATTTAAAATTTAAAATTTTTATTAAATTGTATGTACTGTTTTTTTTAAATCAAACGTATAAACTCTAAATTATTATAGATGTAGTGATAAAGAAATAGATGACTTAACCGTCTCTGATGTAATTTTAGTGATTACGAAATATCAGAAGCTTTCTGTCTTTGTCAGTGAGCTAGTATTCATAAAAAGTTCACCTAAAAAAAATGTTTTGCAAAAGTGGATAGAGAAGAATTTCATTGGATTTTCTGATTTGTTATGAGACCTTTTTGTGTGTCATATATATACTTTGTTTTTTTATTCACAATTTCTTTTCTTCTGATTGAATAATATCGTATTAATAAATTTTCTTTTTTTATTTTCAGAATCCGTTAGAAGTAGATTTAGTAATTAATTTGCCACACGATGGTGTACGACTTATTTTTGATCCCGTTGTGCAAAGGCTCAAGATTATTGAAATTTACAATATGAAATTAGTTAAACTTAAATACTGTGGATTGGCTTTCAATTCTCCTGAAGTTTTGCCTTCGATTGAACAGATCGAACATTCATTTGGCGCAACACATCCAGGTGTCTATGACAGTGATAAACAGGTAATTTTCTTGAAGAATAAATATTTAAATTACTTAAAATAACTCCAGAATTAGAATTACTCTCTAGGTAATTTAATTTAACAAAAGAATCAATTAACAATTAAATTAGTCATTAACAATTTAATGCGATTGAAAAATTTTTGGTTCAAAAATTATTTACGTAAAAATATAATTGAATTTTTAGGTCTTCGTGCTGAACTTCCGAGGCTTGTCCTTCTATTTTCCAATGGACTCAAAATTCCAACCGGGCTATGCCCATGGTCTTGGGTCGCTACAATTTCCAAATGGAACGTCTCCTTTAGTCGCTAAAACTGCCATTTACATGGGAAATATGGCTGCTGGAGGCACTGGAAGTGAAGAACACAATTTAAAAGCTCCACCTCCACCTTTGCCTCTCGTAATTATTGCCTTTTTAAATACTCCGCACAAGTTTTGAACGTTCAAATGAATGAAATATTTTCCATATTACTGATATAATTATTGCAATAATTAAATTAAAAAATCTAAATTTTACATTTAGAAACTACAATTGCGTGCCGCAAAAATTATTTTAACATTTTAATCAGAAGGAGAAATAAATAAATTTCCTCATTTGAACGTTTCTAACTTTGGAAATATCTTTATTGCATATTTTACTAATTGTGCTTAAAGAGTCTTAAATTCTAATCAATTTTTCATTTTTTTAGGTTTGTTATCACAATAATTTGTACCTAGAAAAAGCCGAAGTTGTCAGGGACAAAACACAAACTCGTGGCCTGAAATTGCACCTTTTCACAGAAGGCAGTTCTGCTACAAGAGTTCTTCTCGAGCCTAAAAAGCATTGCCTAACAAAAGAGGTAATGCATTTTATAATAACTAGACCAATTAGAAATCAAGTACTCTCAAAGAACATGAAACTTAAAGTCCACAGCGTTTTTTAAACAAAAATTCGACGATTTGCCTTCAAATTTATAATTAATTTTTTTAAAATTCACAGACATGAAAATTAGAAATAAATTTAATTTCTTGTAATTTGTATCTGCAAAAAAATTATTTGTTATATTAGAAAAATTAACTTTCAACTAAGTAATTATGTTTAATTTTAATTAGTCGTCTTATTTGAATTGATTGAAAAATATGTATGTAGGCAGAAAAAAACTTTCGCTCAATTTTAACGTTCAAAACTTTTGGAACATATTTTTAAAAACTTTGCTGAAAAAACTTTCTTCAAAATAAAATATTATATTCGTGAAAGAGTAACAAAAAATGCATTTTTGAGAATTGGGGACATTTGTGTAAAATTTCAGTCGATAAAATGATTTTTGAAAAAATAAATATACTGCATATTAAAAAATTCGAGAGAAACGACATTCGGGAATATAATTTATTTAAATTATTGACTACTAATAAAAAATACAGTTGAGATTAATCGAAAAATAAGCATTAAAGATAATTTGTATTAGTCAGTTATAATTCATACTATTAACCACGCCTCCTTAGGTTTTATTAGCGCAATATTGCGACGTCATATTTACAATTATGGTAGAAGTGAAAGGAGCAAATAATTGTTTCTCATTTTATAAGCAAAAGTCACTGATAAATTTCAACGCTAATAAATGTAAATTTTTTGCATATAGACTACTACGACAAGAAATTTTTAAACTAAATTTAATTTATTTTCCAAATTTAAATTCTTTTAGAAATAATTAGATATTTATTTTGTTTTTGAAAAAACAACTCATTTGGAATCAAGAAAATTACAAATGACAAACTTTTATTAACTATATTTATTAAAAACTAGAAAAAAGACACTAAAATATTTAGTTCAATTTCTTTTTATTTTGTTGTTTTTAAATAGTGTTTGGTGTCTGAAAATGTTTTTGAAGAATATAAAATCTTTAAATTGTCTTTAAATTTTTGCGACTTTAAAAAATTTGAATCACAATGGATTTTAAAACAATAACTTGTTTTTTGCGGTAAATAATTAAAATTTAGAATATAACTGAAAGGAAAAAATTTGAAATAAAGACTTGTAATTTTCAGAATTAATTGAATTTAAGAAGTTTTGAAATTAAAATTTTTGAAATATTAAAAAAGTTATTTAATCTTTAAATAATTTTATTTAAATTTCAGAAAAAAATAGATTTCTAGGAAATTTAAATTTTATTTTTTAAAGTTACTTGAATTTTAAAAAACATTCTATGAAAAAGTTATAAAATTAGTATTGAGTTAACAATAATTAAATTTGTTACAGAATTTCATAAGACATTTTTTCTAATTAAATAATTGAAAAATAAATTAATTTTACAAAGCATTAAAGGGTCTAAATTGAATCTGAAATAATTTAATTTCGAAAGAGAATAAAAATTTTTATGAATTGGTTAATTTTAAAAATTAAAATTCTGAAAACTTAGATTTAAAAAATATTTCAATTCTATTAATTAAAGATAATTGAATTTTTATAAACAAGTAATTTAAATTTTTTGAAATCATTAAAATGTCCTAAAATTATATTTTTGATAATTCTAATATTTATAATTTAGAAACGAAAATGAAAAATTAAAGAGACTGTGGATTTAAAATCGAATTATTTTTGTATTTTCGTTTTCTAAAAACTAAATACAAATCAATTTATTAAAATTAGAGATGAATTAAGCGGAAAAACAATTCTTTTTTGCTTTTTCGTTTTTGAAAACGTTTCAGAATTCAGGCTTAGGAAAAAAGTTATTATAGTTTGTCTGGAAATTAAGGAAAAACGTACTTAAATTTTTGTGGCAATTCTGTTAAATCTTTCCTGAAATTTCTAAAATAGCACATTTAGGGATATAAAGATTTTTTTATTTCTTATTTATGAAATTGCATTTTTTTTCTTTATAGGTCTGGTTTGGCGACACTTGTGAAGATGTTTTGAGTGCTCTTGGAGCACCGTCTCGTGTTTTCTTCAAAGCTGAAGATAAAATGAGAATTCACAGTCCTCATGCGCATAAGCGGGATAAAGTTAGAAGATCTGATTTTTTCTACAATTATTTTACGCTGGGATTGGTAAGTGTTTTTTATTTTTTAATTTGAGCTTTCGAAAAATGATTTTCTTTATTAAATTAGAAATAAAATTGTTAAGTGGGATAAATTAAGTAGTAAAAAAAATAAAATAAAAATATAAAAGTAAAAGTAAAATATAAAAGTAAAAGTATAATATAAATATAAAAGTAAAAATAAAACATAAATAAAAAAGGAAAAATAATTAATATAAATATGAAGGGAAAAATAAAAAAGTAATTAAAAGTTTAAGATGAATTTTACTGCATTTGATTCTGATTTTTATTTTGAATAATTGATAAATAATTGTTTCTTATTTCAGGATGTATTGTTCGATGCAAAGACCCAGTGTGTTAAAAAATTCGTTTTACATACAAATTACCCAGGGCATTATAATTTCAACATGTATCACCGCTGTGAGTTCGTTCTCTCCTTACCCCCAGAAAGTAGTTCCGTGGATTCTGGGAAACTCATCGACGTCACCCCAACTCCTGTTACTGTGAGTTTTTGAAACAAATTTCTATTTTTTCTACAATGTGTGAATTTTTGCCTTTTTAAATTTAACAAACGCAAAGTTTGCTTTTTGCTTAAAAACGCTTTGTAAAGAAGGTTTTTTTTATTTCGTATAGAGGAAATCGCTGCTTTGGAAATAATGCTTTATTAACAGTGTGTGACTGTGATTCTACTCACCTTTCGAATTCCAATTTTGTATTCATATTTTCTTCTGACCTTTTTTTTGTGAGAGTTGCATAGAAATCGTAGGTGTTTGTGTTTTTTTTTCTCGTTTGGGTTGCTTGTTTCCATTTTCGAATTGCAATTTTATTTTTGTCTTTCTTCATTGCTTTTGCACAATCATGCTTTAGGCTTTCATTTTTGCCACGTTCACCTTGAATTAAATCTCTCTCCTTGAATTAATATGAAAGGTGATGTGTTTTAGATCACTGCCTATACAAAATGGGACAGAGTAAGCGAGCAACTAAATGCAAGCGCTCGACCGGTCGTTCTAAATCGCTCGTCTTCTACAAATACCACAAATCCGTTTGGTTGCACATTCTGTTACGGAATTCGAGATGCCATTGTAGAAGTTATGGCAAATCAACACATTGCGAGTGTGACCCTATACACTACCGCGTGACCTTCGTAAGCAGTTTGCAACTCGACGAAAACAAAGCACCTCTTTGCGGTGCAAAGAAAAATTTAAAACAAACAAAAAAAAAAAACAAAAAAAAATCCTTAAACATTGAAAAAACTACAAAAAAAATATATATTTGTGAGTTTAATTCAGTGTGTTAAGAGACTTCTGAATGAAGTGATAAAAATAAATTGTGAGACTGGATGGATGAAAAAATCTTGATTTAGTGATCATCGTAGCAAAAGAAATCAGTTCGGCATAAGAAAACAGTTCTTTTAAACAATATATTTGTATTAGACTTTTTAAAAAGAGCCAGTCTAGGATAAGTATCATTAATGATATTTAATGGCTATTCTGTGGTAAAATTAAAGATATGAAATATCTTCTAATCAGCAATCTATAAAAATTTTCACTTTTCAAAATATGTTATACTGCACGGAAATCTTTATTAAAATTTAATTATGTAAAATGAAAAGATGTAATTGAAGAGATTGTAATGTTAATTAACTAAAATTAATAATCGTACAATTTAATAAAGTGTTTAGCTGAAGTATCTCAATTTTTCAAAGATTCTTTAATCTTGTCTATAAAGTAGACTGTATTGGCAAAAAAAGGAAACTTCAAATTGCTTCTAAAAAGAAACTAAAAAGAAACTATTCAACTAATTCGAAATAAATTTAGGCCGAACTTTTGATTTTTAAAATAACATTCGAAGGACAATAATATTTGTTTATACAGAGATGGATTAAAAAATTCACAAACAAGTGTAATGTGCGTAGAAGTATAAGAGATAAAATTGTGATGAAAGCAAGTATGAATTCGCTTTCATACTTGTTATGTGTAATAGATTATTTAGCTCTGGTGTTTGCCGATAGATCGTCGAGAATTGCTTTGGATATTTATCAATCCTGATGAATGTGCGTCTATAATAATATTTAATCCGACGATTCAATTGGGACATAAAACAAGAATAGTTAATTTGATTAGTTGAATTCTATAGTCAAGATTTTCCCTAGTTATGAATTCTCTATACAAGCTATAAAGGCATTTTTTTTATTGCCTCTTTCGATTGCTGATCTCTTGACATTTTTTACAGAAAGGCGTGTACATATCTGGAATGAAATTCATTACAAAAAAATAAAATAAAAATAAATACTTAGGATCAAGGTTGATTTTTAAAAATCGACAAGAATGTAAATATTCTATATTGTATTTCCTCTAGTGGATTAGAGATGAAATCAATATGTAATTCTTGACTCTTAACAAGAGAAAATTTTTTATCTTCTGCAGATAAAGTTATAATTTTAAACCACAGTGTGAAACAGATTAAAGGGAATATAACAATCTTTATCAGCAGATTATACAGATCATAATCTGCACAATAGTGTTAGAACTAAAACACAATTATTTATATTCATTTTTTTTTCAACAATTGGTACTTGTCACTTTAATTAAACTGTTACATTTACTTTAGTATATTTATCTTAATTATATAAATCTAAATTGATTATAAATTTTTCATTTAATTCTTTCTTGTTTTTTTTCGCTCTACTGCATCTTGATTAATATCATTAATTTTGGTTTAACGCTCATAATAACGTTCGACCATATATCAAAGAAATCCAATGAAAATAAACACTCAAACTGTGAATGAAAACACTTTAGAGTGAAGATGTACAAACTAGAATGACTATGTACAATGAAGCAAAATAATACCTCCATAGCTATTTCGAATATGCTGACATTAATAATATTGTATGTGAGAGAGTGATGAGAAATCTTCATTAAAGAAAAAAAAAATACCAAGATTTTCGATTTTGGAAGAAAAGAAGAGATCTCTTTGACAAAAATTATTTAAACTGTAGAATTATAAAGAATTCGTGTTCTGCATAATATGTCACAATGCAAAAAAAAAAAAAAAAAAATTGTTGAATATTAATTCGCACAAATTTTCATTGTAGAATGCTTCTAAAACATTTCCAAAAACTAGTAATGAGCTTAGATCATTAGATTCAGCATTTATTTGATTGACATCAAAATTCGAATAGATTGTTTAAATTTAAAAGTCTAGTTTTACATCAATCTTGCTTTTGTCATTGATGCAAAAGTTACTTTTTTGTTTTTTTATTTTTCATTGTCAGTTATTAAGGACGTTTATCCAAAGAAAGGCAGACTTTTAAAGAAAATAATCAATTCATATTTTTGGAGAACTGGAAACTTGTTATTAATTGTATTTTCTGGAAGAACGGGATTCGATTGTCGAGAAAAAAATTTTAAACCAACAAAATTAATTTTTTTGTTCAATTTGCCTGTGATTTAAATTTTTGTTATTATCGAATAATTTTTATTTAAATAAATTTAATAGAATTTGCTTCAAATAATGAATTTTTTTGTTCAAGTACAATTTATTTAATTCAAGTACAATTTATTTGGTTTAAATAACAATTATTTGATTCAAATACAATTTATTTGGTTCATATAACAATTATTTGATATCGATATTTTTAACTACAAGAAAATATTTTAAATATTTCATAAAATTATTTTTATTTTTCTTAAAAATTGATAAATATTGAAATTCATGCGTATTTTTAAAGAAAATATATTTTTTTTTATTCCCAAAAAATTTTCCGAATAAAAAATTTGATTTTTACGATTTTTAAATGTTCCTAAAGTTCTGAACATTCAAACGAACATAATTTATTTAGTTTTTCATCAGATTAAAGTTTTATTATAATAATTTTGCGTCACAAATGAAAAAATAATTTTAATGTTTCTAAATGTAAAATTTAGATTTTTTAATTTAATTATTGCAACCTGTAATTTATGGAAATATTTTTAATAAAACATATTTCATTCATTTAAATATTCGAAACTTGTGATTTGAAATTTTGAAGCATTTTTTTTTAAATTGTTCAGCTGAAAATGCTAATAAAAATTGTTATATTCGATTTTTTTTATTGAAAATTTATTTCTTTAATTTTTTTTACTAATTTCAAATCAATTTTTTTAAATAAAAATATTTAAAAATTATGATTTGGCATTAGTTGGGAAAATAATTAAATTTTTATCATAAAAAAATTGATTAACATTCTTTTGTCATTTTTACAAAAGTCTAAGAACAATTTTAAAAAATGTTTGAAAAGTAGTAAAAATGAAATTTTTCATTCGGCAATTTTTTTGGGATATACAAAAACATTTTCTGCAAAATTACGCATGGCTTCCAAAGTCTATTAAGTTTTAAATTGAAAAAAACATAAATTCCAAAAGGATCAAAATATTTTATGACCATTGAATCCTTCACAAAAAATTATCATAAAAATAATGTTATGGAACTCTAAATCTGAATAAGCGCTTGTTTTAAAATCCTTACGGTGCAGTTGAACTTGAACATTTTTTAAAGAAAATAATCCATTTTACATTAAAATCCAATGATTTAAAATCATCAAAAAAATCAAAAACTGATAGAAAATAATAAAATGAAAAAAAAAGTTCGGATCATATGCAAATTGTGTCAACACATAAATTTAGTGGGTTTTTCATTTCTTTTTTCTAAAAATTGATATTTATTCTTCGAAAAATATTTTTAAAGTTCCCTGAAATATTTATAATATTTCAGAAAAATTTTAGGAAATAATAAAATTATTAAATTTTATTTTTCTATTTTATTTTTCTAGAGGTCTGAATTCTCTTATGGATAAACAACCTTAAAGTGAAAAAAATGTTATTTATTACTAGAGTGATGCAAATATTATATATAAAGGATTTATTAAAGTCCTTATAAAAAAAATCTTGTAATAATTTTTCTTTCGTTTTACGGGAAGGTTTATGTTCTAAAGCGAACTTAGAAACTAGGAATAGTTGCGTTTCTTTAAAAGAAAAAGTATTTTTGCTACTTACTAATGCAACTCGGCTATTCCATTGATCTATTACTCTACCAAAATCGAAGTTCAATATTAATAATAATAATAATAAGTTCAATTTATATTTCACCAAGTCAATGTTTCAGTAAAAACCAGCTCAAATGTTGAGAGCGATTCAAATATACCAATATAATTATATAAATATTTATTTATTTCTGAATACTCATTTTTTTCTGTGCCAATTTTTCCTTTTTTTTTGACATTATGTTGCATCAGTTGGTACTGAAATATTGATTTTTTGGTGCCAAGCCTGTACTTGAATTTAAGGCTTTGTTTACTGTTGCTTCGGCACAACAATCAAATTAGGATATTTATAATCAATTTGTTATATCACGAGAGGAACTATTTATTTAAAAATTAGTTTGTAGATTTACGATTCTATGTGTCTATAAAGTTAGTCCATTGTGAGTTAATAATCACTTTGTATAATTTTAAAAAATATTCTGAAAGTGTTCAAAAAAAAAAAAAATTAGAATTAGAGACTATATTATTATTAATTTAATGAATAAGACTTTTTTATCCTCATTGACTAATATTTAATTTTATCATACAGCACTTGGGAGTTCGATAATTTATAGAAAAAAAAATTCGATTAATATTTTTCATATATTTTTTAAAACACGAAAATTAAAATTTTTAAGAAAAAATATTTTATTTACCTAAGAATTTAATTAGATTAATATTATTATGGAAAAAATCTTGAAAACTCGAGGTTTGTATAAATAGTAATAGTTTCTTGGCGCGATATAACAATTTGATTGCAAATTTGTTACATTTGTGAAATATTAAAGTCTCCGGTGTGAATGAATGTTTATTGAAAGTTACATTAGACGAAAGATCCGGAGTGAAATTTGACTGTTTTCGTACAGTGATTGTGAAAGTTAGAAAAAAACAACCGAAATTATTTATCGGATCGCATACACTTTGCATTGCGTACACCTTTTGTATGTTTACCTGACAAATAAAAGATCTCAAAAATTAAAAGTATACATGATACTTTATGTATGATTATGGGGAATTAACTACGAAGTTTTAATTATTTAAATTTAAATACAAAGTGTTTGAAGATTTTCAATTGGAATCAGAATTTAGTTATTTGTAAAGTTGCTAATTCTGGAGTTGTTTGTTTTTAGGTTTTGTTTTAGGTCTGTTCAATTTTTAACAAAACGATTTTTCTTTAGGTTTTTATTTAATAATTAAATATTTAAAATTAAATATTATTACTGAGATTGTAATAACATCGGCAAAAAGAATTTTAATTTAAAAATATTTGTTCGTCCCTCCTTCTTCATTTTTTCTTTCCTTATATTGTCGAGCATTTTAGTTAATCTTTTTCTTTCTCAGTTTCTGAGATTTCCGACCGCAGGTACTCGAGTCGTTTATTAAACAATTTATCCGCATTTTTGTCATTATTTTCTCTTTAAAAATTTCTTTGCTTCTTTATCTATTGTCTTCTTGTACCTGATTGATGTTATTGCCTTTTTTTACTCTTATCTTTTTCTTTTGATTCTTTTGATTTTAATGTTTTGTTAGTAATTTCTGCACTGCCTCTCTTTTCTCGAACAAGAAGCAAATCTATAGTGATATTAAAATTTTCTTCCAATTTTTTTGCATTTAACTCAGTGTTTCCAAGCTTCTATTGTCCCTATAAGACCCAGTTTTATAATTTACAAAAAAATGAAGTTTTTAATTTTATCTTTTGGAAATTATTTCTGTAATTTACAGACCTTTGATATTATGGATTTCTCGACTTTTTTCGATTATTTTAAAAAAGATGTGACTTTTTTCGACTTATTTTAAAAAATTGCGACTTCTTCGACTTTTTTCCAAATATTACAACAAAATACCACATTTTTAGTATAAAATGCAACTAATTTCGATTTTTATAATGCGAAAAATAACTATAGACAAATCTTTCAAAAATTATTTTTGGATCATTTGTCTAATTAAATTTTCAAAATATACAATTAAAAAGAATTTAAATAATTGAAATTTTGTAAAATTCAATTCAAAATAATTGATTTTTTTCAAATATTTTATTACAATCCGTGAAAATCAACTTTTGAAGAATTTTAATTACAAATTTTGTAAATAATTGAATTCTCAAAAATTTTAACGGTAAATCTTCAAATGTAAATTTAAAAATAAAAATTATAGTGAAAATTAACTTCTAAAAATTATATTGAAATATTTAAAAAAGAAGTAATTCTTAGAATTTTTACTTTCTAATTTTTTCAAATTATTCAATTATTTTGTAATTATTTTATTTTTTATTAAATTATTTTGTCCGTTTATAAATTAAATAAATAAATCAACCTTTGAAGAATTTTAAATGTAAATTTTAAACCTAATAGAATTCTCAAAAATGTTAATGAAAAATCTACTACTTATAGAAAAAAATGAAAATTAATGAAAATTAGCTTCTAAAAATTATATTAAAATATTTTTCGAAAAAAGTCATTCTTGGATTTTTTTTATTCTAATTTTTTAAAATTCAATTTAAAATTCAAATACTTACAAAAAAAAAACTAAAATTTTTTAGAATTATTTTTACATTTTGGAGAAAACAATCATTTTCAAAATTTTTACTTAAAATTCTTCAAAAGAATTAGTTTTCTTTTTAAAATTATACAAAATTTTTTTTAAGAAATCCAATTATTTTCGAAAAATTAAATTATAATATTTTTCAAAAACTTATTCTTAGAATTTTTTTCTTATAATGTTTTAAGATTCAATTATCTTCGGACAAAGTAACTTACAATTTTAAAAAATTTAATTTTTTAGACTTACTAAAATTTGGGAGAAATCATTTTCATATTTATAATTAAAATTCTTCAAAATTTTAATTATTAATTTAATAATTAATTATTTTTTTAAATTTTATAATTTCAATTATTTTTAAAAGATTTTACCAAATTTCAATTGTTTGTAAATTTTTCACTTGTGTATAATTTAAAAAGCTATTATCTCTCAAAAATTATTTAAAGATATAATAAAAAAATTAATTATATACAAATTATTATAAAAAATTGAATTTTTATATTTATAAATAATTGAATTCTCGAAGAACTTTCGGAAAATTATTAAAAATAATTGACTTAGGGATGAAATTCAGTGAAAAATTATTGTAGAAAATTATTTTGATTTTGTAAGGGTTACAGTTGTAATTTTTAAAAATTATTAAATTTCAGAAGGTTTTCGAATTGATTTTTTAAAAATTTTATTTAAATAAACAAGTAGTTGGTATTTAAATATTTATTTAACAAAATTATTCAAGTTTTAATTCACCGTACAGTATACCTAAGGCAAAAGGATGAACAAAAAAAACAAAAACGGATGAATTTGAAAATGAATAGAAAACTTTTTTAATTGACATCAGCTTTTGAAAGGAAATCTCTTTAATATTCTAAAATCTGGTTGAATTTAATTACAAAATACGACTCAGTTTGGTTATAGAATTTTGCGATTTAACGAAGTAGATAATTGTTTATTTAATTTTTTTTAATTACACTCACGCTTGATTTAAAGTTTAAATGTTGGTTTTCATGCGTATTTATATCTCTAAATTATTTAGTATATAGAAACATTTTTCATTGAAACTTGCGCTCTCGCAGTGGTTACAAACCAATAATGAGTTTGAAATAAAATATAATTATAAATTATAGACGTGGAATAATATATGGGAATTTGAGACAACTTAGGAACTAAATGGAGAGCTTTTGTAACATGCATCTTTGATGTGCAAAGGGAATATCACTTTTAACCCCTTTGGGGAACCAAACTTCTAATCTAATATTTCAACTTGAAATTCAATCTTAATAGATACTAAAATATTGAAATAATTCGGAAGATGTAATTTTGTTTATTTTAAAATTAAAATATCCACTTATTTTAGTATTATTGTGAGAAGTCTTTTTTTGAAATCAGAAATTTTGAAAAAAGGTTTATAAATTCATTTCGTATAATATGTTATTCTCTTTCTGTCTTGTTCAATGAAAAATGTTTCTCTGTTTAAAGTTTTTTTTATTTTTATTTTAGTTGAGGGAAAATAAATTTCTCTTTGCAAGACAGACACCAAACGGCACGAATAAAAGAAGTTATATACCGTTCATGCGTTATTGTTTGTTAAGACAGATGATATACTCGGACCGAAAACAACGTGCTAAGTGTAATCTAGCAGAAGACTTTGATTGAGTACATTTTTAAATTTCGATAAAAGGAGAAATATATACTCTTATATGCAGCATAGAACTTTTACACACGAAATGAAGTGGAATAATTACTTTTTTTATTTTCATATTTTATTACACTCTAAATAAGATTTTTTTTTTACAAAATTTTTTAGTAAGAAATATTTTTAATTAGTTTTTTTCACATATTTCAACACAATACCAATTTTTTATTGTAAAATGCAGTTAATTTCGATTTTCATAGTGTGAAAAGTAACTTTTGTCAAATATTTTTAGAAATGCGAAAAAATTTGGTTCAAAATAAATAAAATTTCAATTTTGTAATTTAAATAAATGAATTTCAAGAACAATTTTCTGAAATTTACTAAGGATAATTAATTTAGCAAAGAAATTTAGTTAAAAAGAAATAAAAATTTAATTTTTGTATTTAAATAATTGGATTTTCCGAATGATTTTCTAAAATTAACTAAAAATAATTAATTTATCGAAACAATTTAGTAACTTTACTTCATTTAAAAATAAAATTTGAATTTTAGTTTTTTAATAATTTAATTTTCCAAATATATAAAAAATCAATTAATTTAGGGAATAATTTTAGTTAAAAATTCTTCTCCCTAAATTAATTGATTTTTAATATAATATAGTTTAATAAAAATTTTTAAAATTGTCTAAATTTAAATTATATAAAATTTCAAATTATATAAAACTTTAAATTTTAATCATACATTCAAATAAAAATTTCAATTTTGAGTAACTTTAATAAAAACTTCTAAAGAATTTCGTTTTTTGAAAAATATTTAGTTAAAATTCAGTGAAATTAGTTATAATTGAAGTTGTAATTTTTTAGAAATAATTAAATTTGTATTATTCACTGAAAAAAAATTTATTTGATTTAAAGAACCAATTTTACTTGTCTATTATCAAATAAATATTTACTTATTGAATTAAATTTTTATTTAAATCAAATAAATTTTTTTTTAGTGTTGAAATATATGTTATTTTTTAAAAATATTTATTACAATTTTTAAAAGTAATCGTGTTTTTTCATGAAATATTTTTAAAAATATCAAAATCGATTGAATCGTTTATTTGAAAATAATTGAATTCTATACAGAAGGGTGAATCTCTCAAAAAGGACAAATGACACGTTCAAGACATTTTTCTAAAAAATATTTAAAATTAATAAAAATAATGGCCGCCATATGATAGTATTTAATACGATTTAATCAGGTCATATGAGAAAAAAAATAAAAATTTTATATTATCTGAAATATCCATATTCATATGGTGCAAAAACTCCATTCCGTTACCGTGCATGAAGCTAATTTTACTCAAAGAATGAATATTACTTTCCATTTAAAATCTAATTTCATCTCTTGTTTAGTAATATTTATTAATTATTCTTTATTTTACTTAAATCCGGAAAAGGTAAGGCAAAATATTTCAAATTCTATTTTCTAGAATTAAATTAGTTTTGTGCTCCATTGAAAACTCCATTCCGTTACCGGTCACAAATATAAAAATTAAAGATAAACAAACATGTTAGGGGAGCAATACAGAGGTAAATAGTATTTAGAATACTAGTGTGATTGAAGATCAGTGCGAATTAGGATGAAAGAAAAGAAAATATTCCGTATAAATGAGATTTTCAGTTGAGTAGTCGGCATCGACAGAAAGAAAACTCCATTCCGTTACCGCAGTAAATTCTAAATTTTTATAAGTAAATTATAAATATTATTATTAATTTATAAAATATTCCTTTATTTAAATAAAATATAACAAATACTATTGATTGTTTGTTAATAAAATTTTAACTTTTTACATTAGAATCAATATATTTCGGAGCTATCGAAATTAACAAAACTCCATTCCGTTACCGCTAGTGGCTTTTCTTTTTTTTTGATAAGTAAATGAAAATTTTTATTAATAATTCTTTGAATAATTTTTTATTTTTATAAAACTTAACGACATTTAACGTTTTAATTCAAAGTTTAGAAAATTTTTTAATATATAAGTATCTAATCAATTTAAGCGTCGCCAAAGGGAGCAAAAACTCCATTCCGTAACCGACAGTACTTTTTTCGTTTTTTGCTAAATAAATGATAAATAATTTTAAAACTCATTTCTCGGGGGTTTTTGGAGCCACTGATTACGAAGTTAATGTTAGTTTTTTAAAATTCAAAATGGCGGATCCAAAATGTCGGACGAAATATTTTAGAATTTAGTGAAATAGCTTAAATTTCGTTACTCGGGGGTTTTGGGGTCGCTGATTACGAATTTAATGTTAGTTATTTTAAAATTCAAAATGGCGGACGAAATATTTTAGAATTTAGTGAAATAGCTTAAATTTCGTTACTCGGGGGTTTTTGGGGTTGCTGATTACGAATTTAATGTTAGTTTTTTAAAATTCAAAATGGCTGACGAAATATTTTAGAATTTAGTAAAATGTCTTAAATTTCGTTACTCGGGGGTTTTGGGGTCGCTGATTACGAATTTAATGTTAGTTTTTTAAAATTCAAAGTGTCGGACGAAATATTGAAAAATTAATTGGATTAGCTTCAAAATAAATTCTAAATAAAATTCGTTATCTTCACTCTCGAAAACCTCCAAGTATCAAATTTCAAGCTAATCCAATTAATTTTTAAACATTTTATCTGCCATATTGGATCTGCCATTCTGAATTTAAAACAAAAATAACATCAGATTTGTAATCAGCGACCCCAAAAACCCCTAATCAACAAATTTCAAAGAAATAAAATTAATTTTTTTAAATTTGACCGCCATATAGGATCCGCCATTTATAATTTTTGAATTATGACCGCAGATTCGTAATCACCGACCCCAAAAACCCCCGAGTAACATGTTTTAAGAGAATCCAATTAATTTTCAAATATTTTATCCGCCATATTGTATCCGCCATTTTGAATTCTAAAAAAAATAACATCAGATTTGTAATCAGCGACCCCAAAATCCCCTGGACAACAAATTTGAGAAGAATCCAATCAATTTTTACAAATTTGACCGCCATATTGGATCCGCCATTTTGAATTTTTGAATTCTGACCTTAGAATCGTAATCAGCGACCTCGAAAACCCTAGAGTAACCATTTTCAAGCCAATTCACTCATTGTATTTGCGACAAAAAATGAAACAATTATTTTACAATAAACAATTATTTTTTAAACAATAATGTTTATTAAGATCGTAACCACATATTTTAGAGACTTACTATAATCCTCCTCTTCACATAAGAATAGTCATTTTAATTTTTTTGAAACTTTTTTTTTTTTAATTACAATTTAGAATTTGTTCTTTTTGAATTCCCTGACTTTTCCAGGTTTTCCAGATTAAAAAACGGAATTTTTCCAGGTTTTTAATACGAAAATTATTCGAAAATATCAATTACTTCATTTTTAAATAAATATTTAATCATTATTATTTTTTCATATATAGAAATTAAAATTTTCAAAAATTTCAAATTCAATAACTTATAATAATTAAAACTTGCTACTTTATTGTTACTGTAACTTCTTCAAATAGTACATTGTACAACTAGTGGCGAAGTTTGCGGCTCGAGCGTAGCGAGAGCAGCAATCACTCGAGAAAAATCATTCTTTCACCACGAGTTGTGCACTACGTTTTCTCCAACGCCTTGCGAGGAAAGGTTTCTTCGTGAGTTTCGTATAATTTTTATTTAAAATGTTCTTATGTTTAATATAATAAAAGACGAATGTTTTGAGTGGGGAAGAAGTTAGATACAAAATAAATCTCGGTCAAAGAACAAGAAAAAAGAATAAATTCATGATTTACTTTCGCCACGCCAAATTTTACTTTCGCCACGCTCTTCAGAGCAGTTGAGAAAAGTTCTACTTTCGCCACACTTTTCTACCAAGAAAAGTACTCCTTTCAGAGCAAGTGTTGGAGAAAATTATTTTCATCATTACGACTATTCATTTCTAGAATTTTCAACTAAAATTCTTCTTTAAGTCAATTTTTTAAAAATAATTTTTGAAAAAATTCTTTGAGAATTTTTAAACTCTTTTTTTTACAATTTAATTTTATAAAATTTCGATTATTCTGACATTCCTCAATTAAATGTATTAGAAATTAAAAACTTTAAATAATTTTTAAAAAATTTCATTAAATTTTTAAAAAAAACTTAATTCTAGGTACACAATTCTTAATTAAAAGTAGGTATAAAATTAAAAATAATCAAAGATTTTAATTTGAAACTTGTTATAAATTCAATTATTTCAAGAAATCAACGCTATAATGCTTTCAATATTGAATTATAATCTAAAATTTTAACTGAAATTCATTTTTAAATCAATATTTATTAGAACATTCTACGAGAATTCAAATATTTAACTGCAAAAATAAATATTTTATTAAATAATTAAATGTTTCTTAAAATTGAATTTTCATACAGAATTTTACCAACAAAATTTTTAAATAATTTAATTCTCTTGACAAATTTTAATGAAATTTTTAAGAATAATTTCATTTTTCGAGAAATTTGATGAAAATTGTATTAAAAATAATTGAAATTCTGCCAAGAATTTTATGATAATTTTTGAAAATAATTGAATTTCGAAGAGGAATTTTAATTTTTATAAAGATAATTGAAATTTTGTAAATTTTTGAACATAATTAGATTTCTGCGAAGAATTATAATACTTTTAAAAATAATTGAATTCCTGAGACGAATTTTATTAAAATTTCTTTTTAAATAATTGAATTCATTTGTGAAATTTTATTTAAATAGTAGACATTGAAAATAATTGAATTTTGACAAATTTTTGAAATTTATTAAATTTCTTCGAAGAATTTTATGAAAATTATTTTGAAAAAAATTTTATTGTTACAAAGAATTTCATTATCTATTAAAATAATTCAATTTTTGAAGAAATTTAATTAAAAATAATACTTAAATTGTAATAAATAAATTAAAGCAAATGTTTTTAAAATAATTGAATTTCTTTGCTGAATTTTAATAAAAATTTTAAGAATATTTTCATTTTTCGAGGAATTTCATTAAAATCGTATTAAAAATTAAAAATAATTGAAAGTCTGTGATGAGTTGTATTGTATTTTTTATGAAAATAATACTTGAATCCCTGTAAAAAATGTTATTATTTATAAAAATCATGGAATAATAATTTTAAATTAAAATTTGTTAAAAATCTTTAAAAACAGGCGAAATTCCAGAAATTTTTTAAAATTCCATTCTATTTCCAGGTTTTCCATACCCTTTTCTGAATTCCATACCTTTTCCAGGTTTCCCAGGATTTCCAGACTCTGTGGCTACCATGTTTTTGCGCCTTAAAGTCGACCCAAGGCCTGGATTTAGAGAATAAAACAATAAATTATTACTAACTGAGTGAAACTTGCTCAAATCGTTTGAAATTAATTTTTTCAATTATTAGAGGCATTAGTGATATTATTAGAGAAATTGAGCGCAAATAAAAAAATTTATTCCCTTTACGTTCGATTGAGTTTGCTGAACATAATCTCAGATACGAATTCTACAAATCATCATGTCTTAGGGAGATATTAAAAGTGGGTGAATGGGGAGAAATCGGCGTTATGAGGGTGAAGGAAAGAATAGGGGTTTATTCTCGGTGTCAGTGAATCAGTCGCACCACTCGATCGTGTGTGTTCGCACCGCGTGTTCTCCTACAATATATTCTTTAATTCGAATGTGTATTTACTAATTTTTATTCCTCAAAACGTTTGCTGCAAATCGAACAAGAATTTCCTTCACTGTAATAGGTAAATTTTTTTCCTTTATTAATTTATAAATTGCTATCAAAAAATATAGATACAAAAATATATATATAAAATATTTATAGAGAAAAAATTTCCAAAAGAAAAATTTCGATTCAATATATTCGGCAATAGGGATGTAATATTGAAGATGTATTAAGGTCAACGATTCATTGGGTTATTGATAATGGAATTTCTTCGCCGCACACTCTTTCATTATTTTACATAGCAATTTTTCGATTTAAATTTTTTTTCTCTCATTCATTCGATATATTTCTTTTGCCAGAAAAAAGTATAATTTATTAGCTTTTACTTTGTTCTGTAAAAATTTCATGTTTCATAAAGTTTACAAACAAAATCTTTTCTTTAGATTCGTGAAAGTACTTATTCAAAAAAAAAAAAAATTCCTTGAATACATTTTGTTTGTCTCAAAGTGCAATCAAAGTTCCTTTGAACAAAGAATGGTCAAAGAAAATTTGTTTAAATCAAATATCTTCCGTATTTATGAATAACTTTGTGTTCTGTGTCTTAAAAAAATTCCTCCTAATGAAAATTTAGTATTTACTTATAATTTTTCCATGTGAAAAATGAAAAATAAATAGTAAAAAATAATAAAAGAGCGAATTCTTTAAATATAAAGTTAATCTAGCTGAAAATTGTTTCTTTTCGCAGGACGGTAGAAATAGTGTTTAAAATATATTTGATATTTTCTCTCTCTCTTGCTCTGTAACTTTGCTAATTAATTACTTTAATTTCAGTTAATTAACTTTTCTTGTACTTGGTCATTTCAATGTTCGTCGAAGTAGTGAGATTATTTTATGCTTTTATACTCTCTAAAATTTTCCTTTGATACAGATTCATTTAAATTTGAATTTTTTCCAATTTTTTCCGCGAACTTTGCAAAAATAATATTTTTAATTGTAATAAATAAACTTGGTGATAAATTTTTTTTCCTTTTTTTTCTCAATTTTGTGCTTTTATTGTATTATTTTTATCTGCGAGGATAAAATAAATTTCTTAAGTGAGATATTTTAAATCTTCTAAAAACGGAATGTGTATGAACGTATACTCTGAAAAGAAAAATTAGGTGAGGCCAGGGCGTAATGGCCCACTTTTAATTCTTTGTTGTCCAACTTCGTCATTTCCACATTAATTAAAAGTTTACCCAGAAAACTTATCATTATATCTCGGCTTTTATTTGAAAAAAAACGTATCAGTATCACTCGTATACTCTCTAAATAATATACTTTTTTTCACTTTTAAAAGGTCCGGAAATTTGGGGCGGTATCAATTGCCCTCAATTCAACTGTATACAGGAAAACTGCCCACAATAAACTGCATACTGGAAAACTGCATACAAGCAAATTTTAATAATAAAATTATTAAATTTAATTTGAAAACTGTATAAATCTAAACTGCATACCGTTAAACTGCACATAGGTAAACTGCACACAAGTCTAATTTTCTATTAAATTTATAAATAATTAATATTAAAAACCTGTATACAGTTAAAGTGTACATTGGTAAACTGCATACAAACTAAATTTAAAAAATTAAATTAAAAATTTATTTATTGTTTAATTGCACACCGTTAAACTGAACATTGCTCAACTGCATACAAAATAAATAAATAAATTAAAAAAATTTAATGTATCGTCAAATTGCACATCGGTAAACTGCATACATATCAACTGTATACAGCTAAGTTCTCTTCTATGAAGTTGACAGTTGCGAATATATTCATAGAAGAGAACTTAGCTGTATACAGTTGATATGTATGCAGTTTACCGATGTGCAATTTGACGATACATTAAATTTTTTTAATTTATTTATTTATTTTGTATGCAGTTGAGCAATGTTCAGTTTAACGGTGTGCAATTAAACAATAAATAAATTTTTAATTTAATTTTTTAAATTTAGTTTGTATGCAGTTTACCAATGTACACTTTAACTGTATACAGGTTTTTAATATTAATTATTTATAAATTTAATAGAAAATTAGACTTGTGTGCAGTTTACCTATGTGCAGTTTAACGGTATGCAGTTTAGATTTATACAGTTTTCAAATTAAATTTAATAATTTTATTATTAAAATTTGCTTGTATGCAGTTTTCCAGTATGCAGTTTATTGTGGGCAGTTTTCCTGTATACAGTTGAATTGAGGGCAATTGATACCGCCCCGGAAATTTTATTAAAAGTACTGGAAAAAATTAAATGTTTAGAATTTATAAAAAAATTCTGAATTTTTGTGTCATTTTGTTTGTCTCATAAACTATGAAATTATACCACGAATTCTAATACAAAACATTAAATTTGTTCTTTTTGTGACAATAAATGTGGAAAAGTGTGAAATTATGATTTACAAATTATTTAATGAATAATTTTATTTAAAAATTTAAAAAATAATTGAATTTTATGAGTTGCGTTTACAATTTTCATTAACAAATAAATTTCAAAAGGTTTCAATTTGAGATTTTAGAAAATTTCAATTTTGAAGGAACGTAATTAGAAATTATAAAGAACTTATAAGTTCTTTATACAAAATTTTTTTTTTTAAATTTTAATTCAAATTCTTTTTAAATTAATTGAATTTTTTAATAAATATTTAATTATTAAAAAAAATTGATTTAGAGAGGAATTTTAGTTAAAAATTCCAAAAAATAATGGAATATTTGAGAACTGAGGTACAAATAATTGAAATTTCTAGAAATAATTGAATAATTAATAATTCTGTAGAATTAATTTTTTTGAAAAATTTAAATTTCAATTCTGTTGAAAATGGTCGAATGTTTTAATATATATTTGATAGTATTTCAAAAATTTTAACGGAATTCTTCGCGAAAAAGGTCAATTATCTTGATAAAAAACCAAATTCTTCGCAGAAATTAAATTATTTTCATGAATTTTAATAAAACTCTGTGCAAAATTCTATTATTTCAAAAACTAATCAAATAATTCTTCGCAGAAATTCAATTATTTTCATGAATTTTAATAAAATTCTCTCCAAAATTCAATTATTTTCAAAACTAGTAAGATTCTTCGCAGGAATTCAATTATTTTCTTGAATTTTTATAAAATTCTCTGCAAAATTCAATTATTTTCAAAACTAACAAAATTTTTTCAAATTAAATTATTTTCAATATCAACTGTAAATATGAATTTGTTTACTAGACGTTATACGTTATTCTCAGTGGCATTTCATAGAACGAACTATGGTAATAATTCATCAATTGATCGACTCACTAGAGAAGCTAATTTAATTTCTAATGAAATAAACTTCTTTGATAATAATGTTACAAGGTTCACAACGGCATTGCGTAACATAATGTTTAATAGAAACTGAGATTATTTAATTTGCACATAAAAAGTTTCAACCTAGATTTAAGTTGAAAATTCATTGTTATATTAGATTTAGGAGTACTTTTGTACGAAAGGGCATGTCCCGTTATGTTTCTTAAATAAATAAATAAATAAATAAATTTGCATTAATTTTTTCGGAAAAGTCAATGATTTAAAATTATTTTATAGAACTCAAGGATTCAATTATTTATATTAATATTAAATTTCATCTGAGGGATTCAATTATTTTCGTAAATATAATATAATTTTTGCTATAGAATTTAATTATTTTCATAAATAATTAAACTCAGCGCAGAATTTCAATTATTTTTAATACAATTTTGTTGAAATTAGTTAAAGTTTTAAATATATGTTTAATTATTAAGAATAATTGATTTCGAGAAGAATTTTAGTTAAAAACTCTAAAAAAATAATTGAATTTTGGCTTCAAATTAAAACTTTGAAAATCTACATTTTTCGTACTTTTAATTAACAATTCTGTCAAACTAATTTTTTTGAAAAATTTAACTCCAATACTGATGAAATGATAAGTTAAATTTTTAAAATATAATTAATTTCAAAAAGTTTAACGGGATTTTTTGAATAAAGTCAATTATCTTGATAAATAACAAAATTCTTCGCAGAAATTCAATTATTTTCATGAATTTTAATAAAAAAAAGTCAACATTAAATTTTTCTGGCAGGTCTGTTTTGTAAAAAATTTAATACGAAAGTGTTTGATCCGTCTGTATATACAAATAAATAAAACTATTACAGTGGAACCTCGATTATACGACCCTCTGTTATCGGAACTCTAAATCATTTTATCCTTACTTCCATTATCCAAACTTTTTTGTTATCTAAAACACAAATTTTCAATTTTTACACCTACTGGTTTAAAAATCTTATAAAAATAGAAAAGATTTATTGACCATCCACTGATTTTAAATGTAAATACCTACAAGACGACATGAATGTCACTAAATAGTACAAAATAATATTAAAACAATCTAATCGAGGTTCCACTGTACATGAAATATAGTAAAATTTAGTGACTGCACGGAGAAAAAGGAATTGTTAAATCTACTAATTAATTGTTAATATAGAACTAGCAAATCTGATTTGTTGTTGAAACAGTTTTTTTGTTCTCCTAACAAACAAAATTGTTGTGATAACAATTAATTTGTTTGTAGAACAAAAAAAATTGTTGCAATAACAAATCAGATTTGCTAGTTCTATATTAACAATTAATTACACTGAGAAAACTATGGAGAGTCAAATTCAGAGGTTCAAAAAGTGTATGTTTCCTTTGCTTATGAAGAGAGTTAAATAGTCCTTCTAAAATAAATTTTGAATTGATAATGGAAATCTACTTGTATATTATATTCTCTCTCTCTCCCATTATATCTGAGGGTTAAAAGTTGCGCAGAAAATGTGTACGATCTGATGCGCGCGAAATTATTTTTCTGACATTTTATATGTATTTAATTTAGGGGTTAGGTTGCCATATTTATTCATTCCGCGCCGGATAAGGAAGGGATTTCTCAAGATGGTTAATTTGTCCCTCTGCGTTAGAGAAATGGCACGAATATCTGTCAATGGTGTATTTGAACATTTAGATTAACTGACAATCAGTGACTGACTATCAGTTATTTTTAACTGATTGAAATTTAGAGAGTAAATGTTTATTAAATAAAAGAAAAATAAAGGGAAGTCGTATTAAAAGCATTAAAGGAAACAGTTAATGGAAGCAGAGATTTAAATTTAAGTTGAATAAATATTAAATATATTTATATTGATTTGACAAAAATGTTGAACAAAATATCGAAAGATGGTTGCGGAGAATGTTATTACTTTGAAGAGATGTCATAGAGAGAAAGATAGAGAGACAGAGAGAGACAGTTGATTAGAAGAAGATAAAATGAGAGAAATTCGGACATAACAGTACAATACAGAATTCCCAAAGTGAAGTTCGCCCCTGTTTGCAGGAGGTGGATAGAAAGGGAATAGCGAAAGAGAGTGGGGGAACGAAGTGCTTTGGCTAGGGGTGGGATTTGTGTGCCAACCACGTGGGCGCGGAATCGATAGTGCAGTGTTGTCGCACAGGGGTCACTCAACCCGCGTTGAGGTCAACTCCTGCGCTTGCTATCCGTATCCCATGCAAGGATTGTATACACACCAACACATTCAATTGCTCTAGACACATGTATACATTTATCACCTGCCACAAATTCAGGAATAAACAAAACTGGGGCAAGTTGACGATCCCTAGTTATATTCGCTCTCTTATTGCGTCGAAGGATATAGGTTATATATTCCTTTTAACTACCAAGGGACCACTCACTCAAATCTTCACAAATCCATTGGCTTATCCCGGAAATATTTCCAGTGTTTGTGTGTGTGTGTGTGTGCCAAATTTTAGACAATAATGCGCGCATTCATAAGGCATGTTCTCACCGATTATGTATATTCAATTCTCCTCTAATTTCCTCGATACCGTGTTTACTCATTATCATAACTTACATGCGCATTTACCTTTGACGTGTATGGAACTGAACATCTCTTAAATAATGTGTACTTCTACATTTTTCTCTGACACAATTTCTTTTATAATAGTCTCTTCTCAAAATATCAATCAGTTCAAAATAACTGATTCAGAAACAAAAAGTCAGTCACTAGTTCAAATAGTAATAGTTCAAAATAACTAATGTTTCAGTAAATTTTTTTTCACTGATTCAATTAGTCAAGTTTAACTAATTTTTTAGTTATTTTTAACTGATTCAGAAGCAAAAACTCATTCACTGTTTGTCAGTGAAAACCATATGATTTTTAACTGATTTAAATTAAAAGAGTATATTAAATATCTGTTATTCGTTTCTTTTGAAAATGTTACTTTCTAAATTTGAATTAGTAAAGTTCTAAAGTTTGATTATCAGTAGAATTTATACTGATGTATTTCAAGCTTCGTACTCGATAATTAATTTTGTGCAACACCTGTAAGGAAAGTAATACTTTGCATGCATGTAAAGTATAGGCGCAAAACAGTACTTTGCTGCACAATGTTAAATTTGACGACTCATTTTTTTCATAACACTGTAAAAAAGGCATATTATTTTAAGATATAATTGACATAAGAATATATATTTGACAGGGACCGTCTCGAAAGTTTAGTTTCGTTTTAGTGTTTGAGTTGACACAAATCTAAATTAACAAAGTGACTTTAGTTTTAAGTCGACACGAAACTAAATTAACAAACTGAGTTTAGTTTCGTGTCGACCCGAAACTAAATTAACAAATTAGATTTAGTTTCGTGACGACTCAAAACAGAGATTGAAAATCGTAACTAGAGCAACGTAAGTAATTAATGTAAGTTATGTAACCAGAGTAAATTACGTAACTATAATAACTTACATAATTAATGGAAGTTACGTATGTTTAGTAACTAACATAATTAAAGGAAGTTACGTATGTTACGTAACGTAACCAGAGTAAATAACGTAACTACAGTAACTTACGTAAGTTACGTAAATAAAATAACTTACACAATTAATCAAACTTACATAAGTTACGCAACTAGAATAACTTACGCAATTAAATAAACTTTCGTAATTTACATAACTTAAGCAATTAAATGAATTTACGTAAGTTACGTAATTAAATGAATTTACGTAAGTTACGTAAGTTACTTTAGTTACTTTAGTTATGTAAGTTACTTTAGTTACGTAATTTACGCTGGTTACGTAACTTATATTAATTACTTACGTTGCTCTAGTCACGTAAGTCAGGGGAAACAATTTTTCTGTGATTGACACTAAATAATTGTGTTTTTCAATCTTTTGTTTTGAGTCGACACGATACTAAATCTAATTTGTTAATTTAGTTTCGGGTCGACACGAAACTAAACTCAGTTTGTTAATTTAGTTTAGAGTCAACTCATACACTAAAACGAAAGTAATTTTCTATTTAGTTTCGTTTCCGAAGCGGTCCCTGATATTTGATATAAGAATATCAAAAAAAACATCTTAAAATGCATTGATCTTTAAGATGGAGGATCTAAAAATAAGATGTTTTAAACATCTTAAAAGTAACTACAATGTATATTTTAAGATATACTTCTTTTTGCAGTGAATTTATATAAATTAAATTGCATTCAAAAATAGAAGAATTTTTTTTAATGCATATTTAAATACCTACTTATTTTTCCACGTGAATTAAAACACTTTAAATAATTTCAATGTAAAGTCTTTTTCAAAATTTAACTATTTCTAAAAATTACAACTGTAATTGTTCCAAAATTAAATTACTTTTTTCTTCTTTGAAACTTTTAAATAATATTATTTTAAACTTTAATAATTTTATTTTAAAATAAAATAATCGTCGATGAATTATTTAAATCTCTGATGGATTAAAGTGTTATTGAATAATTAAATATTTCTTAAACTTGAATTCTTATAAAGAACATTATCAACATTTTTTAAAATAATTGAACTCTTTTGAAAAATATTAATAAAATTTTCAAGAATAATTGCATTTTTCGAAATAATAATTTAAAATTGTAAGTATATTAAAAATAATCGAAATTAAATTCATTAAATAATTGAATTTCTGTGAAAATGTTATTACTTATGAAAATAATACATAAAAATAATAAAATTTGTAAAAATACAAACTCAATTGTTTCAAAGAAAATTAAAGTTATGATTTAAGCGATGAGTTTTATTAGTTATGAAAATAATTGAATTTTTACAACGAATTTTATTAAAATTTGTTAAAAATAATTGAATCCTTGTGAAGTTTTATTAGTTATGAAAATAATCGAATTTTTGCAACGAATTTTATTAAAATTTTTATAAATAATTGAAAATTCTTCAGAAGAATTTTATTATTTATAAAAATAATTGAAATCCTACGATGAGTTTTAGTATTTTTTAAAATAATTGAATTCCTGTATCGAATTTTATTAAATTTTTTTAAAATAATTGAATTCCTGCATTGAATTATATTAAAATTTTTAGAAATAATTGAATTCTTGCCAAGAATTTCATAAAATTTTTTTTTATAATGGAATTCTTCTAAAGAATTTTATAAAAATCTTTTAAATAATAGAAAAATTTTATGAGAATTGTGATTTAAGTAATTGAATTCCAGTAAAAATTATAATATGTATGAAAATAATTGAATGTTACAAAGTATTTTATAAAATTTTTAAAAATAATTGAATACTTGAGAAGAATTTTATTATTTATAAAAATAATTGAAATCCTGCAATGAGTTTTATTACTTTTTAAAATAATTGAATTTCTGCATTGAATTTTATTAAAATTTTTAGAAATAATTGAATTCTTGCGAAGAATTTCATTAAACTTTTTTAAATAATTGAATTCTTGTACACTGTAAAAAATTTAGGGAGTTAACGGACTCGGGAGTTGGGAGTTAAATTTTTCGAGTTAAAAATCAACTCCAAAAGAGAGTTAATTTCTAACTCCCCTCATTCAACACCCGCGCGAGTTATTTTTTCCTTGGGGAGTTAGCATTTGGGTGTGAAGTTTTAACTCTCTTTATTTAACTCCCCTGGCATTAACTCCCCAATGGGTGCGACTTTTATAGACCCCCCGGGGGAGTTAAAATTTAACCCCCTATTTTTTACAGTGTAAAGAATTTTGAAATTCAGAATTATTTAAAGAATTATTGAAAAATTTTATGAAAATATTGTTTTAAATAATTGAATTTTTTGGAAAATTTTATATTAAAATGGTAGATATTGAAAATAATAGAATTTTGAAACATTTTTGAAAACCGACTGATTCATTAGTTAAACCTGATTGCACTGATTGAATTAGGAAAAATTCTATACTAATTTAAAATTAGAGAGTATACGCAATTTATTTTAGAAATCTAATGATTTTTTATAAAGGCAAACAACTTATTATCAATTAAAAGGAGCTCACTTTTGAATTATTCTCAAGTGTATACACACAAAGCACTTTAATATATTCAGAAATGAAGTAATACTTGATTCGAGACATGAATTTTTTTTAGTGATTAAAATATATTTTAATCTCTTAAAAAATAGGAAATAGTCAGGGAATAATTTGAAATCTCTTCAAGTATATCTCGAAATGTCTTTTAATCTTGAAAAATACTTGAATATAATTGGAAATATTTCTGAAAATTTCAAAGATAAATTAAACCTATACACTGTAAAAAAAATTGAGAGAGTAGAATATTTTACTCTTTTTTGCTCTAAATCGAAAAAAAGAGTTAAAATTGTATTGTTTTTTTAAGAGTATAAAATTTTACTCTTTAGGAACTAATGAAAAAAATATTTACATTTCCTGTACTTAATTTATTGATAGAAATTTTATGAAGGCTAATTTCGTATGTATGCTTGACTGCTAACGAAGTTTTATACACTTCTAGGGTATACAACAAAATATGCTTTGAACCGATCATTTTGAATTTAATTATGGTGAGGTCATTTATTATTGAACCTGTATGTAATATTTATCCGCGATTGAGTTAAGCTTCTACTGTTCGATGAAGTGAAAATATTCCCATATACCTGACCAATTTACTCGATTATTAAATCGTGGTATATATATTCATGGAATTTCAACATATAATATAATTAATTATTCTCTATATATGAGAACAAGCACTGACTTTCAACTCGATTTGTTTAATTATGTTTACTTCGATTTTAAGAGCATTTATATCTATATTTATTATTTTAATCATTATTATAGCAATTACACTGTAAAAAATAAATTTTTTAGCCTACTTTTTAAAACTGTTGATATTAGAAACATTTTTGACTAAATATTAGACTCGCGGTTTTTTTAGGATATCAAATTAAGACAGAAAACGTATTTTACCAATAACTAATTTGCAAAGACAATAAAAAATGAGAGAAATAAAATAATTATTCATTGCGTGAATCTTTTGATTTTGATAAATCTTTGAAAAGAAATGTTGAAACATTTCTTTGTAAGAGTTTTGTGTAGAGTTTTATGAATAAGTTGTTTTTAAATTTTTTACTAGAGCCTATAGAGCGGTCAGCGGAGAAGAAAAGTGCATGGATTTCCATTAATATTAATAAGCTCTAATTCTAATCGCTGTTATAGTACAAGTTCTAAATCTAGGTGCAAGGTTGAACATTTCATTGGCTCTCATTTTTCGAGGTCAGTAGAGTAGTCTTTTTTCTCATTCATCTACGCATAAATTATAAAACTCTTTTTGTCTTATACATATATATAAGCAAAAGGAAAATTAAATTTTTAGTGAGTATATTCGGAGATAAATTCACAAGATTAGTATCTTATTTATCGACTATGAATAATCTTATGCATATGAGGGTATATAGAGGGTATAATGTATGTAAATCATTTAAAAATGTTGCTTTCTTTGGATTAGGAAGATCGACCGACATATTTCCATATTTCAATTATTATTTTAAACATCCATATTCTTGCAGGGTTGCCACAGACCTGAAAAACCTGGGATTTTCAGGGAATTTTATAAAATCTCATTCTAAAAATTTAATTTTTTATATTTGAATATTAAAAATCTCAAGTTTTCAACTTTTTCATTTTAAATTTAATGCTTACAGTTGAAGTCAATATGACATTTCTAACTTTTAGTTTCCTCTGGTCAGTATTTTCCTTTGCATAATTTTAAAATTAATGTTTTTAAATGCATTTCAGAAACTTAAAAATGTTATTAAAATGTTTAACATACTCGTTTAATTATTAAAAATTCTGAACAAAACTAAATTTTGAAATTCCTATCATTTTTCTCTATATTTTTCCTTCTACTTTAAAATAAGTGTGATGCACTTCGAAGAAAAATACCTTAGAAGCAAAATATTATAAGTTATGTTTGTAATTTTTTGAATGATATTACACAAACTAAGGGTATTAACTCCCAATATAAAAAACTAATATTAAAATCTTCTTTACAACTAAAATAATTAATCAAAATTAAATTTGGTTTTACAAAATTAAACAAAAACTTTTAATATTGATTTAAAAATAACACAAACATAATCTTAAAATGATTTGCTTCTATTAAGGTAGGTATTTTTCTTCAGAGTGAAATAAATATAATATCGCAAATTTTAACTTAAATTTTAATTATTTATAAAATTAAAAATTAATAACTTATTTTATTAACAATTTACTTGAAGAATTTTATATTTTTTGTCTTAATTAGATAAAAATTTATCAAAACAATATTATTTTTGGGTCTGAAATTTAAAAAAAAAAATGGTCTGAAAAACCTGGAAAAGTCATGGAATTTTAAAATCCATGTTTTGTGACAACCCTCTCTTGGGAATATACGTTTTTCAAGTTTCTGATTGAATTTAATCGGACATTTTATGAGCTTTTTTCGCATGGTTATAAATCAAAATTAAATTTCATTCTTGAAAGACTTTAAGTAAAATAAAAACAAGTAAAAGTAAGGTAAAAACAAGTAAAAGTAAAATAAAAGTAAATTTAAAAAAAAAAAAATTTGAAATACAGAAAATCGAAGAAATTAGTTATTAAATAATCTGACTTAACTATATTTTCAGTTCGTTAACTTTAACGAACTGAAAATATAATCAAATCAGATTATTTAATAACTAATTTCTTCAATTTTATGCATTTCAAGAAATTTTATATAATTAAAAAGATTTTTATAAAAGTCTTTACAAGAATTCAATTATTTAAAAAAATTTAATGAAATTATTCGCAAGAATTCAATTATTTTATAAATAAAAAAATTCTTTACAAGAATTCAATTATTTTATAAGTAAGTAAATTCTTTACAAGAATTCAATTATTTATACCAATTATAATAAAATTTGTTGTAAAAATTCAATTGTTTTCATTAATTTCTTGAAATTTAATTTTATAAGCTCACTCAACAACTTAACACTGCAGGTACGATTTTTAATTGATTTCAAATATCGCAGATAATAGTCAATTTCATTTCATTAAGAAACAATTTTGTTTGTGTCACATGATGAAATTAGTTTAAATTAAAAACTTTCATTCAGTTAGAAGTGCGCTTTCATTCCCCAAAATCGTTCAATCTATTCTCTTTTGAATCAGCGCAAAGTCGGTGATTGAGTAGATGTAAGAATGCAGCTGCAAATCAACGACGAAATCAGTGAAAGCTGATTCAAAATGTACTAGAAAAAATTTCAATTTCTAAATGCTATTGTGTCTCTTTAGAAATTAAATTATTTTAAATGTAATTTCGACTCTCTGTTTTCTTTAAGAATCGATTCTGACTCTTTGAAATATTCCATTATTTAACAAAATTATTAAATTATGATTCTTTGAGAAACTTTCATTTTTTAAAAATCTCTAATTTTAATTCTTTAACAAATTAAACCCTATTTTCAAGTCGATTTCACAAAATCTCAATTAATTTTATAATTCAAAATTCATTTTTAATAAATTTTATTTTTTAAATCCAAGTATTTTTTAAAAACTTCAATTAAAATTTCACGAAATTTTATTTTTGCAGAATTTTAAATAATAGTATTTTAAATCTTAAGTAATTTTTAGAAATAATTGAATTTCATTTTTTTTGTTTGTAAATTTTTAATTAACTGTAATTAGAGAATATATTTTAAACTTTTCAATTATTTTAGTTAAAAATTCTAGAAAATAATTAAAATTTAGACTTTAAGCTAGAAATTTTTTGAAATAATTGAATTTCAAAATTTTAAACAATTTAGTTTTGGAAAAACTTCAATTAAAATGTTTTTGAAATTAATTTTTTTAAGAATATATTCAATTGAAAAATTGTCAAAAATCGAAATTTTTTGAAATTGAATTGTATTCTTTTATCTTAAATAATTAATAATTCTTAAAGAGCTTTCACAAAATTATAAAGAAGTATTTGATTTGAAGAAGAATTTTAGTTAAAAATTCTAGCTGAAAAAAATTGAAATTTACAAAAGAGATGCATTTACAATTTTTATAAATAATTGAGTTTCAAAACGTTTCAAATTGAAATCTTAGAAAAATTAAATTGTTAAAGAAGTTTAATTACATTTAACTGTATAGTTAAAAAAAATTTGTTTTTAAATTCAATTATCTTTGAAAAATTGAATAAAAATTTCTCGAAACCTTATTTTTTTGGAATTTTAAATAATAAATGTATTTAAAACTTAAATCATTTTTTAAATAAATATTTTCTATTAATTTCTTCACAACTGTTAGAAATTTTCAAAAATTTCATTTTTAAACATTTTGAAAATAAATGATTTCTGAAAATTGTAATTGCTTTTAGCTAAAAATTTTTCTAACATAAAAGCATAATTATTATTTAATAATATTATGAAAGTTATTTCAGAAATTAATTATTTAAAATAAATTTGTGACTCACTTTGAAGAAAGGTACCTTAGAAATAAAAAATTTGAGGTTATGTTTGTATTTTTTTGAAGGAAGATACACAAAGGGACTCTCAATATAAACATCAGGTTTAAGATTTCACTACAACTAAAATAATTAATAAAATTGATATTAGTTTTTCGAATAATTAAACAGAAACTTTTAATTAACTTTTAATTATAACACAAACATAACCTTAAAACGATTTTCCTTTAAGCCCTCTAAGGTACATTTCTTCGGTGCGTGTCATAAATAATAACTTAAATTCTAATTATTTAAATAATTAATAATTTAATATTATTATTTTATTGGTAATTTGATTGAACTATTTTGTATTTTTTGTCATTAGTAGCTAAAAATTCATCAAAACAATTTTATTTTTAATCTGGAAAAATCTGTGGAAAAATTTTGAAATCAGAGGTTTTCTACAGTTTCCCTCTCCACTGGCGAGAAAACCCATTAGACGGGTGGTCCAGGCAAATGCGAGTACTCCTAATTTTCAAGTCGCTCTGTAGGCGCAAAATTTAGTATTAAGGAAATGTCTATAAAGAAATATTGTAAGAGAAATTTACGAGATGTAAACAAACACTTGTATAGCCAAGATTGTAGGCTTAAGACGGGTGTATAAACAAATAAATAAATATTTTCTCTAAATTTTAATTAGTAAAAATGTTTAGTAATTTTAAATATAGTAACTGACTTTTTGCTTTTGAATTAGTAAATCCTAAATCTTACTAATTTGTTAGTAAAATTACTAATTTAAAAGCTAAACGTCAGTTACTAATTCAAGTTAGTAGCACAGTTTTTCTGATACTACTATCAATTTAAATATTTAATTGAATCAAATAATATTTATTGGAGTCAATTAAATGGTTCTATTTATATTTGCTTCAAATACACAGTTATGAGACAAAAAATATATCAAAACGTTGCTATTTAATTGACTGCAATAAATATTATTTAATTCAATTAAATATTTAATTGATAATTGTCAATTAATCGGTTATTTGAATCAAATAAATTTTTTTCAGTATAATATCAAATTGAGATAAAAAACGAATCAAAACGTTGCTTCGCAACACTTAATTGTCAAATTGAGACAAAAAACGAATGAAAAGTAATGCGAAGCAATGTTTTTTAATTGGTTTCTTGTCTCAATTTGATATAATAGAAAAACTGTGAAGCATTTTTACTAATTCAAATTTAGAGAGTTATTTAATAAAATTGATTTGAAATTATTCAATTAGTTAAGTAATTAACCATATACTGTAATAAAAGAAATAATCTAAGGTTATGAAAAGTTGATGTCTTGTTAAATTCAAGTCGCTGTCAGACTTTCTGGATATAACTGACAGTAGAAATCAAGGCCATCACTAAAAGCACGAGTTTCATTTGCAAATATAACTTTATGCAATGTGTATATATATGATATATCTTTTCTCCAGCATTGTATCTGGAGATTTATTTTTAATTTTCACAAGGGTATCTAATACAGTTGCATTAAAAATTGCACATTATAGAAACTTTTTTCTAATTATACAGCTGTATCATGGTTGTTGAATAATTACTTGGTCCATAGTTGTATTAGATTGGTATTGTTTCCCTTTATTGAATTTTAATTATAATAGAACATGTTTGCCCATGATATTTGTTGTCACCCTGCAGTAGTTTTGATTTCCTGTTTGGTTTGTTACGGAAATCCGCTTAGGAAAGTTTGCTTTATAAACGACTCTTCACTATAGGTACATGCGGATTTGAATATTTGGAATAATTTCCGAATTAGAAATTTCAGGGTCTTATTCTAATATCCTAAATGTCTCTGACTATTTTATCTGTGATCAGTATTGTATTGCCTTTTTAAAAATGCGTCGTAAATTTTTGGGGAGAGAAATTCTTCTATTTTATCATTTTCCCCGGATGTGGGGGAGATCGAATTACGTAACTGCGCAACATAGCCGAAGATGGCTTTTATATTTCGTATTTGTCTTTTTCATTTCTTCGTTATTCTTGTTTTTTTAGGAAAAGGTAAAGAGAGATGTCACTTATTTAATTGTGCTATAATTAATGAACACATTACGCCACTTTAAGAGGGTTAAAATGGAACTCTGTCGTGATTGGGGTAAAAGTTAGGTAACAGTTTGGATTGTTGTAGGAAAGATCGGGCCAAGTTAAAGGAGGTATTTAATTTGCCCAATTAATTTTCATGTCTCGGGTAAAGTAACCGTCTACTAAAATTGATGTTTCTACACTAATCTTGCGAAACAAAAGACGTCTATATATGCCATGCAAGTATGTTGCACACATGCACCAGAATTGAATCACTATTTCGATTTTCAAATTTTCTCGAGATTGTATATCCTATTTCGAGAATCGTGTACCAATTACTGCGGAATGGCTTTTTATATTAGTCTTGTAAATTTATAAATTCCACACTGTAAAAAATCAATCTTACTTTTAGTCTATTTTTCACTCAAATCGTTTATATTAAAAATATTTTCGATTGAATTTTAATTTTGAGAATATTTGATTTTGAGATCCTAAATTAAATCAGGAGAAAGTCAGGGATTTTTATTAAAGGTACTGGGAAAAACTAAATTTTTCTAATTCATAAGAAAAATCTGAATTTTTGGGTCTTTTTTGTTTGCTTCATAAACTATGGAATTACCATGAATTATAATACAAAACATTCAATTTTTTTCATTTCTCACTAATAATGGACATAGAAAAAAATCAATTATTTAAAAAAGTTTTTTATAAAATTCTCCGTAAAAATTAAATTATTTTAAAAAATTGAACAAAGTTCTTCGCAAGAATACAATTATTTTTATGTAGGTATTTTTATATAATTCGTTGTAAATAGTCAATTATATTCAATACCTACTATTTTATTAATAAAAATATTCCCAAAAGAATTTAATAATTCTAAAAAAATTTTTTATAAAATTCTTCTCAACAATTCATATATTTTTATAACTAATCAAATTCTTGACAAAATTTCAATTCCATTATTAAAAAAAAACATTTTCATAAAATTCTACGCAAACACTTAATTATTTTCATAAATAATAAAAATATCACGGGAATTCAATTATTTTTATTAATAATAAAATTCTTTGTAGGAATACAATTATTTTCAAACATTACAAAACTTATCGCAAAATTTCAATTATTTTTAAAACAATTTTTAAATAAATTTCTCGAAAATCAATTATTTTAAAAAAATTGTGATGTAATTTGTTTCTTAGATTTTTATGATTTTTTCAATACATTTTGAATTAAATTTCTTGAAAGAATTTCAATTTTTCTCAAAAATATAATAAAATTCTTTATGACAATTCAATTATTTTAAAAGAATATTAATAAAATTCTTCGTAAAATTCAATTATTTTCAAAAATTTGTCAAAATTCAATTATTTTTCAAATCTACTAGTTCAATAAAATTTCCCAAAAGAATTCAATTATTTAAAAACACATTTTACTAAAGTTCGTTACAAGAATTCAATTATTTAAGTAATTTAATTTCAATTATTTATAATACAATTTCAAATGAATTTTTCGAAAGAATTCAATTATTTTCAAAATGTTTTAATAATATGATTTGGTTTTGATTAAAATACATTTCTTTCAGGAAAAAAATTAATCCAAAAATTGATTAGGTAATTTAATCTTTTTTAGTGTTAATTTAAGCTGCAATACTTTTTTAGTTTATTGTGTAAATTATTTTTTTTTGTATTTAAATAATTGAATTATCGTATAGAAATTTTTAATAAGAATTGATTTATAATTGAATTTCAGTTAATATTTTAGATAATAATTGAATAAGAAAAGCGTTAAAGTGTGAATTTTTAGAAAGAATTAAATTTCAAAAGATTTTTAAATTGAACTCAATGGAAATTTTAATTGTTGTAAAGATGTAATAATATTAAAATTTTTATTTTTAAATAAAATGATTAAAGTTTTGATTAAGTGTCCTGCAAATTTAATGGCCAAATAAACGCGTATCTTTCTTTTCATTTTGAATATAAGATCATTCATAAAGTGCATATCAAATTTGTTGCAATGACTTACGTTTATTGTTGACGACATCTTTCAGAGAACTTGGCGCTTTTAAAAAGGAAAATACTAATTATTCTAAGAGCCAATAATTAAAGTGCGAGTCCGTAACTTTTGCAATGTATTTGCGAATCGTGCATAAAATACGAGAATGTATTATTTTAATCAAGAGATTATTGCAGGTCGCGTTTCACCTTCTCAGTGACGTAATTCTCAGTTGGGAGCTTAATATCACTATAGGTCCGCGCATCAACAATGTTTTTGTTAAATTATAATATAAGATATGAGAGAATAAGAAATTTTAGTTGTGTTTTTATTTTAATTTTTCCGTTTATCTGTAAAATACGATTTTCAATTTTTAAAATTCATTCTTTTATAACTAAAGAAAACTAATAATTTTTTTTAATATATGCGTGAATATTTCTCGATTTAATGTCGAAAAATAATTGAGTTTCTGATGAAAAGTGTGCAAAAAATTCTTAAAAATGCTTTGAAATAATTGTATTTTGGAAAAACTTGGAATTGAAGTTATTATTCAGAATAAAAGAAAAAAGTGGAAAGCTTTTTTGAAAATCAGAAAAAGTCAAGGAATATAATAAAATTTTTTGTGACAATCCGGAATAAAGGAAACGACTTTTTCGACTTTTTTTCGTACTTTGAATCGAGAAAAATGACTTTTTTGCGACTTAAAGAGGTGTCAAAGTCGAGTCAGCTGTTCCATGTAAACTTCAATGGATAAATCGCATCTACTTTGACATCCCCTTAAAGTCGATTCGAGGCCTGTAAAAATAATCTTCTATATAGGACACATTTAATTTCCTCCATTTTCCAATTAATCTCTAAACTTGAAAGGATTTTTTTTCCAGTTATCTAAACTTGGCAGTAAATGAACAAATGCGAATTATCATGAATTCGACTCAAAAGCAGGCTAAAGAATTTGAATTTAAGTTTTTCATATTTCAGAACATATATTCCATAACATATATTCCATATTATACCGTAAGCAACGTATTTTGCTCATAAAATAATTGAAACACAAACTGCACATTAATTCCAAAACATGAAATAATTGAGTGCTACTTGTAATTAGCAAGCGTATGAAACAAATTCAAGAGAGAACAATAAGCGCACTTAAACGCAAAATGCAACTACGTTCTCGTGATATTTTTATTTGTTTTAATATTTTCACATTGAAAAGCATTGTGACCATTGTAGATGTATTTTAAGGTTAAAGTGTCGGTAGAGTGTGAAAGGAGGAAAAGGCGAAGGAAAATGAAAAGGATGGTAGGCCACCAAGCTTTGAATCTCAAAAGCAATAGAATTTGAAGTACCTTTAACCTGCTCTAACTTTAACTTTAAAAACCATTGTTTTTTTTTGTTTTTGTATTAGTGACATTTTAATTAAGATTCCATTTAATTTCCTCCTTTTTTTTGCGTTTTACATTCTAGCGTGAATGCAATTTATTTTCCATACATTTTAAAAATGAAAAATAATTAAATTTGGACGGATTTTAATTACAAGCGTGAACTTTTATTGTGAAAAAAAAATATTTTTCATTTTAGAGAACAATTTTTTGTATATTATTTATACAAGACGTGGGTCAATTATTTTCAAAATTTTCTCGAAATTCAATTACTTTCAACATCTACTGTTTTAATAAAAAAATTTTCAAAAGAATTCAATTATTTAAAAAAAATTTTTTTTTTAATTTTTTGCAAACATTCAATTATTTTCATAAGTACTAAAATTTGCAAAGGAATTCAATTATTTGAAATGCAATTTTCATAAAATATTTCGAAAAAAATCAATTATTTAAAAAGATTTTTATCCAATTCTTTGCAAGAATTCAATTATTCTTACAAATAATAAAATTCTTCTCAGGAATTCAATTAATTTAAAAAAATTTAATAAAATTCGTTGCAAAAATTCAATTATTTTCATAACTAAAAAACTTAATCATAAAATTAAAAATTTTTAATATTTTAATAAAAAAAAATAAATATTTTAATAAAAATTAAAAAATAATTAATTATTCTTAAAAATTTTATTAAAATTCTGCAAAAAATTCAATTATTTAAAAAAAATTAATAAAGTTCTTCACAAGAATTCAATTATTTTTAAATATTTTAATAAAATTCTTCAAAAGAATTTAATTATGTAAAATAAATATTAATAAAATTCTTCATAGAAGTTTGATTAATTTTAATTTGTCGAAATCCAATTATGTTCTCTATCAACAATTTCAATAAATTTTCCAAAAAGAATTCAATTATTTGAAAATTTTTTAATAAATTTTGTCGCAAGAATTCAATTATTTTCATGAGTTATAAAATTCTTCGAAAAAAAATTATTATTTAAAATGAGTTTTATAAAATTCTTCGTAAAAATATAATTATTTTAAAAAAATTCAATAATATATATTCGTTGAAAAAATTCAATTATTTTGATAACTAATAAAATTCATCGCAGGATTTCAATTTTTTGAATACAATGTTAAATGAATTCTTCAAAATTTCTTTATGCTTTAGTAAAAATATGTGCATTTTCTTCAATTTGAAACGTTTAATTACAATCAGGATAATTTCTAAGAATAAATGGTGGAATTAAAAAAGAAAAAATTAAATGAATAATAATTAATATTTAACGCAATGAATAGAGTAAAAACTTTTCAGTAGTACAAGTCAATTGTAGTCAGACCGAAAATTTACTTATGTATTTAGTAGCAAATTATATTATTTTAAATTATCAGATAAATTTTTTATAAAAAAGAATTTAACATTAACGGGTTTTCAGTAGTACAAGTCAATTTTGGTCGGACCAAAAATTTTCTAATTTATTTAATCAATACAAATTAAATAAATATTATTATCAGATAGATTCGTATAGCAAAGAATTTAACATTAAATATTTTTCAGTAGTACAAGTCAATTATTGTCAGTCCGAAAATTTTCGTATTTATTTATTTTTTTAATACAAATTAATTATTTTCAAAATTGTTAACAGATATAAATTCGTATAATAAAGAATTTAGCATTGTTGATTTTTCAGTAGTACAAGTCAATTATAGCCAGACCAAAAATTTTCTTATTTATTTATTTCTATGGAAATTAATTTTTATAAACATTATTATTAACTAATTACTATCAGATCAATTTGTATAAGAAAGAATTTAACATTAAATTTGTTTCAGTAGTACAAATCAATTATATTCAGACTAAAAATTTAATTATTTATTTATTTTTTCAATTATTATCAATTTTTAATTGTTGTAAAACTGTGATAATATAAACATTTTTATTGTGAAATAAATGAAAGTTTTGAATAATTTTATTTAAAAATTTTAACAAAAATTGAATTTTAAAAGAATTGCAGTTGTAATTTTTAGAAATAGGATAGTTAAATTACATAAAGGCTGTACGTTAAAATATTTTAATTCCTATATGGAGAAATGAATAGGTATTTAAATATTTATTTTTAAAAAAATGATATTTATTGAAATTATGAAAAAATTGAGTCGTCATATTTAATTTTTCGATTACTACTTTTTTTAAAATGAATTTCCGAGTACAAAACCTGGATTCTGAATTTTTATCTAAATTAACTTTTTTTTGAGTTAGTTTTAGAAGTCAACAAATTTGGGGAGGGTGGAAAAAAATGTCATCTTTTCTATCCATGTACCCAAACTCGCCAAACTTGGAAAATTGCTTGCATTCAGGAAGAGCAAGTTTGGTTGGCTGTTGATTGTGCAAACAAAGTTTGAACTTTATAACGATGGTTACGAGTTGTTTTATGACAAAACCTCAATTTCTGTCAACTTGCTAACTCAATAATTCTTCCAAGGCAATGGAGTACCTATTAAAAAAAACAAAAAAAACCAGAAAACAAAAAAAAGTCCATACTGGAAGTAAAAAGTGTAGTCTATTTATCAGTTTTCTAATTTTCTTTAAATTTCACATGTGGAAGACGTTGAATAACGGGGAATAGACGAAAAAAAACGTAGTGTGTACTCCGCAGCAGATAGTGTCTTGTCGATCGAAGCGAAGCGTTCCAAGGAGCCTGAAAGAGTAGCTTGTAAAAAGTCGTAGAGGTATTCCTCCTTCTATCCTATTTTGCCCCCAAACCCTCTCTTCTCGTTTTGTCATCCCTTCCTCCGAAAGCTCGATCTGAGCTTTTTTGAGGGCGCAAGCGCAATCCGAAGATCGCATTTACGTTCGCCAGCAGTAATTCGTGGGGTGCGAATCAGAGTGGTTGTCCAGCTAGCGACTTGAGAGCTGGCGCTGTTTTCCAGTCGCTCTACTCATCATGAAGGTACATAACCTCCCCGATTGCATGCTCCTCTCAAATAGATATTTACCTTTCCCTAGCAGGCAGCATTTTTCGAACTCGGTAAATTATATTTCGACACAATAATTCACGTTTTCTTGCAATCATGCTTGCAGCGTATTTCAACGAATCGAGCGTAAAATTCACGTGGCCTTCTTTCGAAAATTGAGTACTAAAATTTAATACAAGAATTTAGTACAACAATTGAGTAAAAAAGTATAAAAATTCAGTACAAAAATTTTATACGTTGTGGATAACAGTGAATAAGTTCTAAAAAGTGTTTTTTTTTCAAGACACACGAGAAATTCTCATTTAAGTTCGATATTTATACAAAGTATAAATAAAACAGCTCCTTTTCCCGCTTGATAGTGAAATGCTTGCTAGAGATATTTATATAACCACTATTTATCGATTTACCAATTCAACAATATTTGGAATTGCAAAAATTTACAATTGCTTGTCAGATATTTTTTATTTGTTTATTTTTACCATCATTAGTTGGTTGATAGTAATTTTTGCTGTATCATTAATTTCTTTTAGTTTTTGATTCCCATCAAACAACTAAATATCTTACTTTCTATTCTTTGTGGATAGGTTGATAAACCTGTATTACAACAAAAGTGATACAACAAAGCGTGGTCACTCAACCATTTTTACTCCCACAATGCACGTTTTTCAGTCATAATTTATTTTTCTTCCTTATTAAATATTTTTTCACAATGCTTGCTATATCAAGCGATATTTGAATGATTTATCATCTATAATATACGTACAATTTTTCTCATATAATTGATTGAATTTACAAAATTAGTCATTAATATTAGTTTCTATTTTAGTTCCTATTTTAGTTCCTATTTTAGTTTCTACTTTAGTTTCTACTTTATAGTTTCCATTTTAGTTTCTATGCTACTTTCTATGCTATTTTTTAAAATTCTCCATCAAGATATTGTCTACATAATTATCTCTTTATCGACATATTTTTGAAATTAATTAAACTTCTGCAAAAAAATTTTATTAATATTTTTTGAAAATAATTTATATTCTTTCAAGAAATGGAAAAAATTATTAAATTCTAATATACAAATTATATCAAAATTTGCTTAAATAACTATGAATTCTCTTGAAACAATTTTAATAAAATTTTAAAGAACAATTGATTTCCGAGGAATTCATTTAAAAATGGTATTAAAAATAATTGAAATCCTGCAAAGAGTTTTATTAGTTATGAAAATAATTGAATTTTTACAACGAATTTTATTAACATTTTTAAAAATAATTGAATTCTTTTGAAGAATTTTAATAAAATTTTTAAGAAAATATGCATTTTTCGAGGAATTTATTTAAAATTCTAAGATAAATTTTATTAGTTATGAAAATAATGGAATTTTTGCGAAAAACTTTGTTAAATTTCTTTTAAATAATTTGAATTCTATTGAAAAATTTTATACAAATCTTTTTAAATAATGGAAATCTGCACACAATTAAAAATAATAAATTTTAATTAAAAAATAAACTTAATTTAAACTGTATAAAAGAAACTGCATACAAGCTGATTTTTAATAAATTTAATAAAAATAAGCTTGCATGCGGGTCAAATGAATTTAATTTTTTTATTAAAATTTTTCATTTTTAATCGTATGCAGTTTGATGAAATGCAATTTAAATTAAATATAATAATTTTATTTTTAAAATTTTCTTATATTCCGTTTCTCCGTGTGCTGTCTATTTCATACTCGATTTCATACAGTTTTCCCGTATGCAGTTCAAAGGAAAGCAGTTTAAATTCGTGTTGTTCTTAAATTAAAATTAAATTCATTTTTAAAATTCGTTTGTATGTTGTCTTCCTGTATAGAGTTAAATTGTGGGCAATAATTGATACCGCCGCAAAATGTTTATGAATCTAAAAAATGATTCTTTTTTGCCTTGAAGCCCGTAAATATTAACAGAATAAAAGTGACATTATTTTTATTATTTTATGATTATTATTGTTATTATTGTTATTTTTATTATTATTTTCATGATTGTCGTTGTTATTCGTATTATTATTAAAAAAGATGAAATATCGAAATTCCGGAGAGCAATTTCAAACTTTTTCCAACTTTTGATTCGTTTTTTATCTCAATTTGATATCCGCAGAAAAACTGTGTAGTGTTCCAAAATAAAGTAAAAGATAAAAAAAAGAATTTGAAAAAGTGAAGAATTTTGAAACGAGAGAAAGAAAGAGAGAGCGTGAGTAGGCAAGAAAATCAAGATCGGAAATATTTTAAAAAGTCAGGATCTCAGGGAAAAAACTGTGCGGTCATTTTTCATTTAGTGGTTACTTGCACCCAAAGGATTAATTACTTATTTTAAACACGTCCTTTCTTTCAATTCATTAGTCGAGTATTCAAATATACTATCCTACTTTATGCATAATTCATTTAAAAAAAAGATCTTATTATAGACGGTATATTTTTTCATGTCATAAAAAGAAGAGGAGGTTCTAAAAGAAAAATGGTTTTCCATTGAATTATATTTGTTGAAATAATTTTTGCGCATGAACACCAGAAAGAAAAAAAGTTCATTTATTTATTCATATTTTATTCAAAAGAGAGCTAGTATTGAAGATTTTATTTTTAATCAAGCAGATAAAAGGAAATGTAAAATTAATCATAATTTCAATTTTTCTAATCTTTGTAAATTAGGTTTGTAATTTTTGTATTATCAAAATTTGTTTCCTCCCTTTTTTTCTTGATAGTCAATGTATATTATAAAGTGCATTTCCTTCACTAATGACATTTTAAGTTAATTGTTGAAAAATGATATGCAAAAATGATGATTAATTTTTGTAGAAAGTTAGAAACTAAATTTAAACGGAGATAAAATGACTAGCATTGTAAATTCTTTCCTGAATGGCTGATAATACTGCGTTGTTCCATGATCAAGTTTCATACTATGATGTATGATTAGTTAATTATGTATGTCAAACATTTATTCTTTTAAGCACGCGACTTCCTGACAATAAATTACCATATACTGATAACACACATAATTCCTTGTATGCATAAAGAGATATAAATTATTTAGCTAAAATATTATTGTTTTGATATTATGGAAATCGTTCTCCGGAATTTCGATATTTCATCTTTTTTAATATGAATAACAACGACAATCATAAAAATAATAATAAAAATGACAATAATAACAATAATAACAAAAACAACAATAATAATAATGTCACTTTTATTCTGTTAATATTTACGGGCTTCAAGGCAAAAAAGAATAATTTTTTAGATTCATAAACATTTTGCGGCGGTATCAATATTATTGCCCAAACAATTCAACTCTGAACTGGAAGACTCCATGCAAAAGAATTTTAAAAATAAAATTATTAAATTTAATTTAAAAGCAATACGAATTTAAACTCTTCTCCATCAAACTACATACGATAAAAAATGACAAATTTTAATAAAAGAATAAAATTAATTTGAACTGCATACGGAAAAACTGCATCAAATAAATAGCATACGGAGAAACGGAATAAAAGCAAATTTTAATAATAAAATTATTAAATTGAATTTAAAGACTGTACAAATTGAAAATGCATGTCGTCAAGGTGCATACGAATAAAAATGAAAAAATTAAATTCATTTGAACTCCATACAAGCTTCTTTTATTAAATTTATTAAAAATCAGATTGCAAGAAGTTTTTTTTGTTTGCACTTTAAATTAATTTTATTTTTTTTATTAATATATTTTGTAATTTTTAATCGTTTGCAGATTTCTATTATTTAAAAAGATTTTTGTAAAATTATTCGCAAGAATTCAATTATTTTAAAAAAAATTTAATAAAGTTCTTCGCAAGATTTCTATTATTTTTATAAATAATAAAACTCTTCTCAAGAACTCAATAATTTTTAAAAATTTTAATAAAATTCCTTGCTGAAATTCAATTATTTTTATAAGTCCTAATAAAATTCTTCTTAAAAATTTAATTATTTTTAGAAATTTGAATAAAATTCGTTGCAAAAATTCAATTATTTTCATAAATAATAAAACTCATCGCGGGATTTCAATTACTTTTAATAAAATTTTTAATAAATTCCTCGAAAAATGCATATTTTCTTAAAAATTTTATGAAAATTCTTCGCAAGAATTCAATTATTTTTATAAATAATAAAATTCTTCTCAAGAATTCAATTGTTTCTATAAATAATAACATTATTTTTAAGAATTCAATTATTTTTAGAAATTTTAATAAAATTCGTTCTAAAAATTCAATTATTTTCATATCTATTAAAACTCATCGCAAGATTTCAATTATTTAAAAATAATTTTATATTATTTGTTTATTAAAATTTAATAATTTTTGTCAATGCATTTTTAATTAAATTTCTTTATTAAATTTATTAAAAAAACAGCTTGTTTGCAGTTGAAATTAATTTTATTTTTTTATTTAAATTTGTAATTTTTAATCGTGTTTAGTTTATTTTAGTCAATTTTTAGTCAATTTAATCCAATTTCAGAACTCAAAAGCATATTCTTGAAAATTCAGTGAAATTCTAATGTAAAGTTTCAGTCAAAAGTGGTTGACTGTCAGTAAAGATTTATTCACTTTTGATCCTTCAAATAAAATCAGATTTCCATTTATATACAAAAGAAGAAAGAAGATTTAAAAATAAAAAATTATAGTTCAATCTTGTAAAGGTTTTATTTATTTATTTATTTTTGCTGAAAATATAGAAATAAATTTTTTAAATCAGTATTATGAAATCGATTTTAACTTTTCAATTTAGAAACGAAAAAGTTAAAACGAATTGGAAAATATTGTGGTGTTTCACCAGTAGTATAAGTTTTATCTTGAAAATGTACTTTCGTGTCTGACTAGAAAGTTTTGTTTCCACTTGGGATTATAAATACCCAGTCTTTGCAGGAACTGACTTTTCTACTGACATTGTAGATTTCTTTAGAAAAGGTTTCCACATGAACAGTAAATAAATTTAAAAAAAAGTCTATATACACATATATGGGTCAATAGACAACTTTTTTCTTTTTTAACTTGGTACCAGCATCGATCGAACAATAACTGAATTATTTTTAAGCATAAAATTTTTTTTTCCCAATTAACTGATTTATTTTTTGAACAATATGTCTGCATACAGTGCCGCTCAATAACTTTTGCCCACCCTACAGCGATTGAAGGCTTTACAAAAAGTTTTGTAATTTGTTTATTGTTAAAGATAAAAAGCACAAAAAGGTCTCTTTTTAAAGCTCTTTTCCTGAGCTTTAACACTGTATAAAACAAAAATTAAAAAAATTAATTTGTTAATGTTTAAAAAATGTTATTGCAACATAAAATTTTTCGTTTTTTTTAAAGTGATACAGTTTCACTTTTTTTTCATTTTTTGTTTAAAAAATTAGCCATTTTTTTCAATTGTTGATAACTCAAAAACGGTTACTTTAGAAAAAAATATTAAAAATTTTTATTTGAAAAATTTTTTTTGACTTTTTTTGAAAAAATTTTTTTTTTTATTTTTTATATTTTTATGTTTGAATTACAGAAACTCGCTTTTTACACTCACTTGTGACAATTGTCACAAGACTGACATTATGATGACAATCGTCAAAGTAATTAAGAACCTTTAATCCGTTTACAAACAATATAATAAATAAGTATTATATCAAAAGTTATTTAAATGATTGGTGATTTAAAATTATTGAAAAAAATTAAATAAATACGTTGAAAAATTTTCTTGCTTGTTGTACTGAGTGTAAAAAGCGAGTTTCTACAATTAAAACATAAAAAAATAAAAAAGGAAAAAAATTTTTTTTCTTAAAAAAAGTCAAAAAAATTTTTTTCAAACAAAAATTTTTAATATTTTTTTTCTAATTCTGGACACAAAAATGAACAATTTATGTTCTTAAAATATATTTTTCTAAAGTAAGCGTTTTTGAGTTATCAACAATTAAAAAAAATGGCTAATTTTTTAAACAAAAAATCATATTTTTCTTAAAAATGATCGTATAAAAATTTTTAAAAATGCATTTTAAAGGTGATAAAACTAGCTTTCAGAAAATATGTGTTTAATTAAAATGCGACCATTTCCTATGAAACTGTATCGCTTTAAAAAAAACGAAAAAAAACGAAAAATTTTATGTTGCAATAACATTTTTTAAACATTAACAAATTAATTTTTTTAATTTTTGTTTTATACAGTGTTAAAACTCAGGAAAAGAGCTTTAAAAAGAGACCTTTTTGAGCTTTTTATCTTTAATAATAAGCAAAATACAAAACTTTTTGTAAAGCCTTCAATCGCTGTAGGGTGGGCAAAAGTTATTGAGCGGCACTGTATGTATTAAATTATTTTTATTGCCAATAGGATAATTAACATTTAAAATATAAATAGAAAGGCGAAATATATAAAAATTTATTACCAATAATGAATGTGAATATATACGTTTAAAATTATATCGAGATTAATTTTATCAAAAGTATAAAATTAATCTCGGTCTCTCGTAAATGTGGCATTATAAATTCTGTAAAAAGTTTCACACTTTTGTTTTAATAGTCGTGTAAAAGATTCATTAGTCATGAAACAGCAGCGTGAGAGAAGAGTCAATACACGAAATAACTTTGTAATAAAATGATCATAAAGTGAAAAGTACAAACTAAATTAGTGTTAACTATAATTTTTTGTTTTTCCCGCGCACATTAATGAAATCGTAAATACGGGGGAAAAAATTGGGAAAAGAAAAATAAAACGCTAATGGCTTTAGTGTTTCTAAACCAGAACGCACCGCATAATAGTTAACTAAGAAAAAAGTTTTATATCTCGTGGTAATATTCTCCGTATCAGAAATAACGGTTTCCATTTTTTATTGATATTTAGTTTATGTGTATAGGGTTTGCGTTTTATATCTCATTACTCTTCTTCTCTATTCTCTCGTGTTTTTGCTTAACAATGGGCATAAAGCTTAAGATCCACTAGATGCTGTGAAGTACTCTATGGTTTAAAGCACTCGCCCTTAACGGTCGACGATTTTACCCAATGGAACTGGGTCGGTGAAAGGTCACTGTTCCACTTTTCTGCATAAACTTTACAATAGGGCTCTTTCAACATTTTACCAATAATTGTCTGTCGCTACGCGATTGTGTTCGACGAATTTTAATTTGAATGAGTGGGGAGAATTTTGGTAAACGACGACGATAGGAAGGTGCGATAGTTCCCGACGAGTAGTCGTCAAGCAAACATAAATTATAGAAACGATTTTGTAATCTTTTATATATTCAATTTTAATTAGTTTAATAAAGGCCTTTATGTATGTAATTTGGAATATTTATTGTTTTATCAAGACGCCTTAAAGTAGTGAAATTTATTTAAAAAGAGAGACTTTACGGCAGAACATGGTCCTTCGAGCCGGATGGTATTGAAATTATTGTGAACTCTAATCGGCTGATCATTAAAAAACATTGTGTAAAGTGATCAGAGAATCTTGGCGTCGGGAACTCAACAATTTTAATTCAACAATTTCGAAAAATTAACCAATTTATATCTGGGACTTTCATAATTTGAGGAAAATAAAACTTGGAAATAAATTTTATTCGACAACTGGGAATTTTATTCATCAAGAACGAGAAAATTTTGGATAAGGACGAGGAGAGGACAAGCAGAAAAATAAACTTCTATTGTCATCTAATATCAACATTGTCGCAAGTAGAATTAATTATTGTTATCTTCAAGTTGATTGTAAGTACGCAAATTTATCAAAACTGTGATTTGTAAGTTATGAAAGTTTAAACGATTTTATTTTAACGACGATTATATTTATTATTGACTATTAAATTGTTTCGTTTTGAGTATTTAATGATTATAGTTACGAATGTAAATTATTTTAATTATTTTGACTAGTCAATCTTTAACTATTAATTAATTGCCAAAAATTTATAAATTTAAAAATGTCATCCGATGACGTCGAGACTTTGAAACAAATAAAGAAAACGTGTAGAACAAGATTGACTAAATTTAAAACTTTTCTTGAAAAATATGTCGGAACTCAAAATAAAGATAGTGTATCGATCGAAGAGTTTCGGGTGCGTTTAAGTAAAATCGAAGAAGTATGGAAAGAATTTGACAAAGCGCAAACAGCCGTTGAATTAATGTTCCCTGCACAGGATCTTGACCCTGAACGAACAGAGTTTGAAGAATATTACTATAAATATGTATCCTTAGGAAATAAATTTCTTAATCAAAAAACATCTCAAGTTTCTGGCATCGAACAAAACCGAAATGAAGCGCAATCAGCGCGTATTGCTCAATTAGAATCAGAAATCATTGCTCAGCGTGAAGCAGAACTCGCGTCCTTGAGGGAAATGGCTTCGTCGCGCGGAACAATGGTCAGTGAAAGATCGCGTAATTTATTTCCCTTGCCTAAATTGGAGTTGCCCACTTTTTCCGGTGCATACGACGAATGGTTAGCTTTTAGAGACGCGTTCACAGCAGTAATTCATGACGACGATTCAATTCCTACTATTCAAAAATTGAGATATTTACGTTCGTTCGTGAAAAATGATGCAGCGCGAATTATAGAGAATTTGGAGACTACCGAGAATAACTACGCAGTAGCTTGGACTCTGATGAAAGATAGATTTGACAATAGTAGAATTATTATTCAGAATCACATGCAAGCTCTTTTTGACTTGCCGGGGGTCTCAAGAGACTCGTCCTCGAGTATGAGAAAATTGCTCGACGATGCTCTGAGACATATTCGCGCTTTATCGGTTCTTGATCAGCCAACTGATAAATGGGATACTCCGTTAGTTTTCTTGGTGACCTCCAAATTGGATAGAGATACCCGGAAGGAGTGGGAGAGGTCCATAGTGGGATCAAAAATGCCAACCTTTAACGAATTAAAAAAATTTTTAAGTCAAAAATGTCAAATTTTAGAGACAGTTAATTTTAATTCAGATAGAAATAAAACAAACGATTCTAATTCAAGGTCATTGGGAAAAACAGTACAGACAAACAGGGGTGCAAATTTAAAATCATTATTGAACGTACAATCTAATTTTACATGTCCAGTGTGTAACGGAAATCATAATGTGCCATTTTGTGAGGAATTTAAGAAAATGCAAACCGTGGAACGATCGGCATGTGTGAAAAAACTAGGATTATGTTACAATTGTTTAAAAAAAAATCATTTAGTGGGAGATTGTAGGTCGGGTAATTGCACTATTTGTAGAAAACGTCATCACACCTTACTTCATATTGAATCGAGAGTATACACTGTTACCGATGAAAATAAACAATCAAATAATAGATCGAGTATTACTAATTTACATATTTATGACGCATCAAAGGTATTGTTGTCTACAGCAATGGTAGATATTTTCGACGATGATAATTGTAAATATTCGTGTAGAATACTTTTGGATAGTGGCTCGCAGCCAAATATTGTATCGCGAGAGTTAGCAAGCCGATTAAATTGTAAAAAACGGAAAATAAATTTAGCAGTGGAAGTTGTTAATAACATAGAAACTTCATGTTCGGAATGGATTAGTTTGAGATTAAAATCTAAATGTTCTAATTATTCGACAGTGTTAAGCTTCTTGATTCTGCCTCACATCACAGGAGATGTTCCTGCCAATATTGTTGAGAGAAATTCATTATCTATACCAGAGGACATTTGCTTAGCGGATCCAGATTTTCATCATCCCAAGAGAGTTGATGCTTTGATCGGTGCTGAGGTGTTCTACGATTTGCTGCTAAATGGAAGAATGAAACTGAAAAATCCGGGACTGGGACTGCAGAATACTAAATTAGGCTGGGTAGTCTCAGGGAAGCTAGGAGGAACATGGAATCAGGAAAAAGTACACTGTCATTTGGTCCGAGGAGGTCTACACGAAAAGGTAGAAAAATTTTGGGAATTAGAAGAGGTGAGTGACCGAGTACAAATTTCTAGTGATGAGGAATTATGTGAGACTCATTTTCAGAAGTATGTTCAACGTTTGACTTCTGGAAAATTCATGTTAAAGTTACCATTTAATGAAAAAAGATCACTTTTAGGTCTAAGTTATGAGATGGCAAGGAAAAGGTTTTTCATGTTGGAGAGACGATTGGAAAAGAATCCTGATTTAAAATTGGAGTATCATAAATTCATGTCATCATATCTGGAGTTGAATCACATGGAGCCGTCAGGAAGTGGACCAAATGAGGGGTACTATCTACCTCATCATGCGGTAGTAAAAAAATCCAGTCTAACAACAAAGCTGCGTGTGGTCTTCGACGCATCTGCAAAATCAACAACTGGATTATCCCTCAATGATACCTTGAGAATTGGACCAACCATTCAAGATGGAATTTTTGAATTAATACTCCGATTCAGATGTTATAGGATAGTTCTCTCTGCAGACATCGAAAAGATGTACAGACAGTTCTGGATAGATCCGGAAGACAGGAAGTTCCAGAAAATTCTGTGGAGATGGAATCAGTCTCAACCGTTGCGAACGTTCCAGCTGAAAACGGTCACATATGGAACAGCATGTGCTCCTTTCATGGCGACGCGATGTCTTAAACAGCTAGCTCATGAAGAAAGGACCTCGTATCCGTTGGCAGCAAAGGCAATTGAAGAGGATATGTACGTGGACGATTTGTTGACTGGTACCAATTCTGTCGAGGAAGCTAAGAGATTGCGAGATGATATCATAACAATCACAAATCGAGCGGGACTCACTATGTGCAAATGGCTTTCGAATCATTCAGCCATCATGATGGATCTACCGGACAAATCTGGAACCACGATGATCAGTCTGGATCCGGAGAAGATCACTAGAACGCTGGGCGTTGGCTGGAGTGCCAACGAGGATACGTTAATCTTTGAAGTGAGTCAGGGACCGGTGATCGAACAATGGACTAAACGCAATATATTATCAAGAATTGCCCAATTGTTTGATCCGTTGGGTTTGGTGTCACCGATCGTAGTATTGGCCAAGATCATCTTACAGGATCTCTGGAGATCACAACTTGGATGGGACGACGGAGTTCCTGAAAATATAAGAAAAATGTGGGTGGATTATCATGCTCAACTGCCAGTGCTGAATGGATGGAGCATTGATCGTCATATGTTGATGCCGGAAGCTACAAACATCCAACTGCACGGCTTCTCCGACGCTAGCATGAAAGCATACGGAGCATGCATTTATTTACGAGTAGCTACGAAAGAGGAAATCAAAACGACCTTGGTGTGTGCTAAGTCCAGAGTAGCTCCAATAAAGGCTGTGACGTTGCCCAGGTTGGAGTTGTGTGGCGCTCTGTTGCTCGCGAGGCTCTACAGGATGGTGGGAACTGCCATAGATCTAAATCTCGATTCCATTCATTTTTGGTGCGATTCTACCATCGTCTTGGCTTGGCTTCAATCACCGGAACAAAAAAGAGAGATTTTTGTATCCAATAGGATTTCCGAGATTAAAGAACTTACAGCTGCTGGAAAATGGTCACATGTACCCACTAAGCAAAACCCTGCGGACTTGGTCTCGAGAGGTGTATTGCCATCAACCTTCTTGCTGAACGAATTATGGAAGGAGGGACCAGAGTGGCTGAAGAAGAATGAAGATCATTGGCCTGAATATCGAAGAGAAAAAATAATGGAAGCAGATTCTGCAGAGAACGTAGTAACACTCACAGTGATTACGAAAAAAAATTCTGATCTTTGGGAAAGATTTTCATCCATGAAAGCATTGAGGAGATTTTTCGCTTGGTCGTTTCGGTTCAAGGAAAATGCAAGCAAACTAAGTCATCGAGATGGTCCTCTCACTGCCACCGAATTGAAAATTGCAGAAGATCGGATTATGCAATTGGTACAACGCGAAGAATTTGAAGAGGAAATAAAAAATGCACACGCAGGGAAGGAAATTTCGAAATCATCGACCTTGAACAGATTGTCTCCCATATATGTTGCTGGAATGTTGAGAGTGGGGGGCAGAATTGAGAATGCTGCCATTAACGACAACAAAAAACATCCAATTGTCTTGCCGAAAAAACATATTGTAACGCGTTTATTGATTAGAGAATATCACGAAAAAAATTTACATTCTGGGGTTAATGCCACACTGTACGCACTGAGATCTAAATATTGGATAATTGACGGTAGATCGTTGGTCAGGAACGTATTGCATTCATGCATCAGATGTTTTCGGGTAAAACCAAGAGAACCATTTTACAAAATGGGCAATCTTCCTAGAGTTAGATTAACGGCAGCTCGACCTTTTGAGAATGTGGGAATTGATTTCTGTGGGCCATTTTTTATAAAAGAAAAGGTGCATAGAAACAGAGGTAAAGTGAAGGTGTATATAGCAGTCTTTGTTTGTCTGTCGATCAAAGCGGTACATTTGGAGTTGGTGGGCGATCTGACATCCGATTCATTCATTGGTTGCTTGAGACGTTTTTTCGCGCGGAGGGGAGTTTCAAGGTCGATATATTCCGATAACGGAACTAACTTTGTCGGCGCGAATAATCAATTAAGGGAGTTATATGACTTGCTCAATTCAAAAAAATGCGATGATGAAACTCGCAAATTTGCAGCGGAAAGGGGAGTCGATTGGCATTTTTCTCCACCGAGGACACCGCATTTTGGAGGAATCTGGGAGGCGGCCGTGAAATCGGTGAAGCATCATGCCCATCGAGTCCTACGAGACACTTTGTTTAGTTATGAGAGTTTAAATACTTTTTTGACGGAAATCGAGTCAATTTTGAATTCGCGACCATTGACTCCAATGTCGTCTGACCCAAATGACCTTGACGCGTTAACGCCGGGCCATTTCCTGATAGGAACCTCGTTTGCGGATTTGCCATCGCTTGATTATTCGGCTACAAAGGTAAATGTTTTGACGTCATGGCAACATTTGCAAAAATTGCGCCAAGATCTCTGGAAACGGTGGTATGTTGAATACTTGAGTGAACTCAATGTAAGGAGTAAATGGTTTCAAGGTAGTGCAGATATTGTAAGGGTAGATTCTATGGTTGTATTACGAGATAATAATTTGCCACCACTGCAATGGTTGTTAGGAAGAGTGATTGAAACGCATGCAGGAGATGATGGCATAATACGTGTTGTTTCGGTAAAGACGAAAAATGGCATCTGCAAGCGAGGAGTAAAAAGAGTATCGCCGTTACCCTTAGACTGTGATTAAAGTATGTTAATTGATTAATCAAGGCGGGCGGCATGTCGCTACGCGATTGTGTTCGACGAATTTTAATTTGAATGAGTGGGGAGAATTTTGGTAAACGACGACGATAGGAAGGTGCGATAGTTCCCGACGAGTAGTCGTCAAGCAAACATAAATTATAGAAACGATTTTGTAATCTTTTATATATTCAATTTTAATTAGTTTAATAAAGGCCTTTATGTATGTAATTTGGAATATTTATTGTTTTATCAAGACGCCTTAAAGTAGTGAAATTTATTTAAAAAGAGAGACTTTACGGCAGAACATTGTCGTTAACTATTAAATAAATATATGCAAAAGTTATTAATATTATAGTTTGTACAATTAATAACTCTACTGATTTTATTTAATGCTTGTGAAAGATTTTATCTTCAAGTACCAAATAGCAACTAATGTATTAAACATCTCAATCAAAATATTAATATTATTTTATTAATTTAGTTCATTTAGAAAAAATATATATTTGACTCAAAGACTTTTCTTTTTTCTTTTATAAATTTCGAATAAATTTTATTTGAAGATTTTTTTACGTAACGCCAGACTTCGCACTCATCTATACTAAAAACCTACTATTTACTACATTTTTTAAGTTATGCTACTATTTGGCTAATTTTTTTAGATTTCAGCCACTAAAAGACACTATTTCTTTTTTTTCTAGAATTTCCACTGCTTTAAATTCGATAATAGTTTAAATCAAAAAATTATTTTAACGAAAATATTATAATCAAATTTCTTCAAACGATTTAATTATTTTCAAAAACTATTCGAAATTGAATTCTTTTCAATATCTACTATTTTCATAAAATTTTGCAAAAGAATTCAATTATTTAAAAAAATTTTTTGATAAAATTCATCCAAAATTCAATTATTTTTATAAATAATAATAAAATTTCTACAGGAATTCAATTAATTTAGAATAGGGTCAGAATTCGTGAAATTTTCACAGAAAATAAAAAGTATTTTTTTTAAATCGAAATGTTGAAAAAACATTTCTATTTGGCCTTAAGAATGTGTCCACCAAAAAACAGAAAAAAAAATTATTTTTTCTAAAAGTTATTCCAAAAGTAATTTTTTTGCAACTTTTTAAACAAAATTTTATTTCTCCTAAATGAATGAACCGATTTAAATGAACCAAGCGGGAATATAAAGGGAATAAAATATACTTTCGTTTAGAATTAGAAAATTTTTAAAAAGTTTATTTTTCAATAATTATTTAATAAATTTTTTATGAACAATTAATTTTTTAAAATGTTCTACGCCTTTTAAAAATTTGAAAAAAATATTAACATACACTTAAAACTATAAGAAATCAAAATCCGTTGAGAAAATTTTGGAGCGACAATTATTTAAAACGTTATAAACAAATTATATTGGCGCGGTGTTGTGCATCAACGCTGAACTTAGTTTTTGATCATTTTTATCAATTTTTATGGTTATATAATTGAATAAAAATGTTAATTTGACAGTGTTTTGTTCATTTCGTAGTTAAAAATAATGTTTTAATTCTGAAAATTGATATATTCCCGCTTGGTTCATTTAAATCGGTTCATTCATTTAGGAGAATTTTGCAATAACTTTTATAAAAAATAATTTTTTTTTCTGTTTTTTGGTGGACACATTCTTAAGGCCAAATAGAAATGTTTTTTCAACATTTCGATATTTAAAAAAAATACTTTTTGTTTTCTGTGAAAATTTCACGAATTCTGACCCAATAGCATTTTCTAAAAAATCAATTATTTAACAAAAATGTTATACAATTCTTCCCAACAATTCAATTACTTTCACTAATAATAAGATTTTTCATGGAAATTCAATTATTTAAAAACTTTTTTTGATAAAATTCTAAGCAAGAATTCAATTATTTTCCTAAATAATAAAACTCATCAAAGAATTTCAATTATTTTGAATACCATTTTAAATTAATTGATTAATTTAAACATTAAATTATTTTAACATAAAATTCAATTACGAGTTTTCACAAATAACAAAATTTTCCACAAGAATTCAATAATTTAAAAAAAATGTTCATAATATTTATTATATTTCGGAAAACTAAATTATTTTAAACAATGTTTATAAAATTCTTACGAAGGATTCAATCATTTTAAAGAACAATAATTTTTTTCTCATGAGTTCAATTATTTTTAAAAATTTTAATAAAATTTGTTATATAAATTCAATTACTTTCATATATAATAAAATTCATCGCAGGATTAAAATTTAAAAAATTAAATATTAAATTAATTAAATATTAAATTCAAAATATTTAAAAAAAATTTTTTAATTCTATAGATAGAAGAATTCAATTATTTACAAAAATAGTAGAATTCTTGACGGGAATTAAATTATTTTAAAACATTTTTAATAAATTTTTCGAATTATTCAATTATTTTTATAAATAATATAATTCTTTTCAGGATTAAATTATCCCCACGAATTCAATTATTTTCAATATCTATTATTTTAATCAAATTTCCCAAAAGAATTCAATTATTTTTAAAAAATTTTAATATAATTCTTTCAAAAAATTCAATTATTTACATAAATAATAAAATCATTCATATGAATTCAATTATTTTCAATGCAATTTTGGTAAAGTTGCAGAATTTAATTATTCTTAAATAGTTTGATAAATTTTTTTGCAGAATTTCAATTATTTTCAACAATTTTAATACAATACTTGATAAAAAATTTTAAAAAAATGCTATTTTAAGAAATATTTAATTATTCAATAAATTATTTATTTTTGTATTTAAATAATTGACATAGACATTCAATTATTGTCAAGAATTTTAATAGAAATCTTTGTAAAATTCAATTATTTTAAAAAACTTTTCGCAATTTAATGATTTTCAATATCTACTATTTTTCATAAAATTTCCAACCAGAATTCAATTATTTAAGAAAATTTCTGATAAAATTCCACTCAAATATTCAATTATTTTCATAAATAATAAAAATTTCACAGAAATTCAATTATTAAAATTAGAATTTTCATAAAAATTATCGAAATAAATCAATTATTTAAAAAAATTTACCAGCAAGATAGGAAAAAAGTAAATATTTTTGATGAAAATTAGGAAAAAGTCAGGAAAATAAAATATAGAATTGAATTATTGTCAGTTTTGTAAAGTGTCTGAAACGAGTTTTTTAGTCGTCAAGTTTAATTTTTTGATAACATTTTTCGATTCCTTTTTGGGTCCTCATCAGGTTTCAAAAAGATCGAAAAAAGATTAATGACCGACATTTTTATTTTAAAATTGAATTTGAATTTGAGAATTTTTGAAAAAAAATTATTTTTATTAATAAATAAAAAATTATATTATTCCTATCCATTTAATTAATAACAGATTAATCGTATTTTACATTTCATGTTTATTCGAAGACACAAGGACAATAAGAAAAGAAAATTGGTAATTTACAAGTTTAAAGAAATGTTGAACGAATGATAAATTTTAAAAGCTTACCACAACCCCGGAAAAGCACTTGAAAAATAAATTACCTCGTATTTTCTCTTTGATTAGAATCATAAATTTTAGAATTGTGAGGGAAAGTTTGAAAAATGGAATTGGGGTTAAAATATTCTGGCCTCATGTACTTTCCACTAAAGAAAGATACTTTTTCATCAATTACTTCAATTCGAGCCATTAAATTATTTTTACTTGAGAAAAAAATAATAAATTTCACAAGTGTGTTTCTCAATAGGTTTATAATTTGTCTCGAATAATAATTATAATTATAATAATGGGGAAAGATAATATTTAAATATTTGAATATAAAATTTTTTTTGCAAAATAATTTTTGGAAATCCAATTTGAAATCCGAAAAAATCAGAGAATGACTGCGAGTTTTTTTATTCTGTTTTTTACAATACAGACTGGTATCTCCATATATTTTTAATGTATTCAAATATTTTCGGTCTTGAGAGTTCTGGTTAGAGACAATTTGGGAAAAGTAACGTAATCCATTTTCCAATTTGCATATCTTCGTGAATACCCACTTATTTGACATGACTGTAGCAGTAAAATTTCCATTCGTTCTGATCTTTTCCCCCTTTTGCGAACCATGTCAGGTGATTTACAGTATCGATTTTGACAAGGGTGAATGAGAATAATAACAGGCTTTTAAAAAAGATAGAATTCTCAATCCAATTCCCCTCTTCGATTTCAAAGGTAATTTTTTTTAAATAATGATTTTTTTACGCACGCACGCATACACACACACATTTATATTTCGAAAAAAGAAATATTGTACATAATAAAAATTGTCACCACAATGTCGACAAAATTGAGAATATTTCTGTTCGTGTTTTATATTTATAAATATATATAGATTCACAGAGAGAGAGAGAGAGAGAGAGAAGAAAAAATTTATGAATACATATATCGATAAAATTTTGGATGAACTGCAAATTTCTATATCGAGTTCTTGTAATAAAAATGAAAATGAATACTTCTAGGTTAAAGCACTTTGGTCGTTTAAAACAACTTGTTCGGGTTGACCCTTGACAGTATATTTCCTCTGTCACACAAATACGAAATACTCAACTTTATAAAAGCTTTTTTTATTTTTTAACCCTTTGAGGCACATATTTTTTTCACATATGCGAAAAACAAATTTTTCAATTATTTTTAGAAACTTTATGTGATCAAACGAATGAACAATTATCTTTTTTGAAAAATCAATTTTCGGCAATATTTTTTTTTAATAATGTTATATGGAAAAAAATCAGGGATTTTTCCTTAAAGTACTAGAAAAAATTACATTTTTAAAATTTATAAGAAAATTCTCAATTTTTGCGTCTTTTTTTATACAAAACCTTCAATTTTTTCTAATTCTAACAATAATTTCTTTTTAAATAACTTAATTCTTGAGGAACTATCATAAAATTATTACTTAGAAATTATTTAAAAAATAATTTTACTCGAAAATTTAAAAAATGATTGAATTTTATAAGAGTTGCGTTTACAATTTTCATAAATAGAAGAATTTTAGTTAACAATACTAAAAAAAATTAATTTTGGAGAAATTACAAATGATTGCGGAAATTCAATTATTTTGAAAAGTAATAAAATTCATCGTAAAAATTCATTTATAAACAAAATTTTTTTAAAATTCTCATAAAATTTCAATTATCTTTATAAATTTCAAAATTCTTCGCCAAAATTCAATTATTTACAGAAATTTTAATAAAATTCTTTGCAAAATTCAATTATTTTCATAAATAACAATAATCATAATAAGATAATTCAATTATATTCTAATTTTTTTTTAAATTATCTTCAATATTTCAATTATCTTTATAAATAGCAAAATTCTTCGTCAAAATTCAATTATTTTCAAAAATTTTAAATAAAATACTTCTCCGAAATTCAATTATTTTCAAAACTAATAAAATTCTTCGCAAAAATTCCATTATATTCAAAAAATGTTAAAAATTCTCGTTGAAATTTCAATTATTTTTATAAATAATAAAATTCTTCTCCGAAATTCAATTATTTTCAAAAATTTTAATAAAATACTTGTCAAAATTTTAATTATATTCCAAATTTTCCTCAATTCAATGATTTTCAATATCTACTATTTTAATAAAATTTTTCAAAAGAATTCAATTATTTATTTAAAAAAAAAGTGTTGATAAAATTCTAAGCAAACATTAAATTATTTTCATAAATAATAAAAATTTCACAGGAATTCTATTCTTTACAAATTTTTTATAAATTTCTTCGCAATTATTCAATTATTTTCATAAGTAATACAATTTTTTTATCTTTATGAGAATTGTATTTTCTTAAATATTTAGATAAATTTCTTGTCAGAATTTCAATAATTTAAATTTCTTTACAAGAATTTAATTATTTTTAATGTACAATTTTAATAAAATATCAGAATTCAATTATTCTTAAAAATGTTGTTAATTTAAATTATTTTGAACTGTACGCAATAATAATTCAATCATTTTCAATAGAAATTTAAAAAAAATTTCAATTGTTCTTAAAATTTTTGATAAATTTCTTGTCAGAATATCAGAATGTTTTGTAAATATGTGACCTGGACAGTGAAAAGGGACCTTACGTGCGAAAACAAGTTTTCGAGAAAACAGCAGTTAAAGTTTAACTTAGAAAAACCCTTGTAACTTTTTTAAATATTAATATTTTTTAATCAATTTAGGCTTATTTTCTTCACCGTGAATCACAGTATCTAAATAAATAACATACAAGTAATGAAAAATTTTTTTTAATAATTGTTTATATAAATTAATAACAAACTCCCCAAATATAGAAAAAATAATCTAAGTTTTCTAACTTGCAACAATAAGTATAAATAAGTGACACATGTTTGTAAGGGTTTTCGAGGCCGCTGATTACGAATATGATGTTAAATTGACAATTTGACAGTTGACAGCTGTCAACTTCTCTAAAAAGTGATCGTTTTTTGTAAAAAAGACAGTAATAAGGTTTTTGAGGTCGCTGATTACGAATATGATATCAAATTTGAATTTTAACTGTTGATAGTTGTCAAAGAAACTGCCAACTTTTCTAAATAATAAAAAATTATCGTCTTCGTTATTTTAATTTGTATAATAACGAAAAATCAGTTTTTTCGTATTTTTACTCTTGTTTCTTTTAACTTAAAAAATTTTTTTTTTAAACTTCCAATCAACTTATGATTTTTTGGTTTTCACCATCTTAAAGAGCGTTTCAAACCCTATCCGAATCAACAAAAAAGTAAAAAATGATTTTTTGACACGTAAGGTCCCTTTTCATAGACCAGGTCACATATATAAAACTTGTCGAAAGAATTCAATTATTGTCAAAAATTTTAATAAATATCTGTTCAAATCTACAAATCTGATTTTTTCATGCCTTTAATTAATGATTATGTAGAGAATTAATTTTTTTTGAGAAATTTTAATTCAAATTCTATTTATTTTGTAAAATTGAATTGTAAACAAATAAATTTGAAAATTCTCAATGATCTTTTTCAAAAATTGTTAAAAATAATTGATTTCAAAGAGGAATTTTAGTTTAAAATTGTGAAAATAATAATTGAATTGAGTTATTGAAAATTATTTTGAAGAAATTACAGTATAACAATACCCAGGTGCGAAAAGTTGGTCGGGCCATGGTCGCGCCGACCAAGTGGATAGTCGTGCCGACCTTGGCAACCAAAGGTCGGCCGAACTAGCGAATTGTAACACCCGCCGTCCAGTGGCTGACATGGTCGGGCCGACTATGGCTGCCAAAGTCGGACCGACCAGGGGTGCCAAAGTTTTGCCAACCATGTGAAAGAATGTCGGCTTGACTTTGGCAACCATGGTCGTGCCGACCTTGGCAGCCAAAGGTCGGCCGAACTAGCGAATTGTAACACCCGCCGTCCAGTGGCTGACATGGCCGTGCCGACTATGGTTGCCAAAGTCGGGCCGACCAGGGGTGCCAAAGCTTTGCCGACCATGAGAAAGAAGGTCGGATTCACTTTGGCAACCTTGGTCGTGCCGACCTTGGCAGCCAAAAGTCGGCCGACCGATTGCAAAAAATTATTAATTATTTATTATTATTATTAATTATTAATATTCATTATTTATTTGTTTATTGTATACATCTTAACACTAAACGCAATCTTACACATAAATACAAATTAAAATTTCTAACGCTCGCAGGAATCGAACTCGCAACCTAACGCACCGAAGTCTAACACGCTAACCATTACGCTACGCTTACATGAAAGCCTAAGAACAAAAATGATTTTATAAGCTGCAACTTCAAACTGACCATCGGCCCGACTCTGGCCAAAGTCGGCCCGACCAAGTGAAATTAGGTTTTTTGCACTCTGGCTGCCATAGTTTTACCGACCGTCGGCCCGACTCAGGCCAGAGTCGGCCCGACCAACAGAAATTAGGTTTTTTAAACTCTGGCTGCCATAGTTTAACCCACCATCGGCCCGACTCAGGCCAGAGTCGGCCCGACCAAGTGAAATTAGGTTTTTTGCACTCTGGCTGCCATAGTTTTACCGACCGTCGGCCCGACTCAGGCCAGAGTCGGCCCGACCAATTGAAATTAGGTTTTTTAAACTCTGGTTGCCATAGTTTTACCGACCATCGGCCCGACTCAGGCCAGAGTCGGCCCGACCAACTAAAATTAGGTTCTCTAAACTCTGGCTGCCATAGTTTTACCGACCGTCGGCCCGACTCAGGCCAGAGTCGGCCCGACCAAGTGAAATTAGGTTTTTTGCACTCTGGCTGCCATAGTTTTACCGACCGTCGGCCCGACTCAGGCCAGAGTCGGCCCGACCAAGTGAAATTAGGTTTTTTGCACTCTGGCTGCCATAGTTTTACCGACCGTCGGCCCGACTCAGGCCAGAGTCGGCCCGACCAACAGAAATTAACCTTTTTAAACTCTGGCTGCCATAGTTTTACCGACCGTCGGCCCGACTCAGGCCAAAGTCGGCCCGACCAACTAAAATTAGGTTCTCTAAACTCTGGCTGCCATAGTTTTACCGACCGTCGGCCCGACTCAGGCCAGAGTCGGCCCGACCAAGTGAAATTAGGTTTTTTGCACTCTGGCTGCCATAGTTTTACCGACCGTCGGCCCGACTCAGGCCAGAGTCGGCCCGACCAACTAAAATTAGGTTCTCTAAACTCTGGCTGCCATAGTTTTACCGACCGTCGGCCCGACTCAGGCCAGAGTCGGCCCGACCAATTGAAATTAGGTTTTTTAAACTCTGGTTGCCATAGTTTTACCGACCATCGGCCCGACTCAGGCCAGAGTCGGCCCGACCAACTAAAATTAGGTTCTCTAAACTCTGGCTGCCATACTTTAGCCGACCATCGGCCCGACTCAGGCCAGAGTCGGCCCGACCAACTAAAATTAGGTTCTCTAAACTCTGGTTGCCATAGTTTTACCGACCATCGGCCCGACTCAGGCCAAAGTCGGCCCGACCAACAGAAATTAACCTTTTTAAACTCTGGCTGCCATACTTTAGCCGACCATCGGCCCGACTCAGGCCAGAGTCGGCCCGACCAACTAAAATTAGGTTCTCTAAACTCTGGCTGCCATAGTTTTACCGACCATCGGCCCGACTGAGGCCAGAGTCGGCCCGACCAACTAAAATTAGGTTCTCTAAACTTTGGCACCCATAGTCGGCCCAAACTTGGGTGGAAACAGTAACCAAAGTCGGCCCGACTTTGGCTGCCGACCTATTGGCAGCCATAGATGGGCCGACCTGCGCCCGACCTTCCAACTCTGGCGGCCGACCAAAATTCGCACCTGGGTATTCTTATAATAACAAATAATGATTTTATCACTTCTTCATTTTTAATTATTAGAAAACATAAACTTATTATAAATTATTATAAAATTACAAAACATGAAGAAATTGATAACTCCGAGTCCTCGATTCAGAGTTATCATTATCAATTTCTTCATGTTTTGTAATTGTGTAGTTTTTGAATTTCAAAAAAGGTTTGTATTTGAGTTTTTTGAAAATAATAATTGATGTTTTCAAATAATTTTAGTTTTGAAGAAATTTGTAAATAAATGTAATAGAACATTTTTTTCCTATCAAATAATTTTTAGATTGTATCAGAATATTCTTTAGGTTCAGGGAGAAAAAGTCAAAAATTATTATTGTCTGGAAATCAGGGAAAAGTCAGGGAAAAAGAAAATTAAATTTTTGTGGCATCCCTGGTAATATAGAAAATATAATTACGGACAAAAAATTGTAATTCACTATATTTTAATGAAATAGGTAAGAAAATAGAAATTTTTTCTCATTATTTTGCTTGACAAATTTCTATTAAATATGTTATGACCTTTAAGAGACATTTCAAAGAATCGAGACCTCATTCTTGCACAAATTAATTTCCATGCTTTTAAGAATTGATCTTCTGAAGATTAAAATCTTAAGTTGCCTTTCTGTGTAACGAGGGAAGTACGTAGGTAACTTATAGATAGATTTTATACTTGAAGATAGCAAGGCTCCGGTAATTGGGTATTGGAAATCACCCTCTCATGAAACATGATTCACTTTATGCTGAACTACTCTCATTGACGAAAACGGCTTTAGGCTACTTAAACTATATAACTACACGACAAAGTTGAACATTTATAAGAAACAAAACTTGAGAAATAAATTACATAAACTTTTCAATTTAACGCTCCAGACTCGATATCTTATTATTACTTTCCTTAAGGAATTTACTCATTTATTATGTGAAAAAAACCACGAAAAGTCCACGAATTCAAAAATTTGTTCACTATTTTCAAAATTTAAGTTAATAGTCATTTTTATTTAGTACTTTTATATTTTTTCACAAAAGTTTTAGAAAAACTAACAAGAAAAATAGAATATTAGAAATGGGAATTAACCCAATGGGAAATTTACAACTGGCGTAGTACTGCGCCAGCACTGGCAGCACTGGCGGCAAGGCTGAGAGCCAGCACTGGCATAACTCTGGGATGATAACGCCGTCCGGCACTGCCGAAGTACTGTCTGTCAGTGCTGCCAGACAGCGCTGGCGCAGCACTGGACCAGTGCTGGCTGAGAATATTGCCGCAATAAATGCCGTATTGTTATTAATTAGTCGTAAATTCATAATTATAAATAATTTAACAACAAAATGGTAAATAATATTAATAAATAGTTATTATTCATAAAATATTTCTCTTTTTAATTAAATTGTATTAAAGATGGAGACTAACAATGGATATAGTAAATGAAGTTGAAAAAATTGTTTATAACATTTAAAAATTAAATAATAAACAATTACAGTAAGTGTGCATTAAATTTTCATATTTTAGTACCTAACGATTGGAATCTAGAAATATCGCAAACCTATGAAAATAAACAAAATTGCTGACGAGGGGAATCGAACCTACGACCTACGGACTAACAGACTAACGCTCTAACCACTATGCTAACGACACGTGTGTGCAATAAAATTTTAATATCTCAGTATCATTCAGACATACAATTATTGAGTCAAAGATGAGAAAAAAATAGGGATACGTTAGAAATAATAAATTGAAATAAAATAAATTGAACTAAATTTTTAATAATTAAATTACTTTACTTACTGCATTTAACATTTTACGTAATTCTTAAATTACGTGGTAATTTTTTAATAATTTTTTATTCATAGTAAGAAGTATAATAGTATTTTAATAGGAACCAAATTATTATTGAGATTAAAGTTTAAATTTTGTTTATAATTTTAATTTGTTTAAATAATTTATTATTTACAAAATTAGACAATTGTGTTAAATTGTTATTATTAAATTTAATAAGAATAAAAAATGAACAACTGAAAAGTAAAATATTAATTTTTTTCAATAAATTTATATTTATAATCATTCATAAACTTTTTTTATAATTTTTTTCAAGTTTATGTCAAAAAAGCAATGTTGGCAAAGAGCGTTGTGAACAATTTTTCTATACTCAGCCAGCACTTGCCGCCGTGGCTTGTCCAAGCTTTGGCGAAACAAAAATTCTGTACTGCGCCAGCACTGATTGTCGAGGCTCGGCTAGACTACGCCGAACAATCGTCTGAGTACTAAGCCAGTGGTGAACATCGGCACTACACTGGCATTTCCCATTGGGAATCGAAAATATTATTATCGACTATTTTGTTATAATTTCACTTAAAAATCGAAGTTTATTTATTAGGGACATTTTTTTTCGTGGATTAACTACAGTGGAGCGAAAAAGAAAACAATTCAAAATCCCATATGGAAGGTAATTTTGTTTCGTTAGGAAGAAGCAGATCTATGAATTTGATTTGTGACTGCAAACATAACGTGTCGCAATGAGAATGTATATTTTTATTGTTTCGCTCCAATTCTTTTTCAACCAACCCCTGTCAATGGAAGCAAAACAAGTAAATATCGTTCAATTTTTCAAATAAAATGAGGTGTTTTCTCTGACCAATAATACTATCTATTTTCAAATATGTCATGAAGAGAAATTTTTTTCCCTCTCTGTGTATATAAAAAACATCAGAAACAGTTTTTAATTTAAATTCAAATTATTTCTATACATGTTTAAAAATTATTAAAAATACTACCTGTAACTTGTATTAATTAAAAACTAAATTAACGTTTTGCATATATTATGTTTTAAATTAAAGTTTTTATAACTGAAAAAGGAATTGAAACATATTTCCAAATATCGCTGAATTCACGAAATTAATTAACTTTTTATTCAGTTTGAAAGAAATATTTTTTATATAAATATAGATATTTTACAAAATAATAAAACAAGGAAGGTATTTATACATTTTTTAATTAAATTTCTCTATTTGTTTAATATTTTATTTAAATTTTACATTTTGAAATTAAATTATAAATATTGTTGTACTGTAAGTCTTTGATAATCACTGATAACTTAAAAGTATCAAATTGCGACGAATTGATACCAAAAATGTAGATCAAATAAAAAATTAATCCAAATTTTTAGCATCTATTTGATACACTTTAGCATTAATTCGATACTTTTAAGAAAAGTGTAATTTGATATCCTTGGAAAAACAGCGAAAAAGGATTAATTAAAGAATATTTTAACTTCATTAAATAATGTAGGTTTGAATTAAAAGAATAATATAGTTAAATAAAATAAAAATATGTACTCTTGAGAAGGACAATGAATTTTAATGTTCAAAATTTACAATTTATAGAAAGTATTATTTATAAGGTAAAGGTATACGTACAAGATTTGAAAATCGAGAATAAAATATATTTTTACCTATAAAAGTTTTAATTTATATTTAAATTTCTCCGAGTTGAAATCAATTTATACTTTTAATTCAATTAAAAGTAAATCTATTTATTTGGAAGGTGAACAATAGAGAATTGTAATTTGTTCAGCCGAGGTTAATTAACAAAGTTTTCCTTATTCGATGTAGTTGTAATTTGTGATGTTTAGCATCTAATTTGTAACATTGATTGGAATTTCTCATTAACCCTTTACTTTTTGCTATTATATAATACCCACAATTTTTTCCTCTCAGAAATTAGTACCTAGAGTTTACATAACGCAAATTAGACTTGATTTCTCGAAAATGAGGACATGAAATATTTACCATTAGATATTGTTAATTGTACACTGCAAAAATAGGTGTCTTTTTTGATATCTTAAAATAAGATGTAAGATGGAAAAATGGTGTCTTACATCTTAAATTAAGTTGTTTTCTAAAGCATCTTACTGATATTTAAGATGCTTTATACGTTTTAGCAGTGATGAAGATATATCTTCCATCTTAGAAAAGTAAGATACTTTTGTAAGTTCTTTAAAGTATCTTAAATTAAGATGTTTCTGTCTCAATAAGATGTTTAGCGATAAGTTACTTAAGAATCGTAAGATGCGCCATAAGTGTAAGTTACTAAAAACTATGATACATAAAGTGTTTTCCATAAGAGCCCATAGTTAACCTTAAAACTTTTTTCCCCAAAAATACCACACGGAAAAAAATTTCTTATAGAAAACACAAACTTTTTCGTAAAATATACAAATAGGTTAAGTTGTGCTTTATGCAGGCGAGTTTTGTGTTTCCAACAAGCTGGTTTGTGTGTACCACAAACCAATCTGTTATAACACCAAGAAATCCACGCATGCGCAAGAACATTCAAGTGAACGTCTGCTTGTCGTCTGCTGCATGACTGTTTAAGCTGTTGAATTATAAACTGAAGTTTGTGACAAGACTCATTCTGGTTTGTGTATTTCCCAAACTCAGCCGTTTGTGGATACTACAACCGCCGTTCATAGATGGCACAGGAAATCTTGTAATTTTCACAGGAAATTTTTTTCCGTGCACAGAAAATGTGTACGAAGATACTTTTAACATCTTAAATTAAGATGTTTCAAGTAACTAAAAAGTGTCTACCAAAACATCTTAAATTAAGATACTTCTTTTTGCAGTGTACTATTAAACGATATGGGTGATTTTTGCTACTTTTGAACTTGGAATTCAATTCTTTTCTATTGGAATTTTTCTATTTTTTGGTTTTTTTTTTATTGAAACCACTTTATTTGATTCTCAAGAGGAAGAATTTAAGTTGCGTGAAATTAATTGTAAAAGTAGAAAAAGTTTAACTATACGTTTTAAATAATTTAAATTGATATGCACATTTTTGATCGAGTTTTTGATAAATAATCATGTCTTTTCAAAGATTTACATAATAACATCGTTTCCAACAATTACGGAATCAAGTAACTGTTGGAAAATAAGCTCTTAACAAGATTTCGTTGATGACGATTTAAAAAAGAATCGCTCGTAATTGGTTTCAAGTTTTCAATAATTTATAATCCAATAAAAAAATATTATCCTCCTAAGAACTTGAAACGAGATTGTAAACGATAAAAAAAAATGAATAAAGAAAAAAAAATGATTTTTTAACGAAATTGCGACAATTAATACTTCGAGGATTTTTAAAAATTGACTCATTTTTACTAATTGACTACTGATTTTTAAAAATAAGATAGAAAAATAGCATGAACTTGAAGCTAAAAAAAAATCTTTTCATTATTTTTGCGTTTTTGTTTTCAAATACGTTGCAGTCTTCATTATTATTATTAGTATTGTTATAATTTTTCGAGCTCAAATAATAATAATAAAAACCCCAAATCGAGAAATAATAAAAATGGAAACATTGCTCTATATGAAAGTTTAAATTTTTATTATTTTTCGGTTTTTTTTATTGAAAGTGGAAAACATAATTAAATAAAAGGGTTATCACATTACGTTGGTCATTCATATTCTTGTTTTATATTTCTATCGTATATTTGTTTCTATAGATACAGGGATAGTATATCTGTATATCTGGGTGCTGCAAGCGACCCCTCTCCTTTCACTACGAAGCGCACTTTACTGACACATTTTCGTAGAGTAAAGCAACCCCATTCATCTGACCTTTTAACCCGGCCGTGCACAGTTTGTAACAACGTATACACGGATAATCGCGGTACTCATCGAAGGTGTGCAAAAGTAGTGATAATAATATCCCTTTTTTCAAAAGCTTTTCTTTTGTGCAAGAATAAAAGACGTCATATTGAACTCTCGTTGCAGTGCGCACTCTATATAACATCAAAAATATAACTATTCGAGAAAATTCATCTTTCGATATCTTGAGGAAAAAAATTATGTGCTGAATTTATATTTCTTTAGCGCTATTTCAACTTCGATTTTTCAATGTATATATTTTCTTTGAATTTTGAAGCAACTTAAAAGTATCAAATTGCAACGAATTAATACCAAATAAATGTGGATCAAATAAAAAATTAATACCAATTTTTTGCATCAATTTGATCCACTTTAGTATCAACTTGATTCTCTCAAGAAAACTGTGTATTGAATCATTAGTTTTTATTGTTAACTAGCAACAATTCGCGCGCTAAAGCGCGCGGCTAACTTTTTACTGACTTTTTTTTAAATAAAATTAGCAATTTTAAAAATAATAGAATTTTAAAACTTTCTAATTCAAATTTTTGTTGAAAACACTAAAAAAAAAAATTCAATTTTGGAGAAATTACAAATAATTGCAGAAATTCAACTATTTAAAAAAAAATAATAAAATTCTTCTTATAAAATTCAACTATGTACAAAATTTGAAAAAAATTTTTGTAAAAATCCCAATTATCTTTATAAGTAACAAAATTCTTCTCCAAAGTTTAATTATTTTCCTAAATGTCAAAAAAATTCTTGTCCTAATATCAATTATTTTCAAAAATAAAATGCATTTTTCTAATTTCAATGATTTTCAATTATTTTAATAAAATTTCCCAAAAAAATTCAATTATTTAAAAAAAGTTTTAATAAAATTGTATGCAAACATTTAATTATTTTCATAAATAATAAAAATTTCACAGGAATTCAATTATTATTTTTATAAATAATAAATTTTTTTTAAAGAATTCAATTATTATAATTCCTATACATAAAAGTGGTTGTGAACAAGACATAAGAAATTATAGACCAATAACTCTCCTGAGTGCAATTTCTAAAATTTTTGAAAGTATTGTGCATGATGTTTTATATGGAGTCATAAAGAATCACATTATAGATGAGCAGCATGGTTTTATGAAGGGAAGGTCGGCTAATACAAATCTACTTATTTTCACTGATTACATACTCAATTTTCTTGAAAGAAAATCTCAAGTCGACGTCATTTATACTGATTTTGCCAAAGCATTTGACAGAGTTGATCATTCCATTATTATGTACAAAATGAAATTGATGGGTTTCTCAGGCAAAATTCTTTCTTGGATCAAAAGTTATTTATATGAAAGATATCAAACTGTTCGTGTAGAATATGAGTACTCCGACATGTTTTTGGCTACATCGGGCGTTCCACAGGGATCGAATCTCGGCCCCCTTTTATTTTTAATATTTATCAATGACATTAATGTTGTGTTTCGTTATAGTGAATTTCTACTTTTCGCGGATGATGTTAAGATAATCAAATCCATTAACTCACTTACTGATGCTAATAATCTACAGTTAGACTTGAATAATTTGCAGAAATGGTGTTCTACTAATAATTTTTCTTTGAATATAAAAAAAATGTTACTTTATTTCGTTGCATAGAGGAAAAGAATATTTGATACATAAGTACAGCATTGATGACATTGAACTTTCAAGAGTTACCGAGGTTCGTGACCTCATTCTAACTCTTAAAACATTATATTTTTCTTTGGTACGATTTATAATCGAATATCTCTCCGTAATTTGGTCACCGTTTTATCAAGTGCATATGATTAGACTGGAGAGAATACAAAATAGGTTTTTGAGATTTGTGGCTAGACAAACGGGAACTCCTTTTGATATGTTCACACATGATTATAGTAAGTTGAGATTATCTTTTGGTATTCCAACGATTTCCTCTAGATTTTTATTTGCTGACTTACTTTTCTTTTTTAAAATTATTAATGGTATTATAAATTGTCCCCAGATCTTGGCACTGGTTAAATTCTCAGCTCCAACGAGACCACTGAGATATGTAGCGCCTTTTGTCTTAAAACATTCTCGCCTCAATTATTGTAACAATTCAGCAATCAATAGACTTTCAAAATTGGCTAATGACTTTTCTGACAGACTGGACTTCTTTGATAAGAATAATTTAATTTCTAAGTTTAAATCCAACTTGCGTAAAATTGTGTTCAAGAATATTAATAATAATAATACTGCAGCCTTTATTGAATTGTAATTACTTTAACTAACAGTATTCTGTTGTATACTTTTGTAAGTACGTTTGTACAAAAGGGACTTTTTGTGCCCATTTATGAAATAAATAAATAAATAAATTATTTTCATAAAAAATAATTTAAAATTCTAGAAAATAATAATTGAATTAAAATGATGAAAATAATTTTGATGAAGTTGCAGTAACAATATTCTTATAATAATATAAAATAATAATTTTATTACTTGGTCATCTTTGATTATTATAAAAAATGAAGAAATCGATCACTCCGAGTCTTCGACTCGGAGCAATCGATATCTTCATGTTTTATAACAAAATACTTTTATAAGTTGTTTAATTTAAAAAAGGTTATTGAATTTTAAGTTTTTGAATTAAGATTCCTGTGGAAAATCCTGTTCCAAAAATGAGATTAAAAAAATAAGAATTTTGCAAATATTTTTCTTCTTTTTCTAAAACAAAATAATAATTTTGTTAAAAAAATTGTGATTCATAAACAAAAATAATGCAAAATAAATTGCATTATGTATTATTAACTTTTTTATAATTTTTCTTTTCAAATATTTTCAATTTTAAAATTAATATATTGAAAATCATCGAATTGTTGCAAAGAATTTCATCAAAAAATTTGATGATAATAGAATTCCTTCAAAGAATTTTATTAAAATTGTTTAAAATCCTAATTAAATTCTTTTGAAGAATTTCTCTGAATTTTTTTTTTTTTGAACTAATGGAGTTTCTTTAATAATTTTAATTGAAAATTTTGAAAGCATTTGAATTTTATTAAAAGTGAATTGAAAATAATTGAATTCTTGCGGAGAATTTTACTAATATTTATAAAAATTGTTTCGAAGAATTTATTAAAATTTTTTGACATAATTGAAATTTATGGAAATATTTAAAAATATTTGAATTCATCCGAGGAATTCAATTAAAATTGTTTTAAAAATCATTGGATTTTTGTAAAGATTTTACTATTGAAAAAAATAATTAAATATTGTTTAGAAAGATTTTACTATTTATAAAAATAATTAAATTTTTTCGAAGGATTTATTAAAATTTCAGAAAATATGAAGAGTAATAATTAATTTTGTACTTAAGAAGTGAATTTTTTAAATTTTGATTATGAAATTATTTTAAAAATTTATATTTGAAGATTAAAAATATTTGTAATTTGCATAACAATAATAAATTGAATATCACGTTCCGCGAGTAAAATTTTCTATTTATCTAAAGATAACAAAAACAAAAATATAAATAGAAGACAACTTCAGAGTGTGAGGGACAGAAAAAGTGAATGAATGAAAGAATGAAAGAACATTCAAATTAATATAGTTAATTAATAATTAATTAATTTTATACTGAAATACTCTAATAAACGCAAATTACTACTATAAATAGTAATTTCTACTAATTTATTAGTAAAATTTATAGAGCTCGAACTAGGTCCGTAAATCCCGTAAAGGTCCATAAATTTGCTTGAAGTCAGTTTTTTTGATAAAAGGTCCGTAATTTAACTAAGAAAAGACGAAAAGTTGGTAAATTGTACGATATAATTTGGAGAATTTTAGAGAAATTACAAATAATTGCTGAAATTCAATTATTTTCAAAAGCAATAAAATTCTTCGTAGAAATTCAATTATGTTCAAAATTTTTTAAAAATACTTGTCAAAATTCCAATTATCTTTAGAAATAATTAAATTCTTCTCCGAAATTTAATTATATTTTCAAAAATTTCAATAAAATTCTTGACAAAATTTCAATTATTATTTTCAAAAAATTTCCTCAATTCAATGATTTTTAATATCTGAGTCATTCCATTATATTTCGACTAAAGTCGTTGCTGACTAATTTTAAAAAATTATAATATTTTGCAGGAATGATGTTAAAGATATTAGGATCACCGAACAAAAAGAATTTTTTAAATATTTTTTATATTTATTGTAAAATAAGCATCTAAAGTATATGAAGTCGTAAAAACTGTCACATTTTCATCTATTAGAAAATATTAAAGAAAACACATAATTTACTATAAAAATGTAAAAAAGTTATAAGAATTTATTAAGAAAGAATTGTTTTATTATTATAAATTGATAGAAACAATTATTAATAAGAAATATTAAATAAAAAAGGATTTTTAAGTTCACCTGCCAAATAACCTAATTTTGCAAATTTCATTCACTAAATGTGAGAAAGAGAAATCATTAAATTAAATAAAACCTTATGAAATATAAAGTACCTGTGATTAACTTTTAGTTTTTCTTATCACTTTCTTCCTTTTTTCTTCATAAATGTTAAAAAATAAGCAATTAAAACTGGCACTTTGCTTATTTTCACGATTTTAAAATGCAAATAACTTCAGCCCAGAAAAATGAAAAATTACGAAAATTGGGCAATAATTATTTGATCACTAGATACACTCACTGGAAAAAGATTTTCTTTGGTCCCGAAGCTATTTTCCGAATTCATTAACTTTAAACTTTTTACTATTTTTATCAGGTTAATACATGTGTTTTTTAAAGGACGAAGTTAGCTCTTCTTGTTTAATCGTTTTGAACCAACTTCAGTTTTAAAAAAATCACATGTATTAACCTGATAGAAATAGTGAAAAGTTTAAAATTAATTATTTCGGAAAATAGCTTCGGGACCAAAGAAAATCTTTTTCCAGTGAGTGTATTTAGTGATCAAATAATTATTGTCCAATTTTCGTAATTTTTCATTTTTCTGGGCAGAAGTTATTTGCATTTTAAAATCGTGAAAATAAGCAAAGTGCCAGTTTTAATTGCTTATTTTTTAACATTTATGAAGAAAAAAGGAAGAAAGTGATAAGAAAAACTAAAAGTTAATCACAGGTTCTTTATATTTCATAAGGTTTTATTCAATTTAATGATTTCTCTTTTTCACATTTAGTGAATGAAATTTGCAAAATTAGGTTATTTGGCAGGTAAACTTTAAAATCCTTTTTTATTTAATATTTCTTATTAATAATTGTTTCTATCAATTTATAATAATAAAACAATTCATTCTTAATAAATTCTTATAACTTTTTTACATTTTTATAGTAAATTATGTGTTTTCTTTAATATTTTCTAATAGATGAAAATGTGACAGTTTTTACGACTTCATATACTTTAGATGCTTATTTTACAATAAATATAAAAAATATTTAAAAAATTCTTTTTGTTCGGTGATCCTAATATCTTTAACATCATTCCTGCAAAATATTATAATTTTTTAAAATTAGTCAGCAACGACTTTAGTCGAAATATAATGGAATGACTCATCTACTATTTTTATAAAATTTTTCAAACGAATTCAATTATTTACAAAAAAAATTTAATAAAATTCTACGCAAACCTTTAATTATTTTCTTAAAATAATAAAAATTTCACAGGGATTTAATTATTTTCGTAAATAATGAAATTCTTTTTAGGAATTCAATTATTTTCATATAAATAATAAAACTCATTGCAGAATTTCAATTATTTTTAATACAATTTTAATCGAAATCCTCGAGAAATATACTTATTCTTAAAAATTTGTTGATAAACTTCTTTATGAAAATTCAGTTTTAAGAAACATGCAATTATAAAATTCTTTGCAAAATTCAATTATTTTCATAAATAATAATATTCATAATAATAAGAATTCAATTATTTTGTAATATTTTTTTTTAAATTATCTTCAACATTTCAATTATCTTTATAAATTGCAAAATTCTTCGCCAAAATTCAATTATTTTTAAAAATTATAATAAAATACTTGTCAAAATTTCAATAATTTTCCAAATTTTTCTCCATTCAATGATTTTCAATGTCTACTATTTTAATAAAATTTTCTAAAAGAATTCAATTATTTAAAAAAAAAGTTATTAAAAAAAATTGTGTGGTAACATGTTTTTACCACAATAAATAAATAAATAATAATAATAATTCCGATTTAAATATATAAATCAATAAAACACAGCTTTTAAATAAACAAAGAATTTATTCCTCGAAGCTGGAATCAGGATACATGAATCGTCAGCAATTAAATATAATATTCTGAGATGCCGCGTTCTCTCGACCAGATAAAAGTGCATCTTGACACTTCGGACCCAAAACGGCAACTGCCCAAGCCATCCCTTGGAAAACCGCGCTTTCCTTGGGAGTCGCCAAATTCCTATGCCTTACTGTCCTTGTCTAGCATAGACCATATGGTTATCATATGGTCCTCGAACCGCCTAAAAGCCGAAAACTCAGAGTCTCCTTTATCCAGTGAAATAAGACCCAAAGTTGTTGTCAAGCCAGTTTAAGACATTTCACAAAAATTTCCTCTCCGACAATTGTTAACTTCTTTCACCTTTAATATTTAATTACCGAATGATAAAATCATTTCCTTTAATTAAAAAAAAAGTGTTGTTAAAAATTCTAAGCAAACATTAAATTATTTTCATAAATAATAAAAATTTCACAGCAATTCTATTCTTTACAATTTTTTTTATAAATATCTTCGCAATTATTCAATTATTTTCATAAGTAATAAAATTTTTTTATCTTTATGAAAATTCGATTTTTTAAATTTTTTGATAAATTTCTTGTCAAAATTTCAATAATTTAAATTTCCTTACAAGAATTTAATTATTTTCAATATACAATTTTAATCAAATATCAGAATTCAATTATTCTTAAAAATGTTGTTAATTTAAATTATTTTGAATTCTACGCAAGAATTCAATCATTTCCAATAAAATTTTTCAAAAAAATTTTTGTAAGTGTATAAAACTTGCTGTCAAAAGAATTCAATTATTCTTAAAAATTTTGATAAATATCTTTTCAGATCTAAAAATCTGATATTTTCATGCCTTTAATTAATAATTCTGTAGAATTAATTTTTTTTGAAAAATTTCAATTCAAATTCTGTTTATTTTGTAAAATTGAATTGTAAACAAATAAATTTGAAAATTATCAAAGAATTTTTTCGAAAATTATTAGAAATAATCGATTTAAAGAAGAATTTTAGTTAAAAATTCTTGAAAATAATAATTGAATTGATTATTATTTTGTCACTCGGTTCGAGCCCTGAATTTACTAATTCAAAAGCAAACAGTCAGTCACTAATTCAAATTACTAAACATTTTTTCAAATTCAAATTTAGACACAGTTTTCCTAAGGATTTTAAATTGAGACAAAAAAGCGAATCAAAATTATTGCATAGCAACAATTTTGATTCGCTTTTTTGTCTAAATTTGATATCCTTAGAAAAACTTTTAATGTAATGAGGTTTTTTTATGCCTAAAAAAATATAAATAAATAAAAAAATTTTTCATAAAAGTAGAATGTATCGCCTCCAATATAAAAAACCTTTTTATTATACTCTAGTTATATTTTACATTATTCTACGCACTGGTTCAGTAAAATTTATTATCCCATTTTGTCTTGTTCCTTATCTTAATCTTGGCCCCCACACATTTACGTGTATACAATATCTGAAAACTAAAGGGGAATATGGCAATGTTTGTGTACGAAATTCTAGAAAGCAATCTTCTCTTTTTTCTCTAAGGTTAGTGACCCAATCGATTTGGCTTATAGATATATATACACGTACCATCTCTGTGGTACATGACTATCGGCGAAATTACTTTCTATAAGGATGTCAAAAGTGAAAAGAATTTATATTACGTTATTTTCACTATCAAAACACGAACAGAATATTCGTGTTTTTTGAATAACATACTTTTATTAATTTAATGAAAAATTTTTTTTTAGAAATATTAAAATAAATTTCAATAGAGTTCAATATAAAGTTGTGAGAATAAAAAAGAACTCGGGAAATTATTGTTGAGGAGATTTTTTTTTAATTATTTTTTCGTAAGGCAAACTTGAAAATTCCATTGTATGTAAATTCAAAGAGCAGAATATATATAACTTGAGAAGAAAATTTGTAAATGAGAATGTATATTAGGTTGGGAGAAATATACCTGTTTTCTCTTTACAATTTTTTTTTATGTTGTGTTTTATTATTTATTTTTCTCGTAATTAAAAAAATGTCGTCCAGAATTTTGAAAATTCTTTTTCAGAAAAATTACAGCCACAGAAAAGATATATGTTTGACTCTGAGCATTCTATATACTTGTTTCATTTATTTCTACTTGTTTTATTTATTCAAATGAATTATAATAAAATTTTCACTGGTATTCAATTATTTGAAAATTGAAAATTATTTAAAATTGAATTTTAGTTAAAATTTTTGATAATAATTGAATATTAAAAGCATTATATCGTGAATGTTTAGAAGTAATTGAATTTCAAAATATTTTGAATAGAAATCTTTGAAAACTTTAATTGTTGCAAAATTGTAGGTAATAATATCAAAATTTTTATTTTGAAATAAAATGACTGATGTTTTGAATAATTTTATGTCAAAATTTCAAAAAAGAACTTTTTTTCTTTCTTAAAACTATTTTTTGCTACTTTTTTAAAATTAATCATCGAGTACGAAGTTTTGATTCAAATAGAAATTTTATTTTTATCGGATGTTTATATTTAAAACAAATAAATAATTTAGTTAGCTTCGAGATACGCGGAAAAAACGAAAAAAGTATGTAATTTTTACTTATTTCAAAGTAAAACTTTTACACTGATAGAAACTTTTGAGTATTTTTGTCAATTTTTACTGTTTTTTGAATAAAAGTTGCTACCATCGAAGAGCATAGCAAAATTCACTTTGAAAATAGTAAAAGTTGACAGAAAAGTGCCTAAAAGTTTAAGATATTTTTGGTTTTACACTTTGTAAATTTAGTAAAAGTTACTACATATTTTTCTCTGCAAATATTCTTTTATTTAGCTGAAATAAATTTATTTGCTTTAAAAATAAAATTTTTCTTTAAGTGTACATACATTATAATATTTGAAGAAAATCCATTATCTTCATTTTGGTAATTTACCTATTATAAAAAATAACCATCGCACTCTAGGAAATTTAATTTGAAAAAGAAAAATAGTAGGTAAAAGCCTTTTTTCCTAGTCTAAAGAAATTAATCTCCAAAATGACAAAATAAAGTATGGTAAATTGGAAATATATGAAAGTGGTATAAAATTGATATTATATTAAAATAAGTATGTGCGTGGAATATAAATGAGACATATGTAAAAGTGTCATTTATACAATACATGAAAAGAATGACTTATATATTTTGAGCCACCCCATGAAATTTTGCAATATACTATCTCAGTGAGTGACTAAATTCAATTTATTTAACACGTATCGAATACTTTTTCAAGTTCTTTTACGATTGAGTTTCTTTCCCCGACAGGAAGTTAAGGAACTTTATCTTTCGTTCTAAAACCGAGATAACGTTCCTCCTTTCTCGATTGCTTTCGATTGATCGACTTAATTTCCATTCCGCGAAAAAGTTTTCTTTTATACCTACCCCCGACCCGACTAATTTTTTTTTTTATTATTTCTATATTATTTGAATAAAAATATATGTGAAAATAATAATAGTAAATGTTTCTTGGAAGAAGACTGTGAAAATCAATATGTATATAGGAATATAATATCGATGTTTAATCCGATTCAGGACACTGGACATTTGTGACATGAACCCCCTTTTCGCTTTTCCGTGGGCGAGATTCAGGGGTGAGCTTTCATGTGTTAAGTCGCGGGCCAGTGACCGTTCTTGTGACTTGCGCATTCTTTATTGCCTAACCTCGCCCAACCTAAATTACCATCTCACAGGTATGCACTCGTACAGTTTATCATTCAAAGTCAACCTACATTTATCCCCTTTGCTTTCATGCGCCTTGCCCGCCTTGTCCGCCTTGCCTTAACCCTTGGATAGAGCAAATTAACTTTCTAAAAATACGCCCGCCTTTCATAAGAAATCGGAAGTGACTTTTACCCTAAATGCATTTGGCCCCTTTTTCATTTTCACCATATTCTTCCGGAAATTCTTTATCAATCGTCGTCACGCATCAATTTCTCAGTTGTATTTTCATTTTTATCGCCTAGAATGGGCGAAACACGGGCAAGCCTGCGGAAATCATTTTTCGGTCTTTTAAAACCATTATATGTGGACGTCCACATGAAAAGGGCCCATATTGTCGGTTCTAGTTTTCGAGATAATCGCAATTTAGTAATTTTTGAGCAAATTCTTAATTTTTTTTTTATTTTTTATTATCAATCCACATGTTTTGACATGTCGAATCATGCGGTTTTCATTAATTTATCGATAATTTAACTGTTTGATTTCATTGGTTCTTTAGAAAAATGAGAAGGGCCCATTTTGTCGGTTATTTGCAAAAGTAATCCGTATTTTAAAAATGGAGGTGTGGAAAAATTTATAACCTCTTGATTTTTCATCTTTAAGGTGACCTGGACTGTAAACAATTCTTATCTGAATAACTTCCCAGAAGAACCAGAGATATTGATGTTAGTCTTTTTTTTCGTAATTATTTCAATTATTTTCACAAATTTTCCTCAATTTAATGATTTTTAATAGGTATCTATATACTATTCTAATAAAATTTTCCAGAAGAATTCAATTATTTAAAAAAAATTTAATAAAATTCTACACAAACTTTTAATTGTTTTCAAAAAATAATAAAAATTTCACAGAAATTTCATTATTTACAAATTTTTTTATAAATTTCTTCGCAATAATTCAATTATTTTCATAAATAATAAAATTCTTTTTCGGAATTTAATTATTTTTGTAAATAATATAAAATTCATCGCAGAATTTCAATTATTTTTAATACAATTTTAATCGAATTCCTCGAAAAAATGTAATTATTCTTAAAAATTTTAATTAAATTCGTCAAAAGAATTCAATTATTTAAAAATTTGTTAATAAAATTCTTTATGAAAATTCAATTTTAAAAAACTTCAATATAATAAAATATTTATTTTTGTATTTAAATAATTGAATTCTAGTAGAATTTTCTCATAAAAATTGATTTAAAAATGTATTTCAGTTAAAATTTTAGATTATAAATTGAATATTAAAAGCATTAGAGCGTAAATTTTTAGAAATAATTGAATTTTGAAAAGGTTGTTACGTCCGAAGATATAACATAGTAAAAAAAATAGTTAATAATAATTATTAACTAGATATTTGAACCTAGACTCTAAAGTCCAATAGTTCGGGAAACTTTTAGTCTAAACCTTGATTAATTAAATTGTCTTAAATTTGAGTATAAAAAAAAAAGGAAGTTTAAAAGAAAGAAGAAAAGAAGCTAACGGAAGAAAATTGAAAATGTATAGCCTACGCGCTTAATAAAATAAGGTTAGCAACTATACATATCAATACCGCGCGTTTTCCCTATTCAAAATTGTCATCATGAAACTCGGTTGTACAAGTTTCTATTTCAGACGAAAAAAATGTAAAGAGTAGAAGAAAGTAAACTTGTGTAAAAAAAAGAAAAAATGAATGAATGTAAACGAATTAATTAATTTTATAACATTTATTCATTAAACTTACTTTTGTTGTTGTAATTTAAATTTTTCGGCAAACAGAATAGGCAGCAAAATAAATTTGTCGTCGAAATCCTTGATAATTTCTCCTTAAGGTTTTCGGTGATTGTAGAACTCGTTTAAAAATAATAAAACTTGTCGAAAACTGATTTGATATTTTAAAACTTGTTAAAACTTGTTTGAATATGTCAAAAACTTGTTTGACTTTTTAAAATTTGTAAAACTTTGAAAAACTTATTAAAACTTGTCAAAAACTTGTTTGACTTTTTTAAAATTTGTAAAACTTTGAAAAACTTATTAAAACTTGTCAAAAACTTGTTTGACTTTTTAAAATTTGTAAAACTTTGAAAAACTTATTAAAACTTGTCAAAAACTTGTTTGACTTTTTTAAAATTTGTAAAACTTTGAAAAACTTATTAAAACTTGTCAAAAACTTGTTTGACTTTTTAAAATTTGTAAAACTTTGAAAAACTTATTAAAACTTGTCAAAAACTTGTTTGACTTTTTTTAAAATTTGTAAAACTTTGAAAAACTTATTAAAACTTGTAGTAATTTGAAGAAGTTAGGACAGTTGAAACTTAAAAATTCAAAGTTGAAATGTGAATGTGTGTATTGAAAAAGAAATGAAGAAGAAGAAGAAGAAAAATGAAGAAGTGTAGAGAAGTGAAGTCCAGATTTTTGCCAAAATTCCAATTTTTATACTTTTGTCCCCTCTAAAAAATTTTCTAGTGGAGGAGTATGGGCATGGCAAAATTCAGTTTTGTCGAATAGAAAAAGAAGAAGGCGTAAAATCTCATTATCGAGGGTCTTATGATTGGGACCCTTAGTTTCGTCCCTCCGAAAGTTGCCAAATTTTCATGTGGGCGTTTGAATTTGAAAATCTTTAGAGTGGGATAAAACTTGAGAGTTTTTCCAAAAGATGGAGATACTGTTAGGTTTTCCGTAAAATTCAAAGTTTTAAAAATTCAACCTTTTTGAGAAATTATCAAAGATTTTTACAATTAAATCGAATAAAAATCTTATATAAAAATTAGTACGATTTTTAACAAAGAATCTGAAATTAGTTAATTTAAGTTGTTTACAATAAACCTTAAAATATAGAGTAATTTCCAATTTTGATTACAATTATTATTTATTATTAAAAATGATCGAATATTTGTATATTACTAATTTTAGTAACTAAATTTGAAATTTTGTGAATTATTAGAACTAATTTAATTTCATCATTTTAAATTAAAATTGTTTAAATCTTAATTTTGTAGAGTATTAGTATTAAACATTTTATTTTTACAAAATTTAGTAAATTAGCATTTATCATTAATTTAAACAATTTTATTATTTTGCCATGTTGAAATTAGTCAAAGGATTATTAAAGTTCTAAATTTTTAATAATATATTATTTAAACAATTAAATAATTGAATTTTACTAATTAGTAATTTCTAATTTATTTTAGAATTTATTTTACACACGAATAGAAATCATGAATAGAATTAATATTTTATTGAATATATTTATTAAAGATAACGATTGTTTAATCAAATTTTAAACTTTATTGTTAATAAAGAAAGAAATTTCAATTATTTAAATGTTTATAAATTTAATTGATCGTTTGGTACTTATGAGTAAGAGAGAGAAAGATAAATTAAAAGAAAATTCAAATCCTATTAAATAAATGAAATCGCATAAAGAGTAAATAATAATAAAAAAATTGGTTTAAAAATTAATATTTTCCTCATGCAATAAATTAATAATTGTTGCAAAAACAAGAAAAAGACAAAATTCAATTTTAACATAATTTTTACAAAAATAAGAGAAAGTCATTAAACAGGCGAATTTTGGGTTTTTCCCGCTTTGCCGTCAACCGATCATTATCTTGCGCCGGGATCTGTCCACGCAAATTTAGACTGAAGGGTCCAGATTTTTCTACTATGAGATCGCTCTATGGTTTCCAAATAAGTAACGCATTTTTAAATCTATTTGCTAACAAATATTGATTTTTCTCTTTGAAAATCTTAATATGATATTTGACAAAAATTCTTTCTTCGAGAGAAATCAATATTTGTTATTTTCAGAAACAAATTTTAAACTCGATAAACTTTTTTTCAAGTTTATCAAACGAGAAAGAGAAATTAAAATAATAAGAAAAAAAAAATTTAGGAGGAAGAAAATTAATTCTGACGTCACAAGGTTTCAAATTAAAATCTTTGAAAATTTTAATTTTTCATATTTTGAACTAACAATTCTGTGAAATCAATTTTTTTTGAGAAAGTTTAATTGCGGATTTTTTTTTATATTATTTAAAGTTTTTCTTTTCTAATATATACCGTAAGTGAGGCTAAATTCGCTCATGTAGGGTAAATTCGCTCAACCGATGTCTATTTTTTAAAATTCGATTAACATACTTTTTAGACAGAAATATTTAAGATTTACAATTGTTTTGGTTAATATAAATGATAAACTTTAATTTAAAATTTATTTGCAGCAAATTCATTGGTAACTTTCAGTAGAAATTATATTTAAAACACAAGTGAATAATTTTCATATTGAACAAGTAGTATAAAAAAGTAGGAAATAAAGCTTTACTTCAAAATTTTTAAGTTGAATACTTCTGAACATTACATTTCCTGTATCTCCAACATGATTTTCATAAAGCACAAAAATTAAAGCAATAAACAGATTCTGCAAAAAATCAATTTAAAAAAAATTCAAATTTGTTGTGTAAATTCGCTCAGGAAATAAGTCTACAAAAAAGATGTTTGGGCCTGGATATTTTAAGTATGTTAATTACTATAATTTATAATTCGATTTTTTTAAATAATAGTACTCTTATAACTGAAAATTAAACGATTTAAAACGGTTTAAGCACTAAACTGTCAAACTTAACCTTGTTTTTTTATGGTTATGAGTACGTTTGATTGAATGATTGAATCTAATTACTTATTGATAAAACAATATTAAATATTTATTCCAATAACTTTGAATATTGTTCTTAATTTTTTTCTTTATTGATTCTAAAGAATATTTAGTTTCATTTTTGCAGATTATAATATATTTTGCCAGAATAATAATGGTGAGCGAATTTACCCATCATTTAAAGGTAAATTCGCTCACAAAAAAACGGCTTATAAATAATTTTCTGCAACATATTTTAATTTCTTTATGCAGTAATAGGAAAGATAAAGGGTTAAAGATTATATATTTTCAGTGCCAATGTTTATTTTCATCGTTTCCCGAAGTTATTTAAAAAAGAATTGAAAAATTGAGCGAATTTAGCCTCACTTACGGTATTCAATTGAAGAATTTACGAATAATTAAAATTTCGTAAAATCGAATATTGTAAACAAATGGATTTGAAAATTGTCAAAGAACTTTTTCGAAAATTATTAATATTGGTCGATAAATTTTCAGTTTTGGTCCGTAAAGATCGTATTTTTAAATACTTTCACTGGTTCGAGCCCTGGAATTGCGAAAGTCTTGGCTGAAATAACTAAACAATTCACTAATACTAGTGAATTTTTAAGATATTTTAGCTGTTCTAGGTAAAAAATTTTTCCAACGTGTATTTTTGTATTTTTCATTCCAAGAGCAATATTAATTATTTTTGCCTGAAGCATTAAAAATTGACACTGAATAATGAGTAATTTTTAAAATAAAAAAAAAACAATATGCATGCCTCGGATAGTACCATTTTTAGGACATTTTCCGAATATTCAACAAATTGCAACAATATACCACTTTTTTGGTATAAATTATTACAACTTTTTTTTTTTTTTTTTTTTTTGCTTAGGGACTTTTGGGAAATCTGATTACAGATACCTTGGATTCCGCACTCCAAGGTTATGTGGGGTTGGTGTGATAAAACAAAAGGAGATAAAAAAAAGAAAAATAAATATATAAAATAGTAAATTTAATAAACTGGCGACCTACTGCCAGCCCGACCCACTAAAACCCGTAACCCTTCTTCTGGAGCCCTTTACCCTCCCTCGGAACTGTCGTAAGACTTTAGCCAAAACTTTCAAAATTTATTTTTCAAATAATTTTTTAGAATAATAAATTTTCGATAGAATTAAAAACATATTTGTCACAGGTCACAAAAATCAGGGAAAATGAAATTGGTCGGAGAAGTCAAGAAAATATCAGGGAATTTTATCGAAAGTATTGGAAAATGTCAAATTTTTAAAATTATTATAAAAAACTTCTGTTAAAAAAATATTTTTGAAAAACTTAAAAAACTTCTACTTAAATTTGTTTTCGCCTTTAAAACATTAAATTTTTATTTACAAAAATTATTTAATTTTTAAAAATTTTATATAATATAAATTATTTAAAATAAAATTAATATAATTCAATAAATAAATTTTATTTTAAATTCTGAAAAAATATGATATCTGAAAAATTTTTAATCAATTTTTAAAGATACTTAAATTTCAAAAAAAATTATTTTTAAGAATTATCAAACTAAATAGAAATTTTGTGAAATTGAATGAAAAATAATTAAATTTGTTAAAGAATATTTCTTTAGAGATATTGAAAGAAATCAAATTTTGAAACAATTTTAATTTAATAAATAATAAATAATTGAATTTTACACAAAGTATTAAAAAGGTCCAAATGACGAATAATTTAATTTTGAAAAATTAGAATTGAAATTTTTAATACATATATAGATAGATATAGTTATAAAAAAACTTTAATTTAATGTTTTTTCAAATATTTAAATTTTGAAAAATTTAATTTAAAATTATGAAAAATTAAGTTTTTAATCTATTTTCCTCTGACCATTTTTAATAGGTATATTTTATTATTTTCTTTTAGAGATTATTAAATTTTTCCAAGATTTCAATTAAAAATAATTAAATTGTTTAAATAATTTAATGAAATTTTTGGTTTTTGGTAGTTTTAAATATTTGCATTGTATTTTTACTCCTAAGAATTAACTTTCTCCATAATAAATAAACTTCCCTAAAAAGTTTTTTTTTTAAAAGGATGAGGGAAAAAATTAAGGTTCTCTCTGAAAATCAGGGAAAAGTCCAGAAAAAACAAAATTAAATTTTGTCACAACCTTGAAAGAGTTTTTAAATAATTGAAATTTTGTAAAATTGCATTGATAAGCATTGATTTTATTTAAGTATTTTATTAAAATTTTCCATAATTTTAATTAAAAATTTTGAAAATAATTGAAATTTTCTAAAATTTTATTGAATTTTAAATACAAAATTTGGAAAATTATTTATTTCTCATGAATTATAATCAATAAATCTTGAAATAAAAATTTGAAAAAATAATTAAAATTAGCTTAATAACAAACTTATGTTAAAATATTTTTTTAAAGAAAATTGAATTCTTCTAAAGAATTTCATAAAAATCTTTTTAAATAATTGAATTCTTTTTAGAAATTTTATTAAAATAGTAGATATATTGATAATAATTGAAATTCAATAAATTTTCATCATTATAAATAATAAAATTTCCACGAAGAATTTTATTAAAAATTTTTAAAAATAATTGAATTCTTCCGAAGAATTTCAAAAAAATCTTTTTAAATAATTAAATTCTTTTAAGAAAATTTAAAAAAGTGTTGAAAATAATCATTAAATTCTATTAAAAAAAAGGATATTAAACTTTATTTAAATGATTGAAATCTTGTGAAGAATTTTCATAAAATTTTTAAAAATAATTTCATTTTTCGAGGAATTTGATAAAACTTGTATTAAAAATAATTGAAATTCTGCAATGAGCTTTACTATTTATGAAAATAATTGAATTCCTAAAAAAAATTTTATTGAATAATTGAATTTTTTTGGAAAATTTTATTAAAGCAGTAGTCAATATAAATTTTAGAATAATTTTCTTATTTTATTTAGAAAAAAGAAAATAAATCTGCATAATTTTGATTTGTCAAACAGAAAGATTTTTATAGGAAAAAAAAATGTAATTCCAGAAATTTGATATTTTTCCAGTGTTTTTTCATCTTGAAATTGAGTTCAAATGTTCTTTTAGCGGAGAATATATATTTTTATGTACCATAAAAATATGCCTTGTAAAATACCTTCTAGTATTTTAAATAACAATGATTTTAGCTAGAAAATAATATTCACTTTTCCGTGTAAAGAATTATTGCGATCGATAAAAAGTTAGACACAATCTTAATATGATCAACGTGTAGGTAATCAGTTAAAAATATGTTATTATTTAAATTCGTGTTGGATGACGTGTTCATAATTAATACACAGTATTTTCAGCTCAAGTCAATGGAAATATTTATAGCTATTTCTTTTCTTTCTATATGTATGCAGTTGCGGGTATTAATGAAAACGTATATGTAACAATAAACAATGTATATATACTAAGCTCATAAAGTACCCTCTTTACATAAAAATTCTTTTGCATGAGGCACGAAGGAGTTTCCTGTATTTTGTTCAAACCATAAACATACAATCTGAACTAAACGACCAACTAAAGTTGTTTTTTATATCTTGGTGATTATCTATCAAGTATACACTTTTCAAAAAGCGTCAAAAAGTCTTGTCCCAAAAAGTAATGTTGTCGATCGTTTGGGTGAAAATGGATTTTTATTCTTTCTTTTATAGTTATTAAAAGATATATTTTTGGCTTTTCAATTTAAAAAGTAGTTTATAATTAGAAACTGATTCAGAGAAAGTGTATTTTATTTTTACCACTTTGAACTATTAAAAATTGGCATTGGATAAAATTTCAGAGATCTAAAAACGATAACATTAAAAATATACACATCCAGGCCTCGGATCGACTTTAATGCGCAAAAAGAGTCACTTTAGTCGATTAAAGGTTCAAAAAAAGGCGAAAGAAGTTGTTTATTTCATTCAGTGCTGTCGCAAAAATTTAATTTTTAATTTTCCTAAAATTTCACTCATCTCTAATCTATATTCAATTATTCAAAAATACAATTTTTTTCCATATCTACTTAAATACTTGATATTATTTTTTGGACATAAATAAAAATTTTCTAATTTTCAATTCTAGTTTTCTAAAATTCAATTATTTCCAAAAAATTGCAACTGCAATTCTTTCAACATTCAATTACTTTCTAGAATTTATAACTCAACTTTTTCTCCATTGTACAAAAAATCAATTATTATACAAAATTATATACAAAAAATAATTACAATATATTTTAAAATTTATTATTATTAAAATTTTTCAAAAAATTGACTAGTTTCTTAAACGTAATGAAAGAATATAATTTATAGTTTTAAGTAATACATTCTCTGGTTATATTTTTGTCAGTAATTGGTCCGTAATTTTTAATTTTTGGTCCGTAAAGTCCGTCGCTGGTTCAAGCCGTGTTATACCTAAGCAAAAATATTTTTTTTCCCTTTTAATGAGAGACGTTCTATAAAGCAGTTTTCACGAAATTAAGACAAAAAACTCCAATTTCAGAAACAGTCAGCAAGCAATGAAAATCTTCTTTACGAATAAATAACTTTACTTCATTGGATTCTTATTTTCTATTTTCTAAATAAACTCGCGCGACGAAATAAAATTAAAGCTGAGAGAATTCTTAAATACAAATATAAAAGACTTTAATCTTTTTATAATGAAGCTTGGAATAGACTTTTTAAAATATTATAGTTGAAATTTTCTTTGACTTCCGAACCAAATAATTAAAGATTCACTTTTGCTTTGAAATGCTTTCCCCTCACAAATAACGTTCTCTCATCAAGAAATTTTTCTCAAAAGACTTTTCTCCAAGCATTGCAATGAGGAATAATAATTTTAATTTGAAAATAATAATTATTATATATAAAATTATCTCTGGTGTAGAAAAAGAAAAAAAAATTTCTATGATTCTCTAGTAAATAAAGAAGTGTTTCAACAGCAAAAATATAATGCTAAAGGTTAAAAAATTTATTTCACTTTTATTCTCTCTGCAATAAGCAAATTAAATATTTTCAGAATACTGAAAATGTAAATGATACAGGAAAATATTTTGCCTTAATTTTTTCAGAGTCCGTCAATCATATTATTTTTCGTATCTCATTTTTTCTTTTATTTGAAATGATTTGTATATCTGATAGCAATGATGGTTATTTTCAGGATATCAAAATTCAGAGTTTGACCGAAGCAAGTACAACATCAATCGGAGCTTGAATTTCAAGCAAATTCTCAGTCTCCTTCGTATTTTAAATTTAATATCAATCCATCAACAGATATTCATTTCTAATTAATTATATATATAAACACTCACACACTAAATAAAATATCAAATGTCCGTTAAATGCAGGTATTGAAAACATGAAAATGCCACAAAAACATTAATTTAAGGATAAATAAATTTAATTATGATAAAAAATTGTTTTAAATGATTAAAAAGAGGAATTAAAATTTTTTTTTAATTATAAACTCTCAGGGAAAATAGTGAAATAAAAAGTATAATATTTCAGAATTATGAAGTGAAGTGCTGTTTTCAAACTTGATATAATATTCATATAAAACTTAACGCCGCATATTCACAACAGACTGTCGAATAACAGTTTCATTGAAAGTTGAAAAAGAATGATAAATAAATTGCTCTTCATCCCGAGGAAAAAAATCATATTTTTTATCTTAGATAATTAAATTGCGCTTCTCAGAAAATTCTGATGGATTAAAATTAATCTACAACCGTCTTATTTTAGTCCAATTTCACTTTATTTTATAATCCAATTTGGTATTTAAATAAATGAAAACACAATTTTTTTGAGTTTCAGTAAAATTTTTTAAAAATTATATTAATTTACTTTTACTTTCAATTTTAAAATTAAATACAAATCAATTATTTAAAGAATTTTCAATTATACTTGTTTAGAAAAATTCAATTATCTTTAAAAAATAAGAACTTAAATATTTTAATAACTAAATTTTTCAGAATTTATTTAAATTAAATTTTTCAAAACTTCAACTTTAAAAAAAATTTTAATTAAAATCTTTTTGAAATTATAACTAATTATAATTTAAAATTTTTAATTGATGTTGCTTTTTTTACTAACGCAAGCATATCAATATATATTCAATTGCGATTCTTTGAAAAATAGATTTTTTTTAAATCTCTAACAAAATTCTTTAACAAATATTTAATAATTTTCAATTCAATTCCAAAAAAATTTTCATTAATTTGATAAATTCTTTGGTACATTTTTTTTAATTCAGTATTTTTAAATAATTGAATTAAGATTTCTTAGATTTGCTTGAAGTTCGTAAAAGTCAGTTTTATTGAAAAAAGGTCCGTAAAGTCCGTAATTAGATTGAAAAGGGACGAAAAGTTCGTAAATTGTATAATACGATATAATTTGGAGAATTTTAGAAAAATTACAAATGATTGCAGAAATTCAATTATTTTCAAAAGTAATAAAATTCTCGTCAAAATTCCAATTATCTTCAGAAATAATAAAATTCTTATCCGAAATAAATTCAATTATTTTCAAAAATTCTAATAAAATTCTACGCAAACATTTAATTATTTTCATAAATAATAAAATTTTTACAGGGATTAAATTATTTACGTAAATAATAAAAATTTTTTAGGAATTCAATTCTTTTCATAAATAATAAAACTCTGCAGAATTTCAATTATTTTTAATACAATTTTAATCGAATTCCTCAAAAAATGTAATTATTCTTAAATATTTTATTAAAATTAGTCCAAATAAGAATTTAATTATTTAAAATACGTTGATAAAATTCTATATGAGAATTGAATTTCAAGAAACATTCAATATTAATTAATAAATCATTTATTTTTCTATTTAAATAATTGAATTCTAATAGCATTTTCTAATAAAAATTGATATAAAAATAAATTTTTATAAAATTATTCTCAAGAATTCAATTATTTTTATAAAATTTGAAATTCCTTGTAGAAATTTGAATTAAAAATAATATTTCTTTAAATGAACCGAAAAATATGTTTCAATTAAAGTTAAATATGTTTGACTGTATAGCAAGGATATTTTAATGATAAATCGTCCAAGCGCCCATCCTGCCGGAAGGACGTTCCGAAAAAAAGGCTTTTAAAAAAAGGGAATTCAACTTTTCTTTTCTGGCACTCTTTGGGGTTAAAGTAGACGAAAAGACGAAAAAATAGGGTAAGTGCGTCAATTGCTGCGGGTGCTTCAGTTTCTGCGGCATTTTAATAATTTAAGTGAATACATTTGTTCAGGGCACAAATAATTTTGAAATTTTTTTTTAAAATTACTTAACGATGTAAGTTTTAAAATAGATTGTAACCTCAATATTTTTCAAACAATGATTTACTTTCCAAAATTCAAACAAAATAAATTTAGCAAAAATTAATAAAATTTAAGGTTACTTATAGGAACGATTAAATGTGATGCAAAAGGGTGGGCGCCAGTCCTAAAAGGACACTCAACAAAATTCACAAAAGGGACAAAACAGATTTGTAAATAATTCCGAATAAACGAAGGCCACCAGGCTAATTACCGGCAATTATTTAAATTAAATTAAATTTATTTATTATCGATACACGAGGCCACCAGGCTAAGTGTCAATCAATAAACAATTACACAACAAAAAGACAAAAACCTTTTGAGACAAACTAATTATCAATACACAAAGGCTACCAAGCTAAGTATTAATAATTTTTGTATTTAGCTCAAAAGAAACAGAATCAAAATTAAGACACCAATTTAATCTTCCCAAAATATGTCCAAGCTAGCTACAGTCCCATAACTGGAAAATAGTAGAGGGGGTGATTCGTTATTTAACCAAATAAATATCCACAAAATTAAGTCAATAATAATCAAAAATTATCAAAACAAAATAACAATTTATTCAATAAATCAGAAAATTAGGGGTTAGACACATAAATTAGTTGATGTGATTCTATATAATTTCAAAATTAATTATCAAAATATTTAAATTTGACAAACTAAAAAAATCAAGCGAATATTAAACTTATTCTAAAATAGAATAAGGATTCTTTTCAATTCGAGATATATATAGGATGGACAATATAATCGAAACTAAAATCTTGACATTTAGTCAGATCAAAGAAAATTAATAATCGAATGATATCTCAATTAAATTACAGATTTAAATCATTAAATTAAAAAAATAAAAAAAATAAGACATTCAGTCTCGAAAATCAAGAAAAGAAAATTACATTTTGAGATATCATGCATAAAAAATAAAAAATCAAATTTGTACCAGAAAATAAATTCACGGCCAACGAATTTCCTATGTACGATGACCGCTCTCGAGATCCCCAATGGTTTCGACTGATCCCCAAATGGTTTTGACTTTCTCTCCAATTTTATTTAAAAGAGTTAAATTTTTATAAAAAAAAGAAAATTAAATTTGAATTGACAAAAAGAAAAGATAATGACAAAAAGACGAACTGTCTTCCACGATTTCACAGAAAAGAATGAATAATATGGCGTTGTTTGTTTATCTCCTAGGAAATTCGTTGCCAACATAAAAAAATGAAAATCGCGAGGTTACACTAGATTCGCGTGAAATATATCTAATTTCTGATTGGTCGCAAATTAGTCCAGGAATCTTCTTTATATTTCTTGATGCTGATTGGCCAGACAAAAAGGAGGGTAATTCAAATGTTGACAAAATTGATTCTTCACAATAATAATAAATCCTTGAATAAAAATCGGTTTCTTGAATTATTCTTCAGTAAATAATAAATTAATTCGAGAGGGATTAATTTGACGCCAGATGTTAAGTTATCAAGTCCTCTTCCATATAATTGAACGTGGTGAATATTAAAAGTTGCAATTCCAAAAAGACTAAGTGCCACTTACACGAATAGGACGGCTGAATACCTTTTCAATCACAAACTGACATTAATACAGGAACACGGTAAATTATAGGGCCCATCTATCATGAAGCAATAAGAGTTTCGAACTAAGTTCTCTTGTCTGATAAAGCCTTCCAAGAATCGGGAAATCTTGAGTATTTCACCAGGAAACGAAGTCAGTCAATAATTTTCAGTATAATAAACACAGAAAAATTACGTGGCATCCCAAAATAGTCCAATTCAAGGGTACGTCAGAAGAATAAATTCAAATAAAATAGAAGAATCCAAAATAAGGGTCAGGTCGAACAGCAAAAATTTAATTTCCGTTAGTAGTAAAATCGAAAGATGTCAAATTCAAATATTAATCTTCCAGGAATCCAGAAATCTTCATAATGTTGACTCGCAAAAATTTACATGAAATAGAAAAAGGATCACAAAAGTTAATTCTTAAATTAATTAATTTTTAATTTTGTCCTATATCTCGAATTGTTGTGAAATCATGGAGTAATTCTCTAACACGAATAAATCAAATTTTGAATGATAGAAGCGCGAAATAACTTTTTTTTTATATGAAACTTTGTGAATTGTAAAATAATAAATTTTACAATGTCACAAGATATAGGAAGTATATACCAAAACATAATATTTATGTATTTTATTTTAATTAAAAGTTGACGTGTTCAAGGTTTTATTTATTTTCATTGCTAACTTTGCTGGCGGTGCAAAAATACCTACATAAAAAAGGCTTTATTATTGTTTTTAGACTTAAAGTGTTTAGACTTAAAGTATTATGATGATTTTAGATAAAGAAAACCTTGTTTTAAAAGAAAAATTAAACTTTACTTTATTTTTGTCTGTTATTATATTTTATTTTTAAGAGTAGTAATTAACACAGAATTTGGGCTTGATTTAATTTCTGCGCCCTCAGAAAATCAACTAAGACTGGTTACAATAGACTATCTATTTTGAAAAAGAGCAAGAAAAAATTATGAAAATGAAAGAAAAAATGAAGATTATGGAGGAAAAACTAAAGAAAATTTAATAAATACATAAATTAATTAAGGAAGAATTCTGTTATTAGGTTTTAACTAAATGTTTCAAAAATGTGATAATTCAGAAATTATTTGTTACTTTTGTTAATATATGATATATATTTATTTTTAATAAGTTTATATTCTATTCAATTAAACATTGATTAAAATCATTGTCCCATTTTGATTTCATATAGTAGTTTGCGGTATTATACACATAAACACGAAATTATGCGCAGAAACTGACCCACAGGAATTAAATTCGCGCAGCAACTGATGCGCAGCAACTGACTCAAACGCGCAGAATTAAACGCATTGCATATTATTTTTAATTCATTAAATTTATTAAAATAAATTATATTTTAGAGATGGTATTTATTGTAAACATATCTTAATAACACAAACTACAAATTTAATAAGACATAAGTTCAATTTGATCAATATAAAAATTATATTTTATAGTTAAAAGACGTCTTGACCAAAATACCGCAGGAATTAGTACACTTACCCTACATATTTTTGACTTTTTAAAATAATAATATTAAACCATTTTTCAAAGCCTTCAAACTTGCTGTTTTTAAACAGTGAAAAAAACATTTTTTCGTAAATTTAATGTAAAATCCCCAAAAATCAATATTTTTTGACCGGACGAGTCTCTTTCTCTTCAGAAACGTTCAAAGAATGAAACCTAATTTTTTAATTAAAAAAAATTCATTTTTAATATTTTTCAGTATATTTGAGTATAGACTCAGGCGCGAGTCCCTTAGAAATTGCTCTATAAAATTAATATGGAAGCAGATAAATATAAAACTAAATATATCGTTCGAAAGGTAATGAAACAAGCTTTCAAATGATGTAAATATCGAGTCTTTAAATTTATAAACCTGGGCTAGGTAGTCTCTTAAATAAAGCGAAAAGCGTCCTGCCGGCAGGACCGGGGTTCGTCATTCTGTGACTAAAAATTATGTGAATTTTTGGAACATGTAACTTCTTCAAACTACCCAGCCCTTAGTTTTGAACTTACAAGCTCGATATTTATATGCGCTGAAAGCTTGTTTCGTTACCTTTCCAATGATATATATCATTTTTTATTTATCTGAATCCATGTTAGTTTTCTTTAGTGATTTCGGAGGGACTCACCTGAGTCTTTTTCGTCCTGCCGGAAAGACGTTGGACGATTTATCATTAAGTTTGATTTAAACAAAATTTGATGGTAGGTACCAAATAAATCGTTTTCTCAGTAAATGAATTCAATTATTTTCAAACATTTAAATGAAATTCTTCTCAACAATTCAATTATTTTTATAAATATTAAATTTCTTCGAAGGATTTCAATTATTATTAATACATTTTTATTTCAATTTCTCGATACAAAAAAATAATGATCGTTAACTTTAACACTTAATTAATTTAAATAAATTTGTATTGAAAGTAATTAAATCCCTGCAAAGAATTTTAATGTTTATAAGAAATAATAATTGAATTCTTAAGAAGAATTTTATCAACATTTTTAAAAATAATTGAAATCATTTGATGAATTTAAAAAAAGAAATTTTAAATAATTGAATTTCATCGAAAAATGTTATTACAAATGTATTAAAAATAATTGCCTTCTTATGGAAAACTTTATTGTTTATAAAAAAATTGAAATCCTGGGAAGATTTTTAGTAGATAAAATAATAATAATAATTGAAATCGAACGAAGAAATAAATTATTTATTTTTGTATTTAAATAATTGAATTCTCGAAGAATTTTCTAATAAAAATTGATTTAAAAGTGAATTTTTTATTAATCGAAATTTTGTAAAATTAAATTGTAAACAAAAAGGCTTGAAAATTCTCAAGGAACTTTTTCAAAAATTATTAAAAATTGATTTATAAAAGAATTTTATAGTTAAAAATTGTAGAAAATAATAATTGAATTTAAAATAATTTTGAAGAAGTTGGAGTAACATTATTCTTAATATAATATAAAATAATGAGTTTATCACTCGGCCATCCTTAATTATTATGAAACGTGAAGAAATTTAAATTATAATTTTAATTAAAATATTCTTATGTTACTTAAATTTATGAATTTTTCACAGATTTTTTTCACCTGAAGAGGATATCAACGTTGATATCGAAACGTCGTGAGTGACGATTTATTGTTTTAAATAAATATTATTATCCAGTAATTCCTGAAAATTATTTTTAAAAATATTCTCTTATTTGACTCGGACTGTTTATATTTTTGTCAGTAATTGGTCAGTAAGTTGTCCCTAATTTTTCATTTTTGGGTCGTAAAGTCCTTATTTTTTAATACTCTCACTGGTTCGAGCCCTGCTTTAAAGAAAATTATTTAAAATTTTATTTATGATCATAATTATTTGATCAAAATAATAAACGAAATTACTTTCTTATCACAGTAAAATTCAAAGAGAAGGTATTTTTAATGCCACCTTTAAACATCTTAAAAACATCTTAAGGTCATGTTATTCAGTGTGGCGTATTCCCATAGTAGGGGAGAGTGGGGCAAAATGGGGTAGGCGGGTCAAATGGGGTACCTCTGTTTTTCCATGATAGGTACTTTTAATTTTTTTATCCTCGACATATATCATTCATGTTGATAAGAAACTGTTATTAATTATGAAGACATTCTAAAGAAAATTTTTTTTTGAAAGTTATACAACTTTTAAGTTTTAAGCAAAAAAAATATGAATTTTTTTCAAAATTAAAGTGCTTACCAAACTTTTTGGGATAATGCATTTAGTTTGGCAAGTGTGGGATCTTTTTCAGTACTTATTCTAGAGTAATTTCCAATAGAATAGATTGTTTAATTGTTTACAATAACTTGTAAACATTGCATTTTGTTTTAATATGCAGTGTGGGGCAGAATGGGGTACCTAAGTGTGGGGCATGCCGGAAGCTACGCCGTTTCATTAAAACTATTTATATTATGCATATTTAAAGGTTTCCTGCAGAAGAATCAATATTTTTGCTTCGAGGCATTTATACTATCGATGTTTCATTATCGGTTTATCGATATTTTGCAATATTCATGTTTTTTTGTTAAATTCTAATAAATATTACTTGTTTTTTCATAATAATGAAGAATCCTACTTTGTGTTTGTATTTACAATCTCATACAACAAGAATTTAATGAATTTTGAAAAAATATTCAATGTTTTGTATAGTTATTTGATGCCACCCCATTTTGCCCCACGGGTGGGGCAAAATGGGATTTTAGCACTTTCTCAGAAAATACGATATAAGTTCTTTCAAAAATTTGTTTCTCTGCTATTATCATAATTTCCTCAAAGCTAAGTGTACAAAGAAAAATTCTGAAGTTTAGCTGAATCAATTTATTCGTTTGGTTCTCTGTAAACAGCCAATTTCAAAAAGGTACCCCATTTTGCCCCACTCTCCCCTAATGTACATGGGGCACGTGAAAAATGAGATGTTTTAAATATCTTAAAAGTGACTAGAATGTACTTTAAGATGCTTCTTTCTGCACTGTTGTTTTATTGCAATGAAGATGGTCAAAAAGATAGCAAATGAAAAAAAAAATAAGACTTTCTTTTTTTCGAATATATTTTTCATTGTAAGAGCCTGTTCTGATGTTGAACGTGTTTTATTGTTTCAGATAACCTAACAGTCGAAGAAAGGCATTGTTGATAAGTTATCTGGTGTAAAGTGCCGACTAGTCGCGAGAGGAGCCAGACGAGTTGTTGGGACAAACTAAAGGCCTCGTTTAAAGGGTTGTAAAGTCGCGTCGTGTAAAAGCAGAGAAACGAAGAAGAAGAAGAAGAAGAAGGGGGCAGAACACTTAACCTCGATCGCTCAAAGTGCCAAAAGCGCTTTCGTTTCACGCGATCTCGAAGGTGAAATAATCGTGAAAATTATTACTTAACTATAGAGACCTTTTGAAAAGGGACGACGCATTTATAATGCACTCGCTCTCTTGAATTTTGACTGAAATTACAACATCGATCTTAAAGCGTTTTAAATTCGTGTTTAAAATATCTAAAAGAAAAAGTTACAATTTAATTATATATTCGTGTTAGTGTTTGCAGTGTTTACGTGTTCATTGTTAATGATTAGAAAAATACCAAGATCCGTCCTGATATGATGATTATTAATAATCAGTCATCGAAAAAGAAGAAGAAGAAGAATATTTCGAAAGTTTGTGATTTGGGACTAAGAAAATTTGGTGAATCGTCGTCGAGGAAGAGAGGAGAAGGAGGAGGAAGAGGAAGAGGAGTTTGCTGTATCCTGGAAGCTTAATAAAAGAGCCTCGTGACGGAGGGCCTTCGTACGGCCCTGGCGCGGCTGCGGCACTGCACCCCTTCCGGGGGTTCCCTGCCAAATACCCCGAATCCACCCTCAACCCCGGAACATAGAGACCACGTAAGTCGAGTAAAAGTACGTTCTTTTTCATTTTCTACACTTTATCTTCTCCCCCTTCCTACCCCCTATAGCCACTAAAAGAAAAAGAATACCCATTATTCTAGACTTTTCGCATACCTTCAAATTGATCGACTTCAATTCAACTATATGGGATTTTTTATAAACTCACGACAGTGATTATAGATTGCTTCTATTCATCATTTTCTTTATCTTTTATTTTTATTTCATTTTTTTCAGTTTTCAAAAATATTAATTTTATTTAATATTAATGATCAATTATTAATCAGGTTTGCGACAAGTCAGAGAATTCAGAGAATTCCGCAACGTTTTTGAAAACAAAAACTCAAAAATAATATGAAGATTTATTTTATTAGACTTTTAAATTTTAATTCATCTTACATGGAGAGAATCCCTGGTAGAAAAATTTGGTGGCGCTAGCATGGTGCCACTCTTGCGTGCCATTGCGCTGTAGTGGCGCTAAGAGCATTTGAAACACTTTTTTAGTCTAGCGCCTTTCTCGCATTCTGCCCGCAGTGCTAGAATGAACATAACCTCACCTGCCAAAACTTTATTTCGCGAATTAAAAAATGATTCCTATGTCATTTCTTTTGACGAAAATAATTAAAAAAAATCGTGTACATATAAAAAACATTTACTAATTATCTGCCTACAATGAAGTTTTAACGTATTTGAAGAGTTAATTCACGTTTCGTTTAAAGTTATGGTAAGATTTTAATTCAGAAAACGGCAACCTTTTCTTAATCCCAAGCCTAATCAAAATTTTGATCATTATTTGCTGTATAAAATTGTTTTTTAAATATGGAAATTTTAAGAATAAATTATTATTAAATTTTCATAACAAATTATTTATTTCTTTAGTAACAGTGTCAAAAATAGTTACACATGTTAAACATTGAAATTAAAATTTTTGAAATTAATCAATTTCTTTTATAATAATAATAATAATAATTGCAAAAATTAAGTTCCTATTTAAAATCAGTCAATCTTTTCTGTCAGGTGAATTAAAAATAAAGAAAAAATAAATCCAGTTTGAGGTTATGTTTTTTAATTCGAATGGAGAAAAATTATTAATATATATTTGATCCATCAAAAAGTATTTATTGTTACTCTTGGTGATAAATCGTTAAATTAATTACTTAAAATATATTTAAAAATTTTCTTGGAGATTGAATAAAACATTCATATACTAAAAATTCTTTTATAAATAAGTGTATAAATTAACGAATGAACAAGAAATTTATAATGCAATATTAATTTATGTTTAAATTTAATACAATTACAAATATATAAATACTTACAATCCTTTACTATATATTGTTTTTAAATGCCACAATATTCTACAAGCAAACATTTACTTTTACTTTAAAAATAGAAGCAAACACCTTTGACACTTTATGCAACAGAAATTTGAGGTTATGTTGCATTCTAGCGGAAAGTGCTCGCGCCATGCAAGGCGCTAGAAGACGTCGGCGAGATAAATTGCCATGCAAATTCCAGTGGTGGCGCTAGCATATATCTAGGCTTCCATTAAATTTTTTCTACCTGGGAAAGTATATATTAAATTTTTTAAAATTATTTCACAATTTGGGGGAAAAATGCGACAAAGCAAAATTTTGATATAAAAAATACTAAACTTTGAAAAAACTTAAGTGAAATTTAGTATAATTATATCAAATATAAGAATTTTAGTTAAATTTATAACTTTACTAAATTTCACATTATTTCTTTCACTGTTTAGTATTTTCTATGTAAAAATTTCGGTTTCTTGCACTTTTTCTCTAAATTGTAAAATACTTTTACAAAATTTAATATATATTTTCTCTACGTGTATTTTTTAACAAATTGTCTTTTAAGTAGCAATTATCAAGTAATAATTTCTTAAAAACCTATAATAATTCAATAGATCTTTAATTTTCATGTTCTTACGAACATGAAAATAAAAGTTCAATTGAATTATTGAAAAAAATATATTTTTCGTTTTTAAAAAAGTTGCGGACTTTAGGTTCATATCAAGAAAAAGTCAGGGCATTTTATCAAAGGTATACTAGAAAAATAACTAATAAAATAAATAATAAATTAAATTTATTATTAAATTAAATATTATAATATAAAAAATACTAATAAAAATAAATAAAATAATACTAAAAATAACAAATTTTTAGAATATAACTACAAAAATTCTGGTATTTTTGTTTTTTTCCGTTTAATGGTGTCAAAATAAAATTGTTGAAAAACTTAACAACTTTGAATTCTCCTTGGAATATTTTTTCATCCTAAACCTATTTGAATTAACATTAAATTTTGAAACAATACAATTGCTACAATAAAATTAATAATGATTAAATATTTATTTTAATTAAGTAAAAGATTCGCAATTGTTTGTATTGATATTTTTTTTAAATATAGATTTAATGGATCTAAATTTTATCTAAAACAGTTTAATTACGAAAGACTTATAACTAAAATTTTTATGATTAGTTAACTTTAAAAATACTTTTAATTGTTTTTAATAATTACGCAATTTCAAAAGATTTTATTCGAAATTCTCAAAAAATTGTAATTATTAATGAAATTTGAATTTTTATAAACAAGCAATTAAAAAGTTTTTTAAATAATTGAAATTTAAATTGGATTAAAAGTAATTGTATTTTTTGAAACTTTTTGAAAATAATCAAAGGGAGTTCGCACTTGATTTATAATAATTTAATTCTTGCAAAACAAAATTTATCACTTATAAATTGTTTAACAAATAATTATATTAAAAATTTTTTGAGCATTTTTTCAATAATAATTCTTTTTTTCATTCTATTAGAATTATTTATTATTTTTCTAAAAAATTATTAAAGTTTTGAAAATAATGTTGTTTAAAAATTCTAGAAAATAATTGTATTTTGAAAGAATTGCAGTTGTAATATTTTAAGAAAAAAATAAATTTCATAAGATTTCACATTTAAATTATTTTAAATTTTAATTCTTGTGAAAAAATAAATAATAATAAGTAGTAATTAAAATCTTGAATAATTTAATTTAGAAAATTGATACAATTGAAAATTTTGTGAAATTTCGTTGCATAAATTTTATATTTGACAAAATTCAATTTTTTTTACTTTAAAAAATTATGAAGTAATTAAGAAACCGTGTTTTTGAAGAATTCTAACTAAAAATTTGGAAAATAGCTGATTTTTACAAAAATTTTGAATTAAACTTCGAAATCACCAGGAATTTTATTATAAAACCTATAAAAGAATTGTTTATTTCTAACAAGAATAAGAGATTTAATTTATTTTAAATAAATTAATTCTTGAAGAACTATCATAGAATTATTAGATTCTTATAAATTATCTAGACAATTATTTTTACTTCAAAATTTCAAAAATAATTGAATTTTAAAAGAGTTGCGTTTACAAAATATGTACTTATTTTTTAAAAACTTTTTATTGTTGATTCAGGTTAATTTCAGAATTATTTTAGTTAAACTATTTTTTTTTTTGTATCATTGAATTCTTAAAAAAGTTTTTCATAAATTATTAAAAAATTGATTTAGAGAAGAATTTTAGTTAAAAGTAATAGAAAATAATTGAATTTTAAAATGTTAACAATAATTTTGGAGAAATTACAGCAGCAATTCTTATAAAATATTAAAAAAATAATTAAATAATTAAACAAATTATTCGAATTTTTCGAATTAATTACATATAATTGAATAATTAAAGAGATTCATAAATAAATGTATTAGAAACGTTTTTTTAGAGGCATATGAAGTAAGCGACGGCGCTGAATGTAAAAATAATTCTTTTTCTCATTTTTTTAACTTCTTAAAAGTAAATGAAAGATGTGAAATTAGTGTTTTTATCTCTAAAAATTACAAATAATAGTTATTTTAATAGTGTATTTTTCAGCGTCCACTTTAATTTTAAAATTTCACATTTTTTTGTTTACTTATATTAGAGGTGATCAGAAAATTCCTTAGGTAAGAGTGAAAATGTGAAAATCAGAGAAAAACGAAATTAAAGTTTCCTGGTTAACTCTGCTATTTTAAAGGGTTATTTTAAATATTTTTTATTCAAAATACAATTTCCTAAAATTGTTCTTAAAAAATTAGAAAATTGGCTAAATTAAAAAAATACCAGTTTGACAAAAATTTTGAAACCCTGACAAATTGAAATTCCTTGGCTATAAAGAAACAAATATTCTTGTGAAGGAGGCGTATGTACAATAGACTTTTTTTCATTTAATTAGTTTTTCTCGTATATATCTATATATAATTCTGCTAAAGTAATTTATTCCACATGATAAAGTTTGATGTTAAAAGTGCACTTATTTCCAGAATAGTAATCTAATTTTCATTAATTTACGTATTTCGTCATTCTATGAACGCCAGAACCAAGTAGTTTACGGCTCGTTAAACCAGACGTGCCGGAGCCGGCTGTTTGGTCGAACGATGACTTTTATCACTGCGCTTGTCTGACCCAGAATTTTGGCTAAAACAAGCGCAGAAAATACAAGTCATCTTCAAATATATTCTTCTTTTAAAAATTTCAATTTTAAAGTGAAAAAAAAATATTTTCTCTGTTAGTTCGTTTTTATTTTCATTATTTCGTATCCTAATAATTAATACTTGAGATATATATTAAAAGTAATGAAATAGAAATTGTGAGTGGAAAATATGGATCAAATCAATAAATATAAATTGGAGCATTATTTTTCCGATCTAAGAGAAATGAAAAAAAAATGAATCCTCGGTTTTATAGGCCATTCTTTATAAAATGGCTCACAATAATGTCGATATTTGTTCCTCTCTCTTTCTCTTAAAATATTTTACCTCAATTGACTTAAGTAATTAGGTCAATTTTCGTTTGGATCTTTTTTTTCAATCATAAAACCCTTTTAACTTTTCGACACTACTCTTTTTTTTCTTATCAAAAGCTAGGAAACTTTTTTCGGAAAAATTAATTTTTTTCTAAAGTGAAGAAAATTTTCTGAGAGCGCATTTTAAGAGGGCGCATCTTTTGAGGAAGCAATTTAAACTTACATATATATAATATGTCATGAGAAACTTTGCTATTTGTTCGACAATTTATTTGCAAAGATAAATTTTCCTATGATAGAATTAAATTAGGTCGAACTGAGTATATTCGGGATATTCTGATTCTATCCAATCGCATAATTTTTTTGAATTGATTTTTTCCGGATTCTCCATAAATAATATCTTTATTTCCGGTGCAGATATCTCTTGTAATTCTGCAGTTTATCTTGGCAAAGTTTATAGAAATACGATCAGAATTGTATATATATATATATAGCTTCTCAAGAACAGAATCAACTTTATCTTTATAGATATAATATGCGTGTATCTTGATAAAAAAAAATATTAAGATAAATGTTTCGTATTTTCTTAAAATACAAGGCAATGAATTTATTTTACTATTATATGAATTAATCACACTGGGAAAAAATTTTTACATTCTCATTTTTGATCCAAAAATAAGTAATCAACGAAAAAAAAATAAGTTTGAATTAAACATATTTTATAAATGAATTAAATGTAATTTTTATTGAATCAAAATTATTAGGTTTAATTGCAAAAAAATATTTAGTTGACTGTATGATAAAGATAATAATGTCTGATTCAAAAATATTGTTTTTTCAGTGCACTCAAGTTATGATACATTATTATTTAAAAGCGTATAAACATTTTGTAACAATTAATTTCTTACTTAATTGTCTATTGATTTTTAAAGTAATTACTTCAAAAATAATTAATTGTTTGAAGAAGAGATTATAGAAACAATATTATTAATTAATTTGTACTTTCAATTTATTTATCTACAGAAACATTAAAATATTTTCCTTATTTTAAATTAAAATAATTATTTTAATAATTTAAATTTGAAATAATTATTAATTACTATTTAAATTAAAATATTTTCCATATTTTAATGTTTATCGTAATTTCTTATGTTCACATTATAGCCTTCAACTTCAGTGAATGAATTATTCTTTAGTATTCTAACTTTAATAAATTCCTCAAGTTTTAAAATTGAGTTTTTAACAAGAAAACTCTTTTCTGGTTTGTTTACATTAGAACAAGTTGAATATGTAAACAAATTGACGTTTAAGCTTTTGAAAGCTTCATGAGTCAATAACATGTAACCATGATTTAAGAAGTGAAAAATTTTTTAAAATTCATATTTCATGAATAAAAGAAAAATTAAAGAATATACTTTTTATCTTGTTAGGGAAAATTTAAAAATTATATTTCTACAAAAAAAAATATATTTTCTAAGAAAATCATCGTGAAATAAAAATTAAAATGTAAAATAAAATGAAGACTCATAAATAAAAATACCGTCGGTTCCAAAAATAATTGAATTTTAAAAGAGTTGAATTTATAATTTTTATGAATAATTGAATTTCAAAAGTTTTCAAATTGGAATTTTTGGAATATTTGTATTTTAATTAATACGTCAGTGAAGTTTTGATCGACAATTGAAAAAATATATTTTTTTGACTGAAACAATAAAATGTTTTGAAGGAAAAAAATGTATTTTTTTTTACAAAACCAATAAATTTTATTTACAACTTTTTATTTTTTGAATTATTGATCAAAAACTTATTTAAAACATTTTCATTACAAAAATGTATGTAAATTTAAATAGAAAATTATTTTTTCTTCTAAATAGATGATTTTTAACGTTCTGAACTTCACTAATTTAAATAATTTTAATTAAAAAAATCTAAATTTGTTGGTTTTTGACAAATTTCAATTGAATACATATTCAAAAATTCAACTTATTTCAAAATAAATTTAATTAAAAATTTTACGAAAACGAACTTCTTTAGAATTTTTAATTACTAAATTGAAAATAATAATTAAAAATTAAAATATCATTAGGTAATACTATTAAATTGAAAATAATTAAAAATTAATCATTAATTATTAAATTATTAAATTCAATTATTTAATTATTAAAATTTTCAATATTCCAAAAATTTAAATTTGAAACCATTTGAAATTTAATTATTGTAAACGCGACTTCTTCTAAAATTAAATTATTGTTAACATTTTTAAGTAAAAATAATTCTCTAAATAATTTATAAATAATAATTTTGTGACAATTTTTTATGAACTTCTTTTTTTTCACAAAAACAATAAAATATTTAGTTTACAACTTTTTATTTTTTCAAATTATTTGTCAGAAACTTATCCAAAACATTTTTCTTTACAAAAAAAAAATATGTAGGGTAGGGTGGGGCATTACTATTCGCGGGGCGTAACTATTCTTTGTCCTGGAGAGAAAACTATTCATCCGATTAAAGTTTTTTTTACACTGTATACTTGTCATGTGAAATGAACATTGTACGCCACATTTGAGCTTCTGGCGCCATCTATCATTGGAGTTAGGTACCCAAATGTGATTTTGATATACTCGCTTACTTGTTTTCACTCATTTAGTCTGCCATTGTAAATAGTGATAAACGGTCGGAAAAATTATCGGAAAAATTATTTCTAAAGTCAAATTTAGTGCTGAACACGAATATCATAATGGATTTTTGATATTCTATTGTTCAAAAATTTTACAAGTGTTTTTTCAAAAAATGGGCGGATGGGGCGCAACTATTCTTCCACTGATGACAGCGAAAACTACAAAACAGTGTATTTTTTTTTTGTGTGCTTGTTTCTAGGTTAGAATGGTAAGAAATTGGAAGAAAAAACCAGAAAAAATCCTCCAATTAACAAATTAATTTTTATATTTTTTTAGTATTATATCATTAATAGCTGCAAGAATAGTTACGCCCCTCGTTTTTTTCGACATCAAAAAAATTTTTTTTTCGTAAAATCGCTGTAGTTCGGAACAGAATCGAGTTACAGCAAAATGATACATGGCAAAATTGTAGCTAAGAAGTCAAGCTTTCAAACGGTTCTACTCATTTTTTAATTTTTTTTTATATACATTTTATAGACTCAAAAATCCAAACAAGAATAGTAATGCCCCACCCTACCCTATATATATAAATTTAAATAGAAAAATATTTTCTCTTTTAAATCGATGATTACAAAAGTTGTAAACTTTACTAATTTACATAATTTTAAAAATTCTAAATTGATTGGTTTTTGAAAATTTTTTATTTCATTTTATTCAAATTAGTTGAGTTTTTATGTAGAATTTTAATAAAAACATTTCCACTAATCGAAATTTTGTAAAATTGAATTATCAAAAAATGTATTTCAGAAATATTTTAGATAAACTTTTTTTCTTTGAATAAAATTGATTTATTAAAAAACTTTCTCAAAAACTTAAAATTTTCTCAAAAATTATTAAAATTTCTCGAAAATACATAATTGAATTGAAATCTTGAAAATAATTTTTGAGAAGTTGGAAACTAATTATTTTACTTAACTAATGACTTATTTTTATTAAATTCATTGTTTAAACATTTAAGATCATGATTTCTATTGTTTATTAATAGTCAAATTATTTAATTTGATTAATTAAATTGATTTTTTTCATTTGAATAAAATAAAATAGAAATAAATTTTTTCAATCACATTTTTTCTGAGAATATCAAATTGAGACAAAAAAATGATTAAAAATGTTGCTTTGCAACACTTTTCATTAATTTTTTTGTCTCAATTTGATATCCACAGGAAAACTACGATAACAATCTCTTTGTTATAAATTTCACTTGTTTGTTTTTTAATAATATTCACAGAGTAATATATAACTTTTTTTAAATTAACAATTTCTTGAAAATAATGCATTTTATCTAAAATCAAAAATTAAAAAATCTGATTGTTGAATTTTATATGAAGAAACTTTAGTAAATGTACTAGGAAATTTGTTCTTTTTCTACGGAAAAGTTAACAGTTTCTGAAAATGAGTCCTTTATTATTAAATTCAAGTTTTCCCTTCCCGGGAAATCATTCTTCACTGCTTTAATGAAATATTTAAATATTTTAGTGTTTTAGCCATTTAGATGAAGTATTTTTTTTACCTGTACGATAGTTTACTAATCCATTTATTAATAATTTATTATTATCACATTTCTTATAGTAAAAAAATTAAATTATTAAATTCGTGATTTGATTTTGTTTCGATAAAATAAAGATACTGTAAATATTTTAGTAGTACACTGAGAAAACAATATATTTGAATCGAATATAATTATTATCTTTGATTTATGTAGTCAACCAAAAATTATTTTTGAATTAAACATAATAATTGCAGGGTTTCCACGCAACCTGGAAACCTGGAAAACCTGGAAATGTCAGGGAATTTTTATAAACCTTGAAAAAACCTGGAAAAGTCAGGGAATTTTGATTAGAATCCTGAAAAATTATTGTTTTCTAAAGTTATTGTGCTTATTCTTGAAATTTAATTTTTCTTTAATTCAATTTTCTTAATTCAAATTTCTTAATTCAATTTTGAAAGAGTTGCCTTTAAAATTTTTCTCCAAAATTCAATTATTTTCAAAAATTTTAATGAAATTCTTTTTAACAAATTCAATTTTTTTTCAAAAATTCTCCTCCAGTCAATGATTTTTAATATCTTCTATTTCAATAAAATTTTCCAAAAGAAATGAATTATTTAAAAAATTTTTTATCAATTTCTTCGCAATAATTCTATTATTTTCAAAAATATTCAATTTATGTTTACAAAGATTCAATTATTTTTATAAATATGTAATACAATTTTTTTGAAGGATTCAATTATTATTTTCATAGCTAATAAAACTCATTGCAGAATTTTAATTATTTTTGATACAATTTTAATCGAATTCCTCGAAAAATGTAATTATACTTAAAATTTTATTAAAATTCGTCAAAAGAATTCAATTATTTAAAATTTTGTTAATAAATTTTTTTATGATAATTCAATTTTGAGAAACATTTAATTATTCAATAAATTATTTATTTTTGTATTAAAAATAATTAGGTATTTAAAAAGAAATATTATTAAAAAATTCTTCTCAAGAATTCAATTATTTTCAAAAGTAATAAAATTCTTAGCAGAAATTCAATTATGGTCAAAATTTTAATAAAAGTTATAGTTAAAATTTCAATTATTTTTATAAATATTAAAATTTTTCTCTAAAATTCAATTATTTTCAAAAATTTTAATAAAATTCTTGGTAATATTTCAATTATTTAAAAAAATTTTAATAAAATTCTTGATAAATTTTCAATTATTTTCAAAAACTTTTCTCAATTCAATGAAATTTTTTTGCAGAGATTCAATTATTTTTAATAAATTTTTAATCTAATTTCTCGAAAAATGAAATTGTTCTTAAAAATTTTATTGAAATTCGTCAAAAGAATTTTAATTACCTATTTAAAAATTTGTTGATAGAATTCTTTAAATGAGAGTTGAATTTTAAAAAACATTCAATTCTTCAATAAATTATTTTTTTTTGTATTTAAATAATTGAATTGTCGTAGAATTTTCTAATAATAATTGATTCAAATATGAATTTCAGTTAAAACTTTAGATAATAATTGAGTTTTGAAAAGGTTTTAAATTATGAGTGATTGATATTTTCATGTTTTATAACAATTTTTTATAAGATGTTTAATTTCAAAAAGGTTTGAATTAAAAATTTTGTAAAATATAAATGTAGTTTTAAAAACCTGGAAAAATTTCGTTTTTCAACCTGGAAAACCTGGAAAAGTCAGGGTATTTGAAATGAGTAAAAGCGTGGCAACCCTGAATTGTGATCCAATAAGTTTGATTCAATAAAAATTATTTTAATTGATACAAATTTTAATTTAAAAATTTAATTATTTTTTTTATTTTTTTTTTTTGGTTGGCTATTTATTTTTGGATTAAAAAAAATGTTGTTTTCATAGATATTGATTGAAAGAGATGAAATAGAAAAAGAAATTAATTTCTGTTTATTTGATTGTGTGTGAAAAATAAATTAATGTTCGCAACGACACTGCAAGTGTCTGATAATCGACCGGGTTCCTGTACCTAAAGCATCAAAGTTCTTCACAGAAGCTAAATATATGCATAACACCAATTGGATTATGCTGCTATCAATGTTCATCGATCTCTGAAGCTATCGGATTCAGGATATTGATAGACATTAATTGCAAAAGCTTTGTATCTTATTGGGCTTGTGATAATGGCGTACATCATGATTATAGAAACGATTTAATCAACAAATTTGTTACAATTGACCAACATATATATTCCCTTGTACATAATGAGACTCGTAGTAAATAATTAGAAATTTTTTCTGTATTTCTGCAATAAAAGAAAATCTTCTCTCTCTCTCCATTTTTACCAATTTTAAAATTTGAAGCTCACGGTAAAAATAAACAGCTACTTTTATGAAAAAATAATTCTTAAATAACAAATTCATAAAAACGTCAGATTGCGTGGCTTAAAATATGCTGTAATTCATGCGAGTTATGGATGATAAACAACTTTTCCATCGGTGTGATTTACAATGTATTTCATTTCCTCTTTCTGAGATGGATTAATTCTGTTATTCAATTTCCTCTTAAGTTTCCTATATTCATTCGTTTTTTTTTTTTTTTTTTTTTTTTTTTGTGGAAATATTTTCACGCTTTGCTTCGACATCGATTAAATGTTGATTTTTGTCGGCTAATAATTTAGTAGGGCATTTTGCATGACAGCAATTTTTAAACAGAAGAAATTTTTTTCTTTTCTATAGCTGCTGCCGCCGCAAGAAAGAATCTTGATTCTTCTTGAGAATTCCTTCCATGAAAAATTTATCTCTTTTTTCCAGTTTGTTTCTCGTTCTGAGAAGACGAGCCGGAAGAAAGATTCAGGCTGCAGGCTATAGGATTCGATTATTAGTAACTAAGTTTTGCGTTCTCCAGGCAGGAATTTAATGATCTGAGAGTTGAACTATTGCTCACGGAGCAATATCGAATCAGAGCAGCGATTCGATTGCGATATCAGTTGCTCATATGTATGAGCAAAATCATATATAGATATTTAGAAGAGGAAGAATTAACCTCATTTTTTTAAATAAAGAATAGTTTTCGCGTGTTAAATAAAAATAAAATAAAAAAAAGTTTAATTTCTTTTATAGGGTAAAATTTTTTTTGGAAAAAGAAACTCGCAATATGTTTTAATCAATATTGAAACGTTTAGCTTTACTTCAGATCCAATCAAGTGAAAGTTTACGATCAGTGTGATGAAACTTTTTTCATATCAGAGTTAGTTTTTAGTATTCCATAAAGTAGTTACATTTTTTAAAAGCTAGAAAAAACTTTATGCACGGAAAAAAAATGTTTTTAAATTTTTTTATTTGCTCTTTATGGTGAGGTATAAAATAATTTGTAACTGGGTGATTTTTCTGAAAGTGCTACTTTTGAACTTCGATTTGTTTAATTTATTTTTTTTTTCTATTAAAATTTTTCTATTTTTTTTTTCGGTTTTTCTATTGAATTACTTTATTTCAGATTCAAGAGTAAAAATTTAAGGTACACGAAATTAATTTAGGGTTGCCATAGATCAGGGAATTCAGGGAATAGTCAGGGAAAGTAGAAAATTGGTCAGGAAAATTAGGGAAAAGTCATGGATTTTTATTAAAAGTACTGAAAAAAATTAAATTTTTAGAATTCATAAGAAAATTCTGAATTTTGGTAACTTTTTTATTTGTCTCATTAGCTATGAAATTACCACGAATTCTAATACAAAACCTTCAATTTTTACTATTTCTGAAAATTATTTTCTTTTTAAATAACTTAATTCTTGAAGAACAATCACAAAATTATTACTTAGAAATTATTTAATGAATAATTTTACTTAAATATTTCAAAATTAATTAAATTTTAAAAAAGTTAGGTTTACAATTTTCATAAATAGATGAACTTCAATTATTTTCAAAAGTAATAAAATTCTTCTCCGAAATTCAATTATTTTCAAAAATTTTAATAAAATTCTTGGCAAAATTTCAATTATTTTCAAAAATTTTCCTCAATTCAATGATTTTTAATTATTAATTAATTCATTCATTCATTCATCAAAATTTTAATAAAATTTTACTCAAACATTTAATTATTTTAATTATAAATAATAAAAATTTCATAGGAATTCAATTATTTACAAATTTCTTATAAATTTCTTCGCAATAATTCAATTATTTTCATAAATAATAAAACACACCACAGAATTTTAATTATTTTGAATACAATTTTAATCAAATTTCTGGAAAAATGTTATTATTCTTAAAAATTTTATTAAAATTCGTCGAAGGAATTCAATTATTTTAAAATTTATTCATAAAATTCTTTATGAGAATTCAATTTGAAATAAACATTCAAATTTTTTAATAAATTATTAATTTTTGTATTTAAATAATTGAATTCTCGTGAAATTTTCTGATAAAAATTGATAATTTATTATAAATAATAAAAATTTCACAGAAATTCAATTATTTACAAAGTTTTTATAAATTTCTTCGCAATAATAATATTCAATTATTTATATAAATAATAAGAATTTTCACAGGGATTCAATTATTTTCAGAAATAATAAAATTCATTTTAGGATATCAATTATTTTTTAATACAATTTAAAATGAATTTCTCGAAAAATACAATTATTCTAAAAAACTGTATTAAATTTCTCCGAAAGAATTGAATTACTTAAAAATTTGTTGATAAAATTCTTTATGAACTATAGGAAACATTCAATTATTCAATAAATTATTTTAAAAATTGATTTAAAAATGAATGTAAGTTAACATTTTAGATAATATTTGAATATTACCAGCATTATAGCGTGAATTTTTAGAAAGAACTGAATTTTGAAAAGGTTTCAAATTAAAATCTTTGAAAACCTAAATTTTCATACTTTTAACTGCCAATTCTGTAGAATTAATTTTTTTGGAAAAGTTTAATTGAATTGTTTTTAAAAATATTTAAAGTTTTTATTTTCTAAGACATATTTAATTGAATAATTTTCATCTGGTAATTTTAAATCTTCGCTGTAATTAAAAAATTTAATTTTTAAAATATCCATCTATAATAGAATTCTATAATTACTATATGATTCGTATTTTTGATATCCCTAAAATTTGACTTTTTACTATTACAAATAATGATAATAGAAGAAAAATAATAGGAGGAAATTGGATAAGTTTGAATATAAGTTTTTCGAGTACTCTAACCATATCGAAAATGTATCTTCAGATGTTGATATTGACTTACGTAATGAACTTCTCACTTTAGTTGAAGCTGTTTGAGTAAGTAATTCCTTTTTCGAAAAAAGAAGCAAAGTAGCTACAGCTTTTAATAAATTAAATAATAAAATATTTCATGAATTATTTCAGTTCATTAAAGAAGTTGATAATAAGACTTTCAAATATAATTTCAGAGAGTAGATTATTGAACTTTCTTGACAGAGTTGATTGAAAAGTAAGAAAATCGAATTAACTTTTGTGCATTTGTACTGCACATCATCACAACAAACTGTAAACTAAAGAATACAGAACTATAATAACTAAACTATAAATATACTTTTTTAATGAATAATAATAGAATCAATTTTAATTTTTTATACTTTATTGCAAAACTTTATCAAATCTGTAGAATTATTTTTCTTTCTTTGAAGACTAGTGTTATAAATTTTTAGAATTTCAAGAAAATTTATACGTGTTTCGATCTTTATAGATAGAATATAGGAAATATAGAGGCCTGGAAATGCATTAGAAATGAAAATATTTCATCTGCTTAAAAACAACTTTTAAGAAACTAGGTGCACTTCAAATACAGTTTTGACTCGCGCAAATCAATCAGTATTTCAGAAAACTTTAGAGAGCAATTTCGCAAAACTGTTTGTGTTATTTATTTATATTATTGATTTTTAAATGATTAATTGATTTTTGTAAAGTTAATGCTTGCTTGCTCTCATTAGCGTCGTGCATACGTTTTATCAACACGTCATTTTCATGTACCTAATCGATTTGTATTACAATTATTATGTTAAATGCATTTCATCATTATTAGTTGTGTGGTGATAATAATAATAATAATAATTCCAAGAGCATTAGTTTCACAATTATAAACTCTGCATTAATGTTGTTTAATAATAATTACAAGTGCATATAGTAATTTTACTTAAATATTTCAAAATTAATTGAATTTTAAAAGAGTTGCGTTTACAATTTTCGTAAATAGATCAACTTCAAAAGCTTTTAATTTTACATTTTATAAAATTTCAATTTTGAATTAATTTCATTAAAAATTTTAATAATTTAAATTCTTTTGAAATTAGTTTCATTTTTTTTTTATATATATTCAATTAATTATTAAAAATAATGTATTTATAGAAGAATTTTAGTTAAAAACTGTAAAAAAATTGAATTTTGAAGAAGTTACAATTGATAGCAATTTTTAGAAATAATTAAATATTGAAAATGTTTCAAATTTAAATCTTTGGAAAATTTGAATTATTCATACTTTTAATTAATAATTCTATAAAACTAATTTTTTGAAAAAAATCAATTTCAATTCTGTTTAAATTAGTAGATTTTAATTAAATTCTACGGAAACAATTATTTTTATAAATAATAGAGTTGTGCAAAAAGCTTGAAGCTCGATCGAGCTTTTTCGAGCTTTTTATTTTTCGAGCCGAGCCGATTCGAGCCTAATCAGTTCGAGCCGAGCCGAGCTGTGTAAAAAGCTCGAATAGTTTCGAGTACTCGAATTTTTCGAGCACTCGAGGGAATTCGAGTACTTGATTTAATTCGAGTACTAGAATTTTTTCGAGCTCTTGAGTAAATTCGAGTTTTAGAGAAAATTCATAATAATTTTCGCATATATTATATTTAGCAAATAGAAATACACTTTGTAATTAAAGATTTCTTTACTTTATTGATTCAGTAATTCGAATAAATTAGAAATTTTCTACTTATTAATAGTTTTTTTAGTAAGTCAAGAGCTCGAATCCATTCGAGTACTCGAATTCACTCGAGTGCTCGAATATAATCGAGTACTCGAATTTTTCGAGTACTCGAAGTCACTCGGCTCGGCTCGAAAAAATTTCGGCTTGACTCGGCTCGACATTTCGAGCTTTTTGCACATCTCTAATAAATAATAACATTCGGTTTAGTAATTCAATTTCTTTGATAAATAATAAAATTCATCATAGAATTTCAATTATTCCTAATTCAATTTAAACCGAATTCCTCGAAAAAAAATTCTTATAATTTTTATTAAAAGTCGTGAAAAGAATTCCATTTCCTTCAAAATTTGTTTAAAAAATTCTTTAAGAAAATTCAATTTTAAGAAACATTTAATATTATTCAGTAACTTATTTAATTTTATAATTAAATAATTGAATTCTCGTAGAAATTTTTAATAAGAATTGATTTAAAATTGAATTACAGTTAAAATTTTAGATAATAATTGAATATTAAAAGCGTTATAGTGTGAATTTTCAGAAATAATTGAATTTTGAAACGGTATCAAATTAAAATCTTTGAAAAAATACTGGAAAAATATTTTCATTATATATTTAATAACTAATAAAACTCATCGCGGAACTTCAGTTATATTTAATACAATTTTCATTGAATTCCTCGAAAAATACAATTATTTTTAAAAATGTTATGGAAATTCTTCAAAAGGTTTCAATTTATAATTTGTTTATTAGAATTTAATAATTATTTTCGATACATTTTTAAATACATAGATTTCTTATAATAATTTAATTATTTTCAAACATTTTTAATGAAATTATCTTTAACAATTCAATATTATATTCAAAAAATTTTAATAACATTCTTCTTGGAAATTTTATTAATTACAAAAATTTATTAAAATTCAATTATTTTCAATAACTACTATTTTAATAATAGTTTAGTAATTTAGTTTAGTAAAATTTAGTTTAGTAATTGGCATCTACTATTTTAATAAATTTTCCTAAAAGAATTCAATTATTTAAAAATTTTTTGATAAAATTCTACGCAAACATTTAATTATTATTATAAATAATAAAAATTTCACAGGAATTCAATTTTTTACAATTTTTTTATAAATTTCTTCGCAATAATTCAATTTTTTTTGTAAATAGTAAAATTCTTTTTAGGAATTCTATTATTTAAAAATTTGTTGATAAAATTCTTTATGAGAATTTAATGTTAAGAAACATTAACTTATTCAATATATTATTAATTTTCGTGTTTAAATAATTGAATTTTCGTAGGATTTTCTAAAAAAAAAATAGATTTAAAAATGAATTTCATTTAAAATTCTACATAATTATTGAATATTTATAGAATTTTTAGCAATAATTGAATATTGAAAAGTTTTCCAATTAAAATCTTTGCAAATCACCATTTTCTTACTTTTAACTAAGAATTCTGTAGAATTAATTTCTTTGAAAAAGTTTTGAATATTTTTGAAAATATTTCAAGTTTTTATTTTCTAAAATATATTTAATGTTGAATAATTTCCGAATAATTGAAATTTTTGGTAAAATTGAATTTAAACAAATGGATTCAAAAATTGTCAGAGAACTTTTTCAAAAATTATTAAAAATAATTGATTTAAAGCAGAATTTTAGTTAAAAATTCTAAAAAATTGTTTTGAGAATTCAAGGAAATAAGATTTTCAAATTCAAATTCAAACCTTTTTATAATTCAACAACTTATAATAATTAAAAATGACTGAGTGATATCATTATTTTCTAGAATTTTTAACTAAAATTCTGCTTTAAATCAATTATTTTTAATAATTTTTGAAAAAGTTCTCTGACAATTTTTGAATCCATTTGTTTAAATTCAATTTTACCAAAAATTTCAATTATTCGGAAATTATTCAACATTAAATATATTTTAGAAAATAAAAACTTGAAATATTTTCAAAAATATTCAAAACTTTTTCAAAGAAATTAATTCTACAGAATTCTTAGTTAAAAGTAAGAAAATGGTGATTTTCAAAGATTTTAATTTGAAAACTTTCCAAAATTCAATTATTTCTAAAAATTCTATAAATATTCAGTAATTATGTAGAATTTTCACTGAAATTCATTTTTAAATCTATTTTTTTTAGAAAATCCTACGAGAATTCAATTATTTAAACACGAAAATTAATAATATATTGAATAAGTTAATGTTTCTTAACATTAAATTCTCATAAAGAATTTTATCAACAAATTTTTAAATAATTGAATTCTATTGAAAAATTTAATTTTGCAGTCTTGAACAATTTCCATCATTTCCCTTTGAAAAATGGTAAATAAGAAAAAAAAAAAAAAAAAAGTGAAGTTGAAATCTTTTGAAAATTTCTTATTGTATGATGTGTGGATTCTAACCACTGACATTTTACAAATTCTGTATGAAGGGCACGTATGATAGATGCATTATGTATGTGAAACACGAGTTAGTTCATCTTTCCTCGCTATATAAGTGAACATTGTTCGCGGTAGTATAATATATGTGTTCATTGTTACTTAATCAGAATTATGGAATCGGTTGCTGTTTTGTTATTAATGCATTTTGCATATATGAAAATTAGCTATATCAATTATTATCCGGATATTATTCAGGAGATGGTATACTAAACTTCTCTTTCCTTTTACTTCACTGATATTATGTTTATTAATAAATGAGCTACTCGAAATGTGAAGTGAACTTGGGAGCTCGCTTGGGAGCTTGGGAGGGAAAATTATCATGCTAATGATGGTTTTATTGTGTTGGACATAATCTTAAGGATTGAATATTCAACAGACGACACTATCATTAATGCAACTGAGGTAAAACTAAATTGACAACATAGGGGCTGAATCATCAAAGTGATTAAACAGATCTCAGTGCTGCCCTAATTCGTCTAATGAATTCTCTGAACACGAGAGAGGTTTCATTTTCTATTTTTCCACGCCAAGTATTTACAAGTTGCTAATAGTAATTTATGTGAAAATATCAATTTTATTCAGGGACCGTCACGGAATCAAAACAAAATTAAAAAATACTTTTGCTTTGATTCGGATATGGGTATCAGAATCAAAATTCCACTCTATTTCGTTTTGATTCCAATATCAAAATCAAAATTATTTTTTGTTTTAATTTTGATAAAATACTACTGCGCATGAAAAAGTCTCATTGAACCTAAATTTTGTTGCAAATGTCAAATATATCAGAAGATAATATCGTTTTTACATACGAAATCTGAAGTAGAATATTCGAATCGACTTCTGTTTCTATAAGAAAACCGAATTGCAGTATTACAGTATCAGAATCAAAATAGGAAGTAAATTTTGTTTCGTTACAGTATCAGAATCAAAATAGGAAGTGAATTTTGTTTCGTTACAGTATCGGAATCAAAATACATTAATAATTTCGTTTTGTTTTGGAATATCGTAACGAAATCAAAATTTGATTTCCGTGACGTTCCCTGATTTTATTCGATGCTCTTAACAATTTTGGCCCTCACCTTATTTTGTAACGCAATTTCGCAGAAACAAAATGTTGTAATTTCAGGGCTTGAACCAGTGAAAGTATTTAAAAATACGGACTTTACGGACCAAAAATTAAAAATTATGGATCAATAATTACTGACAAAAATATAACCATTACGAGTTAAATAAGAGAAAATTTTACTTTAAACTTTAAATTCAATTTTTCATAATTCTATAAAACATGAAGATATTGATAACTCCGAGTCTTCGACTTGGAGTTATCGATTTCTTCATGTTTTATAATAATTAAAGATGACTGAGTGATAAAATTATTATCAATTTAATTATTATTTTCAAGAATTTGTAACTAAAATTCTTCTTAAAATCTATTATTTTTTAATAATTTTCGAAAAAGTTCTTTGACAATATTTTCAAATCCATTTGTTTACAATATTCAATTTTACGAAATTTTAATTATTCGTAAATTCTTTAATTAAAATTAGAAAATAAAAACTTGAAAGAACTTTTTTTATGTTAATAAAAAAAAATTCAATTAAACTTTTTCAAAAAAATTAATCTCAAAATTCAATTATTTCCAAATACTCACGTTATATTGCATTTAATATTCAATTATCAACGGCTGCTAAATGAAAACACATTATTCGCGAGAAAAACTATAAAACACGTAACTCACGAAAACAAATAGAAAAAGCGTTATTCATCTGAAATATTTTTTAGGCAAATTTTTTAAAATTTTGTCATTTATTTTAAGCCAATTTAAAATGCCAAATAAAGAAATTAACTGAAATTCATTTCTCAATCAATTTTTATTAGAAAATTCTAATAGAATTCCATTATTTAGATACAAAAATAAATAATTTATTGAACAATTGAATGTTTCTTAAAATTCAACTGCCATTTTAATTCAATTATTATTTTCAAAAATTTTTGACTAAAATTCTTTTCCTAAACAATTACTTTTGATAATATTCGAAAAAGTTCTTTGATAATTTTCAAATTCATTTGTTTAAAATATTGAAATTTACAAAACTTCAATTATTCGTAAATTCTTCAAGTACATATTTATTAGAAAATAAAAACTTCAAACAATAAAAAAAATGCAATTAAACTTTTTCAAAAAAATTGATTTCGAAATTTAATTATTTTTTCAAAATTCAGTCTATATTACTTTTATAATATTTAATTATTATTTAAAATTTTAACTGAAATTCATCTTTAAATCAATTTTTATTAGAAAATTCTACTAAAATCTAATTATTTAAATACAAAAATGAATAATTTATTGAATAATTGAATGTTTCTTAAAATTAAATTCTCATAAAGAATTTTATCAACAAATTTTTAAATAATTGAGTTCTTTTGACGAATTTTAATAAAAATTTTAAAAATAATTACATTTTTCGAGAAATTTGATAAAAATTGACTTAAAAGTAATTGAAAATCTGCGATGAATTTTATTATTTATAAAAGTAATTTAATTTAATTTTGAAAAATTTCTTTGAGAATTTTCAAATTCATTTGTTTACAATTCAATTTTACGAAATTTCAATAATTCGTAAATTCTTCAATTAAATATGTCTTAGAAATTAAAAACTTTAAATAATTTAAAAAAAAATCCTTAATTACACTTTCTCGAAAAAATTAATTCCACAGAATTGTTAGTTAAAAACATGAAAAATTCAGATTTTCAAAGATTTTAACTTTACTTTATTTCCCTAGAAAAATTGTATGAGGTACAAAGAAATATTGATGCACCTGAGCCGCCTAAAACTGACTGTTTACATTTACCCCGAGATTTTGAAATTTTCCTAAAATTCGGGGTAAATGTAAACACCACTGTAGTTAAGCGAGGTTTAAGAAACAAGTTATTTCAAGTATACTACTGTTTTAAGGGATGGAAAAACTGATAAAAATTCTTCGTAGATGTATAGTAAATCAACCAGTTGACTGATAATGTATCATATAAATAAACAATCAACCATTACAAAATTAGTAATGTAAAAACTTGAATAACTTGAACAAATTTTAATAGATTTTCATTCAACTTGGTAAAAAGAAGTTCTTTTTTATTTTGCTGAATAAGAATCTAAAATCGAATTTTTAAATTTCAAAATAGTGGATCCAATATGGCGGTCAAACATAAAATATTGTTAAAAATTCATCAAATTTGCTTAAATCTGGCTACTCGGGAGTTTTTGAAGTCGCTGAATACGAATTTAAGGTCAATTTTAAATTTTCAAAATGGCGGATGAATCTAAAAATATTTTTAAAAATTAATCCAATTTTCAAAAAATTTTTTTTTTTTTTTTTTTTTTTTTTTTTTTTTTTTTTTTTATCAAATTTTTTTTCAAAGAGGACCTAATTTCCTTTTCTATGGATTTTTACATTGCCAAATTAATGAAATTGTGAAATAGAAGCAAATTTATTCAATTATTTTCTTTTAAAATGTAGTTCAAGTTCTGTTTACATTTACCCCGAGTTTTCGAATTCTCAGGGTAAATGTAAACACTTAATTATTTATTAACTAAATTGACGAAAATCAAAAATCAAAGTCAATTTTTGTTAGGGCATTAATAAGGAAGAATTACATAGATATTTTTGTTTGATTTTAAAATTTATTTTTATGCAAATGCGAGACAAAATACTGAAACAGTAAAACTTTGATTTTCAATCTTTTTTGCATTAAAAAATAACTTACACTATGGCATTGCCAATTGTCAAAATAAAATATTGGCAATACTCAGAACATTTTGTAGGTGAGCTGAGGTAAAAATATTGACGTCGTACTTATTTTTAATTTGTAAATTTAGCTGAAACATCTACTGTTTACATTTACCCCAAATGACCTTATTGAAAATCATTGAATTGAGAAAAATTTTTGAAAATAATTGAAATTTTGTCAAGAATTTTATTAAAATTTTTGAAAATAATTGAATTTTAGAGAAGAATTTATTTAATTCTAAAGATAATTGAATTTCTCTAAAATTCTCCAAATTATATCGTACAATTTATGGACTTTACGGACCTTTTTTTAAAAAAACTGACTTTTACGAACTTGAAGTAAATTTACGGACCTAGTTCGAGCCCTGTAATTAATTTTCGAAACAAGGGATTAAAAGTTTGCTTCCTGTTTTGTGACACTTTTAAATCCATTTGATTTTTTCGCATGAGCGATACAATATGATAAAGAGTATAAAATTTTTGTTTTTGTGTACAATTTGCATAGCTAGTTTCCCTTTGTTTAATCCTTGGTTGATATTATGCAGAAACATTTGTAACGCAGTTCTTAATTGGCTGGGTGGTAATTAATCTCGAGTTGCTAGAATTGTTACCAGTTGTCTTCACTTTTCAATGACGGCACTGTCGGCTTTGTTGCTTTCCATTGTTGCGCTTATAAGCATCCAGTAAGTCGTATAGTTTTCTATACATTCCAATAGTGTATATATGTGAATCTGCATTTGCAGAATTAGTTGTTCTGCTTTTATTTTTCAACTTGTTAATTTTTGCCTTCCGGTTGTGTTATATTTAAAAGTTGCAAAAATATCGTGTAGGTTCATATGCATTTTTATAGAGTGTAATGTGTAATTGACGATGTATAATTGTGAAAAAACATATTTTGTTTCCAAAAAATGCTTTTAGAAAAATGTTCAATTAACAACGAGAAGGGCATTTTTATTTTTTTTTTTTGGGCAAAAATGTTTATGTGAATTGTGAATTTTTAAAAAGCTGAGTCATCTTTTTTTAAGAGGGAATCAGATATAAAAATCTTATCTCTCTTATCCTCTTGGAGGTAAAGCAAGACGAGCTTTACTATTTCCCTCTGGTCATTTCTTTCTAAGGCGGAAGTAACGACATTATGGAATGGGGTCTTATCCTAACAAGGAAAAAAATAAAGACCACTTAATATAATATTCTGAAAAAAATTGCAGAGAAAGAGAAGTGCCTCGAATGAATTGTGGCAATAATTTTAGTAGAAATAGGGAAATATTATGGAGATGAATTTTGAAGTTAGAAGAACATATTGAGTGCCTTAGTTCAATGTACTTATTCTGAAAAGATGAAATATGTTTCGTGTTATATATGCATATAGTTTTCAAAGAATTGTTTGCAAGTTCCCCGTGTAAACTAAGAAGCTTATGCAAATAATAATCTAAGTTTACAATGGACGACCTTGCACTTGCCGTAAGCATGATAAAATTTACAACGTGGTTGATTTGCACTCGTTGCGCGCACATGCAGTGTGTAAAACACATGACCCAGATTACTCGATGGCAACTATATTATGATATCACCAGCTATACTGCGGGAAAATGCAATCGATTGTGCCAATGTACCCTCGTTAAAGAGACATTGGGTTCGGATTGCGGAAAAAGGGTCAGGAAAAGTAATTAAAGTATCAAATTATTAGTGGATAATCTTTTTCAAAAAAAAAAAAAAAGAAGAAGCAGTATATCGAGTATTTCGAGAATAACTTGACTCAACAAAATTCATTAATCAACTAATTGATTTTTGTATCCGTAAATCCCGTAAAAGTCCGTAAATTTGCTTCAAGTCCGTAAAGTCCGTATTTTTAATAGAAAAATATCACAGAGAAAACAGGGTGTTGTTTTAACACTGAAATTAGTGTTGAAAGTATTATCCGCAACAAATTTTAGCTCGAAAGTGTTATTTTAACACCGAAAATAGGGTGAATTTTCTATTATAAATATTTACCATCATTGAGATTACCCAACCAAAATATTACCCGAAATAAAAACATTGAAAAGTTCGTAAATTGTACGATATAATTTTGAGAATCTTAAAGAAATTACAAATGATTGCATAAATTATGTCGTACGTTCAAATGAACAAAAATTTTATCCCTTTCAATATTTTCCAATATTATTATCTTTTAATGAGAAATAAAAGATAAATTTAACATACATTAAGAAAATAATTCATTTTCCAATTTGTAAATTAATATTTTCTACCAATATTCAAATTTAAAAAAAAGTAACAAAAAAAATTCGTTCATTTGAACGTTCAGAACTTTAGGGACATCAGAAATTAAATTATTCTCAAAAGTAATAAAATTCTTCGCAGAAATTCAATTACGTTCAAAGATTTTTAAAAATTCTCGTCAAAATTTCAATTATGTTTAAAAATAATAAAACTCTTGTCAAATTTTCAATAATTTTATTAAAATTCGTCAAAAGCATTCAATTATTTAAAAATTTGTTGATAAAATTCTTTATAAGAATTTAATTTTAAGAAATATTCAATTATTTATTTTTGTATTTAAATAATAATTGAATTTTAGTAGAATTTTCTAATAAAAATTCATTCAAAGATGAATTTTAGTTAAAATTTTAGATAATAATTAAAAATTAAAAGCAATATAGACTGAATTTTTAAGAAATAATTAAATTTTGAAATTAATTTTTTTTGAAAAAGTTTAATTGAATTTTTTTTATATTTTTTGAAGTTTTTGTTTTCTAATATATTTAATTGAAGAATTTACGAATAATTGAAATTTCGTAAAATTGAATACGTAAATGAATTTGAAAATTATTAAAGAACTTTTTCGAAAATTATTAAAAATCATTGTTTAGGAGAAGAATTTTAGATAAAAGTTTTTGAAAATAATGATTGAATTGAAATGGTGAAAATAATTTTGAAAAAGTTAGAGTAAAAATATTCTTTTACTTAATATAAAATAATGATTTTATCACTGGGCCATCTTTAATTATTATAAAACATGAATTTATAGTTTCAGATAAAATGTTCTTTAATTTGACTCGGACTGGTTATAATATTATATTTTTGTCAGTAATTGGTCCGTAAAGTCCGTATTTTGAAATACTTTGACTGGTTCGAGCCCTGAATGTGGGAATTTGTTTTTTGATTTCAGGAGTGCTCGGATAACCGGGCTTCTTTCAGCAAGGTGGTCAACTTGAAGGGTAACGGGTGTGATTCGGGGAATTTAGCAACGTCGCAGTCGTCGCGTGGTCAACATGGGACTGAAAATTCCCGCGATGGAGATCTGCTGTCTCAGGCAGCTTCTGCTTTACGCAGATTTCATTTCAAGACTGCTGGAACTCGTAGTTGCAGAGCGGTACCCCAGGTGGTGGTTATGGGATCAAGTACCGCATCCGAAACTACAATCAACACCAGTACAGACAGTGCAAACACCATGATGACCTTGGTATGATCATTTTCATTCGAATCAATTCCTGCTTTTTCATTCGGGGTTGTCACGGGTCTATATAAACTATGAAATTACCAGAAATTTTAATACAAAACCTTCAATTTTTTCTACTTCTGACAATAATTTCTATTCAAATAACTTAATTCTTGAACAACTATCATATCACAGGAAAAAAGAAGTGTTTATTTTAACAATAAAAGTAGTGTTAAAACTACATGCAACAATTTTAACCGACACTGTGTGATTTTAACACTACATTTTGGTGTTAAAATAACAATAGAGTGTGTTAAATTAACACTCGAGGGTGTTAAATTAATATACATTTCAAATGGGATTAAAATAACACCAAAATTATATGTTAAAACAACACTGTCTGAAAACTACACGCAACACATTTAACAATTATTTTTTTCTGTGTATAAAATGATTACTCAGAAATTATTTAATAAATAATTTTACTTAAATATTTCAAAATTAATTGAATTTTAAAAGAGTTACGTTTACAATTTTTATAAATTAAGGTTTTAATTTAAAATTATATCAAATTTCAATTTTCAATAAATTTCATTAGAAATTTTAAAGAATTTAAATTTTTTTAAATTTTAATAATTCAAATTTTTCTAAAATTAATTAAATTTTTTAAAATATATTGAATTAGTTATTAAAAATAATAGATTTATAGAAGAATTTTAGTTGAAAATACTAAAAAAAATTGAATTTTGGAGTAGTTGCAAATCATTGCAGAAATTCAATTCAATTCTTCGCAGAAATTGAATTATGTTCAAAAAATGTTCAATATCTACTATTTTAATAACTATTTCAATAAAGTTTTACAAAGCAATTCAATTATTTAAAAAAAAATTTTATAACATTTTACGCAAAAATTTAATTTTTTTCATAAATAATAAAAATTTTACAGGAATTCAATTATTTACAAATTTTTTATACATTTCTTCGCAGTAATTCAATTATTATTATAAATAATCAAATTTTTTTACAGGAATTCAATTATTTTTAATACAATTTTAATCGAATTTCTAGAAAAATTAAATTATTCTTAAAAATTTTTTTAAAATCCGTGAAAAGATTTTGATATTTAAAATTTTTGTTAATAAAATTCTTTATTAAAATTCAATTTTTTTTTAGAAAGAATTGATTTAAAAAAGAATTTTAGTTAAAATTTTAGATAATAATTGATAAAAATTAGAAGCCTTATAGCGTGAATTTTAGGAAATAATTGAATTTAGAAAAGATTTCATGAAATGATGAAAATAATTTTGAAGAAGTTACAGTAATAATATTCTTATAATAGGTATAATAAACTAATGATTATGTCATGTTTTATAAAGGTTTGAGTTTGAATACAGTCGGGCCTCCGAACTGTACGCTTTCAAACTGTACGCTGTCGCCAAAGTGTACGCTGGCTTTAGTTTTTAAGTGCTCCACAGTGTACGGTGGCGCTACTAAATTCAGTGCCGTATATTTGAAAATGTTGCCTTTTAAGGAAGAATCTGACGGACAGTCAAATCAAAAGTTATTCCAATGTCATAATTTCGTAATTTAAAAAAACAAATTAAATTTTAAATGCGTCTTGTTGGAAAGGCGAAGAATTTAATTTTGAATATTTAAAACAATTAAAAGTTTCATTTGAATAAAAATTACAATTTTCTGTCAATAAGAAACATTTGTTAAATTTTAGGTTATGTTACTTAAATCATTCATTATTGACAAAAAATTATCATTTTTATTCAAATATATATGTAAAATGTTCAAAATTTAGAAAATTAAATTCCTTACGCTTTTACCAAAAGGAATTTAAAATTTAATTTGACTTTTTTTTAAAATACGAAATTATGACATTAGACTAACTTTTGTTCCGATTGTTTATCAAATTCTTCCTTAAAATTAAAAATTTTACTGATTTAATCAAATTATTTTCTTTTCCATAATTTGGATAAATCAGTGGACTTCTTTTAATTTCATGAGGCAATACATTTTGGTTAAAAAATGTTAATTTTTCTAACATTTATAATTTTAAGAATAATATATATTTTTATGATTTTAATTAATTTTAAATCTAAAATTATGTATATTATAGTCCCAGACGATAAATGAAGAGCAACAAGTTTTCAAAACTTGATAAATTCCTATTTTCTTATTATTTCGAGAAATCGAAATAAATGACTTTCCTGACATAACCACTCAGTTAATTTCAAAATAAAAAATTTGTAATATTTAATATTTGTAACAATGTTTTTATATTTAATACGTTCTGTTTTTAATCAAACTTTCACATAATAAAGTAACTTTAAGGTTTTGGTAATTTGTTCTAATAACAAACATAAAAATTAAAAGTCAACTTGGTTATGTCAAAAAGTTTTTAAATTGAAAATTCGCTGTTAATAAATTTTTTTTTTAATTTAACAGGGACATGACGATTTGTGAGATATTTAAATTATTAAATTTATGTTTATCTCGATTTTAAAAAAATTATATTTATCAACTTTTGAAAACTTGCTCCTTAAATGCTCCTTAAAGACTGTGTACAGTCCTGAAAATTAAATAGTGGGGATGAGTTCGTCAGCGTACAGTTTGAAATCAAGTGGAGGGGTTATTTCTGGGGTACCGTACAGTTCTGCGGCCCGACTGTATTTTGAAAATTTTAATTCCGTTAGAAAAATAATAATGATTGTATATTTTTATTTAAAACAAGTTATTGATGTTTGCATATAATTTTACAATTAAAAAAATTTGTAACATTCTTTTACTATCTAATTACTTTTAGAGTGAATCAGAATATTCTATAGAGTCAGGGAAAAAGTCAAAATTTTGTTCGGAATTCAGGGAAAAGTCAAGGAAAAAGAAAATTAAATTTTTGTGGCAACCCTGATTGAGTATTAAATAAATATTATAATAATGCAGAATACAGTATTATATCAAAGTTCCGTGTATTTATAAAAATTTATTAGTTATTTAATTTGGTTAAAAATAAATGTATAGTTTTAAAAACCTGGAAAATTTGGAAAAGTCAGGGAATTTGAAATGAGTAAAAGCGTGGCAACCCTGAGTCAGGGAAAAAGAAAATTATAAATTTTTCTGGCAACCCCATTTTATTGTTTCGATACTCGATTTCTACTCTATTCTCATGAAAATTATATGCAGTTTAGAGGAGAGTAAACTGTTTATAGACAGAATACTAAAATAGTTGAACTTTATTTAGGCATCAAAGTTATAAAAATAAGACGCAAAGAGAACTATTTTTAATCTTTTCATCACTTTTATTTTATGAATTCCTGAAACTTTTGAAGAAAATTTTAATCAAAGAAGAAGAAGAAGAAGATGTCTTTTATTTTCGCTGACAATCACTTTTCCTTGAAAATGCAAACATTAGTAAAATATTTAGGGACATAAAACATTAAGAACAAGTTTTTCTTGTCTCGTGGAAATAAGAGGAGGTTCTTTTGTGCTTTCAGGTAACGAATACAGATGGAGAGCAACACGACGATAGTTTAGACCTTGTAGATGGTCTTCCAGAAATGTCACCTCCTCCCACTTCAAATAATCCCCCTTCACAGACCAATCCCTCGCACTCGAATAATCAGCCCCAGGGGACGAATTCCAACAACCACGTAGAAAATGGCACGAAAAATAATAATAATAACAACAATAACAACAAGACCAATGGCACAATAAATGCACAACTTAGCACTGCCCCCAAAACTCAGGCACCAAATTTAAATAGCGTCTTAGATGGTCCCGGTGCACCACCACCCACTCCTTTGGTTGGCGCTCATCAAGAATCCAGGTTTACCTTCATTAGTGGAAGAACACCGCCCCTGCCAGATCTTAGGGCAACCGAGTTCTTTAGGTAAGCATTTTCTTTTCTCTCTCTCTCTCTCTCTCTCTCTCTCTCTCTCTCTCTCTCTCTCTCTCTCTCTCTCTCTATCGCTCTCAAAACTTCCTTAAGGACCTAGCCTTGTTTTCGACAAAAGTAAACGTCTCGAGCGTGGCGTTGCTATTTGTAGATATAGATATCGAATCCAAGAAAATAGTATATATAAGTCTTGATTGCTGAGAATAGGTAAAAAGTTGAAAAGAAAATCCGATAACGATATCTGAGGACAAGTAATATAAGAAAGACTCTCTACTCTCTACTCTCTACTCCCTACTGTCGAAAATCAGTTCACATCGTTTGTTCCTCTGAAAATCTTTTCTTTTCAAAAGATCTTCTTGGCACATAAAGAGGCTTTATTAAAAATAAACTCATTATTTTTTATTCTCAAGTATTTTACTATAAATTATTATTAAATGATTATTATCCTCTTTTCAGTATCTCGTCTTTTATAATATCATATATTTCTCTTTTAATATCCTCTAAATTTCTCTCGTATTATAATATAATATTTTTATCTACTTTACATTGTAGAAAAATTTTACTTATTATTTTTTATTTAAATGAGAGCAAACAAAATACTCTTTGAGCCATAGGATTTTATTTAAACAAAAAAAAATCTTTTTTTCAGCTTTGCTTTTAGATAAAATAAAATTTCAATTGTGTTTACAAAAGAACACTCTTTCATCTTTTACTTTAATATTACAAACAATTTTTTTTCCAATAAAACAAATCTGACGCTCTACAGTGAAAGGAACCAAAAATTTTAGTTTGGGGCTATGTTTGGGTCAGATTTATTTTGATTTAAAGTTCTTTTTTATTTATTAAGATTCGAAAACTGTTTCCATTAAATATTTTTGATCTAATAAAAAGTTGGACATCGATAATTTATATTTTATAATAGAAATTGATTCTCTTTCTGTGTTCTTACTCCAAAAATTATAAACAAAACATACAAATCTTTGCTTCTTTTGCTCTTTCTTCTTCTCTTTTTGCTTATTTTCTTTCTTCGGAGCGTGTCACATGTAAATAATATTATAAATGAAAAATAAATTATTGACAGTGACTACAAACTGTTATAGTAAACAAAATAATTTACAAAATTTTTTATTTTCAAATATCAACTTCAATTTTTAGATAATTTCAAATTAAAAATTTTAAAAATTCAACTATTTTCAATAAAATTTTTAAATTCTTCGAAACAGTTAAATTATTTTTAAAAATTTGTAATAAAATTTTTCTAAAGAATTGATAACTTTTTCTCCAAAGTTTTGATAGTAGAATTTTTTTAAAATTTCTCCAAAGAGTTCAATTAATTTAAAAAATAATTGTAATAAAATTATAGAAAAAATTCAATTATTTTCAAAAAAATTTCCATAAAATTCAATAATCAAACTTTTGATTACAATTATTAAGATACACGATTATTTTCAAAATTTGAAAGAAATTCTTTATTAAATTCAATTATTTTCATATTTTGCAATGAAAAATTTAAGAAAAACTATTATTTTCAAAAAACTTTAAGAAATTCTTTAAAAGAATTTAATTATTTTCTAAAAATGTTTTAAAAATTCTATAATCAAATGTTTAATTACAATTATTAACAAAATCGACTATATTTAAACAATTGAAGAAAATATTAGAATGAATTCAATTAATTTCAATATTTTGATAAAGATTTAAATAATATAATTTACATTTAATTATTTTTAAAAATTTTAATAAAATTCTTAGCAGAAATTCATTTTTTTTTAAAATAGATATATGTAATAAAATTCTTCATAAAAATTCATTTAGTTAAAAAAATTTGGTTAAAATCTTCAAAAGAATTGAATTATTTTTAAAGATTTTAATAAAATTCTTTGCCAAATTCAATTATTTTCATAAATAATAAAATTCTTTGCTAAAATTCAATTATCTTTATAAATAATAAAATTCTTCGCAGGAATTCAATTAGTTTCAAATTTCAATACAATTTTATTTCAATTGAAAATGATGAAAATAATTTTGAAAAATTTACTGTGACAATATTCTTATAATTTATAAAATAATGATTTTATCTCTCGGTCATCTTTAATTACTATAAAACATGAAGAAATCGATCACTCCGAGTCTTCGACTCGGCGCAATCGCTATCTTCAAGTTTTATAAAAATATTCTTATAAGTTATAACTTTTTCATTTTATAACCAATCAATTTACTTTGTACAGAAAAATGATCCTATTAAACAGGACTTTCCAACAATATTTTTCAATTGAGCAAATTCATTAAAAAAAAAAAAGTTATAAACAAAAGTCAAAAGGTGGGCCGACCTCGACTATACTCCCCTATATTTTCTATTTCTTAATTATAATTTTTTAACATTTAATAATTTTCTCATATTTTTTATAAATAAAAAGGAGAAAAATTTGCATTATTTAGATCAGTCAAACAAAATTTGTTATTGAAAAAAGCATATAATAAACAAAATTTATTTGTTAATCATAATTTTTTATTTTCTAATTTAAAATATTGCTTTATTATAAATTATGAAAAAATACCTGCATTTTTTCGATCGGTCAAACAATATTTTAAAAAGAAAAAAAAAACAAAAAAAAAGAAAAGCATACACAAAAACTAACTTCAAAGTGTGGACAGACAGAATGAAAGAATGCAATACGAAGATTATTATAGTTAATTGTTATGTAATTTTTTTATTTAAAAATCCATATATTTATTTTTTTCAACAAGAAAATATTCCCTAAATTTTTAATTAATTTGGATATTTTGGAAGTAGACAGAGAGAAGTACTATCTAGATGTTTCTTAGAGTTGATCGAATCACCAGATACTTGGTACATGAAATAAATTGCAAAAAAAAAAAAATTGAACGAAAAATACAATACTTGTGAACATTTTTATTTTTAGTACTCCAGTGAGGGGTTCGGTGGATGCCGGCCAACCAGATCCGAACCAGATCAATTCTCTTATGTCATTTGTTGCTGCCAAAGAAAAAGAGAAGGAAAACTCGTGTACTAGTTTAGTGAATTACATAACATCCAATGAGTCATCGAGAAAAAATTCCCAAACTACTCCTGAGTTGGAAAAAGGTGCAATTGACGCTAAAACAAATCAGAAATCAGCAAAACCAAATATAAATGTAACCACGAATCCATTAGATATTTCATTGTGTTCACAAACTCCATGCAACACTCAGACATCGATCGTTGGTTCTAGAGGTCGAGGAAGAACGGCAGGTGAGTTCATTTTTTCCCCCCTATCTTTATATTACATCCAGAATTTTATTTACATCGAAATATTTCTATTGCATTGAAAATACGTATTATTTTTACCAAAAGAAATAATTATTTTCATGCGAGAAAAAAAGTTAAACAATTTTTGTCACTCTCTTAAAATCACGAAATAACTCTTTCCTCACGTTTAGAAAAGAGTTTATTTTTCCTCTAACAAATATACATCTATTTTTTTCCCCCTGTGAGAAAGAATGTTTCAATCCCTAAGGCGCAAAATTATAGGAAAACGTTCTTCATTTTTTATATTTTTAATATAGAAAACTATTTTTGATTTAATGAACGCTAAGTGAATTATTGAGATGCATTGTACGGTTAATAAATGAGAAACGAAACAAAGAAAAAAAGAGTCGATCATATAAGAAATCATGCAATCAACTCTTGGAGCATAAGAGGAAAAATATTTGTCTATTCTTTTTCCCGTTTTTCCACTCGCAGCACGATAAATCGATCGGTCGTGGCCAATCGGGTTCGAAACATCTTTTCCCACCACAACACAAACAGGAAACACAGTATAGTGTATCAATGTGTCGGAATTTATATTTAAATTTATCGCTGCAACACAGGTAGTCGAGTTTTTTTTTCACGGGAAAATTCACACGAGATTTTACAAAGCTCGTAATTGAAAATTCTAAAAACGACATAGCTTCTTCGTGAGATGGAAAAAAATTAATTGCTTTTAAAATGTCGGGGAAAATCAAATATTTTTGTCAAAATATAGCGTTTATCTTGATGAAAATATATTACAAAGTAGATTTTCATTTTATTTTTTATCAATTTAATAATACAATCAGTTGTTGATTATAAAATAGAAAATAAGCCAATTTTTTCATTTATTAAAAAAAAAGTAGAGTTTTGTTATAGAAAATGAGAATGAAAAATAGAAATTATGCAAATTTTCTATCTCTTCAAAAAAAGAGAAAGACACTTGAGATTTTAAAAAAAATTGTCATGAGAAATTATAAATTATACAAGTTTTTTCACTTATTTCTAAAAAAAAAAATTGGGAATTTTATAAAAATCATTGTGATAGTGAAATATAAATAATGCAAATTTATTCCTTTTTTTCAAAAAAGAAAAAAAACTTAGAATTTAGTTAAAAAATTATTGTGATTATGACATGGAAATTATGCAAACTTTTTTTTATTATTTCTAAAAAATTTTATAATTTTGTCAAGAATAGAAATTATATCTAAGTATAGAAATTTTTTTCCCTTTTTTTACGAAAGAAATTTCAATTTTTGTCAAAAAAAATGTGCATATCATAAAAATTTTGTTAGAAAATTGTCTAGCTAAGAAATAGAAATGGTGAAAATTATTTTCTCTTTTTACCCAAAAAAAGAATTTTGTTCGAAAATTGTGATTATGAAATAAAAATTATTAATAAATCATCAATAAATTATTAATAATTTCCAAAAAAGGAGAGATTTTATTCAAAAATTGTGATTATGAAATAGAAATTATGTAATTTGTCTTCCTTTGTTTCTAAAAAGAATTATTATTTCGTTAAAAACCGCGATTAAGAATAGAAATTATGGAAATTGTTTACTTTTATTTCCAAAAGAAACTTAAAATTCATAAAAAAATTATTCCTTTATTTAATAAAAAAAAATTGAAATTTTGTTAAAGAATTGTAATGAAGAAATAAAAATTGTGCAAATTATTACCTTTCTTTGAATATTATGATCAAAAATTGTGATTAGAAAATAGAAATTATGTATTTTTTTCATTTATTTATAAAAAAATTACAATTTCGTTAAAAATCGTGATTAATAAATAAAAAGTATGACATTTGACATTTTTTTCCTAAAATCAAATTAAAATTTTGTAAAAAAATATAATATTTCATAAAATTTTTTTCCTTTATATTTCTAAAAAAAACTTGAAATTTTGTTAAAAAATTCTAATTTAGAAATAGAAATGGTGCAAATTTATTTTTTTTCAAGAAAAGAGATTTTATTCAAAAGTTGTGAATTAAAGTAATGAAAATTAAAAACAAACAGAATTTTCTTTAAAAATTGTGATTAAAAATAGGAATTGTGCAAAATTTAATTATGAGTTTCTAAAAGAAACTCATAATTTTATAAACAAAGTTATTGTTATTGAGACAAAGAAAATATGCAAAATAAGTATATTTTTTATGTTCTAATTTCAACAAATAAGATTTTCATATAAAAGAAAATGAAAAAAAATTTTATGATTTTTATGATTTCGATTTGTCAATTACAATTTTTGAAACAAAATAATAATAATAATAATAATTTATAATTTGTAATTAATAATTATTAATTAATAATTTATACCTAATTTATAATTTATATTTTTAAATGTTCACCTCTTTTATTTTGATTTGACAATAATTTTGTACGATTTTGTTCATTTTTTTAAACGAAATTGTTAAACTAGATTGATCAGGATTGCGAACACTTTTCCTTGATTATTAAAAAAAAATTTTATTTCTTTCTATCTCAAAGAGAAATTCGACTCGGTCAAGCGAATTACAATAATTAACCAATTTGCCTCGAGTCGCTACTACCATTTGCATAAAAGAGTAAAGCGTTCAATAAATTTTAATTAAAGGTTATTGAATTTAAATACTGAAATATTTTTCACGTCCTTTTGATATCGCAAAAACGCTAATTTCTCTAATCCTGGGGCCACTTAACTAATTAAACGAAACAAACCAACAGATATATATACAAACATTAAAGTAAATAAAAACAAGTATTTGGTTTATTTTGTCCGATAAACACCCGCCATTTGGTGTTTGTCAGATTTTATTTAAACATTCATTAAATAAACTAGGAACAGTGGATACATTTATTCATAGATGTATATCTAAAGAAAATTATTAGTTGAAAATAGTTTTTTTGTCTTTATTTTTATTATTTTTCTATTTTTATTATTCTTGTATTTTAACTATTTTTGAATTTTTGATTTTTTAGTTATATATTTTTATTATTTTTCTATTTTTATTATTTTTCTATTTTAACTATTTATTTATTTTTCTATTTTTGTATTTTTATTTATTTATTATTTTTTATGTTTTATTCTCCCACCCAATATGTTGATAATGAGCAAGGTTCTCCAATCAATACGTGGACGATAATGAGAGGAGAAAAAAAAATTAATTTGTGACCATTGTGAGAGGAAATGAATTGATGTTCTTTCTTTCAGAATCTCATCCCCTCGTTACAGCAATTCATACTTGGGTCAGGCTCATTTTCCCGTTTTGCGCAATAGGTATAAATTCGTTGGCTGAGAAAAGACTCCTGAAATAATTGAGAAAAAATTAATAAATAATTTTTACTTTTAGAAAATATTTCATTTTTCACTCGCATTTATAATTTAATGAAACAATTTTGTAATCTAATTTTTTTTCCCCTTGTTTTATTTTCTATTATCATGCGAACTTTCCCCAACTCAATATTATTTGTATTCAACACTATACAAAATTGAATACGAACATATATATAAGAAAATTTATCTCGAAATACTTTGCCTTAGGAAAATTGAGCGTAGTATATATTTGTTTTGTTACATAACACAGTGGATTGCATGTAATAATTGTATTGTTTCTCTCTTCATATATTTTACACTGAAAATTTAATTTCATTATTTAAATTTGAACTTCAAACAATTGATTTTTAAATATTGTTGGATATTAATAATTAATAATCTTTATTACTTTTTATTAATTTTTTTAATTCAAAAGTGTTTTTAATTCGGAGAAATTTAATTTTTTAATTATTACTTTATTGAATATTTTAGATAGAGCGGAAAATTAATTCACAATTCACGATATTTTTCGAAAATATTTTCTAAAAATTATTAATTTTATTCTCTGGAGCAATTTGAGAATAATTAAAATTCAAAGCATGTTATGTTCTATTTTATAATTTTGGGCGTCTTTTCATGGTTGCAATTTGTTGGTAACAAAAATTACTAATGGCGTGTGAGCTTTCTGTTTCTTGTATATATACATTTTGGCGCCATCAATTTTTCTATGGGCTTTTATTTTTTAACTTTTGCCTGTCACTTTCGAAAAGAGTAATAATAATTCGATAGCAATTATTTTACGTATATTAAATATGACTGTATTACGAACACGAGTGATTAATTTTTTTATGGGTCATTCTATTTTAAACCATTACAGAAGCAAAAGGCTGTCACATAAAAATGATTTTTTAATGGATTTGAAAAAAAACACGATAAAAAAAATAAAAAATTAATTTGAAATCTAATGAAAGTGTTTTGTGAGAGGGTTTTTGTGAAATTTACGCAGTAATAGGAAAATTTGTTTTTATTGACTTCAATATTTTAGATAGTATTTTATGTTTTTTGAAACAATAAAAATAAAAATCAGAATTTATTTTTACAAATTGCTATGATCCATAAGTTTTGAATATGTTTTAAATATTTTTTCTTTGTTGTATCGAGTATTTTTTTCCATTAAATAATTTTATTTAGAAATTGAAAATTAAAATAATAGTACAGCTAAAATCTAAAAATAGTATAATTAAAGTGAAAACATTTCTTTGCTATAAATATGATTGTTGATTGTAGTTTCCATTCGTGAGATGATGTTTCAACTTGAGAGACAATTCATCTCGTTGCTTTTTATATGTGTGCTGTAATTTCACATTTGCCTATAGTTTTGTCTACAACTACAGCTTCATATGTTTCTCACATTCATGTTTTATTTCACCAGCCCTTATCTCGCTTCCTGTCACAAGAATAGTATACATACAGCAAAAAGAAAAAAAATTTTTTAAGCACGCCAAACGCTATAGGTTTTGTGGTTCATGCACATTTAACGATGGGTCCTAAATGAGAACTCGTTTCTTGTTTATGAAAAAGCAAGGTAGAAAACGCACATATTATACAAAGAAGTGACGAAAACAAATAGAAAGTGTGCGAATTAAAAATCAGTTTTTTACCAGAAATTTTTTTTTTCCTTTCTTGAATGCATTTTGTTTTGTGATCCATCGAAACTTGTTCAAAACAGTGTTAAAAACCCTAATTATTTATTCATTAAAATTTACTAAAATAAATATTTTCTAAAATTAAAAAATTCTGTTGAAATTTTTTATTACGTTTTATTTATTTATTTTTTTTTGCGAAATACTTCGGAATTAGCTGTTATTAGTATTTGCATACATTCGTGTTTACACTTTTCTTTTGGTCACGAAATGCATTCTAATGTAATCTCTCTCCTGATAATAAATTTTTTTTCCAAAGTTTATTTGCAGTACGTGATTTGATTTTCAATTATAAATTTTACTTTATTTGACAAAAAAATAGAGTATATTTTTCATATGGAGAATAACCGATATATATTAAATACTGAATATTTTTATATGAATTTCAACGTCAGAGAGATGATATAATATATTAAATTCTGTGTAGAAATTTTTTTCGTTCTATTAATTTATTTACATTTACTACTCTGCATCCTGTTTACTAAGCTCTTCATCAATATGCACGCAAGCACCTTAGATTTAGTAGATTTTTAAAACAAGTCTGTACTTTCTGATGTAAATGTAATTTAAAAAAATCCTTTTTGTAAACTTTATAAATATTGAAATTCAAAAATAATTTAAATCCAAGAGAAATATTTCTGAAAATTAATAGTAAATTAAAATAAATTCAAAAAGTAAAATATTACGTAAAATATTAAATAAAATAGTAAATAAAATATTAAATGAAATATAAAATAAAACACACATTTTTCGAGCAATTTTTCCGAATTTGGAAAAAGTAGATTATTTCGTAGCTTCTATTTTTAAATTTATAACCGGATTGATAAAAGTTATTAATTATCAATTATAAAAGTTGAGATATTTTTTAAAATCATAACAGCTTTATACTTTTATGTTTTATCGCTTTGTTCCAGCTTTTAACAAAATTTTGAAACTCAATTTTTAATTTACTAAGTGCTTGAATCCTTTTTGATATATTAGAAACCCCCGAGAATCAATAAAAGTTTTGTTTTTAATCTTTTTCATATTTATTTTTCGTTGTATTTTTTTCGAAATTGTTTTATATACAATACAAAAAAAAATTGAGCCCAGTGACCTGATTTTGAAAAAAAAGAAACAGATTTTGAAAGAATGATTGTCAAGGTATTTCTGTGAATCGTCTCACTTGCTCACTGACTTGCGTTTGATATGCATTCAGCGTACACTACTGATGACAATTGGAAAACCATCTGTTTTTCAATGCATTCTTAAGTTCTCTTAAATTTAAAAAAAAAGTCAAGTTTTCCTATTATTGGAAATGCGGCGAGGAATTTTTTTTAATTTCATCTAAATTTTATAAGTACATACTTTTAATATTGATTGATTTTTTCTTAAGAAAATTATTCGAGAGAAAAGAATTCAAAAGAGAGTATATAATAATTGAAAAAAAGGATTACCTTTGAGAAAAAGTGACATTTTGATTAAATTAAAAGAACATAAGAAGTAGTGACAAGATGAGAATGTGCTTGCAAAAATTGGTACACGAAACACGCTTTGTTTCCTGTTTTACAACATTTTTTTTAGTGACTTGGCTTTTTATCAATTGAAATTGCTATCTTGGAAAAATTTCAATTATCTCTTTCTATAAGTATTTACTGTATTTTTTTCAAAAAGATTCATTTTTGACTTTATAGAATAAGTAGTCCTAAGCATAAATGAGAAAATTTGGGTGATTTTTCTGAAAGTTAAATTTTTTTTACGTCTTGATTAATTTTATAAAATTTACTCTCTAATAATTGTTAACTATTTTCACAGTAAAAATTTAACACCTACTTTTCATTAAAAAAAAAAATTAAACAATTTTATTCAACTGAATTTATGCATTTTTATTAAACTCTTTCTTAAACTTTTTTCTTATTCTAGAAATAAACTGCAATTCTAAATTTTTATGAAATTCAATTAAATTGAATATAATAGGTATTAATATTATTTTCCTAACCTTCAGTAAGAATTCTTAAAAGATTCAATAACTTTTAAAATTAATCATTTTTATAAGTAAAAAAATTAATTTTTTTAAAATATAAAATTTATTTCAATTACATTTGACAAAATTTCCAATTAATTGAAAATTTTAATAAATATTTTTAATTTTTTACTAGAATTTGACTATATTTAAAAAATGTAAGTTAAAATTTATCAAAAGGCTAATTTATTTTCATAATTTCTAAATTAAATTATTATACACACTTGAATAATTTTTGTTCAATAAATATATAAATATATAAAAATTACTTATTCATTTTAAAACCAATTCGTATTCGAAAATTTTACGAGAGTTCAATTATTTAAATACAAAAATAAATAATTGATTATTTTTTAAAATTGGATACTTTTGGAGAATTTCGTCAAATTTGTTTAAAACAATTGATTTCTTTCGAAGAATTTTAATAAAATTGTTGAAAATAATTACATTTTTCGAGAAATCCAATTTAAAATTGTAGGTATTAAAAATAATTGAGATCCTGTGACGAATTTTATTATTTAAATTTAAATTATTTATAATTTTTTAAAATAATTGTAGATATTCCTGTAAAAAATTTTGTTATTTGTATTTAAATAATTGAATTCTTACGAAAGATTTTATTAAAAGTAGGTATTAATATTTAATATTTTAATAATTTTAGTTTATTAAAGATACTTATAAAGAATGTTATTAAATTTTTTGAAATTAATTGCATTTTTCGAGAAGTCCATTTAAAATTGTATTAAAAATAATTGAAATCCTATGAAAAATTTTATTATTTATTATAATTGAATGCTTACAAGAAATTTTATTAAATTTTTTTAAATAATTGAATCTCTGTGGAAAATTTTGTTATTTGTAGAAAATAATTGAATTCTTACGAAGCATTTTATTAAAATTTTTGTTAATAATTAAATTTTTTTTTAAAACTTTATGAATATTTAAAAGAATAATTCAATTATTTCGATTAATTTAATTTAAATTGTATTAAAAATGATTGAATTTTTACGATGAATTTTATTATTTATGAAATTAATTTAAATTCTTATTAACAAATGTTTTCACCTTCAAAATTCTAGAAAAAAATTAATTTTTTTCAAATAATTTAATTAAAATATTTTAAATAATTTAATTCTTTTTAAAAATCTTGAAAATTAAATTTCAAATAATTGAATTTTTGCGAAGAATTTTATTAATTTTTTTTTAAATAATTGAATATTCTTTTGAGAAATTTTATTAAAATGGTAAATTTTTAAAATATTTGGATTTCAGCGAAGAATTTAATTAATTAATTTTTTTTTGTTTGAATAATTGAATTCTTTAAAAAAATTTTATTAAAATGGTAGATTTTGAAAATATTTGAATTTCAGCGAAAAATTTAATTATTTGTGTGGATAATTAAATTTTTGTGAAAAGTTTTTGAAAAAATATTTGAAAATAATTGAACTGTTTCAAATAATTTTGTAAAATATTTGTTAATTTTTTCTAAGAAGAATTTTATGAAAAAATTTTAGAACAATTTTTTTATCAAAGATGGAAGAAGTTAGCAAATAATAATAATAATATTAATAATAATAAATAGAAAAATTCCCGTAGGAATAAAGAAATAAAAAAATCGAAGTTCAAAAGTATCACTTTCAGAAAAACCATCAAAAGATAGTAATTAAAATTGGAAAAGTTGCATTAACTTCAGTTCGTAAATTGCAGAAATTTTCTTTATTAACAAATGAAAGGACTCATTAACATAAAGAATTTTCTCGATTTTCTAATTTTTCGAACTGATTTTTGCAGGAAATGAATACTAGAAGTTTGTTTTTTGTTTTTGTGTTTTTCGAATATTAGGCGGAAATACCGGTGGGACCAAAAGAACAGCTCAAGCCACAATTGTGGTCCAGCAACCATCACTTTCGCTGGATGCACCTGCAGCAACAATACTTCTCCGTGCCGACTCGGATGCGATGCGTCGTGAAGAAAATATGCGTCAACTACTCGACGTTGCTGACACCTTGACTTTCCAGGAGATTCATGACATCGAGATGAGGTTAGTGTACTCTGTTTTTATGTTTTATATCTTCTCTTCCTCTTTTCCTTTCATTAAAAATGAAAAAGGAAGAAAACAGAATGTACAAGGAAAGTATCTCTCTCACGGCTTTGCCTTACATCTCTCTTGATGTAATAAAAATTCTGTTTGATGCACATTTCTGTGAAAAGGCAGGTCTTCAAAAATAATTCAAATCATACTCTGTAGCAAATATGTTACATATTAAATTATATACTAGATATAAAATAACTTTTTCCCCCGTAAAAAAATCGAGGGGGAATTTACTAGTAAAAATAGTGTACACTTGACTCCCTGTTCCACTTATTATCATTATTACCAAGTATTACCTATTATTTCCAAAATATTCCCGCACTCAAATATTAATATCTTGCTGTATAATTGCTCTAAATTATAAAATTGCTGTATAATTATTTATTACTCATATATTATTGAGTATTAAGCTATTACCAAAAATATTACACGTTGAATTTCACTTTTTGAAACGTAAATAAAAAAATATTATTTCAAATGCTTTGCAATTTGTTTTAATCAGAATTTCCCAAACGGATCACCTGAATCTAAAAAATTTTAATTTTGAACCAAAATATTTTTTCTTTACTCTTAATATCGTTAAGAAGTATCCCTCAAAATATTAAGCCAAAAAAATTTTTTTTGTAAAAGTTATTAACAATTGAATTTTTTAGTAAACTGCTAAATTAAAAAAAAAATTTTCTCTAGTTTCAATTGACGACTTTAAAAATCAAAATATGTGTTTTCTTCGTCTTAAATTGCACTATTTAAATAAATTTTTTATATTATTTGTTCATAAAATGTTAATACACAAATACGCTCTTCACGTCCTAACAATAAAATTAAAATTGTTTCCGAGTATAAAACCATTGAGAAAAAACTGAGTCTCAATTAGAAAAAAAGTTATTAATTAAAAACTGCAGCTGTGTAGAGCTTTACATGACGTTAAACTCGCGCCGTGCACAGTGGGATTTTTTTACAATTTACTGTTCAAAATTGTCTAGAGCCTACTTTTATCGGATTTTGATGGTTCTTGGTCTTAAATTAAAGGAGATAAAATATATAACAGATTCCTCTAAACCGATTTTTGAATTTTTAATTGTTTATATTTTTTTGTTACTCAAAGTTAATAACAATATACAATATTTTTAGAAAAAATCATGTGTATTTTTTTATTTTTCCATTGCACATGATCGAAATCAATTTAAATTGGTCTAGTATGTCCACCAGACAAATAATAATGGATAATGCAATTTTTTTAAATTGTTGCAAACAATGTTAATTAACAAATAGATAACTTTGGTCATTGTACATAAAAAAATTGTTTTTTTTGCAAACAAATTTATGGTATGGAGTCAAAAGTTCCAAAACAAAAGTTCCAATTCCGGAGGATCCAAATTATTATTTTCCCAAATGACATTTTTACCAAATAAGTATTATTTTTCCAATAGTCGTTTTTCCAAACATTTTTTCTTTATTTTTCAAATTTCAAAATGCAACTTCAAGTTAGGAAACTTTCAGTTATTATCGTTGTTATTTTCATAAATTGTCATTCGACGTGTGCTCATTTCAAAACCATGTTGTGAAATTAAAAATTTTATTCAAACTAAAAAATAGTAAACAGTGAAATTATATTAAATTGTAAATTAGTGAAATTAAAAATTTTATTTAAACTATAAAATAGTGAACAGTGAAATTATATTAAATTGTAAATTTTAATTATGGCAGAATTAATACAAGTCGGAAAAAAATTATTTACATATCGAAGGATTTCTGTATTACAATCATTCAGATGAGATAAATAATGTGAAATATTGGAGATGCCTTATTTTTTCAAACAACTTATTTAACAATTCAACACTTTTTATTTAGGAAATTTCATACTTTGGTAAATTTATATTTTGGACATTTTCGATACATTCCCCCTCGAAAAAAACAAAATTTTGTTCAAAAATTGTGAATTCAATTTACTAGTTTAAAAATAGGAATTTTTTCTTCTATTTTCTAAAAGAAACAGAATTTTCCGAACAAAATTCTGCTGGAGATTCGAAAAATAAGTAAAATGAGAATTTTCATTTCCTAATCATAATTTTTTAACAATTTTCTATTTAGGAAAAAAAAGAAAAAGTTTTGCGTAATTCTCTTTTTTAATGACAACTTGTCTTCAGATAAAATCGAAATTAATTGAGTTTTCATTATAAGATATTAATTAAAAGTTAAACTTGTGTGAAAAACTGAAAATAAAGTGCTTATATATCTGATTTATCAAGGAACGTGAAATTTAAATCGAGTTAGATCTTAATTTAACAGGCATTGTCTTAAATTCATCACAAATTTAATGATTTCCGTACTTAGATAATTGTCTTAAATAAAGTAGATAAAACGAGCTAACAATTTCGCTCAAATGAACGAAATATTTCTTGTATTATAATATTTTTAAATTTGACAGACTACAATAAAAAATATTCTAATAGAACATTTATTTAACTGAAACTTAATTTATTAATTATTAAAAATTTATTATTTTTAAAAAATAATTGAATTCTTTCGAAAAATATTATTAAAACTTTTAAAAAACAATTGAAATTTTATAAAAATTTTAAAATACCTAATTGAAATTCTGCGATGAGTTTTATTATTTATGAAAATACTTGAATTATTGTGAAGAAATTTATAAAAAATTTGTAAATAATAGAATTCCTGTAGAATTTTTATTATTTATGAAAGTAATTAAATGTTTGCGTAGAATTTTATTAAAATTTGTTTAAATAATTAAATCCTTTGAAAAATTTTATTAAAATTTTTAAAAATAGGTAATTAAATACCGCAAAAAATTTTATTGAAATTTTTTTGAAAAATAATTAAATGCTTCCAAAGAATTTTTATTAGTTATGAAATTAATAGAATTATATTGAAATAATTGCATTAAAAAATTGTAAAATAATTGAATTTTTTCGAGGAACTTGATTTAAATTGAATTGAAATTAATTAAATTCCTGCTATGAATTAGATTATTTATGAAAATAATTGAATTCATGAGTAGAATTTTATTATTCAATGAAAATAATTGAATTGTTTCCAAGAATTTTATTAATTATGAAAATAATAGTAGATATTGAAAATCATTGAATTGAAGAAAATTTTTGAAAAGAATTGAAATTTTGACAAGAATTTTATTAAAATTTTAGAAAATAATTGAATTTTTTCGAAAAATATTATTAAAAATTGAATTCTATCATGAAATTTGATTCAAATTGTATTAAAAATAATTGAATTTTTGTTAATAATTTTACTATTTATGAAAATAATTGAATTGTTTCGAAGGATATTTATTAAAATTTTAGAAAATAATTGAATTCTTTTGGGAAATTTGTATAACGAACTAAGAAAAAAATTGAATTCTTTCGTGAAATTTTATTGAAAATAATTGAATTTTTGCAAGGATTTTACTATTTTTAAAAATAATTGAATTGTTTCGAAAGAATTTATTAAAATTTTGTTGAAAATAATTGAATTTTTGCAAAAAATTTTACTATTTATAAAAATAATTGGATTCTTCCGAAGAATATTTATTATTTATGAAAATAATTGAATTCTTACGAACAATTTCAGTAAAATTTTTGAAAATATGAATAATAATAATTAATTATGTACTTAATATGTGAATTTTAAAAAATTTTTATTATGAAATTATTTAAAAATTTACATTGTAAAATAAAAAGTTTTGTAATTTGTACAATAATAATAAATTGAATATCACGTTCCGCGCGCATAACATTTGCGATTTACCAGTTTTGTAATAATATTTAAATTAAAAGTAGTAATAAAAATATAGTCATTAATTTTGCACGTTTAACATTTTAGGAACAATTATTAGAAATTCATTTTTTCTGCAGAAAAAATGAATTTCTAATAATTATTCCTAAAATTTTAAACGTACGAAATTTAAAAGTATTTAGAAATTATAACCAATAAGTAATTTTACATATAAAAAATATTATTTTGAGATTTTTAGTTAGAATTTAAGCTTATCAAAAATATTCTGTGCTTGTAAAGTTTATTCTAATCTTTCAAAGGGTATCAAAATCCTCGCGCAAATGATTTTCAGTTTCATATCAGTTGTTGATCGCACGAACTTTAAATTTACTATTTCCTACGTCAGTTAAAGCCTAACTGACTGCAAATTCATGTATGTACACCTAAATTCTAGGTTAAAACCTCTTGATGTGCAATTAAGTATAGTTAAGGCATCAGTGAATAAGCTTGATCTAGTTTCTTCCCTAGAAAATTAGTTGTGTCTTTGATGCCGCTCTGACGTTGAAAAGAGGCGCGCATATAATATGTAACCGCGAACCAACAAGATTTTCGAATTATTACTCAAAATTCTTTCATTTTTTTTTAATATAAAATTGTTCTTGGTTTCTTTTGAAGATCTATTCCTTCGAATTCTAGTCTTTATTCAAATTTTTTAATTTGATGGAAACTTTTGTTCATTTTTCTCAATTTTTCCTATTTTTTCAATAAAAGTTGCTACGATTTAATAATTTAAATAATAAAAGTTACTCTATATATATATATTTTTCCGTGTAACAAATGAAAAAATTTTCTCTTATTTTTTAAAATGAAAATTTTAGTTTCAATACTTTTATATTAATAAACTCTTTGCAATATATAAGAGAATTCTCTTTGAGAAAAGTAATCCAGAGAGTTCTTGAAAGCAATAATGTTAGATTTTCGTGAAAATTTCCTGAATAAAATTAGTTTAGAAATTTCTCACTTCCCTCTCTCTGGTGGCATAGAGCTCACACAGTCTACTTATCAGGTGAATTATGGGAAGTACAGGGCCGCATATTACACGCGAGTTGGCATTTAACCTATTCGATCAATAGATCTACCATATCGACGAATTCCAGAGAAAAAATATTGCTGCGAACGAATTAGGAATTCTATATCAAAAAGCTGGAACGTTGATTTTCATTTTGATCTGAAGAGGTTGATTTATTGATTTTTTTTTATTCTCATCGAATTATTTTTATCGGCATTCTATTTCACACTTCTCAATTCAAAAAAACAAGGGGATTTTTTTTTCACTGAAAAAAAAATAGTTGAAAAAAATCAGAGGTAATAATAAACGTAGATTTTATTTAATAAAAAATGTTTCTTTTTTTTATATCGAGAGAAACAAAAATAAAATTTAAACGAGAAAGAACTGGAAATTTAAATTTGTTCCTCTCCCTTTTAATAAAACTTTTCAATTCTCACTTTGAAGGGATTGTAATTCTGTGTAAAAACAAAAAATTGCGTAGGAAAATTTTTGTATAAAAATATTTTTTGAAATTTAGATTTTATTTACTTTTTTCCCTTTTACATTCGTGTGGAGGTAAAGGTCAATGGAAGAATTTCTCTAGTTATAAAATATTTGACATTTTAAAACGTGTAAAATGATCTTGAAACTGCCTGTCTTTATTGTGGGAAAAGACTTTAATCTGAGAAAAAGCAGTCGGGACGAGGGACATAGAAAACTTTAAAGTTGTATAACTTTTTCCTGCACGAAGAGACCTTTCTTCCAGAAAATTACTTGTCTTAAGTCTCTACTCATTCCAACATTCAACAATGTATGACTGTTTTTCTCAATTTTCTCCCCCAGAAAAAAAATATTATAATCGAGGTCGACATCTATATATTTTTGCTTCATTAGATCTATATAATTATTTATAAAAAAAAGAGACCATTTCGACTCTCAATTTCCAATAATAGAGTTTAAAATATTAAAACCATTGTAATAAAAGTGTTCAGAAGCTAATATCACCTTCAGAGAAGTTAATTTAAAAAAAAATTCGTCTCATTTATTATCCTCAAATAAAAGCAATAAACGGGATAATTGGATTCAATGGAAAATCAAAGTTTTCTTCATTTGCCTTACTATTGTACTGAATAAAACAATTATTGCAATTTACCTTCAGTACCTTTTATAAAATGCTATTCAAACATTATTTTGTATGTAAAATGAGTAACTGATATTGAGTGTGGAAAATTTAAATTTAATAAAATCAATCGTTGAATTGTGTGATAATAATCGTACGTTTTTTTATTATTAATAAAACGAAAATTTCTTTTTTTAAATAACTCTTCAATTTAATTAAAATTTTTAAAAATCAAATTTTCTGTATTTTTTTCAAATAAAAAAAAATTTAATTTAATAAAATTTATTGAAATTCAATTTTAATAAAATCTATGATAGAATCGTTTGAACATAGATAAAAATATATAGATTTTTTTTATTAACAACAGAAGCAAAAATTTTTTAAATTAAATTAAAATTTAATAATTAGAAATTTAATATTTTAATTCAAATTCAATAAAATCGATGATAGAATCGTGTGATAATTATACATTTCTTATTAATAACAGAAGCAAAGAATTTTATTATATAGAGAAAACTCTTTTATATTAAATTGAAAATTTTAGAAATTTATTTATTTAAATTTGAATTTATTAAAATCGATGATAGAATCATGTGAAGAAAAAAAGGCATTTTTTTTTATTAATAACAGAAGAACAAAATCGATGATAGAATCGTGTGATAATCATACATTTTTTTTATTATTAACAGAAGCAAGAAAATTTTTATAAAATAAAAAAAACTTTTTACTATTAAATTCAAATTCGAAAAATTCTTTTTTTTTTAATATAATAAAAGTTTTTTTCTAATAATAAAAAAAATGAAATTTAATAAAATTTGTACTTAAATTTAAACTTCATAAAATAGATGCTATAGAATCGTTAAAAAAACAGTCATTTTTTATTAATAACAGAAGCAACAAATTTATATTAAACAAAAGAAGTCTTTTATATTAAATTAAAATTTTTTAAATTCCAATTTTCTACATTTTTTTTAATAACAAAAAAAATAAATTCTTTAAAAGGGAGAATAAATTTTATCCCTTTACTTTAAGTAACGATCTTTTCTCTGGAGACTAAAACGCACTTAAATCGTCACCATAAACTCCGCTTGATTTATAGATACTTTATAAATTATCAAACCAACTATTAAAAGAATATAGCTTGAAAATAAAAATTTGAAGAGACATTCAAAATAAAACAAAATTGTTTTTTGTTATTTATTTTCAAAGAAACATTTTTTTTTTATTTCATATAGAAAAAATATTTTCGATATCATAGAAATGTTATGCGTCGATAAAAAGAATTGTTTTTTTTTATCATAAAAACATTTTTTTTATAATAAAATAAACTTTTTTTTAATAATAAAATAAACTAGTTTTTAATATTAAAATAAAAACTTTTTTTTACACTAATAAAATAAAAACTTTTTTTCAATAGTAAAATAAAAAGTTTTTTTTAAATAATAAAGTAAAAATGGTTTCTAATAATAAATTGAAAATTTTTTTTAAATAAAAATTAAAAACGATTTTTAATAATAAAATGAACATTTTTTTTCAAATAGAAAATAAACATTTTTTAAATAGAATATTTTTTTCTTGAATAAAAGAATTTTTTTTAATGCATGTATTTCGTTGGCATATTCGTCGTCTTGTTTATAATATGAGTAACTGAATAGGTACTCTAATCAGTTTTTCGCATTTAGTTTAATTAACATAATTAAGGAAATATATTTTTTTTATGAAAAATTAAGAACCGTACGTACTTTATTAATAAGTAGCAGAGTACTTTTTTTGTTTTAAGTCATTAAAAAAAATCTTTTGAAAAAATTTGAAACAAACCTTTTATTATAAACTGGCAACTCTTCAAAAAAATTTAATCTTTTCAAAAGTTTTTTTTCCCGCTTCTATCAAATCTCAAAAGAAGAAATTAAGTACTATAGACTTGAAACCGCAAAAGTGCTTCTAACTTATTCAAACATTTTTTTTATGCATTTTTCGATGAGAAACTCACTCGAGTTTATAGCAACTTTTTTAGAAGTACATTATCTCTTGCATTTTTTTTATGTTCATGAGCATTGCTTAGAGTTGACAACTGTTTAAAATTTTCATTTTAGTATTAATATTATTTCTTCAAGCAACTTTTATTCTTACTATTTTTCTCTCTTTCTTTGATTATATTATTATTTTTTTTTGAATCGATTTTTTTTCATTAAAAATCTCACCCGTACTACTATAATTGCAAATCAGGAAATTAGCTTTCATTTATGTTTCCCTATTCTATTCCTGTAATTTTTCTTTTGCTGAAGAAATAAGTTATTAAAAACTTTTGATTTAGTTTCTAAATTAAAAACTAAATTACATTTTTTAAATTGTTCCCGCAACAAGATTAAAAGAAGTGCAAGAAAAAAATTGTACTTCAAACAATTTGCATATAATTTTGTACAATAATTTTAAAAAAATGTTACTTGCGACATTTTTAATTTAAATATAAGTTCATTGTTTGTAGTTAAAAGTTGGAAATTACGTTGGATTACATTTATTTAAAGTTGTTTTATAAGAATATCTATAATAATAGCATTTAAGTTGGTAGCTCGCGGTTCGCGATAACAACCCTCGTCAGAAACAAGTCCAGTAACAGCATTTACAAAAAGTTTCGTAAAAGAAAGAAAAAGAAGAAGAAGAAGAAGAAAAAATAAAAAATGGTTAAGTGCCTCTGGGAATGAGAATAAAACAGAGAACCTTTATAGCTATTTAAGTCCTGAATTTCGTCCCTTAAAAAAACTTTAGGGAACTTACACATGACTTTCGGAACTGCCCTTATCATCTACTAAGCACCTTGGGACATGTGCTAGAAAATAATCTGTATACATTTTTAGGGTGAAGAAAAAATTGTCCCTCCTAAAGGATTGGGTGAAATGAGAAAAAACGTGATTTATAAATCACACTTTTCTTCTTCTTTTTCTTATTAAGAATCTAGATATATTTATATATGTAGGACAAATTCGAGGAGATGTATTTTTGGACCTTTGTTTTTTTATTACTTTTTTACACGTAGAGAATTTTCTCATTTATTTATTTATTTTTTATTTGGTTCTATTTTTCCTATATTTTTTTCTATTATTATTATTTTTTTTATTCGGTATTTAGGACTCTTAATTATACATTGGAATTTTATAAAACCATGAATGTGCTAAATCTGCAAAAATTGGCCTCTATTAAAAGTCAATTTTTCCCGTAAAAGCATTATTCAGCGTTGTAGGTTAAAATTTACGTTTCAACGGGTTGCAATCTACAAATTTAAACTGCGAATTCGGGTAAATTCCATAGGGTCATTTTGCTAGAAATCCTACAAATGTTCAACTCTGATTAATGGCTAACCGCTGCGTTCAGACGATTTTTTTTTGTCTTTTTATTATTCAACAAAATGATTTTTTAATATTACAAAATTATTCGTGAAAAGTTAGTTACCTAATCTACGCTGACCCGGATTCTGAAAATTTTTTTTTTATTAATAAATCCGTTTACGCAGAGATAAAAAGAAGTGAAAGAAGTTAACGAAAATATCAAAAATGCTTTAGAAAAATTTAAGAAAATTAAGTAGAAAGAAATTATTTGTGTGAAATAATTAATTACTTGATAATTACTAATAATAAATATTTGAGATAAATATAATTTAATTGAGACTTGAATAAAAATTATTTGATAGAAATAACAGGCTTTGGATATTATGACTTTTTCGATTTTTTTCGACTATTTTCAAAAATGCGAATTTTTTTTTGACTTATTTTCAAAAGTTGCGACATTTTCGACATTTTTTTGCAAATATTGCAATGAAATACCAAATTTTTAGAATAAAATGCAACTTATTTCGATTTTTATGAGTAAAATAAATTAAAAATAAATAAAAAGAAATAAAAATATACATATGTGTGAAAAATAACTATGTATATACAAATATTTCAAAAATTATTTTTGATTAATTTTTCTAATTAAATTTTTGAAATATTAAGAAAAAAATTATAAAAGGATTTTGAATAATTGAATTTTTGTAAAATTTAATTAAAATTTTGATTTTTTCAAATATTTTAGTAAAATTTTTTAAAATCAACTTTTGAAGGATTTGAATTTGAAAATTTTTGAAATAATTAAATTTCCTAAAAATTCTGGTAAAATATTTTTGAAAATCAACTTTTGAAGGATTTGAATTTGAAAATTTTTGAAATAATTGAATTTCCTAAAAATTCTTGTAAAATATTTTTGAAAAAAGTAATTCTTAGAAATTTTTCAATCTAATTTTTTAAAATTCAATTATTTTCAATATTTTCAATTTCATTTTTCCGAAAATTCAAATACATACAAAAAAATGACATTAACATTTTTTAGAATTATTTTTAACATTTTGAAAAAAACAATCATGTATAAAATTTTTATTTAAAATTCTTAAAAAAATTAATTAGTTTTTTTAAATTATAAAAAAATTCTGTTAAAAATAAGAATAAGGCTTATTAAAATTTCAGAGAAATCGTGTTTCATATTTTTAATTTTTTCAATATTATAATTGAAAAACTATTATCTTTCAAAAATTATTATAAAATATTTTTTAAAAATTAATTTTAAGAAATTCTTTATTATTTTTCGGAAAACAATTTTTTGAAATTAATATACATTAATGAATTTTTTAAGAAAGGACAGTTGTTGTTACAATTATTATAAAAAATTGAATTTTTGTATTTAAATAATTAAATTCTCGAAGAGTTTTCGGAAAATTATTTAAAATAATTGACTGATAAATAAAGTTTAATTAAAAATTGTAGCAAATAATTGAATTTTGTAAGGGGTTTAATTGTAATTTATAGAAATCCATTTATTTGATTTAAATAAAAATTATTTAATTCAAGTAAACATTTATTTAATAATACACAAGTAATTGGTTATTTAAATCAAATAAATTTTTTTAGTGCAGCCAAGTTATTTACTGTTTTATATAAAACGAAAATTGTTGATAAAAAAATTGTTTTCATAGTGAACGCAGAAATATAGTACATACCCTGATGCAGAGAGAATATATTTTTTTTTATTTTAACAATCATTTTCTTTTTATTTTTCAAAAAAAAAACAAAAAAACTTTTAATTGAATACTTTTTTTACATATTCAGCATCCCGTTTAATTGGTTCAATTAAAGTTTTTTCTTTATTTATACGTATAGACCATGATTGAATGTTTATAAAAATACATTTCAAGCAGACTCTACAAAAATTTCGAAGTTTAATTAACTTTTTGATTTGCCAGCTAGAGTATAGTGTTGGCGTGAAAGTTTATTTCTTTACAATTAAAATATTCCCTTAGGAATTTAAAATTGGAGGTTAATATAATATGAAAAGTTCTTGAAACTTTTGTTAGAAGGCAGATTAGAATTTGGAAACCTTGAATAAATTGTAGAGAGAAGAAAAAAATTTTATTTTTCTATTCATTTCGTTTTTGATTATAGAAAGATTCGCACAATGAAGGACGAAAAGTTTCAATATTATTGGAGTTTGTAAAACAGTGGTGTACATAATTGATGTTGAGATGACAGCTTTTGCTTGGAGAGCAAGATTACGTGTTCCAGTTGAATTTAGTATTGTATATTTGAAACGGGGGCTAAAATGCAGTTAATGATCTCGCCTCGTAAAGTCCGTTGAAAATAAAATACTTTAGATCACGCGAATAATCCCCAAAAACCTTGGTTAATTAATTGCATTCCTTTAGATAGTAATACAAATTAATACACTTTAATGAGCAAATTTTCGATTATTTCTTTTTAATTATTAATTACAAATATGGGTTAATTAATTTATTATGATTAAAAGGAATGAAAGTCTTTTAAATGGTGCGAAGTGAAATGAAAATAAAATTTTAATTTAAACTCTGTACTGTGCAGTCTTCAGTGAAAGAAAATAATAAGTGAAATTGTAATTCCACTTATTTTTATTTATTACGATTTTTTAATTTTTTTTCTATTGGAAAGTAAATAATTATAAAGAAATCTGATTTTTTTCTTGAAAGAGAGTTGAATAAAGGGAGGCATTTATTTAAAATATTGAGTTTCAGTTATCGATGTGAGCACATATTGTGTAACTTTTACGTAATATTGGAACCATTTTTCACAGCTCCAGATGCAATATTCGATATCAATAATTAATTATGAAACTTGTTGGTTTTATGTTTCACTGCACATTGTTGTTAGAAACAGTTTCAAGTAGTATACGAATCAGTAGAGTAGCCTATGAATAGGCAGACCCTTCTGGTTCGATTCATACGCAGAGAGCGGCCCATTAGAATCAATTCACTCATTTTCTGTTTGTATTTCAATTACATTGAAAAATAATTCATTCATTTCCAATTGACAAACGAGAAAGGTATAGTAAAACAATATTTCTTTTTCTCCCTATGAATATTATTCACAAAAATATTTCACAGGTTTCTTGATTTATATCAAATTAATATACTATAAAGGGTGATACAGGTCAGGAAAAACAGGAAATTTTATTAAAAGTACTGGAAAAAAATTTAATTTTTAGAATTTATAAGAAAATTCTGAATTTTTGTGTCTTTTTGTTTGCCTCATACACTAATAAATTACCACGAATTCTAAAAAAACCTTCAATTTTTTCTAATTCCAACAAAAATTTTTTTAAAATAACTAATTCTATTGAAGAACTGCCATAAAATTATTACAAATTTACAAGTGAAGTATTTTTTAAAAAATTTTAATTTTTTCAATTCTGTTGAAATTAGTGTCAATTTTAAAAATGTTAACGCAATTCTTTGTAAGAATAAATTCAACTACCTATAATAAATATTTAAATTATTTCCAGAATTTCAATTATTTTCAAAATTTTTTTAAAAAATTCTCGTCAACATTTCAATTGTCTTTATAAATAGCAAAATTCTTCTCCGAAATTCAATTATATCCAAGAATTTTTATAAAATACATTGCAAAATTCAATTATTTTCATAAATAACAATATTTATTGCAAGAATTTAATTATTTTCAAAAAAATTTCTTAACTCAATGATTTTCAATATTCTACTATTTTAATAAAAATTTTGCATTAAATTCTTCTCAGCAATTCACTTATTTTCATAAATTTTAAAATTCCTTTCAGGGATTTAATTATTTTCATAAATAGATAATTGAAAAATAAATTTAAAACTATGAAAAAATGAGGAACTAACTCTGCTGGGGCAACCAGGAATAATTTTATTCATAAATAATAAAATCATTCGGAGGAAGTCAATTATTTTCATAAATAACAATATCCATCACAAAAATTCAATTATTTTCAAGAGTACCTAATAAAATTCTATTATTTTCAAAAATTTTAATAAAATTCATTGCAAAATTTGAATTATTTTCAAAAATTTTTCTTAATTCAATAATTTGTAGGTACTAATAATTGCATAATTTTTAGAAATAACTTAAGTTTCTAAAGTTTTTAAATTAAAATCTTTAAAACTCTGATTTTTTCATACATACTTTTAAGTAATTAAATATTGTATGGAACTAATTTTTTTTAAAAAGCTTAATCGTAGTTTTTCAAAATTATTGCAAGTTTTTATTTTCTAATAAATGGATTTGAAAATTTCCAAAGAACTTTTTCAAAAATTATTAAAAATAATTGATTTAGAGAAGAATTTGATTTAAAACTTGTGGAAAATAATAATTAAATTGAAATGAAGAAAATAATTTTGAAAAAGTTACAGTAACAATAATCTTATATTATAATAGACGATCACGGACATTTTATATTATAATATAAAATAATGATTTTATCACTCGGTCACCTTTACATATTATAAGTTATTGAATTTCAAAAGGTTTGAATTAGAAATTTTGAAAATCTTAGTTTCCATGGAAAATAATACTGATTAAATATTTTACTGAAAATGAAGTTATTGGTATTTTTGAATAATTTTATAATCCTATCTAATAAATTTTGGAGTGAATCAGAATATTTTTTAGGGTCAGGGAAAAAGTCAAAATTTTGGCTGGAAATCAGGGAAAAAGAAAATTAAATTTTGTTTGCAAAACCCTGATTTAAGTTAATTAAGTTAACAGTGTTTTTAAAATAATTTGAAAATAATGAATTGAAAATTTCAAAAAAACTTGAAATTTTTCTCATTAATAAAAGTAGATGAGTTTGTCAAATATATAAAAATTGTATTTGACAAACTGCATAGTTTTCGCTTTCTGTAAATTTCTCAGCACTACATAAAGTTAATTCTTTTGCAAATTTTCCCCTCTTCACATTTTCCACTTTTCATGGCATTTCAATTCTCACGCGAGTCTTGCAGTTTCAAACGCTTATTTGAGCCTATTAATTATGCAAAACTTGAGGAATGAAATTTTAACTGTGAATCCGCGCCAAATGAAAAAATACAACGCTTCCTGATGGAGAGAAATTAAAAATACAATGAACTGCTTTTTCTAGAAATGGAGGGAAAAATTAACTCAAAACTTTACATTATAAATATAAGGTGTTAAATATCTTATTCGAAGTTAATTGCAAAAAATATTTAAATTTAGAATAAGGTTGAAAAATTGTCAAATTGAAAATAAAAATAAATTTGACGCTTTTAGGTTATGTTTGTAATTTTTTAATTAAGAATACAGAAAGAGGATCAACTCTTAATATAAATCACTGATGTTTAATTCTTCGTTATATGTTTAAAATAATAAGTGAAAACTAATTTTTGTTTTAAATTCAGCACAGAAAGTTTTAAATAACGTAAAAATACACAAACATAACCTTAAAATGATTTATTTCTTAGATGCCTTTCTTCGGAGTGCTCCATAAATAAAAAATAAAAGAAATATGGTTTTGCTTTTTGCAGATATTGCAGTCCGCATCACAGTCGCTCTCAATCAGTGAAAACACCTGGAAGTCGAGCATCAGGACGTCCAAATTACCTGTGCTTGCCCCAGCAGAGGTCACGAGTGGCAAGTATGCCAAATACCGGAGTTGAGGAGGAATATTATCGACTGAGGCACTTCAGCATAACCGGGAAAGGAGTAGTAAATAGAGGCGATTCCCTAAAAAGCAGGCGGTCTCGTTCAAACAATAGCGTCGCTTCCAGCAATTCGAGGTGAGTTCATACAGTATTATTTTTCCATTCATTAAGAAATTCTTTATTTCAGGACTACTTTTTTCGAACAATTCTAAATATCAATGAGCTTGATAATAGATTTTTTTCTTTTTATATTTTCTTTTCGTTATTCTTATATTGACAATTGTAATTTTACTGTCGATTTACAAATTTTATTTTATCTTTGTACTGGTTTTTTATTTTTATCATTTTTATGTCATTTTTTGTGCCAAAGAAAAATTTTAATATTTCATTTCATCTTTGTATTGATTTTTTTATTTTTGTCATTTTTTGTGACAAGAGAGATGCTCCAAAGAAAGGTACTTACACAAGGAGACGCTAAGCGTCAAAAAACTTTTTTTTTGTTGCAAAAGTAAAAAAATTCAATTATTTCGAAGAATTTAGGTTAAAAAATAAGATAAAAAAAAAAAATTTCGACGCTTTGCGTCGACGCGCTCGTCAACGACTTGAAATTTTAGGTTATGTTTGTAATTTCAGAAATTAAAATAAACGAAAAAAGATAAAATCTAAACATAAATTATTAATATTCAAGTATTAAATTACATTAAAAATAATAAATAAAAACATAATTTTAGTTTTAAATGAAACATAGAGACTTTTAATAAGAGGAAAAATAGAACAAACATAACCTAAAAATAACCTTCATCCTAGGTTTTTTTCCTAGGTGCGCGTCACATTTTTCCTATCATTGTTTAAATATATTTTTTAATTTAATTTTCTTCCTTTTGCACAAAGTTTTTAATTAAACTAAATTTTAATACAATTCGTGCGCGTATAATATTATATTATACTTACGTAATTAAATATGCATTATTTTAGTTCTTTGCACAAATGATGTAGAAGAGAAAGCATTCATTTCTAATTAGTTAAAATATAATTTGTTACATGCTTTTAAAATTCATATTTAAATTGAAATTTTTTTTTATCAAAATGATGGTTATAAATCATATCTTTCAACGAAAATTAATGAACTGCAGTTGACGTTTGCTGCAATGGATGCGGTTCAAATCAATATTAAATCTAGACACAGATTTTAATTAATGCTTTGAAAATCAGAAAGAAGTTCATAAAATACGTCCATTCGTTTGATAATTTTTTCAAATCAATCATTTTTAACAAGTATAATTATATTTATTTAGCATATGCGATAATTATAATAATAATAATATTAAAATTATTATTTTTATTAAAATATTTCCCAAAAAAATTCACTTATTTAAAAAAAAGATTTTTATAAAATTATTCTCAAGAATTCAATTATTTAAAAATAATTTGTTTTGAAATTCTTTATGAACATTAAAGTATTTTCGTAAATAATAAAATTTCCACAGGAATTCAATTATTTAAAACATAAAATTGTTTGAAAAAAGTCAATTATTTAAAAATATTTTTATAAAATTCTTCTCAAGAAGTCATTTATTAAAAAAAAAAATTTTTTATGAAATTGTTTGTAAACATTTAATTATTTTTATAAATAATAAAATTTTCACAGCAATTCATTTATTTAAAACACAATTTTCATAAAATTGTTTGAAAACAATCAATTATTTAAAAAGATTTTTATAAAATTCTTCGCAAGAATTCAATTATTTTTATTAGTAGGTAATAAAACTCTTTTAAAGAATTTAATTAGTTTTAAAAAATTTAATTCAATTATTTTCATAACTAATAAAACTCACCGCATGATAAATAATCAGGTATTTAAAAATTTACTTTAAAAAACTTTTGTATTTTTGAATATAATTTAATTTAAAATTTTAAAACAACTAAAATTGTTAAAAAAACCAGGGTCTTTAGATTTTTAATTAAAGTTATTAAAAATTCAAGTTTTTATAAATTTTAAAGAAAGAGACTTTTTTGGAAACAAAATTTTCTAGAATAAAAATCTTTTCGGAATAACTTAGTATTTTGATAAAAAGCTTTTTTTCTTGGAAAGGGATTTTTTTGAAAACAGAGCTTTTTAAATCAAGATTTTCCTGGAAAAAAAAACTTTTTGGAATTTTTTATTTTTTTGAAAAAAGCATTCTTAGAAAGGAGCTTTTTTAGAAACAAGACTTTCTTGAAAAAATGACATTTTAGAATGACTTATTGTTTGAAAAAAGTTTTTTTAAACAGAGCTTTTTTGGAAATAAGACATTCCTGGAAGAAAGATTTTTGGAACGACTAACTTTTAGGTGGAAGCTTTTTTTAAAAAGGGACTTTTTTGTAAACAAAGCTTTTCTGGGCAAAAGCTTTTTGGAAAGACTTATTTTTCGTAAACAAAACATTCTTACAAAAAAAGCTTTTTGATACGATTTATTTTTTGGATAAAATACAATATTTTTCAGGAAAGGGACTTTTTTGGAAACAGAGCTTTTTTAAAAACAAGACTTTCTTGAAAAAATAACATTTTAGAATGACTTAGTTTTTTAAAAAAGCTTTTTTAAAAAGGGACTTTTCTGAAAACAAAATTTTCTTAAATAAAAAACTTTGTATAGATTTATTTTTTGGATAAAAAGCTTCTTTTCCAGTGAAGGGACTTTTTTGGAAACTTAGCTTTTTTAAAAACAAGACTCTCCTGGAAAAAAATCTTTCTTAGAAAGAGACTTTTTTGAAGCTAAACTTTCTTGGAAAAAAGTTTTTTGGAACTTACTTATTTTTCAGAGAAAAGTTTTCTTAGAAAGAGTATTTTTTTGGAAGCAGAGCTTTTTTGTTAATTAAAAATGGTATCATTTCCAAAATCTAGGTTATCAAAGCTGAAATTCTTATACATATTTATATACGTTTTTTAAAAATGTTTTCACTTCTTTTTAAAAAGACATTTATTATCCTTTAATGAATCTCCTTTTAAAGTCCTTTTGACTAGGACAAGTTTTCCGCATGTTAAAAGCTTGCAAATGTTACCTCTGTGAGTAAAGTGCAGTCTCGAATCGATAGAGATAATATGATATATTTATTTTAATTAACACTTTATTCTCGAGTGTATCTCATTATTTCTCTGATATTAAATTTTTGCAACCCACTTAACGACGTCAAGTTGCATAATCAACGTTTGAAAACAACTTTCAATATCTCTCAAACTAAAATAATGATATTTCATTGAGTGCTGCTGATTCTGTTATAAAAAAAGAATACAGTGCCATTTAAAAATTTATAAATTTATAATATTAAAATGAGATCATTTAATTTTTATAAATAGCAATTTTACACTACATTAAGATTTTAGTTTTCTATTAGGAGAGAATTTTCGTCTTTAAATGTACGAAGTTTCTTCTTCTTCTTCTTCTTCTTCTTCAAAGAAGTTATATCCCCGTATATTAAAATTTGTTCTTTGAGAAGAATTAGAGTTAGCCCGGTGAAAATTATCCTTTCTTTTTTGGGGAGATAAACTCATTTCCTTTCTTTTCTCCAAACTGACATTCCCATTCATTTAAACTTTCCGCGAGTTTTAATTTCTCGCATATGCCACTCTCATTAATGACTATGACAGATGGCCGCTAATTGTGGCCTAAAAAATTAAATTCAAATTATTTCGTTCAATACAATGTTGAATCAAATTAATTATGTACATATAATATTTCCACAGTTTTGCCGTGTCAACTTAATTATCTAAATGACAAGCTTAATATAAATATTATTATAACAAAATCATAAACAGACAAACAACTATTATTCTGCTTATTATGATTTTATTAGCAAAAATTCGCGCTCTAAAGCCCGCGGCTAACTTCTTACTTACTTTTTTAAATAAAATTAGCAATTTTAATAATAATAGAATTTAAAAATTTTTAATTCAAATTTTTGTTGAAAACACTAAAAAAAATCCAATTTTGAAGAAATTACAAATGATTTCAGAAATTCAATTATTTTTAAAAGTAATAAAGTTCTTCTCAAAAAATTCAATTATGTTCAAAATTTGAAAAAAAATTCTCGTTAAAATTCCAATTATCGTTATAAATAACAAAATTCTTCTCCAAAGTTCAATTATTTACATAAATGTCAAAAAAATTCTTGTCCTAATTTCAATTATTTTCAAAAATTTTTCTAATCTCAATTATTTTAAATATCTACAATTTTAATAAAATTTTCCACAAAAGAATTCAATTATTTACAAAAAGATTTTAATAAAATTGTATGCAAACATTTAATTATTTTCATAAATAATGAAAATTTCCCAGTAATTCAATTATTTTTATAAATAATAAAATTTTTTAAGGAATTCAATTATTTTCATAAAAAATAATTTAAAATTAACTATAATAATCGTCGTATTTATTCATTTATTCTGTCCAGTCTGACCACACCTGAAGTTAGTCATGGTTATTCTTTTGTTTTTTATTCGTTTTCATAGAAAATAGAAATAAAATATAAAATAACGATTTTTTAACAAAATTCATGCTTTTGTTTTTTATATGTTTTGATAGATAATATTACAATTCTTTATTTTGTTATTATTTTTTTAATTTAATAATATTATTTTTATTTCTCAAATAATTCAAAAATATTTTTATCAATCTAAAAAATTATTAATATTATTATATAATTCATTATTTCCTTTGTTTCTAAAAAATTAGCATTTTGTAACAAGTATTTTAGAAAATTAACAAATGTAAATCCTGTGAAATAAACTATATAAACAGTCTTGTTTAAGCTGATGAATGGGATAACTTGTGTTGAGTCCCAAACTGTTCAGCTATGAAACTTCTAATACTATAGTGTGTACCTGTCACATATTATTCTATACAGGAGTACTACACTGACTGCATAAATCATTTTTCCATTTTTCTCCGTGAGGTTTGAATTTGAAATTTTTGAATGTCTTAATTCCTGTGGAAAATCCTGTTCCAAAAATAAGATTAAAAATAGAAATTTTGCAAATATTTTTCTTCTTTTTCTAAAACAAAATAATAATTTTATTCAAAAAATTGTGATTCATAAACAAAAATTATGCAAAATAAATAAATTTTCTATTTCTTAATCACAGTTGTTTAACAATTTTCTAATTTTGTTTAGAAGTAAAGAACAAAAATCTGCATTAATTTCAATTTGACAAAACATAATGTTTAACAAAATTTTAGTCTTTTAATGAAAAGAAGTGAAAAAATTCTGATCATTTCTATTTGTCATTACAATTTTGAATTAATTATAAAATAAAAATAATCATAAGTCATAACATAATAATACACGGTGAGTTTCGGTAAAGTTCAACCCAAAAGTCTTGCCACTAAAATTTTTTATTTCTCTCCTTTAAGGTCTCGTGAACAATTTCCCATAGATGAAGATTTAAAATTTTAAATCTTAAAATTTTAAGAAATAACCCAAAAATTTCTCAAAGAAACAAGATTTTTTGAGAATTTTTTTAAAACACAATTAATAACAAAAATAAATCTTCATCTATGGGAAATTGTTCACGAGACCTTAAAGGAGAGAAATAAAAAAAATAAATTTAATATTTCAATTTTTAATGAAATAACAGCAATTAACCTACAAAAAAACGAGAAAAATCGAGTTCATTTTAAAAACCCTCGACAGATGATTTTCATTTTAGGCGAAAAATATTCTAATTTCACGTGTGAACAAATATCTGTAAAAAAAATTTTAGTGGCAAGACTTTTGGGTTGAACTTTATCGACACTCACCGTGAATATAATATACAATCTATCTAAAGTTAACAAAAAACAAAAGTATAAACAAAAGACAACTTCAGAATGTGAGGGACAGAAAAAGTGAATGAATGAAAGAACATTCAAATTATTAAAGTTAATTTCTTATTTCACTTTTAACATATATATAACAATAATGTAATTTTTACATTACATGTCACAATGAAAATAATTCTTAAATTTACATTTGTTAATTATCTAAAATGTTTGTTACAAAATGCTAATTTTTTAGAAACAAAGGAAATAATGAATAATATAATAACATTAATAATTTTTTTAAATTAATAAAAATATTTTTGAATTATTTGAGAAATAAAAATAATATTATTAAATTAATGATATAATAAAAAAAAAAAGAAATGTAAATATCTGTCAAAACATATAAAAAGACAAAAGCATGAATTTTGTTAAAAAATCGTGATGATTTTAAATATTTTATTTCTATTTTCTATCAAAACGTATAAAAAACAAAAGAATAATCATGACTAACTTCAGGTGTGGACAGAATGAAAGAATGAATAAGACGATTATCATAGTTAATTATTATTATAAAATATTATTTTTTACTTTTTCTACACTTTTCGTATCTTTAATCGAGTAAAGCCACTTTTTTTCGATTTTAAAATCGATATGAAGCCTGATAGTGAATAACAAAAATAAATGTTTGCAAAAAGTGGAACAAAATTGGAGGATGAGAATTTGTGAATTTTGGAAAATTTCGATTTTCGTTTGGTCTGGTGAAATAGAATTGGAGCACATAGTTGAATTTGTATTATATTTATTTGTAATTTATCTAAAAGAGATTACAAATTTAGTGAGCGTTATCGAGAATAATAGTGTGGTCTAGAATATGGTTAAAGTTAGATCTACATTCTACAATAACTGAAAACTTTTGGGATCAATGCTTTATATATACGTAGAATTCATGTCTAGGGTGAGAATCAGCCCCAGGTTATAGGGGTCTGCTAAAAGTTCCTTAATTTTCTTAAATCATCATCCCCCTCTCTCTCGGGAAAAACGACGCTTTGTTAAGATTCTTGTTAAGATATTTTATCCCATTGTTCTTTCATCTGAATTATTTATAAACTTGACAGTCTATTATTAGAACCTTCAGAATTATCAATAGTTGAATATATAACTTTAACTTAGACAAATATGACTCGACTTCAGTTGGATAGAGATACTGAATAAATAGAAACTGTTATCTTAGGAAATATTCTGACATACTTGGTAGTTTAAATAACAGGAATTGAAAATAAATTTTCAAATTTTCCTCGTCTATGTTTCTATATATTACAGGGAAAAGGAGGAAGAAGAAGAGGATTGCAACAAAAACTTAATTTTGTTTTTTCTGACTTTTTCCTGATTTCCAGGCTAAATTTCCACTTTCTCCCTGACCCTAAAGAATATTAGAATATTTTCATTTTTTTCCATGTTAGGAATTAAAATTTTTGAAAATTTTAAATTCAAACCTTTTTGAAATTAATTAACTGATAAGAATATTATTGTAAAACATGAAGGAATTGATCATTCCTAATCTTCGACTCGGAGTGATCCATTTCTTCATGTTACTTACTTCCTCACAGTTTACTGTTAGAATTTGTTTAAAATTGTATAAAAAATAATTGAAATTATGCGATGAGTTTTATTATTCAAGAAAATAATTGAATTCCTAAAAAGAATTTTATTATTTATGAAAATAATTGAATTATTGCGAACAATTTTATGAAAAATTTTTAATTAGTTAATTTTTTTTTAAATTTATGCAAATTCTATATTAAATAATTGAATTCCTGTGAAATTTTTTTATTATTTGTAAAAATAATTGAACATTTGCGTAAAATGTTTTGAAAATTGTTTTTAAATAATTGAATTCTTTTGTGAAATTTGATTAAAATCGTAGATATTGAAAATCATTAATTAAGAAAATTTTTTGAAAATAATTGAAATTTTGTCAAGAATTATATTACTTTTGAAAATAATTAAATTCTTTCGACGAATTTAAAAAAGAATTTAAGAATAATTGCATTTTTCGATGAATTAAATTATAATTGTATTAACAATAATTGAAATTCTCCGTGGAGTGATATTAGTTATAAAAATAATTGAATTCATAAAAAGTATTTTATTAAGAATAGAAAAAATTTCTTGAAAATTAAAAAATTGTTTTATTTACGAAAAAATAGAATCCATAAAAGGAATTTTAATATTTATGAGACATATTAAATTATTGCGAAGAATTTTATAAAAAAATGTTTAATTAATTGATTTTTTTCAAAAAAAAAAAACATTTGCAAATTCTATTTTAAATAATTGAATTCCTGCAACATTTTTTATTATATTTATAAAAATAATAGAATGTTTGCGTAAAGTTTTATCTACATTTTTTTAAATAATTAAATTCTGTTGGGAAATGTTATGAAAATATATTGGAAATCATTGGATTGAGAAAAATTTTTCAAAAAATTGAAATTTTGCCAATTATTTAAAATAAAAAGGAAAACTTTTTCTTTATTTTTCAATTATTTTATTAAAATTTTTGAAAATAATTGAATTTTGGCGAAGAATTTTGCTATTTTGAGAATTTTATTATTTATGAAAATAATTGAATTTTGCAAAAAATTTTATTGAAATTCCTGAAAATAATTAAATTTGAGGGAACAATTTCGATATTTATTAAGATAATTAAAGATTGTATTAAAATTTTTGAAATACTGTCAAATATTTATTAAAAGATTCGACCATTTTAAACAGAAGCGAAATTAAAATTTTTACAAAGTTCTACACAATTATTAATTAAAAGTATGAAAAATTCAGATTTGACAAAGATTTTAATTTGAAACATATTCAAAATTCAAATAATTTTGAAATATTTAAGTAAAATTATGTACCTATTAAATAATTTCTAGGTAATAATTTTATATAATAGTTTTTCAAGAATGAAGTTATTTAAAAAGAAATTATTGTGAGAAATAGAAAAAAATTGAAGGTTTTATATTAGAATTCGTGGTAATTTCGCAGTTTATAAAGCAAAGAAGAAAGACACAAAAATTAAGAATTTTCTTATGAATTTTAAAAATTAATTTTTTTCCAGTACTTTTAATAAAATTCCCTGACTTTTCCTTGAATTCCCTGACCTATGGCAACCCTGAAGAAAAGTTAAATTAATATTAGATTTTTCACAAACTGTTATTATACCCATTTCTTTTTTTCCTCATTCTCAATCGATAGAGATAATTGAAAAAGATAAAATGAATTGAATTAAGGTAAATAAAGTTTAAAAGGAAAAGGTTACCTTTATTTTTGGCTTAGAACTAATTCCAGGAGTGAAGATTTCGTTTAAATGAAGAGTTTCTTACCTGGAAGAGTCAACATCTTGGAAAAGCGGAAAATGATCCGGAAATATTGGATTATCGCTCTAGATCGAACGCGTGAGTTTACGTGTGGAGTTGGGGTGACGTAGACACACGTGTTGGACCTTAGAGAATCATCCACATCAGCATGAGATCGATTGCTCCGGAAAGATGTCATAGAAGATAAGCCTTCTCTTCTCCCCTACCTCCTCGCAAGAAAGCTTATTCTTGATCATGTACAAGAAGAAAAAGAAGAGAAAAAAAACAGTAGAAAATTTACAACGAAAAAGGTTTAATGCTTATTGTTACCCTATCTTTCTTTCTCCCTGCAGTTAAGGGAGTCTATCTTTTTTTTCCTTTTCTGAACCATAAAATAACCCTTTAAATTCTACCTCCTTCGAATCCTCCACTTTTAAACTTCGATTTAGCTTCCTTCAATTTTTAAATGTAAATTTAAATTTTAAATTTCCTATTATCCTACTTTGATTTAAATCAATGAAAAAAAAAGATTCTAGAGAATAAAGAATGTGAGGAGAAAATAGAATTTTTTCAGAATTAAAAAACTGCTGCTATGTATATTTTTTTTAAAAATTTATATTTATTGATAAACGATATTTTGCATAATTTACATATTTCAACGAGAGAATAATATTTATTTTTAATTGTGAGAAAATTGAGTGGAATGCATTCTAGAGTACCTTTTAAGAAAAATATTTGTCAAACAGCTTTTGTTTAATTAACATATGTAAAGGGAATGTTCTAAGTATAGGTTCATCGAAAATATTTGAAAAAAAATTCATTCTAAAATAAGGATAATTTATTTAATTATAGGTATATAAAATTAAATTTCATTATTTGATTTACTGAATTTCTGCGAAGAATTTTATTATTTCTGAAAGTAAGTTCATTCTTGCTAAGAATTTATTATTATTTTTAAAAATAATTGAATTTGTGCAAAGATTTTTAGTTTTTACGAAAGTAAGTAATTAAATTTTGGCAATAAATATTATCAAAGTTTATACCTAAAATTAATTGAATTTCTGCGAAGAATTTTGTTATTTATAGAAACAATTCAATTTAAGCTAAGAATTTTATTAAAATTTTAGAAAATAATTGAATTACTGTCAAGAATTATAAAATCTGTGGAAATAATTGCATTATATCAAAGAATTTTATTAAAAAATTTTTTAATAATTGAATTTTATTGAGAAATATTATTAAAATTGTATTAAAAATAATTGCCTTCCTGTAAAAAATGTTATTATTCATAAAAAAAATTGAAATCCTTGCAAAAATTTTCGTAAAATTTTGAATAAAAATAACTGCAAATTTTTGAAAGAATTTTTTATTTTTTTGTTGTATCAAGAAATTGAAATCCTACGAAGAAATTTAATATTTATAAAAATAATTAAATTCTTGGGAAGAATTTTATTAAAATTTTTGAAAATAATAGAAATCATTTGACGAATTTTATTAAAATTTTAGAAAATAATTGAATTCCTGTCAAAAATTAGAATATTTGTAGAAATAAATGAATTATATCGGAGAATTTTATTAAAATCTTTTTAAATAATTGAAATCATTTGACAAATTTTATTAAAATTTATAGAAATCGAATTTTTTATTATTTTATATCGAAAATTTTTTAAAAAATTGTATTAAAAGTAATTGAATTCCTGCGAATGATTTTTAATGTTTATAAAAATATTTGAATTCTTGAGAAGAATTTTATCAAAATTTTTGATAATAATTGAAATCATTTGATGAATTTTATTAAAAGTATTAAAAATAATTGAATTATAGCGAAGAATTTTATTAAAAATTTTTGAAAATAGTTAAATTAAAGAAATTGAATTGCTTTAAAGAATTTTATTATTTATTAAAATAAATGAATGCTCACAAAGAGCTTTATTAAAATCTTTGAAAATAATAAATAAGAATGTTTAATTATTTTCTTGTACAAAAAATCAAATAATATTTAATTATGTTTCATTATTTAAGAGGCCTTGTACGGTTAAATATTATTAAATATTGATATTATTAAATATTATTATTATTATTTTAAATAGGTAATTGATAACAGAATTTAATAGTTTAAGTATAAAATATTCTGAAATAGTTCTTAATTTCAGAATAATTTTTTTCAGTATTTATCAAGAGAGTGCATCATTTAATTAGCGTTTATTGAAAATTAATTTCGTCTCCTGAGAAAAATGGTCATTATACAAGATGAAACTATTTATATTTTTATATAGAAAATCTAAAAAAATATTCAGCCAATTTTGTTCAAAGTGAATGTAGAATAAAATCTTTTTTCCACACATATAATTTTTTTTCTTATTATCTGTTAAATATTTAACTTTAAATTTTGAAATTCATGCTTGAAAAATTACTGAATTTTTTTATATTTTCAAACAATGGTGTATGCGAAGCAGTTAAGAGGAAACGCGAGAAAAATTGAGATACTTTAACGACGCTTTTACACTAAAGTAATTTTTGTCATCAAAAAAAAAAAAAAAAAGAAAAAGAAAAAAAAGGGATTTAGCCATTAAAAATAGCCAAATGTGGTTCGTAATTTATTGCCATTCGGTTAAAAATAGCCGACTAATAGCTGAGCTAGTGTTCATAATTCACGAAATAATGTATTCAAAATCGATAAGGTAGCTTTGAGTTTTATCTGAAAATCTACGAAACGCCTTTCTGTCGGGCGAAGAATAATATTGTGGCATCCATTTTTTAAAATACCAAATGGAGCTTCCGATGGAGTGTCTATCAGTTGATGGAAATATTGAAGGAAAGTGTGAAACTTTGATTGGAATTTTGTATTGAAAAAAAAAAAAAATAATAATAATAACAACAAGAGACAACTCTCGCATATAGATATTGACCAAGTTTCGAAGAAATTTCTGTTCATTTGCAAATAATACTTGGGTTTTCGAGCTGAATCGACAGCTTTGACGTTGAACAGATCCTGGCCAAATAAGTTATAGTGGGAACAGTATTAGAAATTATCAAACCTTGGAGCTATAAGTTATAACTTTAAACTAATTTGACAGCTCACTTTGACTCAAGACAACCCAATACCTAATATCTTGGAATATTCTAAGGCGAGATGAATTATTATTTTAATGTTGTGAATAGTTCAAATCGAAAATATCTTAGTTGTAACGAAATTTTATGAAACAGTTATAGAAAATGTATATTTCATAAAAAGTTAATATTTTATAATGATTGATAAAAATTGATAAAAATGGTGGTTAAAACTCGTCAGGTAAATCAGAAAATTCAGGGAAAAGTCAAGAAAGGTCGTATTAATCAGGGAAATCAGGGAATAGTCAAGGGATTTTATTAAAAATACTGGAAAAAAATTAACTTTTTAGAATTCCAAACAAAATTATGAATTTTTGTGTCCTTTTTGTTTAACTTATAAATTCTTTAAATTGCCACGAATTTCTAATACAAAACCTAAAATATTTTCTATTTTGGACAAAAAGTTATTTTTCAATAATTTAATTCTTGAAGAACAATTTTCAATTTCTAATTTCATAAAATTTCAATTTTTAATGAATTTAATTAGAAAAAACTTGATTTTTGAAAAATTTTATTAAGTCAAATTCTTTTGAAATTAGTTAGGTACATTTTTTAATATATAAGCATTTAATTAATTATTAAAAATAATGGATTTGTAGGAAAATTTTAGTTAATAATTCTAAACAAAATTAAAATTGTGGAGAAATTACAATATATAATAGCAATTTTTAAAAATAATTGAATTTTAAAACTGTTTAAATTCAAATCTTTAGAAAATCTGAATTTTTCATACATTTAATTAATAATTTTGAAGAACTAAATTTTCTTTTGAAACATTTTACTTTCAATTCTGTTGAAATTAGTTGAATCTTTTAATCTACATTTGACATTATTTCAAAAATTTTAACTCAATTCTTCGAAAGAATTCAATTTTATTGACTAATGTCGAAATTATTTCGAAACATTCAATTATTTCCAGAAATGTTAAAATTCTTTTTAAAATTAAATTATTTTCATAAATAACAATGTTCATTACAAGAATTTCACTATTTTCAAAAATAATAAAATTTCTTTGCAGAAATTCAATTATTTTTAAAATCCGCGACAAGATTTCAATTATCTTTGTAAATAGCAAAATTCTTCGCCAAAATTAAATTATTTTCAAAAATTTTAATAAAATCATTGACAAAATTTATTAATACAGGAATTCAATTCTTTAAAATAGAATTTCCAAATGTTTTTTTGGAAAAAAGTCAATTGATTAAACATTTTTTTATAAAGTTCTTCGCAATAATTAAAAATGTTTCATAAACATTACAATTCATTTTAAGGATTCAATTTTTTCATAAAGAATACAATTTTTTAATTTTCAAGAAATTATTTTCAATTATTAATAAAATTCTTTTTATGAATTCAATTATTTTTATAACTAATATCACTCCACGGAGAATTTCAATTATTGTTAATACAATTATAATTTAATTCCTCGAAAAATGCAAAGATTCTTAATTTTTTTTTTAAATTCGTCGAAAGAATTTAATGTATTTTCAAAAGTAATGTAATTATTTTAATAAAATTTCGTTAAAATTCTACCCAAAAATTCAATTATTTTTATAAATAATAAAAAATTTCGCAGGAATTTAATTATTTAAAATAGAGTTTACAATAGTTTTTTTTCGAAAAAATCAAATAAATATATTTTTTATAAAATTATTCGCAATAATTTAATCTTTTTCAATGTTATTAAAATTCTTTTCAGAGATTCAATTATTTTCATAAATTAATAAATTAAAAATTTTATTAAAATTTGTTGATAAAATTCTTTATAAAAATTCAATTTTAGAAAACATTCAATTTAATAAATTTATTTTTGTATTTAAATAATTGGTAATCCCGTAGAATTTTCTAATAAAAAATTGACTTAAAAATGAATTTCAGTTAAAGTTTCAGATAATAATTGAATATTAAAAGCATTATAGCGTGAATTTTTAGAAATAATTGAATTTTGATAAGCGTTTCAAATTAAAATCTTTGAAAATATGAATTTTTTATTTTTTTAATTAACAATTTTTAGAACTATTTTTAAAAGAATTTTTATTCTAATTCTATTGAACTTAGTTGAAGTTTTTATTTTCGAATATACATATATATTTAATTGAAGAATTTCCGAATAATCGAAATTTTTGGTATAATTGAATTGTAAATAAATGAACCCCTTGATGCAAGAACCAGACGCAGCCCGTTCAATTTCAATGGTCTATGTTTGGTTCTTGCATCAAGGGGTTCACATGGATTTGAAAATTCTTAAAGAATTTTTCAAAAATTGTAGAAAATTGAAATTGAATTGAATTGAAATGATGGAAATAATTTTTAATGAGTTACAGTAACAATATTCTTAAAATATAAAAGAATTATTTTATCATTCGGTCATGTTTTATAATAATTAAATTTCAAGTTATCAGAATATTTTTTACAGTCAGGAAAAGGGGCAAAATTTTGTTTGGAAATCAGGGTAAAGTCAGGGAAAATGAAAATAAAATTTTTGTGTCAGCCCTGCTGCTCATAAATATTTAAATAACTCAGCCACTGAAAAATGGTTTTACCGACACCTTATTTTTATTACGTAATTAAAAATGAATCAATTACAGACTTATAATGCGGAGATAAAAGTTTGATCATTATTTTGTTGTAGATGAAAGTTTTGTTTATGTAATTTATACATTATTGGAGTTTTTCACGGCTCGTTAATCATAAACAGTTTTCTTTCAGCACTAACACGATGAGAGATAGTTGATATTTTGGTCAGAGTATTACACGGGCCACAAGGTTTTCGTCTCAGTGAAGCTTTTATGCTATTATTTTTCCAGGGGCTTTGACAACACACACGTTATAGTGGAGTTGGAACCAGGTGTGAATTTTGTGAGCAGGAACGTACATTTTCACGATTCAAAAAATCTCTGAAAAATCTCCAATTTTTGCCTTAAAGTCGTGTGAACTAATTCGAAATATAATTCTATTAATAGGTGAAAAAAATTGCTAATATCCTAAGAGTAAATATATTTATAAATAAAATAAATTTTTTATCGAGAGGAAATTTTTCTCCTTTTTTTCTCCTTTCTTCTCCAGTGGAATTATACATTATTTTCGCCTCCTATATACACAGCTTTTTGATATCTGAGACGTGGCAATACTTTTCAGAGCATTAAATTCAATGCTCCAGTTTGTCATGACCTCTCCACAACAAGAGGAACAACGTCCTTTCAAATGTCCACTTGATCCGTTTTGCTTTCTTACTTTTCACTGCTTTTGCCACTTGAGTTTTTATTCGGTAAAATCGAATTGCCACGATATTTCATTCTGTGCTTTAAAATTGTTCTACAAATAATGCGCTAAAGAAACATTGAACGAAGCCATTTTAGTATTGATTTTGATGGTCTTTTCATTAAAAGAAGAGAAAAATTTCTCTCAATAATTTCCGTTAATAAGATCCCTTTGGAATATAATGTGAAAGGTTTTTTTCATTTTTTTGGCGCATTCAATTACACCCAGGCGGAAATTTCCAACCGGCGCGGATCCTAGTCCGTACTGACGCCGGTGTAACTGTACTGGCTCGGAACCGCCTGCCAACCGAATGTGAACGGGCATTCTACCGAATAGTGACTAGGCCAGGAGCGCGCTGGCAACCGGCTCGGAACTGGCATTCTACCGCCCGCTGACCGGCCGGGAGAAGCCGTTCCGTGTATAATTCAACCGGCTGGGACCTGGCACTCTACCGACCGTGGATTTTTCATTTAATAGCCAGCCGAGCGCTGGCATTCTACCGACTGACAACCGGGTCGGATCCAAATGATAATTTCAACAAATATCAATAAAAAAAATAATAATTAATTGCAAAAGATAAATACTGATGACAATTCATTGACAGTTCACTTTACACATTTTTTTTATTTTTTTATACACTTAAACGCAATTTTTTATTACATAGACATTTGAAAAATCCTAACGCTTGGGGGTACGGAACCTACGCCTAACCGAATATTTACGCACCGAAATCTCGCACGCTAACCACTATGCTACGCTCGCATGGGACTCTCAAATCTTAAATACTCTCAAGTGTCACAAGCTGAAAAAAAACTTGTAGAATTACTACGCGTCAATGATACCGCTATATTTTTAATACTTTATTGAATGTATATTTAGGACTATTTCAATATTTCGTTAAAAAAGAAACTTGTTATATTTTTATTATTATATAATACATATATTGAATAATTGTTTTTCAATATAATAATATTAAACGTAATAATATTAATAATTTTAATTAATATCTCAATAATAATAAATTTATTATTATTAAGATATTATTAATTAATTTTATATATTATTAATTAACATTAATATTATTGAGATTTAATAATAAATTAGGTATCAATATTAATATTAATTAATAATATATCAATAACCATAAATTTATTATTATTGAGATATTAATTAAAATTATTAATATCATTACCTTCAATATTATTATATTGAGAAACAATTATTCAATTATTATTGAGATATTATTAATTAATAATATATAATATTAATTAATAACGAATTTTTTTAATTATTTAATTTTTAAAAAAGTCTCAATAAATAATTACTTAATATATTGATTAGATTAATTTATTAATAATTATTTTCTAAAATAATGCAATTACTTGTAATAATTATTTAATTTATAATGTGACAATAAATGACGAGATCCGCAGTCGGATCCGCCCCAGTACCGAGCCAGTACAGACTCAACATATCCGTCATTCTTCCGACGCCGCAGAAGAATAAGATCCGCCGGCGGAAGAAATCCAGTACCGAGCCAGTACTGACAATAGTGGGAAGACGGTTCCGACAGTCGGAGCATAATCTGTACCGCGCCGGTTGCTTTTTCAGATCCGAATCGGTACAGACCGTCGGTACTTGCGGTCTGTACGGGCGCGGATCCCAGCCGGTTGTAAATTCCGACATTCGTCCGACTTTTCCGCCTGGGCATTTCAATTAATCGCTAATAAATGGTCTCTAAATCCGAATTAGTGAAATACTCTATTCTCGCGATTTCATTTAGTGAAATTTTACTGAAAATATCACCAGGCTTCGCACTTATCTACTAAAACCTACTATTCACTACGTTTTTACGTGATTCTACTATTTGGGTACTTTTTTTAGATTTCAGCCACTAGAAACTACTACTATTATTGTGTTTTTTTTTTTTTTTTTTTGCTTTAAATTCGCTAATATTAAAAACCAAAAAACTATTATTCTGAATACTATATTTTAAATTATTTTAAAAAAACAAATTTTTTTACAGGAATTCAATTTTTTTGAAATATTTTATAATAAAATTTTTCGCAATAATTCAATTATTTACAAAAATATTAGAATTTTTCACAGGAATTAAATTATTTTCAAATTTTATTTTAATAAAATTCTTTTCAAAATTTATATTTATTATTTTCATAAATAACAATATTCATAACAAGAATTCAATTATTTTTGGAAGTAATAAATTTCTTCTTGGAAATTCAATTATTTAAAAGAATTCTAATAAAATCGTTCGCAAGAATTCAATTATTTTCATAAATAATAAAATGCTTTTTAGGAATTCACCTATTTTCAAAAAAATTGAATAAAATGGCACACAGACATTCAATTATTGTCAAAAATTTTAATAGAATTCTTTGTAAAATTTAATTCATTTTAAAAACTTTTCGCAATTCAATGATTTCACAGCCACACAAAAAAAAAAAAAGTTCTGATCTGGGGGTCTCACTATGTAGACTTTATGTTTTTTGGGTCGCTGAATCCGAATCCGAGGTCCATTTAACCTCATCAGATCAGGATTTTGACATAACCTCAAAAAACCAATATGGCGGACACATTTTTGAAAAGTTCATTGGATTCGCTTGAAATTCGTTACTCGGGGGTTTTTGGGGTCGTTGATTACGAATTTGAAGTCAGATTTCAAAAATTCAATATGGCGGATCCGATGAATTTTTGAAAAACGTGTCCGCCATAGTGGATCCGCCATTTTGAATTTTTGAAATCAGACTTTAAATTCTTAATCAGCGACCCCAAAAACCCCCGAGTAACGAATTTCAAGCGAATCCGATAAACTTTTCAAAAATGTGTCCGCCATATTGGTTTTTGAGGTTATCTCAAAATCCTGATGTGATGAGGTTAAATGGACCTCGGATTCGGATTCAGCGACCCAAAAACCATAAAGTCTACATAGTGAGACCCCCAGATCAGAACTTTTTTTTTTTTTTGTGGCTGTGTTTTTGATATCTACTATTGTCATAAAATTTTCTAACAGAATTCAATTCTTTTCATGAATAAGAAAACTTTCTCAAGAATTCAATTATTTAAATTAGAATTTGCATAAAATTAGTCGAAAGAAATCAATTATTTAACAAAATTTTTATAAAATTCTTCGAAAAAATTAAATTATTTTTATAAATATTGAAATTCTTTTATGAATAATAAAATTCGTTTGCAGGAATTTAATTTATTCGCTTATAATTTTTTTTTATTTATTATCTTTTAATTTATTAGATGAGAAAGTCTGGAAAATAAAAAATATGAAAAGGAATTTTTGTCAGATTTGTCAAGTGTCTATGACAACGAGTTTTTTTGGTCTTCAAGTTTAATTTTTCGATATAGCTACTTTTTTACTACTTTTATTAGTTTGAAAGCGACTTTTTGCTGCTTTTTTAAAATTAATTATCGAGTGCAAAGTCTGACAAAGTATGACTGAAATATCAATGATTTTTAATTTAATATTTTTTCCCAAGCTAAAAAATTGTTTTTGATTAACAAGATGAAAATTTATTAATACATGCAATAGAAACTAGAATACACAGAAAGAGAAGTTTTAAAAATTGTTTGTAAAAGTAATTGAACTGCATTAATACGTTAATTTTGGTGAAATGTGTTGAAAACATCATTATCTTCTCGAAATTCGCAACAAACGTACTCATTTATTGGAGAATCTAATGATACGCCAATCAAGCAGTCAAAATCAAGTAATATACAATTAATGTGAAAATACTCAATACGCGTATATCCTAGGATTCTATTTGAGTAATTAAATTCTCGTGACCAAAATTGAACTAATTTTGCACTGACTTCGCTCAATTTATCAAGACAGATTTTGCAATTTGTATTTGCCGTACTAAACAGTGTTACTCACTTATCTGACAGATAAATTTACCGTGAAGTAAATTAAAGCAGTGACATGTGGTTTATTATCAAACTCCTGCTCACTGCCACAAAATTTACAAATGAAGCCAAATGTGTACAAACAAAGTTTTTTGTAAAAAAAATGCTTGTATTGGTGTAAACGACACGAAATATCTACATATGTACGAAACTATCTATGTGTAGATAAAAGCAGTTAATGAAACTATGTTTCATGAAGTAGCCACTCGCAATTATTTAACGAATGTATATTGTTTTGTCGGAAAGGCAAAAAAATCCTCTTAAGCGTATTTCTCTGAAATTTAATTAATTTAATTTGTATATTTTTTTGCAGTACGGAGCATTTAACGGCTTCGTATCCCGGGTCTGCGAGAAATTCAGCAGCAAATTCTTTGGCCAGTTCGCGAGAAAGTAGTGCTTCCCAGGGTCCTGCTCCCTTTCGGGTTCTAATGCTCGGAGCTTCAGCAGTCGGAAAAAGTTCACTCGTCTCCCAATTTATGACTTCCGAATATTTGCACGCCTACGATACTTCAATTGGTGAGTTTCTTTTCGGAAAATTCTATTTTTAACCTTTATAACTCGTCTAAAAACATTACTGCCTTCACCTTTAGTACATTTTCAATCAAAATTGTAATTTTACTGCGGAAACTAGCAAAAATTCTTACTAACTTCTTCTTTACCTACTTTTTTTTAATTAAAATTTTTAAAATTTAAAAATTAATAGAATTTAAAAATTTGTAATTCAAATATTTTTTTATAAAAATAAAATATGAAATGGAATGTAGTTTTAATAATATTACAACTATAATAATCATATATTCTGAGATAAGGAATTCAGGGAAAAGTCAGGGATTTTTTTTAAAAGTACTGAAAAAAATGAAGAGTTTAGAATTCATGAGAAAATTCTGAATTTTCGTGTCTTTTTTATTTGCCTCATAAACAATTAAATTACCACGAATTCTAATACAAAACTTTCAAGTTTTTCTATTTCTTTATAAATATGTAACTTAATTCTCGAAGAACTATCATAAAATTATTACTTAAAAATTATTTAATGAATAATTTTACTTCAATATTCAAAAATTAATTCAATTTAATTATTTTTATAAAGATTAGAATTCTTCGCAGGAATTCAATTACTTTTAATACAATTTTTTTAAATTTCTCGATAAAAAATAATACAAAATTTTTCCAAAAATTTCAAATATTTTGAAAAATTAAAAAAAAATTGTTCTCAGAAAATGAATTTTTTCATAAATAATAAAATTTTTCACATGAATTCAATTATTTTTAATACAATAATTTTAATAAAATTCGTCAAATGATTTCAATTATTTTCAAAATTAGGTTATTTGCCAGGAGAACCTTAAAATCATTTTTCATTTAAGTAATATTTCTTAATAATAATTGGTTCTATCAATTTAAAATAATAAACTAAGTCGTTTTTAATAAATTCTAATAATTTTGTTACGTTTTCATAGTAAATTATGTGTTTTCTTTAATATTTTCTAATAGATGAAAAAGTGACAGTTTTTACGACCTCATATACTTTAGATGCTTATTTAACAATAAATATTAAAAATATTTAAAAAATTCTTTTTGTTCAATGACCCTAATACCTTTAAAATCATTCCTGCAAAATATTATAATTTTTTAAAATTAGCCGGCAACTTAATTATTTTGAAAAATAATTGAATTCTTAGCAATAATTCAATTATTTTTAAGCATTTTAATAAAATTCTTCAAAAAAATTCAATTCTTTTCATAAATAATAAAATTCTTCCCAAGAATCCAATTATTTTAAAAAGTTTTAATAACATTTTTCACAGTATTTGAATTATTTTCTTAAATAATGAAATTCTTAGCAAAAATTCAATTATTTTCAAGAATTTTAATAAAATTCTTCAAAAAAATTTAATTATTTTTATAAATAATAAAATTCTTCTCGAAAATTCAGTTATTTTCTTAAATTAATAAAATTCTTCCCAGGAATTCAATTATTTTTATGAGTTTTAATAAAATTCTTCACAACAGTTCAATTATTCTAATAAATAGTACAATTATTTTAAAAATTCAATTATTTTTATAAATAATAAAATTCATGGCAAAACTTCAAGTATTTTTAAAAATTCTCCCTAATTCAATGATTTTTAATATTTACTACTTTAATGCAAGTCTCCAAAAGAATTCAATTATTTAAAAAAATGTTAATATAATTTTAAGCAAACATTTAATTATTTTCATAAATATATTCAAAGTTTTACAGGAATTCAATTATTTCAATTAAATTCCTTGAAAGAATTTAATTTTCAACATTTTTAAAAGCATTCTTTACAAAAATTTAATTATTTTTGTAAGTAATAAAATTCTGAGTACAAATTCAATTATTTTTAAAAGTTTTGATAAAATTTTTGACAGGAATTCAATAATTTTGAAAAATAATGAAAGAGTGATAAAAAATTCAAGAATTTTAATAAAATTCTTTATAAAAATTCAATTACTTTCATAAATAATAAAATTCATCGCAGGATTTCAATTATTTTTAATACAATTTTAATCGAATTCCTCGAAAAATGTGATTATTCTTAAAAATGTTATTAAAATTCGTCAAAAGAATTCAATTATTTAAAAATTTGTTGATAAAATTTTTTTATGAGTATTCAATTTTAACAAACATTCAATAAATTATTTATTTTTGTATTGAAATAATTGAATTTTCGTACAACTTTTTGATAAGAATTGATTTGAAAAAGAATTTCAGTTCTAATTTTAGAAAATATTTAAATATTAAAAGCATTATTTATTTATTTAGTTATTTTATTGAAGCCTCAGTTTTTAGAAATAATTGAATTTTGAAAAGGTTTCATGTTAAAATCTTTCAAAATCTGAAATTCTCATACTTTTAACTGACAATTCTGTATAATTAATTTTTTTGAAAAAGTTTAATTGAATTTTTTTAAAAATTATTTATTTGAATTGTAAACAAAAGAATTTTAAAATTCTCAAGGAACTTTTTCAAAAATATTAAAAAATAATTGATTTAAAGAAGAATTGTATAGTTAAAAATTGTAGAAAATAATAATTGAATTGAAATTTTGAAGAAATTAGAGTAACAATGTTTTTTATATAATATAATAAGATAATGATTTTATCTTTGATTATTATAAAACACTAAGAAATAGATCACTCCGAGTCTTTGACTCGGAGTCATCAATTTCTTCATATTTTACAATAATATTCTTATAATTAAATTAATTAATTGAATTTCAAAAGGTTTGAATTTGAAATTTTCAAAAATTTTAATTCCTATGGAATTTTTTGAAGCATGTATCTAATAATTTTTAGATAATAAGATGAGAATATTTTTGTATACGGTCAGGAAAAAACCCGAAAATTTTTTTTTGGAAATAAGGGAAAAGTCAGAAAAAAATCAAATCAAATTTTTCTGGCAAACCTTTAGAATACAGTATGCAAAAAAAGCTCTGTGACTAGGTCAATGTCAGAAAAGTTTTGAAATATGACAAAAGAAAAAGTTTTTATTCGAAATTAAGTCGAATTGATTTTGCTTGTTTTTTTTTTATTTTCATGAAAGAAAAAACTTATAAATTAAAGTTGATCAGTTTATTGATTAGAACAATGATCTGGAGAATTGTAGAAGTATCTTTTCTTCAAGTCGTTAGTAGTTTCAATACCCTTTAAACCTTAAAAATGTTCTTTAAGAATGTTAGTCACACAGACAGACTCGGTCAACTTCCAATTAACCAACACAAATTTAATTTTCTAAAAAGAGACTTAGATGGAAAAGAAAGTTTAAACACGTTCGTCCAATCGAAATTGCAGTGATTTGCTTCAACAGATCTTGATTCTCCTTCACAAAAAAAACTTTTCTTCAATTTCTTCGTTTTCTTATTCTTAAAAGTTGTGCAATGTTCTTAAGCTTCTTAAATTGCATTGAAAACGACCTTAATTAGCATTGAATATATTGGTAATATTTTTTCAACGAGACTGAAATGAAATTTTAAAAAAATATTTGTGAAGTGCATAATGGGACGCATTTCCCGGTGGTGAAATTTTGGAAATTTCTATGAGTTCTTTCACTAGATAAAATGTGAAGTCTTTTTGAGTGTCCGGTTAGTGGTTTTCTATTCATCACATGTATTCAGTGAGGTTTTAAAAAAGAAAACTCAATTTTGCGCATGAAACAGTTTGAAAATACTTTGAGTAGGTCTTTTTGGAATAATTTGGCCCAAACACTTCGACGAATTGGAAACAGATTCACACATTAAAAAAAAAAATTAAAAAATTGAAGTTCCAAAGTATCACTTTTTGAAAAATCACTCTTTTATGTTCATGAATGCGCAAAATTGTACCCAAGGTGAAATTTGAAAAAAAATGTCTGAACGTATAAATTCTACGGTATTTAAAGATAAAGAAAACGCGATGTGTGTGTCTCAAAGAAAAAGATGATCTAGAAAGATGAAACAACATCTTTTGGTTTGGTTTCAGGTTTTATTGAGCTGTAAAAATAAAAAAAATTGCTTTTTATATCGTCTTGAAGGTAAAAATATTATTTTCCATTAAACATTTTTGTAGAGTTCAGAGAATAAGAATGTGTAGCAGTGACAAATATCTGGTTGTAGATAGTATATACAATGGAATAATTTTAAATGTCTTCCATTTAGATTTAGTGGATTTTTGTACAGCCCTTCGTATATATCAGGTTTTATAGCTCCACAAAAAATTTACTATACGAGATTTATCTTTGTGAAACATTTTCACCGATAAGACGAAATATTCTGCTATTGTGCTTTGAGGAAATAAAACTTTTGCGCTCGCTCATGTATATAAGATCAGAAAAAAAGGATACACTCCTTATCATTCTGGATTTAGCATTGACACTCCTTAATTTCAAATTCTTCTTTTTAATATCAAAGCGGGAATTTTATCGAAAATAAAATAGGACCTTCAGTGTCACATTATTATTCACACAAATATGTGAAGTGGAATTAGATAAATATATTCATTTTAGTTGAAATTAGGTTTAGTATATTTTGCTTAAAACTTTGATTTAATTACATTTTTTGAAATTACATTTCATTTACACTGTAGTATAATTTTACTAATTGGCAAAGTTATTATTTTGGAATACAGTCAACGGAAATGATACACCGAGAAATATTTCACTATAAGGGAAAAAATATTTCACTCAGAGCCTATTAAACTTTATATTTGATTTAATAAATTTTATTTGATTCAGATAAAAGTTTTATTCGTGCCGAGTAAAATTTTTATTTAAGAGCAATAAATAATTCAGTAGGCTCTGAGAAAATGTACTTTTATTTAACTCAAATAAATTCCCCACGTTTTTTTAATTCTTCTTTCTTAATTTTACATTACTAACAATCATTTTTTCCAATATTACATTTTTGCTAAACAAATTCTACGCAAACGTTTAATTATTTTCATAGATAACCAAAATTTTAAAGGAATTCAACTATTTTAATTATATTTCTCGCAACAAATTAATTTTCAACCATTTCAACAGAATTCTTTAGAAAAATTCAATTATTTTCATAAGTAATAAAATTCTACGGAAAAATTCAATTATTTTCAAGAATTTTTATAAAATTCTTTACAAAAATTAAATTATTTTTATAAATAATAAAATTCCTCTCAAAAATTCAATTACTTTTGTTAATAATAAATTTATTACAAAAATTCAATTATTTTTAAAAATAAGACAGATCCACGGCAAAAATTCAATTATTTTCAAAAGTAATAGAATTCTGCGAACAAATTCAAATACTTTTAAAAGTTTTAATAAAATTTTTCACACTAATTCAATTATTTTGAAAAATAATTGAATTCTTAGCAATAATTCAATTATTTTTAAGCATTTTAATAAAATTCTTCAAAAAAATTCAATTATTTTTATAAATAATAAAATTCTTCTCGAAAATACAATTCTTTTCGTAAATAATAAAATTCTTCCCAAGAATTCAATTATTTTAAAAAGTTTTAATAACATTTTTCACAGTAATTGGATTATTTTCTTAAATAATGAAATTCTTAGCAAAAATTCAATTATTTTCAAGAATTTTAATAAAATTCTTCAAAAAAATTCAATTATTTTTATAAATAATAAAATTCTTATCAAAAATTCAGTTATTTTCTTAAATTAATAAAATTCTTCCCAGGAATTCAATTATTTTTATGAGTTTTAATAAAATTCTTCACAACAGTTCAATTATTTTTATAAATAGTTAAATTATTTTAAAAATTCAATTTTTTTCAAAAATTCTCCCCAATTTTAATGATTTTTAATATTTACTATTGTAATACATAATAGTCTCCAAAAGAATTCAATTATTTAAAAAAATTGTAATAAAATTTTAAGCAAACATTTAATTATTTTCATAAATATATTCAATATTTTACAGGAATTTAATTATTTCAATTAAATTCCTCGAAAGAATTTAATTATTTCAATTAAATTCCTCGAAAGAATTTAATTTTCAACAATTTCAACAGAATTCTTTACAAAAATTTATTTATTTTCATAAGTAATAAAATTCTGCGCAGATATTCAATTATTTTTAAAAGTTTTAGTAAAATTCTTTACACGATTCAATTATTTCGGAAAGTAATGAAATTCTTAGCAAAAATTCAACTATATTTTCAAGAATTTTAATAAAATTCTTTATAAAAATTCAATTATTTTCATAAGTAATAAACTCTTTATGGGAATTTAGTTTTAAGAAACTTATTATTCAGTGAATTTTTCATTTTTGTATTTAAATAATTGAATTCTCGTAGAATTTTTTATAAAAATTGATTTAAAAATGAATTATAGTTAAAATTTTAGATAATTGAATTTTGAAAATGTTTAATTATGAATAAATAAAAAGTTTAATTGAATATTTTAAAAATTATTTGTAGTTTTTATTTTCTAATATATGTATAAGTATTTAATGGAAGAATTTCTGAATAATAATTATTATTGAATTGAAATGATGAAAATAATTTTGAATAAGTTACAGTTTTGAGTATCTGATCATTTTTAGAGTGAATCAGAATATTTTTTAGCGTCAGGGAAAAAATCAAAATTTTGCCTGTAAATTAGGAAAAAGTTTAGAATTGCTTTTAGAAGCAATTATAGAGACACAAAATACATGCAGTAAATTTTGATGTTTATATGTTTTGTGTCAAAATTGGACAAGTTTAGATTTCAGTCTATAACTCAGGTGACAACGTACAACATATCCTAGTATATAAACTTTATACTGCCGTTACTAAAACGGAAATTTCCGCCATCCAGCACTTTAAAAATTCATCCCGAAAGTTATTTAAGCAAACTACATTGTAATTTAATGAGAAGAATTTTTATGTCACAAAATGTGTAGGTACACGGATGAGTAATTCTCAAAAAAAAAACCGCAGATATTTTATAAATATTATATCCTACATATTTTCCTTTTATATATAAATATAATTCAAGGAAAAGAATTGTATATATTTTGAGAGAAAAAAACTTAAATAAATGGTTTGACCATTCCAAGCAATTGGATACTAAAATTAGGTATATTCAGAGGCACGTTTCGTTTATGTAACAGTTGAAACGAATCCTTTGAAAAAAAACTCTTTTAAACTCGTAACTTAACTCTAATGCCTCTTCCAACGACTTTTCTCCAAACTAAATACTATTACAAAACCATAGACGTAAAAATCGTACTTTTAACAAAAGTTCCCATTAAAACCGTATTTTTAAAGTGATATAGTTTTATTTAAAAATATATTTTTTAGAAATACAGGGATACAGGGTATTTTTATAACGATCGTAAAAATATAACGCGAATAATAAATTTATTTTCATTTTAAGGAAATTACTTTATTTATGACAGGTATGATGAATAAAATGTTTTATTATTCCGAACATATATGAGCATATTAATATTTATCAGTATACTCATTAAAATTTACATACTTGTTGAATTTACTATATATTAGTAAACAAATATGAACTTTTAGCAGAAATATTATTTTGTGAAATAAATAAAGTCAATAATTATAATATTGAGAGAAAAATGTTGTTAGAAATAATTTATTATTTTTGTCTCTAATGATGTGACGGAGTAAATATTTTTCATATATTACTTATTAATTTTCAATTAATTTTGAGCTTATATTACCTACAAAATTATTGCCTCATAAATGTCAACTTAAAAGTCTATTTACTTCATTTTATGAGGAAACCTTGATATTAAAAAATGCATAATATGTTTCATTTTGAAAGTTATAGTGACTTCATTTCTTGTTTAAAAAAAAACTAAGTGTAAGTTTGGTGGATTTTTGACATTTTTTATACGCCATGACCTTTACACGATTCTTTTATTCATTTCTACAGTAAAATTACAATTTTCTACCATAAAAACAGGCATGCTTTTTATTACATTCATAATCATATATTGCGCGTCCTTTTTTTTCATTAAATTTTGTTATCAAATCATAATTCATTTTTTAAAATTTATGAATGTACTTAGAGTTTTTGGTATAGTTTGTAGCAATATGTGTTTCAGACGACGAGTCTGGTGAAAAAACGGTCAGCGTCCTGTTAACTGATGAGGAATCGGAACTGACTTTCATCGACCATCCTTGTTCCGAGATGACGGTGAGTTTTTGCCAATATTTTCAGTAATTGCGTAGATTTAAAAATAGTTACTATTACAGGGTTGTCACTAATCAGGAAAATTTCAGGGAATTTTAAAAAAAAAGTAGTGAAAAATATCAAATTTTTAGAATTACAACAAAAATTATGGATTTTAGTGTTAAAAAATATTTTTAGACAAACTTTAAAACTTAAATTATTCTTGAATTTTTTTAACATTAAAAACTTTTAAATTACTATGAATTTTAAAACAATATAACTTGTTTTTTTTATTTCGGTAAATCAATAATAATTATAAAATTCTTCAAAACCAAATTTCAGAAAATTCCAATTTCTAAAAAAAATTTAGGGTTTCTGACAAATTTTATTTCAATTTTTGAAAGTTATTTCAATTTTAAAAAATATTTTTATTCGTGAATTATAAAATTAACTAAATTTTGTAAAATAGAGTTAAAAATTAATAAATTTGTTGAAGAATTTCATAAGGAACTTTTTAAAACAACGATTTTCCTTAAAAAAATCATTGGAATTTTAACTTAAGAATTGAACGAGGAATTGAAAATAAATTGAATATTGCTCACAAATTTTACAAAAAATTTAAATTTAATATTTGGAAAATAATTGAATTTTACTAAAGATTTTTGAGAGTATTTTAATTTAACGATTCAATAATAATTAAATTTTCCAAAAAATTTTCCTAAAAAATCGAATATCAAAGAATTTGAATATAAAATGATTGAAAAATAATTGAATTTTACAAACAATTATCCTAAGAATATCGATTTTTAAAAAATTTTAATTTAATAATTGAAAAATAATTAAATTTTACTAAGAATTTTCCTAAAAAATTATTTTTTTAATGAATTTAAATTTAATAATTGAAAAATATGTAATTGAATTTTACGAAGAATTTTCCTAAAAAAATCAATTTTTAAAAGAATCTTAATTTAATAATTGAAACATAATTGAATTTTACAAATAATTTTCCTAAAAAATCGATTTTTCAAAGAATTTAAATTCAATAATGAAACATAATTGAATTTTACAAATAATTTTCATAAAAAATCGATTTTTGGAAGAATTTTAATATTTATTAATTGAAAAATAATTTAATTTTACAAACAATTTTTCTAGGAATATCGATTTTTAAAGAATTTTAATTTAATAATTTGAAAAATAATTAAATTTTACTAAGAATTTTCCTAAAAAATTAATTTTTCAAAGAATTTTAAATTAATAATTGAAAAATAATTTAATTCTATAAAAATTTTTACAAAAAATCGACTTTTGGAATAATTTTAATTTCTTAATTTAAAATAATTTAATTTAAAAACAATTTTATTTATAAATTGAAAAATAATTGAATTTAAAAAAAAAAATTAGAAAAAATTTGTTTCTAAAAAGAATTTAATTTCATAATTGAGAAATAATTGAATTTTACAAGTATTGAAAAATCCAAATTGTATCAAAATTAATTTAATTTCCAAATCGTTTCGTTGATCGGGACCTTAAATTGAAAATTGAAATCTTTTGAAATAATTGAAATTTTCTAAAATTCTGTTAAAAATAATTGAATTTTGTTTTTTATTGTAATTTTCGAAAATAATCGAAGGACGTAAATTTAATTTTTAAAATAATAAAAAACCCTTAAAGTTTTAAATCCAATTTTTGCTTCTAAAAATGATATCTTTTTTATGATTGAACCTTGAATTTTGTTATACAAATCAGGAAAAATGTCTGGAAATCAGAAAAGAAGAAAATCAATTTTTTGCGGCAAACTTGTATTAGTATAACTACATTTTAATCTACCTACTTATTTTAAATTCGTCCTTTTATTTCCGTTTGAAATGGAAACTTTATGTGTAGCAAGCAGAAAAAAGGAAGTTGAAAAATCGTATAGTACGTTTTCAGCAAACACTCTGTAAATTATAAATAAACGGAAAACACACTCTCTCGCTAAACAAGTAGTTGCAAGTAGTGAATAATTAATGAATTGAGGGAAAAAAGGAAGTTTTGTGTTTCTAGTTCATGATGAGTTGAAAGATTCTGTCATTGAAAATGCAGGGGCACATTATTCTTGGACCTTGTTTAAACCTTCTTCTGAACACTCCCCCGATGATGTAATAAAGTTATATTGTTTTGATTTATGCGCACCTTCATGTGAAATCCGCACTTAGTTTATTGATGGAGATATAACGTCGATTGGTTAATGTCTGATAACAGCTTGTTTGACACAGTGACTAATAACCGTCATAAATTCATAAGTATCTAACGCGCTCGATCAATCGAAAATCCTGGACGATTAATGGTGCTGCGTATTGGAGTGACACGAGTGACAGGAAAAAAGGACAATTTAGCGAAAAGTTTAAACGGGGCGGATGGAGAATTCTGTGAAACGTTCCAGGATATTGGCGAACGTGTAATCATTTTCTCGATAGTCGTTGCTAAAGAGAATGCGTCATTAAGTTTCGTCTATTCACAATGTTATTCAAATATTCAAGTCGTATTTGTATAATTCTCGTAGTACAAGGAACAAAAATTCGCTGTCAAAAAAATTCTATACAATTTTAAATTTTAATAGAATTTTAGTCAAATTTACGTGAAAAAACTCCACAATGACGCAAAACAATGTCATTAAAGTAAACTAGACAACTTTTTTTGTTTGGATTTTTTACTTTTACATTTTTAAAAAATGTGTACATTACAATTTTGTAAGTAAAATATCATAATATTTGTTTAATAATTGTTAATATTAACTTGACCTACTTTATTTTTTATTTATTCAAAACTCTGACATTAATTACTCTTGGAATATATAAATATTAATTATTATATTTATTTGCTGTGTAAGGGGAAATTTATAAACTTTAATTAACAATTTTTGGAAAACTTTGTTTTCAAACTCTAAAGTTTGCAAAGTAATAGAAGCGGAGTTTCGCTCGTGAACAAATTTTTGAAACGAATGAAAAAGAAAATTAAAAAGTAGAGGAAATGTCTACCCGTCTATATATATAGAGGAGAGAGGAGATGATTCAAATATTCAGGTGGTTTAATAAAGTTGACAGACATGTTTTCATCCGTGATATTTTCCGAAAAGGGGATAATGAAAGATCTTTGTTTCCAATTACATTAAAATTCGTATAAAATAAATTTATATTTCTTTGTTTCTTAATTTCTTTCTTTTTGTGCATTTTAGGTGCAATGAATGGAAAAACTTTTGTTTTGCAAGTTTATTTAAAAATAAATTAGAAGCATTATTATTAAAATTTCTTTGAAGAAGAAAAAAGGAAATTTAAACTACAGCTATAAGATTCTTTTGAACTATTCCAGTTTCAAAACAATTGTAATAACTATGCAAAGTCGTATTAATAGTATAAACAGCATTTTTTAATTATGAAATTAAAATTCTTTAAAAAATCAATTTTTTAGGAGAATTGTTTGTAAAATTCAATTATTTTTCATTTATTTAATTAAAATTCTTTTAAAAAATCAATTTTTTAGGAGAATTGTTTGTAAAATTCAATTATTTTTCATTTATTTAATTAAAATTCTTTTAAAAAATCAATTTTTTAGGAGAATTATTTGTAAAATTCAATTATTTTTCAATTATTAAATTAAAATTCTTTAAAAAATCAATTTTTTAGGAGAATTATTTGTAAAATTTAATAATTTTTTAATTATTAAATTAAAATTCTTTGAAATATCAATTTTTTCGAAACATTTTTGGGATAATTCAATTATTTTTCAATTATTAAATTAGAATTATCTCAAAAATTTATTTTTTGGGAAATTTTTAGTAAAATGTAATTAATTTCCAAGTAAAATTCTTTTAAAAGTCGATTTTATTACAAATTTGTTTCTATAATTCAATTATTTTTCGATTATAAAATTAAAATTCTTTAAAAAATCGTTTTTTAAGGAGAATTATTTGTAAATTCAATTATTTTTCAATTATTAAATTAAACTTCGATTGATTTTTAAATGAAAAATCGATGTTTTAAAAAAATTTTACCTAATGAAATTCTTCAACAAATTTAATAATTTTTAACTCAATTTCACAAAATTTTATTAAGTCTATAATTCTTTAATAGAAAAGTTTTTTAAAATTCAAATAACTTTAGAAAATTGAAGTAAAATTTGTTAGAAACCCTACATTTTTAAGACATGTGAATAAAATTATTTTTAACCAAAACAATTTTGTAAGGAAATAATTAAATATTACTAATTTTTTCGAAACGATTGAAATTTTCTAAAATTTTAGTTTAAAACCTTCTGAAATTTTAATTAATTCTGAAAATTGCAACTGTCTTCATCTAAAATGTTTTAATTTTAAGGGATAATGGAAAATATTTGTTTACAATTACATTATAATTCATATAAAATAAATATTATATTTCTTTGTTTCTTTTTTTTGTACACTTTAGATGCAATGAATGAAAAAAATTTAGTTTCACAAGTTTATTTAAAAATAACTTATATTAACCATTATTATTAAAATTTCTTGAAGAAGAAGAAAGGAAATTTAAACTACAGCTATAAGGTTCTTCTAAACTATTCTAGTTTCAAAACAATTGAAATAACTATGTAAAGTCGTATTAATAGTTTTAACTACTTTTTCAAGTTCGCTTAGAAAATATGCAAACTTCTGACTAAAATTGTAGAATTTCTTCCAATATTCTCCAATATTCTCCTATATTCTTTTGAATAGGTAAAAAATGGTCTAAATTTCAGTTATCCTATTATATAATTGATGAGGTAGAATAAAAATTTTATATAACTTGGTTTAATTATCGTTTCGTCAATATTGTGTCATTAATTGTCAATTCGTCAAAACTGTCGAGAAAGTTTCTAACGTAAAAGTTTAATCGATAATCCATTTTCAACAACTTCCGCTTTAAGCGCGTCGGCTGTTTCAACTAGAATAAGTGACCCCAAGTTACATGACCGTTCCAGTTGACGTTGCCGCATTTACTCTGGCGACTCGATCCAAACTAGATTTCCGGCAGAATCCATTTCACTAGAAGTGCGAAGGTCATTTCTGCAATCTGCTTCAAGTTGAAACGCTTCAAGACATCGTACTGACTAGAGAGTAGAGAGTGAGTATTTCCCAAGAGAAAGAAATGCTTCTACTCAGCGAACAACGTGTGTCTACTAAAAGTTGCAAATTTTTCAATTTTTTATCATAGTTTAAAATAAGAATGCGACTCTTTTCTTTTCCCTGTGCACTCGAAAACTAAATTCAAATTAGGTCCTCTCTAGAAATTCTATAATTAGTATTAAAGCTCAACAACCGAATAAGAGATAATTTTATCCATTTTTCATTGTTATGAAATCCATAAATCTTGGTTATTCTCTATATCCGCTGTTATCTCCCGGTTTTAAAAGTTTTAAAAGATAAATATTGCTTCTCGCAAGATTTTCAGCAAATAACTTTAACATTCTAGCTTTAAGTAGGTTAAAGCCTACTATCGAAATTATACTTTCTCATCATGTTGTGATAATCTCTTTTTTTTACTAACAAGAGTTGCCACAGGTCAGGGAAAAGTCAGGGAATTTTATTAAAGTACCAGGTACTATTTTAATAAAATTTTTCAAAAAAGAATTCAATTATTATTGAAAACAGTGTTGATAAAATTCTAAGCAAAAATTAAATTATTTTTCATAAATAATAAACATTTCACGGGAATTCAACTATTGACAAATTTTTTTTATAAATATCTTGACAATAATTAAATTATTTTCATAAACAACGAGGTCACAAGTTTCAGTTTATCGATTCCCCTGACAATTTATTGACCTTAAAATTATTTTCCCCGACAAAATTCTTTTCACAGGAAAATATGAAAGTTTATAATATTTTCAAAAAATAAAAATAATCAAATTTTTGAAGAATTTTAATTATAAATATGACCATGATTTCAACGAAATTTAAATGAGTTCGAAAATTAAATTTTTATTTGCTATATTCGAAAATAATTAAATCTTAAAAATTATGATAAAAAATTATAAGAATTAAGTAGTTTTTAAAAATATTTTAATATAATTTTTCGAAAACAATTGAATTTCTTAGAAGAGTTTTTGTATTATTTAAAAAAACTAATTAATTTTTTGATGAATTTTAATGAAATATTTTGAACATGATTTTTTTCACCAAAATGTTAAAAATAATTCTAAAATGTTATTATTTTTTGTATGTAGGTACTTGAATTTTCGGAAATATATAATTGAAAGTACTGAAAATACTCAATTTTAAAAAATTAGAAGCTATTTTCATTAATTTTCATTTTTAAATTTACATTTAAAGATTTTTCATTAAAATTTTTAACAATTCAATTATTTTGAAAATTTGCAATTAAAATTTTTCAAAAGTTGATTTTCAGAAATTCTAACAAATACTTAAAAATTAACTATTTTCAATTAAATTTTACAAAATTTTAATTACTCAAAATCTTTTTAATTGTATATTTCTAAAATTTAAAGGGAAAAATGATTCAAAAATAATTTTTGAAAAATTTGATTATATAGTTATTTTTCGCACAATGAAAATCGAAATGAGTTACATTTAATACTTAAAAATATATGTTAATTTTTCGAAATTTTTGTAATAAAAGTCGGGGAAAGTCGCAAGTTTTGAAAATAAGTCGAAAAAATCTCAATTTTAAAGATATTCCTGACAAAAAATTTTTTTCTCTGACTTTACTGACAAAAATTTTGTTTTACTGACATTTCCCTGACTTTACTGACATGTATCCACCCTGATAAATAATAAAATTCTTTGTAGAATTTAATTATTTTAAAAAATAATAAAACTCATCGCAGAATTTCAATTATTTTTAATACAATTTTAATCGAATTTCTCGAAAAAGGTTTTTTTTTTAAAAAAAAGTTTATTAAATTTCGTCGAAAGAATTCAATTATTTAAAAATTTGTTTCATGAGAATTCAATTTTAAAAATCATCCAATTATTCAATAAATTATTTATTTTTATATTTAAATAATTGAATTCTCGTAGAATTTTCTAATAAAATTTGAATATTAATAGCATTATATCAATTATTTTAAATAATTGAAACCCTGTAAAAAATGTATTATTTATGAATATAATTGAATTCCTGCAACAAAAAACAAATTTTATTACATTTTTTTTAAATAGTTGAATTTTTTGAGAAATTTTATTAAAATAGTAGATTTTGAAAATATTTGAATTTCAACGAAAAATTTCATTATTTATTAAATGTAATTGAATTCTTGCAAGAAATTTTGAAAATAATTACATATTTCGAGGAATTTATTTAAAATTGTATTAAACATAATTGAAATCCTATGAAAAATTTTATTATTTATGAAAGTAATTGAATTCTTACAACGAATTTTATTATATTTTTTTAAATAATTGAATTCATGTGAAAAGTTTTATTAGTTGTAAAAAAAATTGAATTCTAGCGAAGGATATATATTTTATAAATTTAAATTATTATAAAACGTGAAGATATCAATCACTCTGAGTCGAAGACTCGGATAATAATATTCAACTTATAAGTTGTTGAATTTCATAAAGGTTTGAATTTGAATTTTTTTCGAAAATCTGATTTCCTATGGAATAATAATAATGATTAAATATTTATTTAAAAAAGAAGCTATTGATGTTTTTGAATAATTTTACAATTGAAGAAATTTATAAATAAATGTAATAGAACAGTTTTTTGAGTATCTAATAATTTATAGAGTGAATTAGAATATTCTTTAGGGTCAGGAAAAAGTCTGGAAATCAGGGAAAAGTCAGGGAAAACGGAAAAACTAAATTAATTTTTTGTGGCAACCCTGCTAACGCTGTTCTAAAGAGTTGTTTTCTGTCCTACTCAGTCGAAAAAGTTCTTCATAACAGAATTATTTCTTAGAAACATTCTAGAAAATTTTTCTTAACATTTTGTTAAAAATTTTCCAACCGGGTAAAGTAAATTATAAAAAAAAAATAGTCTGGTAAAATCGTTAACTGATCTAACAAGTAACAATAAATATTCGATATGAAGTGTTGGAATTTATAGTTACGGTATTAAGAAAGAAATCCACAATTCTCGGAACATTTTTCTTTTTGAGAGAGTATAATCAAGATGATGGGAATAACTTTATCAAAGCCATACGCATAAAACTGTGGAAGCTATTTTTCAACAAGCTTCCACTTTTAGAAGAAGTATTTCTAGCATGGAAAGAAGCGATTAGAGTTTGCTGTTGAGAAATAATCTAGAAGGCGTGAGAAGACTTTTTTTTACAACATCTTTTACGGCACACACAAACACATTTATATTTTTCTTTCCTCCTGACATTTTAGTTGCAGAAAAAGTATATCGATATTAGTTTACGAAATACCATTTCTTCTGTCATTCATCTCAATCGAATGAAAAGATTTTTTTATCATTGATTTCATGAATAATTTAAAATTCCGTTTGCTTTGTGCTTTTCATTATAGTCGAATATATAAGATGCAAAATCCAGATGTTGCAATTCTCACGTTAAGGAATAATTAAGGTATATACCAAACTAGTTATACTATCTTAGGGCATTGTTATACACATCAAATGAATCTAGGTTGTTGTTATTATCATCATTATTAGCAATATTTTATCAGTTAATTTATTTTCGAGACCTAAGAAACGAGAATTTTACAACTGAATTTTTAACGATTTTCGATACATAACTATTGATTGATAAATTGCTATAGAGCCTCTTTGTGAACTAGGAGGTTTACAATAAAAAAGTATGGTGAATTTAACGAAAGGTTGATCAAACGCAAGTATAAAATCAATATCCTTTTACGATTTCTTCTATGTGATATGACTGGAATATTTCCTATGAAACAGAATTTTACCTTGAACATGTTCTAATATTTTTTATAAAGAGTTTTGAGAATATTTTAATCTCAACATTCTTTCTATTCATTTCAAATCTTAAATTTTCTATATATTTTTTGAAATTCTGTACTACTAATAATTTGAATGTTATTTCATTCATTCACTTTTCCTGTCCCTCAATTAGCAATTTTAATAATACTAGAATTTCAAAATTTGTAATTCAAATTTTTGTTGAAAACACTAAAAAAATCCAATTTTGGAAAAATTACAAATAATTGCAGAAATTCAATTATTTTCAAGATAAGATAAAATTTTTCTTATAAAATTCAATTATCTTTCAAATTTAAAAAGAATTCTTGTCAAAATCTCAATTATCTTTATAAATAACAAAATTCTTCCCCAAAGTTCAATTATTTTCAAATCAATTTCAAATTCACAAAAATAGTATGCAAACATTTAATTATTTTTATAAATAATAAAAATTTCTCAGGAATTCAATTATTTACAAATTTTTTATAAACTCCTTTGCATTAATTCAATTATTTTTATAAATAATAAAATTTTTTTTAAGGAATTCAATCATTTTCATAAAAAATTATTAAAAATTGTAGAAAATAATAATTGATTTGAAATATAATGAAAATAGTTTTAAAAAAAAGTTATTGATGTTTTTGAATAATTTTACAATTAAAGAAATTCGTAAATAAATGTAACAGAACATATTTTTGAGTAAAATTTTTTCCTTAATTTTCTAAAAATTTTAAAGTTTTAATTTCATTTTCAATTAAAATTTGTAATGTGTAATCCTTTCTTAAAAAAGACATGGAGTGGAAAGGTCGAATGTATCGAAAAGTATCGAAGTAAAGAATGGGCAATGAGAATGTAAAATCTTAATAGAAGGGTGTTTTTAAAATTGTTTGTACATGTGATGGTGGCGCTGCAGTCGTATGTTATTTAAAAAGAGCGCGAATATATAAATTTTATTTTTGTTAAGAGAAAGTACTTCTAATAAATCTTATTTTGCATTGTCAAAAAAACGTCAACATTTCAAATATAAATAAGCAAATTATTAACTGAAAAAATTTGAATATTATTATTAATGAAATAATGGACTTGGACAATGGACATATTAAAACTAGCACCGTAGACGGCCGCTTGCGGCCGTCGGAGGAGCTAGTGAAAGAAAAGAATGAGTTTCTGAACTCATTTGTTATTGAGAAATATAAATTATGCATAAAATGGATATATTTCCTATTTCTTAATTATAATTTTTTAACATTTAACAATATTTTTTATAAATAAAAAGGAGAAAAATTTGCATAATTTAGATCAGTCGAACAAAATTTGTTATAGAAAAAAGTTCATATTAAACAAAATTTATTTTTTAATCATAATTTTTTTATATTTTCTAATTATAAATATTATTTTATTATAAATCATAGAAAAATACCCTACTTTCGATTTGTCAAACAATATTTTTTAAAGAAATAGAAAAAACAAAAGCATACACAAAAACTAACTTCAAAGTGTGGACAGACAGAATGAAAGAATGAAATACGAAGAATAATTATTTTTATATTATAATTAATTCAAAATTGTAATGACAATTAGAAATCATCAGAATTTTTTTCACTTCTTTTCATTAAAAGACTAAAATTTTGTTAAATATTATGTTTTGTCAAATTGAAATTATGCAAATTTTTGTTCTTTACTTCTAAACAAAATTTGAAAATTGTTAAACAACTGTGATTAAGAAATAGGAAATTTATTCATTTTGTATTATTTTTCTTAATGAATCTCAATTTTTTTAATGAAATTATTATTTTGTTTTAGAAAAAGAAGAAAAATATTTGCACAATTTCTATTTTTATTCTTATTTTTGGAACAGGATTTTCCACAGGGACATTCAAAAATTTCAAATTCAAACCTTTTTTTAAATTAAACAAAATAATTATTTTATATTATAAGAATATTGTTACTCTAACATCATCAAAATTATTTTCATCATTTTAATTAAATTATTATTTTCTAGAATTTTAAATTATTTTTTATGAAAATAATTGAATTCCTTAAAAAAAATGTATTATTTATGAAAATAATTGAATTTCCGTGAAATTTTTATTGTTTATGAAAATAATTAAATGTTTGCATACAATTTTATTAAAATTTTTTTAAAATAATTAAATTCTTTTTGGGAAATTTTATTAAAATAGTAGATATTGAAAATCATTGAAATTAGAAAATTTTTTGAAAATAATTGAAATTAGAGCAAGAATTTTTTTGACATTTATGAAAATAATTGGACTTTGGAAAAGAATTTTGTTATTTATAAAGATAATTGGGATGTTTTTCAAATTTTGAACATAGTTGAATTTTATAAGAATTTTTTTCTTTTAAAATAATTGAATTTCTGCAATTATTAGTAATTTCTCGAAAATTGAATTTTTTTAGTGTTTTCAACAAAAATTTAAATTAGAAAATTTTTAAATTATATTATTTTTAAAATTGTTAATTTTATTTAAAAAGGTAGGAAGAAGTTGGCCGCGCTGTTGCTAGTTCAATTAGAAAAATTGAAGTCCCTCTCTCCAATAATAGTTGTAAGTAAAAATTAAACACTGATGAAAAAAAATTAAATATCGGATTTATTTTTTTAACAATCAAAAGTAATTGAAATTGAAAATGAAAAAAGAATGTTTTGCAATTTTCCTCTTCCTCTTTAGAAAATGATAAAATGCGTGGATGATATACGAAGTGAAGTAATAAGTCATGTCTAATTAAAATTTATAATTTCTCTTTCGTATATGAAAGCAAACATTGATTAAATTCCTATCTAGCGTGAACAGGACGAACTAAAGCCAAAATGGGTCAGACACGACTTCCCAATAATAGATAAGATACTTAATCATACAATAAGCTGCTCATCAATCGCCTCAATATTGATTAACGCAATTAACAATACAATCACTGGGAAATTGATTCATAAAAATAGATACATGCCATACTAAAAACTGTTGCTCTTTATATGTATTTTTGTCTTATACACACAAAAGAATAGTTTCAATTTTTTTAATTCCTCTAAAATGCAATGAATAAATTATAATGGAATAAATACTAGAGTAAATACTCACTACACTTGTTGATGTTAATTAATATTAGATTAGGTTACACGATTTTGAATTCTGAGTGAAATTCAAATTTTACGGAATTAGAAATGGAATGTTCAACAATTCAACCACAATATGTAAAACGTACTAATTAAATTTATTACTATTATTACACTTTTAATTCTCTTCTAATATGCATTTTGATAATAAAATTTGTTTGATTTATTTGAAAACAAAAATGGTGTAATTATTCAATTGTTTGCAATTGTTTTAAATCAGGGTTGCCACAAAAATTTAGTTTTGTTTTTCTTTGATTTCTAGACAAAATTTTCACTTTTTCCCTGACCCTAAAGAATATTCCGATTCACTCTAAAAATTATTAAATACTCAACAAAATGTTCTATGACATTTATTTATTTATCATTATTATTTTTCCATACGAATTAAAAGTTTTAAAGATTTCAAATTATAACCTATGAAATTCAATAACTATGATAAGAATATTATTATAAAACATCAGTAATCGCTTTCTTCATGTTTTATAATAATTATTAAAGATGACCGAGTGATAAAATCATTATTTTATATTTATATATTATAAAAATATTGTTACTATAACTTTTATCAAATTTTTTTATCATTTCAATTCAATTATTATTTTCTAGAATATTTAACTAAAATTCTTCTTCAAATCAATTATTTTTAACAATTTTCGAAAAAGTTCTTTGAGAATTTTCTAATCCTATTGTTTACAATTCAATTTTATGAAATTTTTATTACTCTGAAATCCTTCAATTAAATATAATATTAGAAAATAAAAACTACAAATAATTATTAAAAAAATTCCATTAAATTTTTTGAAAAAAAATAATTCTACAGAATTGAGAATTAAAAGTATGAAAAATTTTGATTTTCAAAAATTTTAATTTGAAATCTTTTCAAAATCTAATTATTTCTAAAAATCCATTCTACAATGTTTTAATATGAGCGCTCCAATGCAACAATTCGTTTGTCTAACGAGTTGTTGCATTGAAGCGCTCATATTCAATTGTATCCAAAATTTTAATTAAAATTCATTTTTAAATCAATATTTATTAAAAAATTCTACGAGAATTGAACTATATAAATACAAAAATAAATAATTTATTGAACAATTGAATGTTTCTTAAACTTGGAATCTCATAAAGAAATCAATCAAAATTAACAAATTTTTAAATAATTTAAATCTTTTGACGAATTTGAATAAAATTTTTAAGAATAATTACATTTTTCGAGAAATTTGATTAGAATTATTGTAGGTATAAAAAATAATTTAAATTTTGCGATAAATTTTATTATTTATGAAAATAATGAAATTCCTTTAAGAAAATTTTATTATTTATGAAAATAATTAAATGTTTGCGTAGAATGTTATTAAAATGTTTTTAAATAATTAATTTCGTTTAAAAAATGTTATTAAAATAGTAGATTTTTGAAAATAATTAAAATTTTGCCAAGAATTTTATTAAAAATTTTTAAAAATAATTGAATTCCTGAAAAGAATTTTATTATATTTATAAAAATAATTAAATTCTCCCGAAGAATTTAATAAAAATCTTTTTAAATAATTGAATTCTTTTGGGAAATTTTATTGGTACCTATAGTAGATACTGAAAAGAATTGAATTTAATTAAAATCTTTGAAATAAATTAAATTTTTACAAGAAATTTATTTAAAAATGCATTAAAAATAATTATTAAATTCTAGTAAACAAATTATATGAAAATTTTTTTAAAATAATTTATGGAAAATAATTGAATTCCTAAAAAGTATTTTACTAAATAATTGAATTATTTTAGAAAATTTTATTAAAGCAGAAGATATTGAAAATCATTGAATTAAGGAGAATTATGAAAATAATTGAAATCTTGCCAAAAATTTTATTAAAATTTTTGAAAATAATTAAACTTTGGAGAAGAAACTTTAAGGGCAAACTACTTTAAACATACATAAAGTTAAAGTTTTAACATATTTACATAAATAAAGTTAAATTTTTAACATATTTACATATATAAAGTTAAATTTAAAAAAATAAATTGAATTAATATGATGAAAATTCAATTATTTTTAAAAATTTCAATAAAACTCTTTAAAAAACTTGAGTTATAAAAATAATATTTTTAATATAATTTTTGAAAAGACCTGAATTTTTTTTCACTTTAAGATTTTATTATTGTTTTTTCTGTGAAGTAGGTATATTAAACTGAAGACGTATCCAAATGATTAAATGTTAAGAAACAATCGAATCTTTCTAAATGATAGACGACCTTTCTTTTTCTAATTTCTTGCAAGCCAGTGAATATAAGCTTTCGAAAGCGTTCAATATACATAACTCATATATGTGTTAGAAGTTTAATGGAGTTTCTCGTTTCGTGAAGTAAAATCGATCTCCTCGGAATATTTAGGCTCAAATTACAAATGTAATGAATGCTTTTTCAAATGTTGGGAGTTTAATTAAATAATGAATGTTTAATTAATACGGTAATAGCAATATTATTATTATTATCATTATTACTGCTACTAACAACAATTTTTAGGATAAAATTAGCAATTTTCAAAATATTAGAATTTAAAAATTTGTAATTCAAATTATTGTTGAAAACACTAAAAAAATCCAATTTTGGAAAAATTACATATAATTGCAGAAATTCAATTATTTTCAAGATAAGATAAAATTTTTCTTATAAAATTCAATTATTTTTCAAATTTAAAAAAAATTCTTGTCAAAATCTCAATTATCTTTATAAATAACAAAATTCTTCCCCAAAGTTCAATTATTTTCAAATCAATTTCAAATTCCCAAAAATAGTACGCAAACATTTAATTATTTTCATAAATAATACAAATTTCTCAGGAATTCAATTATTTACAAATTTTTTATAAATTTCTTCGCAATAATTCAATTATTTTTATAAATAATAAAATTCTTTTAAGGAATTCAATTATTTCCATAAAAATAATTAAAAATTCTAGAAAATAATAATTGGTTTGAAATGAAAATAATTTTGAAAAAGTTACTGTAATAATATTCTTATAATATAAAACAATGATTTTATTACTCGGTCGACTCGGAGCAATCGCTATCTTCATGTTTTATAAAAATATTCTTATAAGTTATTGAATTTAAAAAGATTTGAATTTGAAATTTTTGAAATTCTTAATTCCTACGGAAAAATAATATTGATTAAAAATTTATTTAAAAAAAAGTTATTGATGTTTTCGAATAATTTTATAAATAATTTTATAAATAAAAGGGAGAAAAATTTGCATAATTTAGATCAGTCAAACAAAATTTGTTATAGAAAAAAGCATATAATAAACAAAATTTATTTGTTAATCATAATTTTTTTATATTTTTTAATTTCAAATATTGTTTTATTATAAATCATGAAAAAGTACCTGCATTTTTTCGATCTGTCAAACAATATTTTTTAAAGAAAAAGAAAAAAAAGACACAAAAACTAACTTTAAAGTGTGGACAGACAGAATGAAAGAATTCTTAAATAAAAAAAGCAATTTTAAAAAAAATAGAGTTAAAAAAATTTTTAATTTAAATTTTTGTTGAAAACACTAAAAAAAATTGAATTTTGGAGAAATTACAAATGATTGCCGAATAAATTCAATTATTAAAAAAAAAATTCTTATAAAATTCAACTATGTTCAAAATTTGAAAAAGATATGTAATGTTTTTTTTCAAAAGAAAAGAATGAGTTTGTGAACAATATTATGATATTGAGAAATATAAATTTTGCATAAAAGGGGTGTATTTCCTATTTCTTAATGATAATTTTTTTAAAATTAACAATTTTATTTAATATTGTTATAAATAAATAGGAGACAAATTTTTATATTTTAGATCAGTCAAACGAAATCTGTTATAGAAAAAAGCATATGATAAAGAAAATTGATGTGTTAATCATAATTTTTTAAAAGTTTTTTCTATTGATGTTTTGTCTCATATAATAAATTTGATATTGTTCAATTTGTGCATTTTCTTTAGGACAGGAAAATGTATATTATAGGTATAGCATTTAATTGACGTTTTGAATTAAAATTGTTAGAATAGATGGTATGTAAATATTTAAAATAAAAATTGTAATTTCCTTTTTAAAAAAACTTAAAGTTAACAAATTAAGAAGAAGTATAGAAATTAATAAATTAAGAATAAGTGTATTATTATTTTATAGATTAAATAAATTCTGATGAGGAAACCGGTACTGGTTTCGAAACGCTATAATTAAATGTTATATACATTGTCCTAGAAAAAATTCCAAAAATTAAACAATATCATAATTTTTTAAAAATTTTCTAATTTCAAATATTATTTTATTATAAATCATTAAAAAATACCCTATTTTCGATTTGTCTTCAATATTTCTTAAGGAAAAAAAAACAAAAGCATACACAATAACTAACTTCAAAGTGTGGACAGACAGAATGAAAGAATGAAATACGAAGATTATTATATAGTTAATTAATTATTATTATGTCGTTTAAAACTCCATATAAATATAAACAAATAATGAGTCATTCGAAAACTATGTCACGTTATTTTGTTACAATTTTCCTCTTCCCCTAATCACGTTCTAAATACAAAACCCAGACTTTTCTGTATACAGTTTATCACAGACAATTTGACCCCTCTTAGAAGTGGAACGTAGTTTGTGAAATGTCCCCTAATATGTACCGTATGAGTAATTTACTTTTGTAATTTCTTTTTGTAAATTACTCCTTCGTTATTTTTCGCTTATTATCCTTATTTTTCGTATGTAATATGAATAAGCAAGTAGTAGAAATATATTTTCTGTATTGTTTAATTGACATTTGTAGCTACATGTTTCATTATTTGAGGTTGAAATAAAAATGCCCGGAAATGAATGAAAAAAGACCCTACAACTTTAACTGAAAGTGTGATTTTTTCTAATTGAAAACAACTGGGGGAGAAAGCACTTTCCGGAAGAGAGTCTTTGATTAATAGACGTTAAATTCAAAAGAAAACTAACTCAAGAATTATGGATGGAAGAATAAATAAACAAATAGAGAGAAAGAACCTCTTCTGATTAAAAACAACTATCATGAAACTAGAGGAAAAAACTGAGTGCTCTCTTTCAGTATTCTCTATTATTTCCGTAAAAAAAAGTTTAATTTATCGATGTTTTTTGTTTTATATAAATGTTTTTCGTTTTTTAATCTTTTTTGTATTGTAAATGTTTTTTATAAACGTTTTTTTCAAATTATTTTTCAAATGGTTTTTATTACTCCATGGGATCAGGTTTAATGATAAATAGCCAGTCCTTACAACCGAATATAAAAGATATTACATATTATTATTATTATTTTTACTATTGCGTTTTATTTACATTCTCTTCGTATGTAATGTCGTATAATTTTTTCATATAGCGGAACATTTTTTAACATTTCAATTTCATCATGTTTGTGATGTTTAATAAAATTCCGGGGAAAAAAAATATGACTGCGTGCATATAGGATAAGAAAAAGGGAAATTTGCATTTAAAAGAAAAAGTTGACAACAATAGTTTTAAAAATCTTGTTTGGATTTCAAGAAGAGTGAAGTAAATTTACCATTTCCATTTGTGATTAAAATCTTTAGTGAAATATAATATATTACCAACGATGCAAATCTCTGCGCAAATAGGTTCTAGAAGTAAAAGACACTTGACAGGATCTCGTTAAATTTTGAATATGCATTTGGGACAGCACAATTCCAAACAGGAAATTAAAAGTTTAAGAATGTGAGAAATAGACAAAAAAAAGAAGAATGAAGGGAAATGCAAACTTCTAGAGTGTAATATGTAAACTAGGTTTACATTGCTCTAACACTCGAATTTATCCTCTCGATGGAAATTCATTACGAAAAGAAGCTGAAATCCTGTATTTTAGAGAATTCTGCTAAATTTTGTCTTGACTTCGAGTTCGAATAGCAAAATTGATTGAATGTCAGTTCGAGTTTTTCGTCAGGACACTAAAGACGTATCTGAAACTGAAATTGGAAACCTAGTTTCTAAAAAAAAAGAAAAAAGTCATGATTTCATTTTTTATACACATAGTACGAATGATTAAACAGGAAATGAAAAGACAAAAAAAGAATGAGTCAGTCATTTGGGATTAGGATTAGGAGTGAAAGTTCAACTGTGGGTAATCTGGGTCAAAAACTGGTTCATACAATGATAAACCCTTGTCTCGTGAAATCTTTCATGTCTCGATTTATTTTTGACATTTTACACTCGAATTTCAGGAAAATAACACCTTCTCTATTGGCCTTTTCTTAAACAACATCTATATTTGTCAATCAATATATTAAAGTGTCTGTCACTAGAAAACATATCTAAACATATCTAAAAAAAGGCAAAAAGTAATGTATATGTACATATATACGAAATTTTACCAATCAAATACCTTCAATTTTGCTTAAAACTTTGCGAGTGCGGTTTGAGGGATTTAAACTTTTATGGATTTGGAAAACGGATTTTCAAATAAGAAAAGTTTCATTCTCGCTAGTGACGAAATGTTCTACGTAGATAGTTTAATTTTGTTCACGGGAATAAGAAGCCATCTTTTTTTTTATAGCGAAATAAAAAAGTTGTGATTTTTTTACAGGGTTGTCACAAGTCAGGGAAAAGTGCGGGAAATCAGGAAAAAGTCAGGAATTTTTATTAAAAGTACTGAAGAAAATTAAATTTTTAGAATTCATAGGAAAATTTTGAATTTTTGTGACTTTTTTGTTTGTCTTGCGAAGAAACTAAAATTCTTCGCAAAAATTCAATTATATTCAAAAATTTTTTAAAATTCTCGTCAAAATTTCAATTATCCTTAAAAATAATAAAAATCCTCTCTAAAATTCAATTATTTTTAAAAATTTTGATGAAATTATTCGTAACAATTCAATTATTTTAATTGAATTCGTCGTGGAAATTTTATTAATTAAAAAAAATTTATTAAAATTGAATTAATTTTAAAATATACATTTAAAAAAAATTTTGCCTAAAGAATTCAATTATTTTCATTAGTTATTAAATTCCTCGCATGAATTCTATTCTTTAAAAAAATGACTAAAGTTCTTTGCAAAAATTCAATTATTTTTATAAGTAATAGAATTCTTTTTAGGAATTCAATTATTTTTGCAAATTTAAATAAAATTCGTTGCAAAAATTTAATTATTTTTATAACTAATAAAACTCATCGCTATAATATAGATTTCAATTATTCTTAAATAATTTTAAATAAAATCCTCAAAATGGCAAAAATTCAATTATTTTAAAAAATTTTGCTTAAAATGTTGGAAAGAATTCAATTATTTCCAGAAATATTAAAATTCTACTCAGAAATTTAATTATTTTTATAAATAATAAAATTCTACTCACAAATTCAATTATTTTTATAAAAATTAAAATTCTTGTAAAGAATTCAATTATGTCCTTGAGATTTTAATAAAATTCTTTGAAGTATTTCAATTTTTTTTTTAATTTGATTAAAAGTCTTCGAAAGAAGGCAATTATTTTCATAAATAACCCGAGTGAAGAGTCTCAAGCAAATCCGTTAAATTTTTTAAAAATATGTTGCCATATTACATCCGCCATTTTGAATTTCGAAAATCTGACATCAGATTCGTAATTAGCGACCTCAAAAACCCCCGAGTAAAAAGCTTCAAGCGAATCCGATCAATTTTTTATTTTAACAGCCGCCATATTGGATCCGCCATTTTGAATTTTGAAAATCCGACATCGGTTTTCTAATCAACGATCCAAAAATATTAAGAATCAGATGCTTAAGTTAAAGTACTTTCCAATTATTCTTTTCTTCCTTTTTTCAGTTTTTAGGTCGTGTAACCTAAACTTTAAATTATTGTACCTTAGTGAAAAAAAAAATTTGTTCGAATGATAAAAAAATTTTTTGTCGATTTTATTGAGAGTCGAGTGTTGCCAAAAATGGGCTTTTTTACTCTTTTAGGTTAGAATATCTCAGAATCCTGACGTGATAGAGCAATTTCGCTGCCAGTTTTGGATTCAGAGTGACAAATTACATCGGAAATGACTTATTCCGTTTCTGGGTCTGACAAAATTCTAAATTTTGTAGGCCTGTGTTATTTGTCTCAAAATCAGGAAAAAGTCAGGGAAAAGGAAGATGAAATTTTTGTGTCAACCCTGTTTTAGATAATTATTGGAAGACTCAATTTAAAGCGAAATAGTGTAAATAGATTAAAGTAAGTACTTTAATTCTCCATTAATATTAAACAGTGTAAAGAGACATTATTTGGAGATTTTTCTTATTCATTTGTGGCACCAACCAACTATGAAACCTTTCATGTAAGGAATGGAATTTACATCAAGCGAGAGGATGGGGTTGAAGTGCTTGAAAGTGGAGGGCAGCATTTGCAGGAGAAGAAAATTTCATTTCTACAGTAATGTGGCAAAGAGGGAGTTCCTATTTCTCGAGAGTATATACATATACACCATAAAACCACCAAAGCTTCCTAAAGTGTTTGCGTCTTTTTGCCTTTAAGTTTACTCAAATTGTTCTACACTTTATTAGTGAACAAATACCGACATAGCTTTCGAAACAAATTTTAAACTTCAAATAGAACACACTTTAAATATATCTTTTTTTTTATCCACTCAGAATAATTCTATAGAAGACTTTGATTTTATTGATTTTATTGAATTGATTAAAATTAGGTATTATTATTTAGATTCTATTTCTATAAAATTTGGTTTGATATTTTTCTCGACTGAAAAAATGCAACAACCATTTATATAGGGTAATGATGTTGGTAACAATAAATAAGTGATTGTCTCGAGCATAGATTTCAGTCTGTGTTGAAATAATTTGATGGTTTACTATACTAAGTGTTCAATAATGAACTGTCAGGAAAGATAGTTTTTACTTGATCGAAGTTTGGGTAATTGAAGCCTAAAGTGAAATTCGGCATTGATTAATGTCTTGTATGGCTAGTGTCAGTAACACTTGTGAAATTTATGCACTGTACATCATTAACTTCTAAATTGTCTTCATAATTGGTCAATTAACTAGAAACGCATTTAGTTGAAACCAGTGAGTAAGATGTTCTAGTTATAATGGGAGGTCACCTTTTAACCTTTACAACCAGGCAATCGATTATAACAAAGTTTATTAAGACATCAATCTCCTCAATATTTATTGCAATATAATATTATTATTATATATTTACTCTAAATTCATTACACATTATAAAATTGTTTATATTGTGGCCTTGGGTCCAAAAGATTTGAAGAAGTTGTTAAAAATCAGCAATTATTTCTTTATTTCATCGAATGCATTTTCACTGTGAACACAGCTCATCAGGACTACAGAAAAATATAAAAAAGTTGTGTAAATAGAAATTACGAATTCAAGAGCAACATTGTGTGTGGATTATAGACTTACCACATTGTTCAATGATACAAATTTATAAAATTTTAAAGATTAAAATTAGAAAAGTTTTGAAGGCCAACATAACCTCAAAGTCGAGACCTGTCAAAAAATGGAATATAAATTGTTTGGATTTTCTGGATTCTTGTCTAAACAAGATCCATTGAGACTTCATTCATTCTATAATAAATTACAATCCAAAAAAACTTTCCAATTGATAAATAACATAAAAATAATAAACAAAATAAATAACACATGTGCTCACAATATAAATAATTTTATTTGACAAAAATTAAGGTCCTGAAAACATTCTACGTTATTACACATTATATAAATAAATGTGGACGTCCACGTGAAAAGGGCCCATATTGTCGGTTCTAGTTTTCGAGATAATGTCAATTTAGTAATTTTGGAGTAAAATCTTTATTTTTTTTTATTTTTATTATGAATCTACATATTTTGACAAGTCGAATCATGCGGTTTTCATTAATTTATCGATAATTTAACTGTTTGATTTCATTGGTTCTTTAGAAAAATGAGAAGGGCCCATTTTGTCGGTTATTTGCAAAAGTAATCCGTATTTTAAAAATGGAGGTGTGGAAAAATTTAAAATCTCTTGATTTTCCATCTTTAAGGTGTCCTGGACTGTAAACAATTCTTATCTGAATAACTTCCCAAAAGAACCAAAGATATTGATGTTACAGTCTTTTTTTCGTAATTGTCAAAATGAAAATTTGGATTTTGCGTCAATTTTTTCATAACAGAGACTGTCAAAAAATTTGAAATAAGTTTAATATCTATTCTTTTTCTTCAAATGACACAATAAAATTATATCTAATCATTAATCTTGTAAAAAAATGATTTTTTAAAAGAAAAACTGTCCTTTTTAGAAAAGGGCCCATGTTGTCGATTTTTCGTTTTTTCAAAATTAAGAGGGGGGGATGTTTTTAAAAATTTAAAACCTGTTGGTTTTTTATCTTCAAGGTGCCCTGAACTGGAAACAATTCTTATCTGAATAACTTCTAAGAAGAACCAGAGATACAACAATTAGTTGGTATCGCAATCTTTAATTCCGTTTTTCTCGAAATGAGGTTTGTGGCGTTCTAAACTTTGAAATTCCGTAACTCAGCGAATTTTTAACCAAAAAAGTTCTAAGACCTCTCAACATTTTCCAAATTTTTCCAGGAATACGCCCATATAGATAACTCCAATAGTGCCAAAATAGGCCCTTTTCATGTGGACGTCCACAAATAATAAAACAAAACTTAAACTTAGTACATTCACATCAACTAAAAATCTACTATTTACCACTTTTTTTAGATTTGTGATACTAAAAGCTACTTTTTTCTTTGCACTACTTCAAATTCGCTAATAGTTGGAATAAAGAAATTATTCTTAAAAAATTAAGGAATAATTTTTTAAAATTTCAACAAGGAAATGATTGAATTTTGGAAGAGTTAAAGTTGTAAATATATAGCAACTTTTTTTAGGTTTGCCACAGGTCAGGGAAATCAGGGAAAGAAGAATTGGTCAAAGAAATCAGAAAAGTCAGGGAATTTTATTAAATTACATACTGAAAAAATTGAATTTTAGAGAAATTACAAATGATTGCAGAAAAATTCAATTATTTTCAAAAATAATAAAATTCTTCGCAGAAATTCAATTATGCCAAAAATTTTAAAAAAATAATCGTCAAAATTTCAATTATCTTTACAAATAATAAAATTCTTCTCTGAAATTCAATTATTTTCAAAAATTTTAAGAAAATTCTTAGCAATATTTCAATTATTTTCAAAAATTTTCCTCAATTCAATGATTTTTAATATCTACTATTTTAAAAAAATTTTCCAAAAGAATTCAATTATTTAAAAAAAATTTTGATAAAATTCTAAGCAAATATTAAACTATTTTCATAAATAAAGAAAATTCCACAGAAATTGAATTATTTACAAATTTTTCAAAAATTTCTTCGCAATAATTCAGTTATTTTTATAAATAATACAATTTTTTACAGAAATCCAAGTATTTTTATAAGTAATAAAATTTTAGTTAGAATTTCAATTATTTTTATAAATAATTCAATTCTTGACAGTAATTCAATTATTCTTCTTGAAACTGTTAATAGAATTTTTCGATCGAATTCAATTATTTTCAAAAACTTTGATGAAATTCTTTATAATTCAATTATTTACAAAAATAATAGAATTCTTGTCAGAAAATCAATTATTTTTATAAGTAATAAAATTCTTTTTACGAACTAAATAATTTTTTCAAATTTCAATAAAATTCATTGCAAATATTCAATTATTTTTATAAATAATAAAATTCTTCGAAGGAATTCAATTATTCTAAAAGTGTTCAATATCTACTATTTCAATAAAATTTTTCAAAAGAATTCAAATATTTAAAATAATTTTAATAAAATTCTGCGCAAATGCTTAATTATTTTCATAAATAATAAAATTCTTTTCAGGAATTCAATTATTTTCATCAGAAATAAAAAAACTGATAGAAGAATTTCAATTATTTTTAATACAATTTTAATCGAATTCCTGAAAAAAAGATAATTAATCATAAAAATTTTATTAACATTCCAATTGGAAATTTTATTAATTTCAAAAACATATTAAAATTCAATTATTTTCATAACTAAAAAAATTTTATCACAGGAATGCATGAATTTTTAAAAATTTTAATAAAATTCGTTACAAAAATTCAATTATTTTCATATCTAAAAAAAACTCATCGCAGAATTTCAATTATTTTTAACACAATTTTAATCAAATTTCTCGAAAAATGTAATTATTCTTAAAAATTATATTAAAATTATTAGAAAAAATTCAATTATTTAAAAATTTGTTGATAAAATTCTTTATGAGAATTCAATTTTAAGAAACATTCAATAAATTATTTATTTTTGTATAATATTAAAAGCATTATAGCGTGAATTTTTAGAAATAATTTAAATTTGAAAATGTTTTATATTAAACTCTTTGAAAATAAAAAAAAGTTGCATATTGAATATTAAAAGCATTATAGTGTGGATTTTTAGAATAAATTGAATTTTGAAAAGGTGTCATATTAAAATCTTTAAAAATTTTAATTTCTCATACTTTTAACTAACAATTCTGTAGAAGAATTAATTTTTTTGAAATAGTTTGTTTCAATTTTACTTGAAATTATTTTTTTGAAAGTTTTATTTTCAAATATTTTTAATTGAAGAATTTCCGAATAATCGAAATTCCGTAAAATTGAATTGTAAACAAATAACTAAAAATTCTCAATGAACTTTTGTAAAAATTTTAAAAAATAATTGATAATTGAATTCTTTTGAAGAATTTTAATAAAAATCATTGAAGATAATTACATTTTTCGAAGAATTTACTTAAAATTGTATTAAAAATAATTCAAATCATGTGAAGAATTTTATTATTTAGGAGAATAATTGAATTCTTGAAACGAATATTTATTACATTTTTTTAAATAATTAAAATCCTGTAAATAATTTTATTATGTATGAAAATAATTGTATTCTTGCAGCATATTTATAATTTTATTTTTTTTGAATAATTGAATTCTTTTGAGAAACTTTATTAAAATACTAGATTTTGAAAATATTTGAATTTCAGCGAAGAATTTCGTTATTTGTAAAATGTATTTGAATTCTTGCAAAAAATGTTTGAAAATAATAACATTTCTCGAGAAATTTATTTAAAATTGTATAAAAAATAATTGAAATCCAATGAAAAATTTTATTATAATTTTTTTAAATAATTGAATTCATGTGAAAAATTTTATTACTTGTAAATATAATTGAATTCTTGCGAAGGATTTTATTAAAATTTTTGTAACTAATTAAATTTTTTGTTGAAAAATTTTATGAATTGTATTCTTATAAGTTGTTAAATTTCAAAAAAGGTTTGAATTTGAATATTTTGAAGAATTTTAATACTTACAGGAAAATAATAATAATTAAATATTTATTTAATAATGAATTAAAAAAATTCGTAAATAAATGTAATAGAACATTTTTTAGAGTACCTAATAATTTATAGAGTGAATCAGAATATTCTCCAGGGTCAGGGAAAATGTCAAAATCAGTCAGGAAAAAATCTGTAAATCAGAGAAAAACAAAATTAATTTTTTTGTGGCAACCCTGTTTTTAAAATTAAATATCGAGTACGCAGTCTGAACAAAATATAGTCCATCTGACGAAAATAATTTTATTTTCTTCCTTCTGATATGTCTTCCTCGAGGGAAACATTTAGGATCTTAGGTATAGAATATATTCTCTAAAATAAAAGAATATAATCCGTCCTCGGACGGCAGTAAAGGCAAATAAATAATGTATACTAGATAAATTGTTATTTACTTTTGAAAGATTATTTCTGTTTGCTCGTAAAATATTAATTTTTTTTTTTTTTTTTGCTTCGTTTGTTTTTACAAAAGAGGAATTTCATCAAATTGCATATGCAGCAGCTTTTTTCCATTTGAAAAAGTCGCAAATATTTGCTATTTAAATTTTACCATTTGCTTACACTTGGATTTTAAAGTAAGGAATTAATATATATATATATAAAACTACGCTGTTCTGTTACTTATTTTTTTTTTGAAGAGGAAAAATTTAGTTTCCCTTTTGCAAAAGCAATTTTATTAAAAACTCATTTCTTTTGTCATTCTTTAGCTCTCTATTTGTGACATTGACTAAAAGCACTTTTGGATCGTTTCTTAATTCTCCTCTTTGTGAATAACAAAGCTTTTTGTGTCGTTTGTCTGTCAGCACATTTTGTAACGAGACTTCCATTTTAGTAAATTCTGACATATATTTTCTGCGTCAATTATATACACGCAAAAGGAATCTGAAATTGTAAAATACAAATATCGTGGTTTATTGGAAACATTTCTTGTGTGAGGTTTATTATTATTATAGTGAAACTCGCCATAGAAAATAATTTATTGCAAATGCAATTTCATCACACAGCTCTCTCTCTCTCTCTCTCTCTCTCGGCGGAGGGAAATCCTTCAACCTTAACTACACACCATTGCCCAATGGGAAATTTACAACTGGCGTAGTACTGCGCCAGCACTGGCAGCACAGGCGGCAAGGCTGAGAGCCAGCACTGGCATGGCACTGGGATGATAACGCCGTCTGGCGCTGCCGAAGTACTGTCTGTCAGTGCTGCCAGACAGCACTGGACCAGTGCTGGCTGAGAATATTGCCGCAATAAATGCCGTATTGTTATTAATTAGTCGTAAATTCATACTTATAAATAATTTAACAACAAAATGGTAAATAATATTAATAAATAGTTATTATTCATAAAATATTTCTCTTCTTAAAGAAATTGTATTAAAGATGGAGACTAACAATGGATATAGTAATTGAAGTAGAAAAAAATTGTTTATAACATTTAAAAATTAAATAATAGACAATTACAGTAAGTGTGCATTAGATTTTCATATTTTAGTACCTAACGATTGGAATCTAGAAATATCGCAAACCTATGAAAATAAACAAAATTGCTGACGAGGGGAATCGAACCTACGACCTACGGACTAACAGACTAACGCTCTAACCACTATGCCAACGACACATGTGTACAGTAAAGTATTAATATCTCAGTATCATTCAGACATGCAATTATTGAGTCAAAGATGAGAAAAAAATAGGGATACGTTAGAAATAATAAATTGAAATAAAATAAATTAAACTAAATTTTTAATAATTAAATTAAATTACTTTACTTATTGCATTTAACATTTTACGTAATTCTTAAATTACGTATTTTATATTGCATAATAATTTTTTATTTATAGTAAGAAGTATAATAGTATTTTAATAGGAACCAAATTATTATTGAGAATAAAGTTTAAATTTTGTTTATAATTTTAATTTGTTTAAATAATTTATTATTTACAAAATTAGACAATTGTGTTAAATTGTTATTATTAAATTTAATGAGAATAAAAAATGAACAACTGAAAAGTAAAATATTAATTTTTTTCAATAAATTTATATTTATAAACATTTATAAACTTTTTTTATAATTTTTTTCAAGTTTATGTCAAAAAAGCAGTGTTGGCAAAGAGCGTTGTGAACAATTTTTCTATACTCAGCCAGCACTTGCCGCCGTGGCTTGTCCAAGCTTTGGCGAAACAAAAATTCTGTACTGCGCCAGCACTAATTGTCGAGGCTCGGCTAGAATACGCCGAACAATCGTCTGAGTACTAAGCCAGTGGTGAACATCGGCACTACACTGGCATTTCCCATTGGGTGATGGGATGAAAAGCTTTAAACTTCTCTAAAAGATAGAAATTTCAAATGAACAGTGTTATTGAAAATGAAATTAATTTTAACGCGTGGAAATTTTGAATTACGATATAAATATTCATTTACTATTTCCACACTACTCTTCTAATAGTAATCAGTAAATTTTGAAATAAATTTCATTTAGTTTGGAGAGAGGTTTCCGAAAATGTTGGAGAATGCAAGAGAAACTTATTAAGAGGGTAAAGCGCAATTTGGAAATTTATGTTAGATCGAAGGTTTACTACTTTCGAGTTAGCCTCGAGAAATGTGCGCCGCTTTTTCTTTCTCATGAGAGTTAAAATTTATTACAGACATGTGAAGAAAGTTAGGTCGAGTAATTATTAGAGATATCGAATTTAGACAATCTTTTACGACGGGGAAATTCCTGAAAAATTTTTCATTTACCTAAAACCAATTAGTGATGATCGCTTTTTCAATTCTTCAAATGTAGTAATTTTATATTTTATTTCGTGAAAAGAAATCATTGTATAGTTCAGAAAAAAATTACAGTTCTCGTGAGCAGTAATTAGTTTCCTTTTCGTTTCTTCCCCTTGTTTCTATCTTGCAATTTCATTTTTCATTTCTCGATTTTCTTTTTTTTTTGTAAAATCTGGTAGTAGGTACCTAAAAAAAAATTCTTTTCATAAATAGAATTATGTTCAAAAATTTTTTAAAACTCTCGTCAAAATTTCAATTATATTTATAAATTGCAAAATTCTTAGCCAAAATTCAATTATTTATAGGAATTTTAATAAAATTTTTGGCAAAATTTCATTTTTTTTTAAAAATTTTCTTTTTAATTATTTTTAACATCTACTATTTTAATAAAATTTTCCTATATAATTCAATTATTTCATAAAATTCTTTTTAAGAATTCAATTATTTTCATAAATAGTAAAACACATAGCAGAACTTCAAGTATTTTTAATACTTGAAGTTCTATTTAATACTTTAATTCCTCGAAAAATACAATTATTCTTAAAAATTTTATTAAAATTTTCCAAAGAATTGAATTATTTAAAAAAAATTTAATATAATTTGTTTATTAGAATTTAATAATTATTTTTAATACATTTTTAAATAAATTTCTTGAAAGAATTTAATTATTTTCAAAAATTTTAATGAAATTATTCGTAACAATTCAATTATTTTCAAAACATTGTAATAAAATTCTTCGTGGAAATTTGATTTTACAAAAGTTTATTAAAATTCAATTGTTTTCAATATCCTACTATTATTATAAAATTTCCCGAGAGAATTCAATTATTTAAAAAGATTTTTATGAATTTTTTCAGGAGAATTCAATTACTTTTATCAATAATAAAATTCTTTTAAGGAATTCAATTACTTTTTAAAAAGTGTTCAATATCTACTATTTCAATAAAATTTTCCAAAAGAATTCAATAAAAATTTCACAGGAATCCAAATATTTACAAATTTTTTATAAATTTCTTCGAAAGACTTGAATTATTTAAAAATTTGTTGATAAAATTTTTTATGAGACTTAAGTTTTAAGAAACATTTAATTATTCAATAAAGTATATATTTTTGTATTTAAATAATTGAATTCTCGTAGAATTTTCTGCATAATTTTGTAGAGTTTTTTTAGACGCATCTTTTGAGCCCTAATTGAACATTTTTCGTCCATATTAACCGGAGTTATTAAACTTTTAAAAATCAAAAATTTTGGAAAATAAGACTTTTTTGAAAATTTTGTTGAAAAACGTAGAAGTAACTTTAAAATTATCGTTATCAACTTGTAAAGCATTAAAAAACGCTTCGATTGACCTATTTTTGAACCTAATTCGATAATAAATTTCGAAATTATTGGTATTTTAAAAACCAAGAATTGTGAAAAATGACATTTTCTCAACTTTTTTGTTTAACTATTAAATTATTGTAACTATCTTGTAGGGTATTTAAAAGTACATTGATTGACCAAAAATTCAATCACTTTTACCATATTTATAAAAAGTTATTCGTGTATTTCTATTATTTTTATCTCTATGAGGAAGTAAAGTGTTCATGAAATGAGCACCAAAATTATAAAAAAAAATATTCAACTTGACAGCGGTTTTTTTACTTTATATTTTAAATTCAAAATAAATATTAAAAAATTTTAAATATTAATTATTAAAATAAAATATTATTATTTATTTATTAAATAATTATTATTATTTAAAATAATATTTATTTTAGATTATTTAATTATTTAATTATTTATTATTATTATTATTATTATTATTATTTTTATTTTTATTATTATTATTTTTTATTATTTTTTTTTATTATTCAATTATTTAATTTTTTAATTTTAAATTTTTTAAATTTTATCAAATTTTTATGGCAACCCTATTAAACAATCGATTACTTGATTATTATCAAACAAACTTTTATTCCTATAAAATTTTTATTTTAAAAGTCAATTAAGTCATTTTTGCAAAATTTGTTTCGAATGCAATATTTTTATTAAAATGAGAAATTATTCTTTTATTAACAATTTTTTTATAAAAATAAAAAATAACAGAATAATATAAAATAATGATAAAAGCTCTTTTTATATCTTTTTAGTCTTTTTTAGTCTTTCACACATATTTGATCGTTGAATTAATAAATACCTATTTTGATAATAAAAATCCTTTAAAATGGATTGAAACAACGTGAAATGTTGCAAAAAAATTAACACGTATTATAAAATTGAATTTTTTATAATTATGGATTATGGAAGTAGAGATTTTATTAAAATATATATGAAAAATAAAATCTCCATACGAGATTAATTATATGATCGAAATTAAATAAAATTTCCATTTAACGTTTGAAAAAAGTCGTGTCAGCAAATATATATAATCACTATATAATTTTTTAACTTTTAAGTGATCGACTTTCGAATACGAGCAGTGCAAATTTTTTTCTTTTGTTTATCAAAGAAAAAGCATACATATATATTAAAGAGTAATATAATTTATTACTGACCCCGATATTTTCCTTCATCGCTAAAATAGATTCAAAATTTGAATTTAAAATCTTGAGATTATCTATAATTGTCTGTATAATGTGTATAAAAGTCGACTATTTTCTAAAAATATAGTGAATAACATTATTCAAATTAAAGTTATATACAAAAAGCCTTTCGACAAATTTACAGTTTTTTTTCGATAATAGGAATTTAATTTGAACATTTTCGTTGATTTTTGAAGACTTTGGCTCGAATTCTAATTACTAATTATAGAAAGAAGGATCTTAAAGTACTTTTATAAAAAGTCTCGAGTAATTTCTCGTTTTTAAAAGCAAATATCCTGTTTGGATTCAAATAATTTTGTGAATAATTATTCAAATAATTTTCTGAATAGTAATTCACAAAATTGTTTTTGAATCAAACTGAATCGAATTAAATATCTCTATATAAGGGAAAACGACGGTAAATGGAAATGAAAAAAACAAAGTAGCTAGACAAGATTTTCTTTCACTTTGTCTCACTGCAAGAGTTAAATTCAAAGAAAATTTTCTATCGCTGTTTGCGGTTCGATTCATTCTTTTGGCAAGGATATTCCTTTCAAGCAATTTATAGAAAAATTTTATTTATTACGGCGAAAAAATTCTTTAGAGCATACAAAAGACCTTTTATATCATTTCTCCAAGATATCTAATATATATATGTATATATAATTTTCAGAGTGCAGAAACTTGATTCGAATTTTCAAGATTAAAGTAAAAAAAGATAAAGCATTACATGCAATTTGCTGAAAAGACGGGAGAGGAATAACAAAAAAAATATTTACAAGCTGGAGAATTGATTTTTATATGAATGTGTCTGACCATTGAGTTCAGTTTCCACTGCAAAAAGTTGTTCCCCGTCCGAGTGGAAAACCGTATATTTTGTCAGACAAGTTCTTTACGATTTTCCAGTAGAAAATACGGTTTTAGTCAGACACGAGAATTCTGTATTTGTTCGCACAGTTCCCTTATAATTTTCACTCTCTATTCTATTCTTATATTATTTTTATTCAACAAAAAAACAATACAATGGTTGTGTATACACTGAAAAGTAGTTACAAATTGTAGATATTTTCGTTTTTAGTTTTTACTTATTTGATTGAAGTAATTTTATTCCTTCTGAATAAGAGCAGTAGTTGGCAGATGTTTTTACTTTTTTCATTCTTTTATTTAGTTTACTTATATTATTTCTTTTATTTATTTTATACATATATTGTTTATTTTCTTTATTTTGTTTACTTTATTTATTTTCATTAGTTTGTTTATTTTATTTACTTTTTTCAAAACTACAAAACATGACCGAGTGATAAAATCATTATTTTATATTATAAGAATGATTTGGAAATTCTTCAATTAAACATATATTAGAAAATAACAACTTTAAATAATTTTAAAAAATGAATTTTACAGAATTGTTAGTTAAAACTGAAAAATTCAAATTTTCAAAGATTTTAATTTGAAACGTTGTCGAAACTCAATTCACTCTACAATTCTTTTAATATTCAATTATAATCTAAAATTTTAATTAAAATTCCAGTTTTAAATAAATTTCTATTAGAGAATTATACGAGATTTTAATTATTTAAATACAAAAATAAATAATTTATTGAATAATTGAATTGAATGTTTCTTAAAATTGAATTCTCATAAAGAGTTTTATCAACAAATTTTTAAATAATTGGAATTTTTGACGAATTTTAATAAAATTTTAAAAAATAATTATATTTATCAAGAAATTCGATTAAAATAGTATTAAAAATAATTAAAACTTTGCGATTAGTTTTTTAGTTATGAAAATAAATTGAATTTTTGCAAACGACTTTAATTAAAATTTTTAAAAATAATTGCATTCTTGTGAAAAATTTTTTTATTTCTGAAAATAATTGGATTCCTGTAAAAGAATTAAATTATTTATGACACGAATTGAATTATTGTGAGGAAGTTCATAAAAAATTTGTAAATAATTGAATTCTTGTGAATTTTTTATTATTTATGAAAATAATTAAATTAGGTATTGCGAAGAAGATTATAAAAAATTTGTAAATAATCGAATTCTTTTTAATTTATTTAAAATTTTTGAACATAATTAAATTTCGGAGAAAATTTTTATTATTTATAAAGATAATTGAAATTTTAAGAAAATTTTTTAAAAATCTTTAACAAAACCTGTTTACAATAAATGAAATGAAATGAAAATTGAATTTTCTGTGAAAGAATTTTATTACTTTTGAAAAAAATCGAATTATTGCGAAGAAATTTATAAAAAAATTTGTAAATAATTGAATTCATTTGGAAAATTTTTTTAAAATAGTAGATATTCGAAAACATTGAATTGATGAAAATTTTTGAAAATAATTTTTCCAAGAATTTTATTAAAATTTTGGAAAATAATTGAATTTCTGCAAAAAATTTTATTACCTTTGAAAAAAATTGAATTCCTAGAAAGAATTTTATTATTTATGGAAATAATTTGAATTCCTGTAAAAAATTTTATTATTAATTATGAAAATAATTGAATTATTGTGAAAAAATTTATAAAAAAATTGTAAGTAATAGAATAATACAATTAAAGAAAATTTTTGAAAATAATTGAAATTTTGCGAAGAATTTTATCAAAAAAATTGATAAATAATTGAATTCTTTTGAAAACCTTTATATTAAAAATAGTAGATATTGAAATTCATTGATTTGAGGAAAATTTTTGAAAATAATTGATATTTTGCTAAGAATTTTGTTAAAATTTTTAAAAATAATTGAATTTTAGAAAAGAATTTTATTATTTATAAAGATAATTGAAATTTTGACGAGAATTTAAACAAATTTTTAAACATATTTGAATTTCTGCAAAGAGTTTTATTTATACTTTGCAAGTAATTGAATTTCTGCAATAATTTGTAACTTCTCAAAAATTCAATTTTTCTTTATATCAAAATAAAGGTATTCTTTTTGTAATAATTAAAAAAGGAATCGAAAGAGTTGCATTTTATCGAAATGAGTGGAAAAAGTGGTATTTTTTTAAAATGGTCGAAAACAGTTGAAATAGTTCCAGACTGTCCGAGAGCTGCCTATTATATATTAAAGGAATTTATTGGTTCGTTAATTTTGACCCGAATTGTTTTTTGCCTTTCAAGAAAAAAGCAAAAAAAAACAAAAACAAAAAATAAAAAGGAAAAGAAAAAGAATAAAAAGAAATTCTTTGAGAAGTTTTTAAAACACGCAACCGCCTCAAGAAAGCCCAAACATAAAAATAATTTACTTTTGTGAATCATCATAAAATTTGACTGTTCTTATATATATATGTAGGTATATACTTAGTGAGGAATAATGCCTAAAATTTTACAGAAAAAGCGGAAACTTTTATATATATAGTTGAGAGAATAAAAAGTAGAAAACATAAAAAAAAGAACAAAGAGAGTGCTATTCTAGACTATATGCGACAGTTGACATTTTCTTGGAGAAATTTTCATCATCTTGCGGAACTAAGGTTATATCATCTTGGATTCTAGCGTTTCGCTGATGGAAAGGCATCAGAGAGTTGAATCATGTTCCTTGTTGGCTGATACATATATGTATGTATATTGTATACTACACTCTCTGCCACCGTATTAGTGTATTTTAAGCTTTACAAGGTACGCAATTACAAACCTTACATTATTCTCGAAACATTAACGTATTTGATTAAACACCCGCCTTTAATTAATACATTTCCAATAGAAATTGTAATTTACCTTTTAGAAAAGAAATTTCAATTTGCTCGCACTATTCACACCATTAAATCAGGCATTTCTCCTTGTTTCATATTTTCTTCTCTTTTTACAAAAAAAAAAATTCGCTCTATTATATTTACATTATATCTTGAATTTATGGTCACGATTATGTTAGATTTATAGCCCGATTTAAGCCTGAATAATTGTTCAAGATGCAAGCGTAATTAATTGACTGAAGTAAATTAATTTTGCACGATGTCTGATTAAAAAGATAAATCAGAAAAGTTTATTCGCAAAAAATTTCTTTTGCAGAATACTTCATCGTACTTCACCGCTAAAAAAATTCACAAAGCTTAGCAAAAAAAAATTTTAATGAAAAAAAATGTTTCAAAATTAAAAAATATTTTTAGACTTTCTTAAAGTACTAGATACAAATTTTAACTAATAATAATTATTAATACGTTTTTGAAGTAAAGCAGTTCTTTGAAAACAACTTTTTAATTCACACGATTTTTAAAAATATTTCCATATCCTACTGTCGTATAGCTGGAGTTAAAATTCAAAAAAGTCTTTTTAAAATAAAAAAAAACTAGTGGCTTTTCAAGAATAAGATTCACTTGAGTTTACTAGGTCAAAGAGTTTTCTTTTACACAATTTTAAAAAATGTATCTTTAAATTTCGTAACACTCTTTTTAACCTACTTTTTAAAATTTATTCCCTTTTTTTCTTAATATAACTAGCTCCTCCGACGGCCGCAAGCGGCCGTCTACGGTGCTAGTTTTTATATGTCCATTGTCCAAGTCCATTATTTCATTAATAATAATATTCAAATTTTTTCAGTTAATAATTTGCTTATTTATATTTGAAATGTTGACGTTTTTTTTTTGACAATGCAAAATAAGATTTATTATGAGTACTTTCTCTTAACAAAAATAAAATTTATATATTCGCGCTCTTTTTAAATAACATACGACTGCAGCGCCACCTTCACATGTACAAACAATTTTAAAAACACCCTTCTATTAAGATTTTACATTCTCATTGCCCATTCTTTACTTCGATACTTTTCGATTCATTCGACCTTTCCACTTCATGTCTTTTTTAAGAAAGGATTTTGAGAAATCAGAAGTAAAAATTAAAAAGATTAAAAATAATAATAAACTTTGATAATATCTTTTTCCAAAAAACTTTTTATTAGTTTTGCGTAAACGGGAATATGAAAGTGAAATGTAAAAAAAAAGTATTCATATAATGAACAACATCAATGAAGTTATCAATAGTGGGCTTTAAAATTCAGAGGTGAACACCTGCCCCAGTTACAAAGGTCTCTCGGCATTAATCTCCCTTTGAGATTCCGTCGGTGGATGCACTCTTACAATATCTTTTTTAACGAACTCAGCATGGCATGAACTCGGTCTATATATATAATATTTTTTTTTTTAATAAAAATAGAGTAAAATTTTCTTTGTTTCAAAAAATTTGTTAAATCATATGCAGGAAAGGTATGATTCTAATTTTTCATCTACTTTAGAAAAAGGAATAAACTTGGGAAATAACATATTTTATTTATAACATTTTTACGAGCAGTACCCATTCATACATGGAGTACTAATATTTAGGAATGTAGAAAAAAGCTTCAAATCTTTTAGCGAAGAAAATAACTGATTATCAACTTCATTATTGTTCCAAAATTCATATTTACAAAATATATTTAAATGAACGCATGAATTTAATATTCCAGAAATTTTTATTTTTGAATTTATGTCAATTTAAATTTATGTCAAGTAATTTTTATGTCAAATGACTTATACCATCAAAATTCTCGTAAAAATTTCAATTTTCTTTAAAATAAATATAATTCATCTCCGAAATTCAATTATTATCAAAAATTTTAATAACATTCTTGACAAAATTTCAATTATTTTTAATCAAATTTTAATCAAATTCCTCAAAAAATGAATTTATTTTTAAAAATTTTATTCAAATTCTTTAAAATATTTCATCAATTCTTGACAAAATTTAAATATTTTTAAAAATTTTATTCAAATTATTTAAAAGATTTCATAAATTCTTGAAAAAATTTAATCCTTTTTAAAAATTTTAATGAAATTATTCGTAACAATTCAATTATTTTCAAAAAATTTTTTAAACATTTTTCGTGGAAATTTTATTTATTTCAAAAATTTATTAAAATTTAATTATTTTAAATGTCTACTATTTAATGAAATTCTTTAAATAATAAAATTCTTCTCAGAAATTCAATTATTTTTTAAAAATGTACAATATCCACTAATTTAATAAAATTTTACAAAAGAATTCATTGATTTAAAATAATATTAATAAAATTCAACACAAACATTTAATTATCTTTTCAAAAATAATAAAAATTTCACAGGAATTCAATTTTTTATAAATTTCTTTCGCTATAATTCAATTATTTTTATAAATAATAATATTCTTCGGAAGAATTCAATTATTTTCATAAATACCTAATAAAATTCTTTTTAGGAATTCAATTATTTTCATAAATAAAAAACTGATAGGAGAATTTTAATTATTTTTAATAAAATTTTAATCGAATTCCTCAAAAAATGTAGTTATTCTTAAAAATTGTATTAAAATTAGTCAAAAGAATTCAATTATTTAAAAATTTGTTAATAAAATTCTTTATGCAAAACTTCAATTATTTTCATAACTAAAAAACTCATCGCAGAATTATTTTTAATACTATTTTAGGTAATCAAATTTCTTGATAAATGTAATTATTTTTAAAAAATTTATTAAAATTCGTCAAAAAAATGTAATTATTTAAAAGTTTGTTGATAAGATTCTTTATGAGAATTAAATTTTAAAAAACTTTCAAGTTTTTAATAAATTATTTATTTTTGTATTGAAATAATTGAATTTTCGTAGAATTTTTTAATATATATTTATTTAAAAATGGAATTTTAGTTAAAATTTTAGATAATTGAATATTAAAAGAATTGTAGAGTGAATTTTTAGTTAGTCGAACTTTGAAAACGTTTCAAATTAAAATCTTTGAAAATTTAAATTTTTCATACTTTTAATTAACAATTCTGTAATATTCATTTTTTTTATTGAAAAAGTATAATTGAATTTAAAAAAAAAATTATTTAAAGTTGTTATTTTTTAAGATATATGTAATTGAAGAATGTCCAAATAATTCCTATAATATAAAATAATGATTTTTTCACTCGGTCATCTTTTATTATTATAAAACATGAAGAAAATATATAAAATAAGCAAAATAATGAAAATAAATAATAGAAAATAAAAAAAAATAAATAAAGTAAACAAAATAAAGAAAATAAACAATATGTTCAAAATAAATAAAATAAATAATATAAATAAAGTAAATAAAAGAATTAAAAAAATGAAAACAACTGATAACTGCTTATATATTCAAAAGTAATAAAATTACCTATATATTTTTATTCGCCTTAAAGTCCATCCAATGTCTGTATAGATATATATACATTAATTGTTATTTAGCAACATCTTTTTAGAATTTTGTATTTTTCCTTAAAAAGCCTTCTAATTTACACTGATATGTACCTTGTTTTAAAATTCTCCTTTTAAAGCCATACTTATTTTTTTAACGAGTATGTAAATATATCTTTGAAAAACGAGACTGAAAATAGACTGAAAATAGTAACCTGTAACCCTGGGGCTACAAAAAGCTATAACAATGGATTTGATTATTACAAAGTTTACATTTTTATTTTTTGTTATTATATTTTACGCAAGCAATCAGTTGATTTTCATTTTCCATTTAACGGATATTATTAAAGCGTTTGTTAAAGAGAATAACATTTTTCTTTATATATATATTTTTTTTATCACAATGAAAAAAAATGCTCAATATATTTTCGTCAGTAGAAATTTCCTTTTATAAAATTAATACTTTTATGTATTTTTAACTGAGATAAATTTTCTTTTAAATTCACGTAAAATTTTTAAATTAATTAATTTTATATGTAATTTATATATAATTTTTTCATAAATATAAAATTTATGAAATATAAAATTTGAGTCTGAAAATATAAAAATTAAGTAATTTTATAATTGATATATTAATGAAACGATCACTTTTTATTAGTCTCCAATATACAGTTATTATAAGCAAATTGCGGTCAAAGGTCGTATATAGGTATAAATTTAAAAGTTCTGGCTATATATGAAGATTTATGAGAAAATGCAGTTACTACTTTTTTTTTTACTCATGAAAATCCTTTTTTACCATAAAAGCATGCCGCTGTTTCGCCATTTCCGACGGACATCCGTTAATTCAAAACCTGAAGGGCCAGATTCCTATATGTGCTTATAAAATAGTAGTACTGGATTTGAGCTCATACTTATTTCAGATGAATAAATGTTTTAATTACCCTCGTGAGGAAATTTTATTTACAATGTCTCCGTCATTAGCCACACTAGTAATAAAACAGGAAATTGAAACTAGAAATATTTTCTTGCAATGCCTGATCGTAAAATTGCTCTTGTACTTTGGGTTTTTATTTCATAAAGATATGAGTAAAACCAGAGACAACTTTTTTTTATATACCTTCACCAACATTATACAATATGTATAGTATTTTATAGTGGAGAATACATTTTTTAGTTAGGCGAGCACGATTCAATTTATATTCGCTCGCAACAAAGAATTCTGTAACTTTTTTAATCAATTCCGCGTTGTATTTTAATTCCTGCCAATCATATGTATTTTCCCTAAAGTTTTTAAAGTTCACATGCGAGCCGGATTTTTTTTTTTTTTTTTTTTTAAGGATCATTATGTATGTGAAGTTGGCCCCCCACTTTCAAAAAGATTAAATTTTCTTTAGAGTTCTGACATCCTCTACAATAGTTCTAGAGTTCCTGATAGTTTTTAGAAATAGTTCCGTCGAATAAATGGTAAAAAATAGGTTTTTTCATAATGGGGGGCTAACTTCACGCAGCCCCCCACTATTGAAAAAATGGATTTATTATTAGAGTTCTGAGTAGCTGTAAGAGAGTTCTAGAGTTCCCTACAGTTTATTTCAATAGTTCTCATAATCCAAAATCATAAAAAAATAATTGAAAATTCAAGAATTTTTCAAAAAAATTAAAATGTTACTAAAAAAAAGTTCTGCTCAGAGTTCTGTTAGCCTCCGATAGTGTTCGACAAATAACCTTAATAACAAGTTTTTCAAAACCCAAAAACTACTGAACTACAAGACTTTGAAGTTTCAAAAAAAATTTTATTTTTTATATATTGAGAGTTCCATGAGTTCTGATCAGAGTTCTGTTAACCTCCGATAGTATTGGACAAAAAACCTTCATAATAATTTTTTAAAACACAAAAATTACTGAACTACGAGACTTTGAAGTCTACTTTTTTGAAAAATCAAAAATTTTACGAGAGTTCTGGGCACTTTAGCAATAGTTCTAGAGTTCTCTAACGATTATTTAAATAGTTCTGATAATTAACAATAAAAAAAGCGACAATGAAAAATCATAGTGCTAACTTTGCATAGCACTATGATTTTTGCAAAAAAGAATTTTGACCTAATATTCTGAAAGAGAATAAAGAGTTCTAGAGTTCTCTACCAAAAAAACAAGAGTTCTGCAAAATTTCAAAAGTTATTAACAAATTAAAAAAAGTTATGAAACTAATATTTTGCGAGTTCTGAATAGAGTTCTGGCATCGTTGCGAAGAGTTCTAGAAGTTATTTTAATGACATTTTTCTCTAAGCCCAAAATCATAAAAATTACAGAACTTTAAAAAATTTCAACAATTAAAAATTTAGAGTTTTGAGAGTTCTGATTAGAGTTCTGGCATCATTGCGAAGAGTTCCAGAAGTATTTCTAATGACATTTTGTTTTAAATCGAAAATAAAAAAAGTTACGGGACTTTGAAATTCTCTAAAATTTTTAAATTCCGAGTTCTGAGAATTCTGAAAAGAGTCCTGGCATTGTCATAAAGAGTTCTATAAGTATTTCTAATAACATTTTGTTTTAAATCTAAAATCAAAAAGTTACAGGACTTTGAAGTTTTCAAAAAATTTCAAAATTTTATAATTCAGAGTTCTGAATTCTATTATAATTTATCCAAATAAGTCGTTTTCCTGTGGAAAGTAAATAACACAATATTTAAATACTTATTTAACAAAAAGTATTGAGTTTTTGAATAATTTAATTTAAAAATGTTGAAAAACTGAGGTTTTTCGAAAAATTGTAAGTTGACTTATCGAAAATAATTTAAAACAATAGAAAACTGTGGCGTATTTCAATATGAAATGAATTTTAGGTATATTTAAAAGAATTTAATTTTTATAAATTCGAAAAATTGTTTTTAAACATAGGTAATCGTACTTTTAAGAAATTCTAACTAAAAATTGAAAAAATATGAAATTATTGAAAATCTTAACACTATAATGTTGCAATTCAATTTTGGATAAATTACAAATTATTGCAGAAATTCAATTATTTTCAAATGTAATAGAATTCTTCGCAGAAATTCAAATATGTTTAAAAATGTTTTAAAATTCTCGTCAAAATTTCAAATATTTTTATAAATAATGAAATAATTCTCAAAAATTTAATAAAACTTTTGGCAAACTTTTAGTTACTTTCAAAAATTTTCCCCAATTCAATTATTTAAAAAAAATTTTAATAAAATTCTACGCAAACATTAAATTATTTTCATGAATAATACAAATTTCACAGGAATTAAATTATTTACAAATTTTTTATTAATTTCTTCGCAATAATTCAATTATTTTCATAAAAAAAATAAAATTTTTTACGGGTATTCAATTATTTTCATAAATAATAAAAATTATTGCAAGAATTCATTGTATTCATAAATAATAAAATTCTTGCAGGTTTTCAATTATTTTTAATACAATTTAAAATAAATTTAAAAAAAATGTAATTCTTAAAAATTTTATTAAAATTCTTCGAAATAATTGAATTATTTTAACAAATTTTGATTAAATTCTTTAAAGGAATTCAACTTTATGAAACATTTAACTATTCAATAAATTATGTTCTTGAAAAATTTTAATTTCAATTCTGTTGAAATTATTTTCAAAAATTACGCAACTCGATTAACACAATTCAATTATTTTTAAAAATTAAAAAAATTCTCGTCAATATTTCAATTATTTTCAAAAATTTTCAAATATTCAATTATTTTCAATTTTCATTATTTTCATTAGTAATAAAATTTAAATAATGGAATTCTCGTAGAATTTTATAATAAAAACTGATTTAAAAATGAATTTTATTATATATATATATGTGACGCTCCACGAGAAAAGGGACCTTATTTACTCTTGTCATAAGGTCCCTTTTCTCGTGGAGCGTCACATATATAAAATTGTTATTATTGTTGCGAATAGTATATTAAGCAACAAGAGGAGAAAGGCAGCCATTTCTTTACGGTGATTTTTGTGACACGAGTGGAGGTCGAGGGCAACATTTGGGGAATAATCATGCGCCTCTAATTGAATTTTGATAAGCGTTTAAAAAATTATTAAAAATAATTGATTCGAAGAAGAATTTTAGTTAAAATTTGTAGAAAAATGAATTGAAAATGGATTGAAATGATGAAAATAATTTTGAAGAAGTTACTGAAAATAAATTGAAAAAGAATGTTGGCAAGTTCTCTATAAGAAGAAAATTGAAATTTCGTATAAAATTGGGGTGAATTTTTATAAGTTATTTGTGTTTGCCGTACTTTAGACCAATAACAAAGTATCTTGAGTAGGATGGTCAGGAGATAATGTGTAAAGAGGTCTTCTGAGGGCAGTGAAGCGTTGTGAGCCTGTTAACCACGCATCTGTGCATCGAACCATGCGGTCTATTCAACTGTAATAGACAAAGGCAGTTTCACCTGTACTCCTACTCTATAACTGTTCCAATTGTATTGACATATTTTTATATCAGTTCAAAGTAATAAGTTTCTTACTCGAAAAACTTTAAGCGTTTCTCGATCGACAAAAATTTTATTCATTAAATGCATTTTTTTGTAATATTTATAAAATTCCATTGTTACAAAATGCAATTTTTTAAATTATATAGAAATATGTGCATGTGAAAAATGCAGAATTCTTGAGAAAAAGTTATGTTGACGTAAACGGTGGAAGTACACACACATACAATACTTTATCTTCTGAACATAAATTTTTTCCTTCTTGTAATTTTTCTTGATTTTAAATCTCTGGTGAGAATTCCTTCTAACTTATTTCTGACACTCTCGAGATTAAATTACTAATCGCTTTTATCTTACTTGAAGAATATTGCAATTTTTTTTGTTTTTAAAAATTCACCACATACTTTCAAGTGTTTCGAAAATGGGGAGAAAATATTTTACGATTTAGATTAATTCAAAAATTATAATTAAAAGTATTTCTATCCTATGCTTCATATAAAATTGCAAAATATTTTATGCTCTAGAATATATTACTGTGAATTATAATTCAGGGTTGCCACAAAAATTTTATTTTATTTTTCCATGATTTTCAGACAAAATTTTGACCTTTTCCCTGACCCTGAAGAATATTCTGATTCATTACAAAAATTATTAGATAACACAGCCACAAAAAAAAAAGTTCTGATCTGGGGGTCTCACTATGTAGACTTTATGGTTTTTGGGTCGCTGAATCCGAATCCGAGGTCCATTTAACCCCATCAGATCAGGATTTTGACATAACCTCAAAAACCCAATATGGCGGACACATTTTTGAAAAGTTTATCGGATTCGTTTGAAATTCGTTACTCGGGGGTTTTTGGGGTCGCTGATTACGAATCTGATGTCGGTTTTTCAAAATTCAAAATGAATTCTAAAATTTAAATTTAAATTTAAATTAAATTAAAATTTAATTATTATTATTATTATTATTATTATTATTATTATTATTATTATTATTATTATTATTATTATTATTATTATTTTATTTAATTTAATTTAATTTAATTTAATTTAATTTAATTTAATTTAAATTTAAATTTAAATTTTTTCCAGTACTTTTAATAAAAATCCCTGACTTTTCCCTGAACTGTGACAACCCTGTAATTATTTTTTGAATAAAGGATAATCTAAATTTTGCAATTATTATTATTTCTGATCTAAAATTCGTAATGACTTTTCTTTTCTCTGAATTGAACTGCGAAGTAAATCGAAATTTTATTAATTCAATTGCTTGCAAACGATGAGATTTCCAATGGTGGATATACGTATAGAATTACCTGAAAATTGTTTGCTAGAAGGAAGTTTCCTTAAGCGTCTTTTGTTTGTCGCTTTAAGTTCCTGGTTTCTGTAACTCGATGCGCACCCAACATAGAATGTTGGCAACATGGGTTTATGTTATGGGTTTCTATGTACAACAGGGCTTTGCGTTTCGCTTCGCTCTTATAGTTGATGTACTGTGACGGCTTTAACCAAACACGAAGTCGACTCTTACTTGGTTTTGTTGCCCATATCCAAGTTTAGAGGTACATATCTACCACAAACTTCAGATTCTATCAGTTGTTCATTAAGCACTGCGCATACAATTATGCCAACTTCCACTAACTTATTCCATATGAAAATAACACTTTGTCAGAAATATTCTCTTAATTCACACAATATAGATTATCCTGCTATAGTTGCATGTAATAAATGGTGAATCGTATATATTTTATGAAAAGATCTCCATTCCGAATTGTTTGAATACTTCCAATTTATAGTTTACGACGCTGTTCTCTCTTCAGTCTTTAAACACCTTCAAGTTCTCAATTTGATGAGATTTCAAGTTTTCAAACTTCAAGTGTCAAACTTGCAAATTGGATTTACAAGCAAGCTTTTATTAAATTTGAAAATAAAAGTTTATTGATAAAAACTTGAGGAATTTAATTTCCAAAATGTCGAAAATTTGATTTTCCCTTAAAAAAAAGAATGCATTTGTGATGATTGAAAAATGGCTTTTGAAATATGCGAAGATATTTTATAGCTTATATAAAGTGCACTTTCCGTTTATGAATTTATTTCAATCTATATTTAAGCTCTGCGTGTTGAATTTACAACCCCTAAATCTGCTTTCATATATGTTCTAAATAAAGAATTTATTTTACGATGAAATATTTCATATTTTAGCATTTTAGCATAATGTGAAATTTGATAAATTTTTTATGCTTTTGTAAATTTTTTGGTTTTTAAACTACGTGTAGACGAGGCTTTAAATCGAGACGAATTTTTAGGATAGGATCGAAAATTATGATAAATATTTATGTTATCGTATATACATGTTCTTGGATAAATTGTGCCTTTGATACTTTAAAAAATGCATCACGACCTGTTTGATCCTTTGTAAAAATAACTGTTAGAATTTTCCTGCGCATATAGATATTGTAAAATGTTCCAGACGTGACAGCAGTTTTCAAACCTTATCCGAATAACCATTTTCTCCGATTTGCCTACCTTCCCACTAATGTATACAATATCTCTCTAAAACTTGATACTTTTTTCAACTTTTATTACTATTAGGTCGTGAATTTTTATTCACTTTGACAATAAAAATAATTTATATCAGATTCTGTCGTTAAAATGGAAACCGAATCTCTTCATTACACTTTTAAATACTACAGTTTATATATCGAAAAGTTTCTCTTATTATTTCAAAATAATTTTCATTAGTAAATGTTATTTTAAGAACAATATATCATGTTTACTTTCTCTTCAGGTTTTAGTCAACTTTTTTTAGTTTTATTCCTATTATTCCTGCATTTTTTCGATTTAGTCAATTTTTACTAATTTTAGGCCTCGGGTCAGGGAATTCAGGGAAAAGTCAGAAATTTTTATTAAAAAGTACGAAAAAAAAGTTTTTAGAATTCATAAGAAAATACTGAATTTTGGAGTATTTTTTGAACAATTTTACTTCAATATTTCAAAATTAATTGAATTTTAAAAGAGTTGCGTTTACAATTTTCATCCTGTAAATAGATGAATCTCAAAAGGGTTTAATTTGAAATTTTATAAAATTTCAATTTTTAGGGTAGAGTGGGGTAAAAAAGCCATGGTGTAAAAAAGCCATTTGAGTTTTATTTAAAAACTATTAAGCCGATTTATCAGCTGTTTAGAATATAAATACTATTAGGTAATACGCAACTTTTGAATCTAGTTTGAATGTTGTACCTAGATTAATATTGTTTTTATTGTAATTTTAATTTTTTGTTGCTTTTTTGAAAACATTTTGGTGAACTTTTCAAACATATTACAGTCTGATTAAGTGAACGAATAATAAAAATAAATGTTTGTACATAAGGAGAAAAGCATACCGAAAACGTATACAATGTTAATTTTTGGAAATTGAACTGAATTAACAATTTATTTTTGCTTTTTTTAATAACTAGTCTTGGGTGTAAAAAAGCCAGGGCAAAAAATCCATTGAATATTTTGTGAAATTCACTTGTTTTCTATTTAAACTAACCTTCTTATTTTACAAAATTTCTCGTGTTTATTTAATAAAATAAATTAAACACGACGAAAAAGTAGTTCAAAGTGCATTAAAAAAATAAACAATGAATAAACGGTTGCAACGAAATATGTTATCTGTGGTGAAACTTAAAGAGAACTTCTAAAAAAGGTACGAAAAATTGGCAGTGCAAATCGAAAACAGGTAAACTCTATATAATTTTCAATTTTGCTTGCTAAAAACTCTTTCATAATTATTAAAATATTTTTCAAATAAGACTATTTGTCATATAAATAAAGGAAAACTATAAAAATACCTAAATTGATAACATGTTTTGCTAAAATCGTAGGGTGGCTTTTTCACCCCACCAGGTGGTGCAAAAAAGCCACTTACAGTGCTTCCGTAAAACTCTTATAACTTAGTCCTTTCATGAGATAAAAAATATTTCCGTCAAGAATTTTCAAGCTTAATAACTAAACTTTCAATAACAATTGGAAATTTGAGAAAATAATTTTAAATACAGATTTTACAGCATCAAAAGTAAAAATGTGGCTTTTTTACCCCACTCTACCCTACTAAATTTAAATACAAATTTTAAAGAATCTAGATTGTTGAAAAATGTTATTAATTTAAATTCTTCTGAAATTAGTAAAAAATTTTAATATATTATTTAATTAATTATTAAAAATAAAGAATAATTACATTTAAAAATTAAAAAAAAAATTCTCGTCTAGATTTATATTTTTATAATAATAATCTTTATAAATAATAAAATTCTTCTCCAAAATTCAAATATTTTCATAAATTTTAATAAATTTCTTGTCAAAATTTCAATTATTTTCAAAAATTTTCCTCAATTCAATGATTTTTGATATCATCTACAATAAATTTTAAATAAAATTTTTCAAAAGAATTCAATTATTTAAAAATAATTCCATTATTGTCATCAATAATACATTTTTTATAGGGATTCAATTATTTTCGTAAATAATAAAATTCTTTTTAGAAATTCAATTATTTTCATAAATAGTAAAACTAGTCGCAGAATAGTTATTTTTAATAGAATTTAATCGAATTTCTCAAAACTGAATTTTTTAAAAATTATAATAAAATTTTTGAAAAAGATTTCAATTTTTTAAAAAAAGTTTTTATTTAATCTGTTTATTAGAAATTAACAATTACAGTAGGATCTTTGAATAGTGCAGTTCTGAACAGTGCAGTCATTAGTGATTTGAGTATTTAGTGGTGCCCGGTATTTAGTAGTGGGGGACCCTTAATTTTCTTGACACGGACCTGAATGTTTTAGTTTTTGCACGCTTCGAACAGTGCACAATATTCCCGACGACTGCACTATTGAAAGATCCTACTGTAGTTCAATTTCATTTTTAAATAAATTTCCCGAAAGAATTTAATTATTTTCAAAAATTTTTATTTATTTTATTTAAAGTTTGGACGGACAAAAAAGTCCTTAACAAAAGAGATCTTATATTCTAAAGAAAATTACAAAAGAAATAAATCATAAGACTGGCCGAAGTAAATGAAATTTAATCAAATGATAAAATCGAGTTTTTAAGATCACTGATAAATCTGTTCTCATTTGAGTTAAAAAAATCAATGAAATCGGAATAATTGTTTGCCTCCACACTAATTCTTGAAAAAACCGAATTAGCGGCATAATTACAGCGGTGATGTTGTTCATAAAAGGGTAAATAATTACGCAATCTCCTAGTAGGCACATAAAAGTTAATTTTTAATAAGAGAGCAGGGCACTTGTACTTCTGATTGATCACTTTGTATAAAAATATCATATCATTATATAAAAATCTAGATGTTAGAGTAGGTATATTTAAAAGTCGCCTTAGTTGAAAATAATCATGACTAAAGCGATCGAATGGTATCTTTAATTTAAAAGCCATAAAGCGCAGTAACCTATTTTGTATTCTCTCAATTCTTGTTATTAAGTAATCATACCGCGGATGCCATATTACTGACAAATTCAAGATTATTTGCATTACTAAAGAAAAATAAAGACATTTCATAGCACGTTGGTTATGAAAATCAAAAGTACTCCTCGTGATAAAACCAAGTATTCTTATTGATCTGTTTACAATACTAGTAACATGGTCATTAAACGAGAAATTTGTACTTAGGGTTGACCCAAGGGCAGAGATCTGGTCCTTTCTTGTCAAATTCTTATCTTCAATAACATAATCATGGTGAATGACCAATTTTAATCTCGAGAATGATATAACGAAACATTTGGAAACATTTAGAGGTAATTTATTAAGTAGGCACCATTCTGCGAGACTATTCAGGTCATGCTGCAAGGCAAGAAAATCATCATGATTATTGATCACCTTAAATAATTTTAAGTCATCAGCATACAAAAGAAATTTGCAATAACTAAAAACTAACCGTACGTCATTAATAAATATAATAAAAAGTAAAGGACCAATAAGAGAGCCTTGAGGTACCCCCGATGTAGAGGTGAAATAGTCAGAAAAATAGTTTTAACACGTACCGAAAGAGGTCTATTTTGCAAATATGAATCAATCAAGGACAGAAAGTTACCATGAATACCAAGATTCCTGAGCTTTGCAATAAGTATTCTATGATCGACCTTATCAAAGGCTTTCAAAAAATCAGTATATATTGTGTCTATTTGATGGCCACTCTCCATATTAAGGAAAATGAAGTCAGAAAAAAGACTAAGATTAGTGTCAACAGACCTGCACTTTGTAAAACCATGCTACTCGTCTATAATTACATTTGAAACTGTAGAATAAAGAGTATCCGCAATAATACCTTCGAATACTTTAGCAAATACACTTAGTATTGTTATAGGACGGTAGTTAGCAATATCGCTTAGATCCCCCGATTTATGAATTGGGACTATAATTCCTTTTTTCCAAAAAGAAGGAAAAGTCCCAGAAGAAATTGATTTATTGAAAAGTAAGTAGAGTGGAAAAAGAAAAACAAAAGACGAGCAACATGTCTTAATAAAAAGTGGAGGTAATCCATCATGACCTGCACCCTTATTAGTATTTAAAGTTTTGAGACGAGAAAGTATAGTCTCTTGATTTACGAAAAAATTATTAAGATCAAGTTTATCAAGGTCACATGTGGGACAATGAAAAGTGTTTGTGTCAGGAGTTGTAAATACCGAGTTAAAAAAGGAAGCAAACAAATTTGCGATGTCATTAGTGTTTTCAACATATGTGTCTCTCAAATGCATAAAACTTGGGATATTTGTATACATTTATAAATGTTTTACGTCTAGAATTAACAAATTTTCAAAAATTTTTTGGATTTTTTACAATTTCAAGTTCGGTGGAACATATATAATTGTTATAACATTTTTTTGATAAAGTTTTACATAGTGATCGTAGATTAGAAAAAGACTCGTAGTCAGTGGAGAGACCACTATGTTTATATTTCAAATGTGCAAGTTTTTTATTATTTATTAGATTTTTTAATTCCGAAGTAAACCAAGGGGGGAAGGTAGAATTATATATTGTTTTTAAAGGAACGAAAAGTTCTATGGAAGTATACACATAGTCATAAAACATTTCAACGGCATTATCAATATCACAATTACAAAAAAAATAATGCTCCAATCAACATTATCCAAAAAATACATTACCGCAGCGTAATCTGCATTTCTAAAATCAAACTTATCAGTAATCGGTCCTAATGTCAAGTCTGGTGACGTTTCTATATTGTCTTCAGTAACAAACAATAAAGGAGGGTGATGTTTATCAACTTCTAACAAAATTTCATCCTGAACTAAATGTAACGAATATTCATAAAAATTGCAAAAAATAAGATCAAGTAAAGACCAATAATTATTTAAAAAAGAATTAATTTGTGGTAAATTGAAGAAATGAAGTGTGTCTGATACAATACTTGTTATTAATTTATGTAAGTTGAGAGATCAACTTACATAAAATGCTTAAAAATTGCAAAAAGGGCCAAGATTGCTATCAGAATTCCAAACAGCGTAGGGCATATTAAAATCACCAAAGAAACACACTTTTGTGGATGGAAATTTTTCAAGTACACACTCCATTGACTCACATGTAGTTTCATACATTTGAATAGTTGCATTAGGAGCCCAGTAATAAGCGGGGTGAATTAAAGTGGATTGGTACTTTTATGCCCTTAAATTCCAAACCGCAATTCCGTTTTTGTCCGCAATCTTAATGAATTTCTTTTCTATTGTTAAATTGATAATTTCTATCTAATTCCATTCTCTGTAACCACGTGACCAGAGTCTGAATCTCCAATCCACTTTAATTCACCCCTTATTACTGGGAGGAATATAATATGCACCAATACAATAATGCTCCTTATTAAAAATAATTTTAACAAATAAATGTTCAATTGAATTTATATGAGAAAATATTTGAGAGTTTCGTAAGTTAGATTTGACAGCAATTAATACACCCCCTCCTCTAGAATTGTCACTTGTATGTACACTTCTATCACAACGGTAAACATCAAATCCTACAAAACCTACAAAACCAAAAATTTCTGTAAGGAATTGAATTATTTTTAAAAATTTTAATAACATTTTTTTTTTAAATTCAATTATTTTCATAACCAATAAAGCTCATCGCAGGATTTTGTATTTAATTAATTTAATTCTCGCAGAATTTTCTAATAATTATTGATTTAAAAATGAATTTTAGTTAAAACTATAGATAATAATTGGATATTGCCAAAATTCAGTTTTAAATATTAATTGCATCTGTAAATTTTCACTTTTTTCAATTTATTGAGGTGAAGTTATTGAAAATAAATTAACGAAAATATTGAAAATATATAACTTTTACCTAAATATGAAAATAATTTCTTTCCAATTTTGAATTAATTTCCATATTTTTGTTCAGTCTACCGCATTTAGTAACTTTCCTCTTCAGAGTTCATTAGAGAAGAAATTTCAACGATAATAAACACATTGTTATGATACACTTTAGTGATGAAGAGTATAGTGGAGATAAAAAAAATACAATTGATTTATAAAAATATCTCTTTTTTTGCACTCATCACCGTTTCGATAAAATTGTAAATATTTTGTTTATCTTGTTAAACAAGTTGTACATTCAAAAAAGAAATTAAATTATGTTACCCAAAGCAATAATAATAGTTTTTAGAACAAGAAAAAATGTTGTTTTAGAATATAGAGGAATTGGAAAAATAGGAGCAATTTAACTCGATCGGTAAAGTTTATTTGTTTTAAAAAACTAATTGAAGGAATTCATTCATTTTTCTTCTCTCCACCAAGGACAATATAATTCCTTTAAAACACATTCATCACTAGCAGGAAAAAAAAATAAATGTATTTTCAGAAATCTCAAACATTTTATTAAACTTTTCATAAGAAAATACTTGACATAACGTCGTCTTAAAAAGATTTTTCAAGAATCTCGGAAGGGAAGCGAAATTATTTTCCAAACACATATTTAAAATTATTCTTTATAGTTCAAAAACTATAGCGTATTATTTATTTTAGAAAATTCTCCTTTTAAATGTTTTCAATTTTTAAATTAATAGACCTCAAAATAGGTTTGACAGAAACTAGGAAAACTGTTTGGACCCTTGCTTTCTAATTAAAAAGAAAGAAAATAAGAGTGAAAATGTAGCTATCGAAAAACTAAATTTTACGACTAAAAAAAATCAGGGCTCGAACTAGGTCCATAAATCCTGTAAAATTCCGTACATTTGCTACAAGTCCGTAGAAGTCAGTTTTCTTAAAGAAAGGTCCGTAAAGTCCGTAATTTGATAAAAAAAAAGGACGAAAGTTCGTAAATTGTACGATATAATTTGGAGGATTTTAGAGAAATTACAAATGATTGCAGAAATTCAATTATTTTCAAAAGTAATAAAATTCTTCTCAAAAATTCAATTATGTTCACAAATTTTTAAAAATTAACTTCAAAATTTCAATTATTTTTAGAAATAATAAAAATTTTGGCAAAATTTCAATTATTTTTAAAAATATTTCTCAATTGAATGATATTCAATATCTACTATTTAAATAAAATTTTCGAAAGGAATTCAATTATTTTAAAAAAATAAAATTAAATTCTACCCAAAAATTAAATTAAAAAAAATTTTTCTAAATTAATTAATTAATTAATTAATTTAAAAATTTAATTAAAATTTAATTATTTGCATAAAATAATACAAATTTCACAGGAATTAAATTATTTACATATTTTGTATAAATTTCTTCTAAATAGTTCAATTATTATTTTCATAAATAATAAAATTTTGACAAGGATTCAATTATTTTCAGAAATAATAAAATTCTTCGCAAGAATTCAAATATTTTCATAAATAATAAAACTCAATGCTGAATTTCAATTATTTTTAATACAATTTTAATAAAATTCCTCGAAAACATTAATTATTCTTAAAACTTTTATTAAATTTCGTTAAAAGAATTCAATTACTTAAAAATTTGTTGATAAAATTCTTTATGAGAATTCAATTATTTTTATAAATTATAGAATTCATCGCAGAATTTCATTTATACTTTTAATACAATTTTAATCAAATTTCTCGAAAAATGTAATTATTCATAAAAATTTTATTAAAATTCGTCAAAAGAATTCAATTATTTAAAAATTTGTTGATAAAATTCTTTATGAGAATTCAATTTTAAAAAACATTCAATTATTCAATAAATTATTTTTTTTTGTATTTAAATAATAATTGAATTTTAGTAGAATTTTCTAATATAAAAATCGATTTAAAGATAAATTTCAGTTAAAATTTTAGATAATAATTAAGTATTAAAAGCAATATAGCGTGAATTTTTAACAAATAATTGAATTTTGAAATTAATTTTTTTGAAAAAGTTTAATTGAATTTTTTTAAAATTATTTAAAGTTTTTATTTTCTAATATATATTTAATTGAAGAATTTACGAATAATAGAAATTCCGTAAAGTTGAATATTGTAAACAGATGGATTAGAAAATTGTCAAAGAACTTTTTCGAAAATTATTAAAAACTAGCAACAATTCGCGCGGCTAATTTTTTACTTACATTTTCAAATAAAATTAGCAATAAATGTTAGAAATAATAGAATTTCAAAATTTTCTAATTTAAATTTTTGTTGAAGACACTAAAAAAATTCAATTTTGGAGAAATGAAAAATAATTGCAGAAATTCAATTATTTTCAAAAGTAATAAAATTCAATTATATTCAAAATTTAAAAAAAAATTCTTGTAAAAATCCCAATTATTAAAAAAAATTTTAATAAAATTGAAGGCAAACATTTAATTAGTTTCATCAATAATAAAAATTTCACTACATATTGTTTACAAAAGTGTGATAAATTTCTTCGCAATAATTCAATTATTTACATAAATAATAAATTTTTTTTTAAGGAATTCAATTATTTTCATAAAAAATAATTAAAAATTCTATTAAGGGCATTTGAACCATTATGACGTCACAATTTTAAAACTCATGCTTTGCACACATTGTGACGTTATAATGGTTCAAATGCCCTTAAACATTAATTAAATTGAAATGATGAAAATAATGTTGAAGAAGTTACAATAACAATATTCTTATAATATAAAATAAATAATAAAAATGTCACAGGAATTCAATTATTTACAAATATTTTATAAATTTCTTCGAAATAATTCAATTATTTACATAAATAATAAAAAAAAATTTAAGGAATTTAATTATTTTCTTAAAAAATTCTAGAAAATATTAATGATAATGATTTTATCACTCGGTCATCTTTGATTATTATTAAACAACAGGAAGAAATCAATTACTCCGAGTCGAAGACTCGGAGCAATCGATATCTTCATGTTTTTATATAATAATACTTTTATAAATTGCTCAATTTTTTTTCTTTATTTTTTAAAAATTTTAAAAATTTCAATTTCATTTTCAATTAAAATTTGTAATTGACAAATAAAATTTATAAACATTTTTTTTTCGAGAATATGCATTGTTTTTTTCGCAAATAAAGCAATTAGTTTGTAATACAATAAACAAAATTTATTTGTTAATAATTTTTTTAGCATTTTTTAATTTGTTAATTTCAAATATTATTTTATTATAAATTATGAAAAAATACCTGCATATTTTCGATTTGTCGAACAATATTTTTTAAAGCAAAAAAAAAAAGACTAGACTATAACTAACTAGAAAAACTAACAGAAAAAATGAAAGAATGAAATACGAAGATTATTATAGTTAATAAATAATTAATAATTTGTTTAAAGAAGAATTTTTAACTAAAATTCTTCTTTAATTGAAATTATGACATTTACATTTTTGTCAGTAATTGGTCCGTAAATGGTCCATAATTTTTCGTTTTTGGTTCAAGTCCTGAAAAAATTAATTTCAGTCAATTTAATGTGCAAAAAAAGTAGTTTATTTACTTTATGGTTAACGGAAAATTTTAATTATGTATTTCTCTGATTTTCAGAAAGAATATTAACTACTTTTTTATACTGGTAACAATTTAAATTCTTAATTTCTTCTAAAATTGAATTACTTTGTAAATTTTCAGTTGTAATTTTTCTAAAACCCTATATTATTTCAAGTGGAAAATTTCTGCAGTATTTACATTTTTCTAATTTTACTTGAAACGCAGAAAAGTTTGAAGAAGTGTCTTTTTTATGGTTTTTTACATTTTTATTAGAATTTTCTATTGAAGTGAATAAAATGCCTGGTTTTTTTCTCGTTGCAGCCGGAGAATTGTATTGCAACATATGAGCCACACGCTTACTGTGTTGTTTATTCAACAACCGATAGGTCGTCGATTCAGATGGCTGAAGAAGTCCTTCAAACGCTTTGGCGCAGCGATCATGTATCCGCTCGAGCAGTTATCCTTGTTGGAAACAAAGTTGACCTAGTCAGGTGCCGATTGGTGTCGACTGAAGGTACGTGCAATTATTGTTCGTTGCTACCTCACACACACACACACACTCACACTGCATCTCTCCTTTTGACAAATCCATTTCACATATATACACACATTTTATAGTTTAAAAACAAAAAAAAATCCTAAATTAAAACACATCATTAAAATTTATATATTCACAAAAAAACATCCCTTAAATTCAATAACTGGAAAAATTGTCTCGCATCATAACGAGAAAATTTTTCTCAATGCAATATTTTTCAATAATCCAAACAACTGTTATTTCAAAAAAAGCAATTACAATATTTTTATTCTTTTTTTTTCTTTTTTTTTGTCAATTCAAAATCAAGAGAAATTATTGGATTACTGGCAATTAATTGAAATCAACCTCTAAATGATTGTGGAAAGTATGTTTCTTTTTAATTGAGTTTTTCATGTTGATTAAAATTACAAAAACCATTCGCAATTGAGTTTGCTTTCGTTTTGTATTGATTGCAATTTACATAATATTTTTCGGTGAAATATTCTTGATATTTAAAAGAGCATGCAAACAATAATATCTGCTTTGAAAAAAACTTTCGGTCAAATTAATTGAAACTTTCATAAAAGACTCAAAATGTTTCCTAGGAAATATTCCATTTTTTTATTGCAGGCTTCGCAATTTTAAAAAAGTAGCAAAAAGCAGCTTTAAGACTATAAAAAGAGTATAGTAAAAAAGTAGATATATCGTAAATATAAATTTGACGACTAAAAAACTAGATTTATATTTGATTTCAGTTGATTGACAATAATCACAAAAATTTGATTCTGTATTTTCCTCAGATTTTCCTGATTTCTATAAAAAATACCAACTTTTTTTCGTATCTGGTAATAACATAAATTCTAAATTCTAAAATTCAATTATTTACTGCTTTTTAGTTAGAATTCTTCGAAAATACTGCTCTAGTTCAAAATAATTTTTAAAATGAAAGAAAAAAAGATCTTCTTACTCACGAGAATTTAACTATTAAAAAAAAATTTAATTACAATTCATCAAAAAGCTCATTTTTTCCTAATTTCAAAATTAAATTAAGGACAATAATTCTTGTAAAAAAAATGTTTAATAATTATTCTAATTTACTTTTCCGCAGGAATTATAATTTTTCAAAATTCTAATGTAAAATCACTATACGAAATTTAACTATTGCCAAAAATGACAACTGTAATAATTCTTCCAAAATTCAATTTTTTAATAAAATTATTCAAAACTTTAATAATTTTTCAGAAAAATAATAAATTGGTAATTTTTAAAAGTAAATATTTAAATAATATTACAGTTTAAAAAAAAATTAAAATTTTTAAAGATTTCAATTTTTTAAATATTTTAGAATTGAATTATATTTCTAAACATTCACACTAAAACGGTTTGAATATTCAATTATTATCTAAAAATTTAATTGAAATTTATTTTCAAATCAATTCTTATTAGAAAGTTCTACGAGAATTTAATTATTTAAATTTTAAATTCATTGCTGGAATAAGTGATTATTTCTTAAAATTCCATTCTTATAAAGAATTTTATCAAAATTTTAGAAAATAATTAAATTCCTTCGAAGAATTTTAATTTTTATTAAATTCTTTTAAGTAATTCAATTCACTTTTTAAAAATTAATTTCATTTTTCGAGAAATTCATTTAAAACTGTATTAATAATAATTGAAATCCTACGAAAAATTGTATTATTTAAGAAAATAATTGAATTCGTGGAAAGAATTTTATTAAAATTTTTGAAAGTGAATGAATTTTTTAGGAGGATTTTTTATTTTTTTGTATCAAGAAATTTAAATAAAATTGTATTGAAAGTAATTGAATTTCTGCAAAGAGTTTTAATATTTATAAAAATAATTGAATTTTTGGGATGAATTTTATTAAAATTTTTTAAAATAATGGAATTTCATCGAGAATTTTTTTAAATTGTCAATTGAATTCCTGTAAAAAAAATTTATTATTTTTGAAAATAATTGAATTTTTTGGAAAATTTATTATTTAAATTTATTATTTTATATGGAGAAATTTAATATTTATAAAAATAATTGAATTTTTGAGAAGAATTTTATTAAAATTTTTGGAAATACCTAATTAAATTATTTGACGAATTTCATTAGAATTTTTAAAAATATGTAATTGAATTCCTACGAGAAATTTTATTCAAATTGTATTGAAAATAATTGAATTCTTGAGAAGAGTTTTATTACAATTTTTAATAATAATTTAATTGTTTCATAAAAAATGAAAATTTTTTTAGGAATTTTATTAACATTTTTTAAAAAAATTCAATTCCTTCTAGAAATTTTAGTAAAATTTTTGAAAATAATTAAATTCTTTCAAAGAATCTCATTAAAATATTTTAGATTTTTTTTACAATGAAAAAAACTTTCGATCAAATAAATTGAAACTTTCAGGAAAGACTCAAAGTGTAATTAAAAAAAATAAAATTTCCTAGAAAACATTTTTTCCTTTTTTCATTGCATTAAGAATTTTTTTTTTATGTTGAAAAGAATACTTTTTCAAATTAATTGAATCTTTCAGGAAAGAATTAAAAAGGTAATTCTGAAAAAAAGTTTCATTACATTGAGAATTTTTTTGTATTTTGAAAAAAAACTTCACAGAGAAAACAATATATATTTATTATACAGTCAACCAAAAATTCTTTTTGAATTAAATATAATAATTTTGATTTAATAATTTTATTTATTTAATAATAATTTAAAAATATGTTTAATACAAATATATTTTTGAATTAAAAAATGTTTTTCTCAGTGTTTGGGCGAAATTATTGAAACTTTCAGAAATGACTCAAAATGTAATTCTGAAGAAATGTTCAATATTTTTTTATCATGGCGGATGAAACTTTGAGACTTACATTTTGAGGCTTTCCTGAAAGTTCCAATTAATTAGCCTTAAAATTTAGTTGAAAATATATTTTGTGCCTGGTCCAATTGTGTAAGCATGTGATTGCCTCGGCAAATATAGACATTCGACATTACAGATCCCAAAGTGTTGGGACGATGCAAAGCCCAGGTTTACAAATTCACTGAATTCTCCAGAGCCAAGAGCTGGCTAATTATCCGTTAAATCAAAACCTTTGTTGCAGAGGGTAAATCCATGGCCTGCTCGTACGACTGCAAGTTTGTGGAAACCTCCGTCATGATCAATCACAACGTGGACGAGCTTCTCGTGGGACTTTTGACTCAGATTCGACTCAAGCTCGAGAATCCCGAACGGACGCGTGACCTATTTAGAAAGAGATCCCGCAAGAATCGCAGCAGATCACCACTGGGATCGTGTTCAGAAAATAATTCGCCCAAGAAATATCGCGGCAGTCGAACCAGTACCAGTCTTAAAGTGCGAAATCTGTTGGGCAAAGTTTGGGCGAGAGACAGCAAGTCCAAGAGCTGCGAGAATTTACACGTTCTGTAAAAGAAAAACAATTATATATACACTGATTGTGAGCTGAACTTTTTCACGTCGTCTTTCCATGGGGACTAAAGCGCAACTTTGGTGAGAAACTCTCACTTACACCAAACTAAAGAAAAAACAAGCACAATCCTATTAAACTCGCTTTAATTGTCTGATAAGCTTTTTTGTTCTATAGAAAATTAATTTCGAACTTTGTCGCTAAAATGGTAATTTACTCTTTCTGATAAAACAATCTAAGCTCCTCTGTTTTAGAGACTTCAAATTTTAATGACCTCTACTAAATTGCGTCACATCTGGCATTTTTTTTCTTATAAAGTTTTAATTCATGAAAAAAAGTCTACTAAAACTTCCAGTAAAAAAAAAAAACTATTAAACTAAATTGAGAAAATTTTACTGCTTTGATAACTGGACGAGGTTCCAATAATTTGTATTTACAGAGAAACTCTATTAACATAAAAATTGAAAAACTTCACATTCATTTTTTTTTAAATTGTTGAAAAGCAAAAATTTTTCATTCCTACACTTTTTCTGCTGTTTATAATTTAATTTCTCTCTTCTATTCAGGCTTCGCACTCATCTACTGAAATCTAAAATTCACAAATTTCTTTACGAATCTATTTTAAACAAATTTTTGCGAAACAACTTATTCCATTTCTTATTATGCAAATTACAATTTTTTTTTATTTTTAAAATTAAACTTTAATTTTTATACAGGTATAATTCTGTGGAAGAAAGGCATAACAGCATAACTGACATTTTTATCAAATTTGAGATAACATCAGATTTGTATATATTTAATATTGCTCTTCAAAGTTCAATAGCTGAAAAATCATTAAAATGGTTATTAATGTAGAAAATAATGGAAAACATAATCGCATAATTGCGTTTTTGACAAAAGGAGACCAGCATAATAACATAACTGCATTCAGCTTAAAAAACAATTGACATAATTAAAAATGAAAATAACCTTTATGAATAAAAACAATAAGAATTTTGTAATAAAATGTTTTTAGTAAAATACATTTTTCGTACTTTAAATTAAATATATTTATTTTAATAAGACTGGAACAAATTTTTTATAGCATAAATTGTGCATTTAATTATGTACTTATTTTTAAGGGTATTTCTATTCTAAAAAATTTTGGAAAGTATTTAAAAAAATAAATTGAAAAATTCTTTAAGTTGAACAGTAAAGTAAATTTTTTTCTCGTTTCAATAAATTAAAAACATTTTATAAAAAAATAAATTTTATAACTAAATAAACTCTTATAATTTTTTCTAACGAATTAATAGTTTAATTTGTCTTTGTATGAAAAATTTTTTAATTATGACAAATCAAACCAAAATAAATTGTGACATTAAAAGTGTCTGAAGTTGGACTCATATACAATCTGAACTTGCATAACCGCATAAGTGCAATAAAACTCATGATTCCGATGAAAAATTATCAAAATTTATATCAAATCGTGTGTTTTATTAAATGTTATAAAAGAATTTTGAAAATATTTTAAATAATAATACTAAATGCAAAAGACCGAACAAATCTGTTGATTTTCTGAATTGACAGAAGTGAGAGAACATTAAAATTAATTTATCTCGTTATCATGACAAATGCAGTTATGCTGTTATGCCTTTCTTCCACAGAATTTCAGACACAATATTTCACGAAAAGATTCAATTATTTTTTTTAATTTTCCAAAAGAATTGAATTATTTTCTAAAATTTTAATAAATTCGTCGAAACAATTCAATTATTTTTAAAAATATTAATATTCTTCGCAAGAATTTGTAAAAAATTCAATTTTCAAAAATTATAGATAATAAAATTCTTGCCAGAAATTCAATTATTTATTTCCATTAATAATAAAATTCTTCTCAAGAATTCAATTATTTTTAATACAATTTTAATAGAATTTTTCAATGAAATTCAATTTTTTTAAAAAAATTTAATAATAAAATTCGTCAAATGATTTTAATTATTTTCAAAAATTGTAATAAAATTCTTGTCCGAAATTCAATTATTTTTATTAATAATAAAATTTTAATAGGATTTTTCAATGAAATTCAATTATTTAAAAAAATTGTAATAATAAAATTCGCCAAAAAATTTAATAAAATAAATTCTTCTCAAGAATTAAATTATTTTTAATTTTTTTTAAACATTGAAATTCTTTGCAGGAATTTAATTACTTTCAATACAATTTTGTTAAATTTCTCGATATAAAATACTTCATCCACGAGGAAGCAATATTTAAAAAATTCGTCAAAAAAATTCAATTTTCAAAAGTTTTAGGTAATAATTATTAATCATTTGTTTTCGTAAATAATAAAATTCTTCACAGGAATTTAATTATTTGTAATACAATTTAAATAAAATTCTAAAAATTATTTCAATTATTATCAAAAATTTTTCTCAAGAATTCCATTATTTTTAGAAATATTAAAATTCTTCGCAGGAATTCAATTGAACCGCCGGATCGTAGAAGGGCATATAGCCCATTTGAATTACATTGGCTATATGCCCTTCTACGATCCGGCGGTTCAATTACTAACATTACAATTTTTTTTAAATTTCTGGATATTAAAAAATAAAAAATTCCGTTTTTTTCAAAAATTGTAATCAAATTCTTGCCAAAAAATTCAATTATTTTTAAAAATAGTAAAATTGTTCGCAGGAATTCTATTATTTTCAACACAATTTTAATAAAATTTAATAAAAACAATTAAAATTTTAATTTATAATTATTAACCGACAAATTAAAATTTTTTTAAATAATTCACAGAAAATCTTCAATAGAATTTAATAACGATTTACAAAAATTTTAATAAAATTCTTCAAAGGAATTCAATTATTATCAAATTTTTGGATAGAATTCTTTGCAAAAATTTAATGCTTTTCAATAAATTAGTTTTAAAATTGTAAATATTTAAAAAGAAAAAATATTTAAAAAGTTAGGAAACTAAGAAGTAAACAACAAAATTTTAGACATAAACAAAAGTTTTTCCTGTAGAAAAGTAAATAACAATAAAGTATTTAAATATTTTCCTAACAAAAATTTCTGAGATTTTGAATAGTTTAATTTAGAAATTCTAAGAACAATGAGGTTTTAATCAATTATTTATTTGTGTATTTATGTAATTCAATTCTCTTAGTTGAATTCTGATGAGAATTAGTTTGAAAGAGAATTTTAGTTCAAATTTTGAAAAAGAATCGAATTTTGGTAGAATTACAGTAGTAATTTTTATAAATAATTAAATTTCAAAAGATTTTACATTCAAATTATTTAAAATGAATTAATTTAGCGGAAGAATAAATAAATATTTAAATATTTATTTAACAGAAATTATTTAAATTGTATAATTGAACTTAGAAATTTTGAAAAATATGAGGTTCTTTAAAATATTATATTCAAAACTTTTTGAAGATAGTTGGAATCCCAAAACTAATTTCAAATTGAAGTTGGAAATTTAAAATTTAAATTCAAATTTAAATTTTTGGAAATTTAAAATTTAAATTGATATTTAAATTAGAAATTTAAAATTGGAAGCCAAATTTAAATTAGAAATTTAAAATTGAAGTTAAAATTTAAATAAGTATTTTTGTTAAATATTTAATTAAAATTTTTATATTTTAAAGAATTTAATTTTTTTACTTTTAAAAATTATTTTGAAATATAATCGTATTTTTGAAGAATTCCTACTGAAAATTTGCTAAATAATTAAATTTTGGAAAAAATTAAGAATTGAAGTTGTTACCAAAATAGGAAAAGTAATTCTTTCTGGAAATTGGAGAAATACATAATCAAATTTTTCTGTTAACTATGAAGAAAATGAAATACTTTTTTTGCACATTAAATCGATTGAACTAAATTTTTTCAGTCATCAAACTTAATTTTTCAATAGCTATACATTTTCTTTCTTTTCAGTCATATAAAGCAACGTTTTTCTACTTCTTTTTTAATTAATTAACGAGTGCGAAACCTATCTATCTAATTATCAAATTTTTAATTCACTCTCAAAATCTGAATTAGCGAGAATTTTATCCAATGATTTTGATGAATTAGTAATTACATTACCAGCTGTAAATCAATTAAATTTTACCAATGATTAGAAAGAAAAAACCATTTGTTCAGTAATTAATTAGTAAAATTGAATTAATTCATTAACAAATACTCCATGATTGATTGAAATTTTGTTAAAATGTTTACTAATTCAGATAGAGAGTAGCAAATGATGATTTTGAAAAAGTAAATGAATAATACAATATTCAATTAATGTTTGTGCGGGACTCGAGTGTGCGTCCTTAATTGAATTGTGTTATTTTTACTATTTTGAAACACATCATTATTTTTTAACTGATATATGAACTGTTTATTTAATCATGCATGAATTGAATAATTTAGTTTTGCAGATGCGTTCATGAGAAATCATCGGCGACATTTTATCTCTCGTGAATTAACAGATAATAAAATATACAACACATCAGAATCTGGTCACATGAATTATTTTCTATGGTGAATTTCAAAGATAGAAAAGAAAATCTCGCCTGCGATTTAGTCAACGATCATAAAGAAAAAAAACGTACGTTTAAAAGAAAAATACTCTTAACTTATTGTATATCTCTGAATTGTTGGCATTTTCAATTATGATTCAAAGAAATTAGAAAGAAATTAGATTTAAAAAAATGATTAAGTAATTATTCCAGTTTTGTTATTATTAGCATTGAACTAGCTGAATATAAGTTAATAAAAAAGTATTATCTTTTTTGAAAAAAGGAATATTTGTCCGAATAAGCATTTTTGCGCCAACTGTTCATGCGAAAGATTTTTCCTTGATATACATAGTTAAGGAGAGAGAAAAGAATGTATGCTAGAGTCTGCAAATGTGATATTCTTTTTCTTGTTTTAGTTTCATGTCTTTTGAAGCGCTTCCCTCTTACTTTCAGAAAAATATTCAGCGCTCCAAGGCAATTTCGCGATTTTACTATTGTAAAAGTAGTTCAAAAATTGGGTGAATAAAAGGAAAATATTAAGAGACTGTAGTTGCTAGAAATGTTTAGATAAGTCATTATTCGCTCGCCTTCCTACGAGTCGGTATTAATTTCGAGTTGTCGAACTCAATTAAAAAGAAAAAAGAAGCGAAAATTAGCGAGGTCCAAAAAAAGAGTCCACGATTCAAAATTATTTTCACACCTATTTTAAAGTATAGACAAAAAAGTAGAACTCTAAAAGAAACTAAAAAAAAAAAAATCAGAAATAATGGGTACCCGAAAATTATACCCGCTGTATTTTTTAACCCTTATCCATTTTTGAATACGCTTGATCTATATAAAAAATAACCTTATATATGTATATCCAAGATTGTCGTTATTAATCGACGACCAATAAATCTTTTGGTCAATCCAGGTTATAACACGTATGAATTTACACAATTTTTTACATTACTATTTTGTACGTCGACAGATTAAAAATATTATACCTAATTAATAAAACGTGTTGTTGCTTTTCAAGAAACGGACGACGTTTCGAAAATCGAAAAGAAATTCAGTTTGTGAAATCACGTTTTTAAAAAAAATCGTTTATTAAAAATCCTATATAATAAATAAATAAAAACTCGAGGAAGTTAATGAACGAGCAATTTTAGATAAATATAAATTTTTTGAATTTAATGCGAGCATGCGAGGTCCACTAGTTAATAAGTGTATATTATATCACGCAATATAACACCATTATTAATAAAAATAATTATAATAATAATAATTAATAATTATTACAAGATTTTCATTGAAGATTTGAATAAATAATAAAAATGATAGATAATCGGAAAAATGTTATTTGGAATATTTATCACTATTTAATTCTACTAAAAAATAGAATATTCAAATATTAAATTTTCATTCTTTAAGAAAAACTTTGATGGCCTATTTTTTTTTCTTGTATTGTATTGGATATTTGTCAATTTGATAGGAACATTCTCTCGAATGGAATCAATGGAATTTAGATTAAAAATTATGTGAATATCCATTTACAAGACTTATTAAAACTATATTAAAAAAATACGTTAAAAGGCTCTCAATGTATTTCTTAATAGATAGATCATCGAGTGTTCCGTTTCGCTGTTACATTTCTAAAAAAAATTCCTTTCATTAGAAAAGGAAAGAATTGACAAAATGCCCAAAAAGCAAATATTGTCGACATGTTTGTTAACTTAGATTTCAATGCACAGTGTGTTTTGTTTCCAATCTTTCGTCATTGAAGCTCGACTCTCTCATTCTGTATAATTAAAAATTTTCCATTTCTAAATTTTTTCTAATCGAATTATATTCGAATTCTACGTTAATTTTTGGATGCAAAATTTAAATGTAAAATTTTAATGAAAATGGCAGTTTTACTTTACTTTAAAAAAAATTGAATCAAATTTTACAAAAAAATTCAGTAATTATTCAAAACTTTTAATAAAATTTGCCAAATGAATTCAATTATTTTCTAAATTTTCAATTAAAATTATTGAAGAAACTCCATTATTTAAAAAAAAAAGTCAAAGAAATTTTTCAAAAGAATTTAATTAAGGATTTTCAAAAATTTTTTAAAAAATTCTTCGCAAGTACCTATTCAATTATACTTGTAAATAATAAAATTTTTCGCAAGAATTCAATTATTTTCATAAATAATAAAATTCTTTACAGAAATTAAATTGTTTTCAATGCAATTTTAATAAAATTCAATAATTAAAATTTTCAGTTAGAATTATTAAAGATAGTAATTATTTTAAAAAAATTTTAAAATTGATTCATTCAAAAATAAATCAAAAAGATTCAAAATTAAAGAAATTCATAGTTACAATTCAAAATGGAAATTAAAAATTTTAATGAAAACGCCAGTTTTTATTAAAAAAAAAAAAATCAAAAATGTCATATTGCTGACAGAATTCTTCAAATTTTGTAGATTTTATTTGAAAACGATGGAGGGTGATAAAATTGGAAAGAAATGATGAAAAGAGAATTGAAGAAATTTTACAAAGATTACAAAAAAAATGTACATGTTGTAGACAAGCAGTCAAAGGAAATGCTTTCTTCTTGCCTTTTCTGTTTGTATTTCCAAACTGAACAACATCCAATTTCTAAGCCGCCAATCATTTTGCATTTCACGTTCCTAAAAAGAACGACCATATTTAAAATCTGGAAAAATTCTCCAGAAAGGTCTGAAAATTTATAGCTACTTGTAATTTAGCTTGTACAGCGCGCAAAATAAGAAAAAAAAACACGTAAAAGAAATTCTGCAAATTCCAAGAATTTGTGATGAGCGAGTCTAGCTTTTATGTAAAACTAAGGTCCATTCTTATTAAAATCTAAAATTAAACTTTTCAAAATTAAAAATATATTAAAAATAAAAAAAAATTTTAAATTAAAAAAAATACTTTACTGAATACTTTTTATAATTTATTTCTTTATTTATTTATATGTAAGAATTATTTATTCATAAGAATTTTAATTCAATCATCTTTCTTTCGTTTTCAATATGGACCTTAGTGAAAAGAAATTTAAAACACTTAAAATTATAGCTGTGAAGAAAAATGCGGAAAAATTTTATAATCAAAATAAAATGTAAAATTAGTCCGATAGACGATAGAATAGTTTTTTGCGGGCTTGGCCTTTTTTACAATCTTTAAATATTTTGCCAGGCTACAGCCCGTTTTGTGTTCCTAATTGCATAAAAAGCAAATGTGTACAAAGCCAACAATTTTTTGCGAAGCTTTATCGAATGAAGTTACAAAACAAAAGAAATATTTTACGATTTCTCAAAATTTCGTCTTCGCCGCTGAAAAAAAAAATACAAATCAATCGTTTTTTCAAGGCAATTATTTATTTCAGAAAAAAAAGAAAGAAATGCAGTGAATTCAATTTTCAAAAAGACTGAAATTTGAAACTGAAATTAATTATATTTGGATAAAAATTGTTGTCCTTGAAGATTTGTAAAAAAAATCAACATTCGAATAATATTGATTTCAATTAAAATATTCGAGTTTTAAAATGTCAAAATGGTTCGTATATGATGACAGTAGCAAACGCTTTCCTCTCTTTAAAAAAATACATTCATATCAAATTTTTTCGTTTAATTAAAAATTCATTTTCTATAAATAATTGATAGAATGGGGTAAAAGCGTTTGGATTTGTTTATCATGAGACAGAAAATCGCAAAACATATCGTAACGCAAAAATGCGTTCGATAGTGAAACGATGAAATACTTAATAAAAATGTTATTAGCAAAATAGTGTCGGTATTATGATCTTAACGAATTAAGTGAATCAACTGAATTACATACATACATATAAAAAAAATGGTGAGTGGAACAAGTAGAATATATTCATTCAAGACTTTATTGCTTGATTTTTTCGATCGAACTAAATTCGAGAAAAAAAAATTCGTTCCAAAATCCCTCACTTATTTTCCATAATAATTATTTTTTTTTACTACTGTTTTTACTAAATTTTTACTAATATCTGTAAAAAAGAATATTGTGTCTAACACTTTATTCAGAAGAATTTTTAAATACATTTTATTTTCCAATATCACCATTAGAAACATGTAATGACTTCCGAGATTTTTATAATAATTTTTAAATATTAAGTTCACGAAATATGACAGGTGCAATAGAAGAGGAAAATTAAGAGTTCGGTCGAAAAATGAATTATAAGTTTAAAAGAAAGAGTGAAAGAGAGTGCGAGCGCGAGAAAGAGAGAGAGAGAAAGAGAGCAAAAAATGGGTTTCGAGTCAATTGATATTTTTTCAAACTGAAATGGATTTGAGACATACTTCAAAAGTGTGTCAAGTGTCAGAATACGTACGATATTGTATATAAATAATAATAAATGGTTACAAAACAAAAAATGTTTTTTTATTCCTAAAGAACTATTTTTAAATAAATTATAAATATAACCTTTCTTTCACTTTCCTTTTAGTTTACATTTTTTTACGTCAATTTGTTGCAGAAATATGAATAATAATAATGACAAAGTTGAAGGAAAAATTTTCTATTTGAAATAGAGAAGAAAAACGTGATGAATTTTTGTGATTCTAACACGCGCACACGTGTAAATGAATTCACGTGTAAATGCCATATTTTTTCTGCTCAAGTTCATTTGACATCATATGAAAGAACGTAATTTGATTTTAACTTGACGAGAATATTCAATTTTAAAGTAATTCTAGGCCTTTGAAAAATTTTTCTCTTCAAAATCAAAAAGATTTTTAATTTCTTTTCAAAATGAAAAAAGAAAAATAACTAATAATATTTTCTTGTTTCTTCAAAAATGAATAAAAATTATTTTTTTCAAATTCTGTAATATTGAAAAAACTATTGACTTTGATTTTTTTTTGTAAAATTGATTAAAAAACTTATATACCGTGAAATCTGAAAAGCGGCAAAGATATCTTTACTCAAGTCTTTCAAGCAGAATTTATTAAACTTACTTTCCAAGCTGAAATGACGTTTAAGGAACAATATTTTCCCAGTAAATATTATGAAATAGAATACTGCAAGAACAAAAATATTTGTCAATCTGGAGATTACTTTTATCATCGATTTTAAAAATAAACTAAAACATTTTTTAAGAAATTGCAATCATTTTGTAAATATAAAGACAATTTTTAATAATCTTCCCTTTGCAAATATTACACTTTAATAAATTTAGACAAAAATTACAATAATTTGAAAATTAAATAACATTTTTTATTTCTAAAATGCACTATAGCTTCTGCAAACCACAATTCAATAAAAAATAAAGTAAATTTTAACGCAGTACGTGAAGTTTACTTTTAAAGGCGTTCACTATATATAACGAAAATAAAATGTAATTACAAAAAATTTCAAACATCGTAACTTAATTAAAAGTGTGGTAAATAAAAAAGAAGAGAGAAAATTATTGTCAACTTAATTAGCAAAGTGTGGATTACATCTTTTGTGAAACATAAAGGTCACGTAAATTTAAATTTAATCAAACTTTGCATACAATAACAAAATTAACAAACAAATATTAAATTTTCAAATTCATTTTCAAATTTATTTTCGAATTTACTAAAGAGTTTGGTAAAAATTATCGAGTAAAAAATTGGTGTTATTTGATATCGATTTATTTATTAAACGATAAATTATAATAAATAAATATTTTACACAAAAATAGTGTATTTTGAAGCGTAAGTTTTATTTTATCTTACAGTTGAATTTAATTAAATTTAATAATTGAACTTTATTGATTATTGGAAAACAACTAAATCACAATAATCATCTTTCTCAATTATTTAATTTAATAACGTTTTAACTATTTAATTATTTTGTTGTCAGATTATCTTCACTAAAATGAATACATTTATACAAGTTTCAATTTTCAGTCACGTACATATGTTCATTGATCTTGGACCAAATTTTAATTTATTTTATAATATTAAACATTGAAACTATTAACAAAGTATTTATTTTCGGGCATGCTAAAAATTATTCAACATTTTTTTCATATATTATATCTTTTAGAAATGATGAGGGCGCTGTTGTGTACAGGTTACCTAAATAAACAAATTTATTAATTTTTTACTGCATATTTTTTAGAAATGTATTATTGATTCATAAAAAAATAAGTGTCACTGAAGTTCTGAACGTTCAAATAAATGAAATTTATTTATTTCTTTTTCAAATCTTTTTAATAATCGTTCGCAGTTTGATGTCAGTTGTTAATTGCTTTTTTGTTTCCTAATTTTTTCAATCATTTTTCTTTTTAAATATTTAAAATTTTTTAATTAATATATTGAAAATCATTGAATTTTTACAAAGAATGTTATCAAAATATTTGCAAATAAATGAATTGCTGAGAAAAATTTTGTTATTTATGAAAATAACTGAATTCTTGTAAAGAATTTTATTAAAATTTTTGAAAATATACTAATTAAATTCTTTTGAAGAATTTCTTTTAATTTTTAAAAAATAATGGAGCTTCTTTAATAATTTTAATTGAAAATTTTGAAAGTAATTGAATTAAATAAAGAATTTATTTTCAACTTTTTAGAATAATCGTGTCTGTTAATAATTATAATTAAAAATTTGATTATTGAATTGAATTTTATTAAAATTCTACTGAAAATAATAATTAAATTCCTACGAAGAATTTTATTATTTATGAAAATAATTGAATTCTTGCGAAGAATTTTTGAAAATCCTAATTAAAATGTTTTGAAGAATTTCTCTGGATCTTTAATAATTTTAAATTAAAATTTTTGAAAATAATTAAATTAAACACAAAATTTTTTTTACTTTTAAAAATAATCGTGTTCGCTAATAATTATAAAATTAAACACTAGATTCTTGAACTTTATTAAAATTTTTAGAAAATAATTGAATTTTTCTGAAAATTGTATAACAAGTTTGTTAAATAATTGGATGCTTTCACAAAATTTCTTTAATTTATTATAATCGATTTTGTTAATAATTGTAATTAATAAATTTACTTTTAAATTTTATTAAAATTATTAATAAAAAATTAAATTATTTTAAACAATTTTATTAGTTTTTGTAAATATTTAAATTCTTTTGAAGAATTTCTTTAATTTTTTTAAAATAATGTATTCTTATTAATAATTCAAATTGGAAATTTTTAATATAACTGAACTAAACAAAGAATTTTTTTTAACTTTTTAAAATAATTGTGTCTCAATAATTATAATTAAAAATTTGATTATTGAATTTTATTAAAATTGTGTTGAAAATAATTGAATTACTGAGCAAAATTTTATTATTTCATATGAAAATAATTGAATTCTTGCGAAGAATTTTACTAAAATTTTTGAAAATCCTACTTAAATTCTTTTGAACAATTTCTTTGAATTTTTAAAAAATAATTGAGTTTCCTTAATAATTTTAATTGAAAATTATGAAAATAATTGAATTTAACAAAAAATTTTTTTTAACTTTTTAAAATAATTGTGTCTGTTAATAATTATAGTTAAAAATTTCATTGAAAAATTCTATTAAAATTGTGTTGAAAATAATTATATTATTGAGAAAAATTTTATTATTTATAAAAATAATTTAATTCTCGCGAAGAATTTTACTATTTATTTAAAAATAATTGAATTGTTTCCAAGAATCTATTAAAATTTCAGAAAATAATTGAATTGTTTCGAAAAATGTTATTAGAATTGTATTGAAAATAATTGAATTTTTGCAGATAATTTTTCAATTTACAAAAATAATTGAATTCTTACGAAGAATGTTATTATTTATGAAAATAAACGATTTCTTGCGAAAATTTTTTGAAAAGAAACAATAATTAATTATGTACTTAATAAGTGAATTTTTTAAAGAGTTTATGAAGTTTAAAAATTTCCCATTTGCGTTCACTTATTTTAGTGAGTAATTTATAAAAAAAATTGATATCGAAAAAATATCGTTTATTTGAATGTTCAAAATTTTTTGAGCATAAGAATAAAAAAATAGTTCAATTCATTATATTTGAAACGAATTTTCAAGTGTTAAAAAAATATTTACTATTTAAACTGATTTGTTTTCATTTCAATTACTAGAAATAGATACAATGTCAAAATTGAATTCAAGCAGCTTCGTCCAAATATAGTGGATTGATTCTATTAAAAAAATTGCACTCTATTCTATTTTTATAATTTATAAGATATAAAATATAAACACAAAACTTACCGATAAAGTTGTTGGCTTTTTTATCATAAGAAATTAATTTACAATTATCTTTTTGATCAATTTTAAAATCCAAACATCGTTTACGTGGATTTGATTTGTAAAAGGGGCTAATTTTCAGAATATTATTATACGGTTGTCCACTGAATGGATTAATGAAATCCGACCAATATCCTATCATTTTGAGTTTCAAACAAATATCAGATGCTGCCAGTACAAACTGTTGGCATGAATTTATAATTATTAAAGCAAAGTTCAAGGTTCAGTGAGCTTGTTATTGAAAACAGTCGAATGGTACTCACATATTTGGCAACCTTCTCAGTTTCCTCTTCCTTACTCCATCTCGCTGTTTTTTCATGCATCTTTTGACTAAGACTTATTATGGTGAGTTGCGGCGAATGCACTTCCGGACATCCTGGAAACAATTCTGATATTTCTTTTCTCAAAAGTATAGGACATTGTTGGGCGACAAAATGTAAAATAGGATGATCACTCTTTTTTCTTCGTCGTCTTGCATTTCTTTTACTATTCGATGCCATTTCATTCAAAAATGCATCATCAGCGGGCAAAATTTCCGAATGTGTTTCTACTTGTGCTATGGTTGAAGCATCTAGCCAACCAGGGCCAATACTTCCCGGTAAATAAAACCTAAATCCCCGAGGTGCGAGCAATTCCCAGTTTGGATTCGCCCCGAAAACAGTGTTATCGAAATCTGACAAATAATAAAAAAAAATGATAATTTAATAAAAAAAATTTGTAAATTGTCAATTTGCAAAATTGTAAAATAAATTTAGTAGTTTTAATCATAACAAAAAATAAGTGACGTAAACTCTCAAAATAATGAATTTATTCGCAAATACATACCGTCAACAGATTCTCCATTATTAGATTTTATTATTTCAAAAGTACTTGTATTTTCGTTACTGCGTCGCGAATAACTAGCCTTCAAAATCAATCTGACAGGCCGTGAGATGCAATTTTTCCCAAAATTACGAATACAAAGCATCTAGAAAAATAAATCATAAGTCACTACAAAGTTAGGTTATGTTAATCTCTTTTCACCATAAAAAAATATATAATTGTTAAATTTATATTTTTAATACTTGTCCTAATTATTTATTTACTAAACGCAGATAATCACTGTTTATTACCATCAAACTTCCACTTTACATGCTAGATATAGATTTAGATTTATATGTTTTAACTTTCTGACTGACGTAAATAATAATTTTATCGACTGAGATTCGATAAGAGACATTCGATTTATATTGAAATTTTCCTTCGATACTTTTTGACACTTGCTTGCAGTGCAGAGTGCACTTGTCCATAATTGTAGTTGTTGTTGCTTGTTGTTAATAAAAACAATGTTTATTGTTGATGCGGAAATTTTAATAATACGTGAGTAAATGAAAATTGGAAATTATAACAATGATTTATTGTGTAAATACATGTGTGTGTGTGACACAATATGTTAATTTGCCGTCGGGGGAATTTAAATATACTTTTTTCTCTCATATTTTTTTCTACATATGTAAAATTATATTCATAAGTCTTACGACTAGAAATATTAGCAAATCCAGACTGGTTCAAAATATTTTTTCCATTAATTATTGTCAGAGGAGTATTTTTATTCTAAAGAGGGAAATAATTACATGTGTTCTTTGTAACATAACCTCTAATTACACCGCAACTTGACGTTTTTGGTTCTAAAAAAAGCATTCTATTTGAATTACTCCAAAATTCATGGTTAAAAACGGTTTTATTATACGATACGAATTTAATTATGAAAAATCATTATCAAGTTCTGAAAACTGCTTGAATTAACGTGTTAAAATTTTGTTCAAATTACTTAAATTCTAAAAGAGTAGTTTTAGAGTTTAAATTCTGTAAATGTAATTTTTTTTACTGTAAATTAATACCATTGCGTAATAATTATCGTTTAGTGAACGAATTCGTTTATAGTAAATATTGAAATATACATATTTTATTTGCGGTTTTCTTTAGCATATTCAAACATAACCTAAAAATTAGAAAATTATAATTTCACTATATTTTTTAATTCGTTTAATTTAATCGATTTAATCATTTATATAGACTTTGCAAAAATTCGACTCTAGAAATCAGTTTAGAATAATCCTGTAAGTCCTTGGAAATCGTATATGTTTTAAAATTTTATAATAACCCCCTTCTCTCGCTATTATTTTCTTCTCTTATCGTGATGATTTTTTTGTAGCGTGATATTTTGCTGGTACCCTCTCTCCCCCCGAAGTATCACATGCTTTGTGAATGACCCCTTGATAAGGAACAACAGATTGTTCAAAAGAGAAGTAATATGTTAACATAAAAATCTTAAATTATAAAACTAAATAAACGTCATAAATAGAAGTTTCCTTTCATAATTACAATTCGTCATTCATGTTTTGAAAAGCAAGCAAGAAATACTGTTTTTAAAAATCTATTTGGATATAAGAGAATTTTGGAAGGTAAATATAATAAATAGTTTTTGAAAGAATTTTTATTAAATTTGTTATGTAATTTTATTATTATTGTTTCAATAAAATGACCCGTAATATTAAACTAAATTTATTTTTTCTTATAATTGTAAATTTATTATTCGTCATAAAAATTATGTAAAAGAAAATAACTTTTTAAAACTAATCGTCAAAATTATGTAGTATATAATCTTACTTAAGTCTTATTATAATTTATATGGAAAATATTGAAATTGAAATCTTGAAAAAGTGAACTTTTCAATTTTCGTTAACTGAAAATCGAGAATTATATGTACAGAGTAAATTAATAATTCTATTGTCGATTATTAAAATCGGATTATATCAATGCAGTGCTTTATACAATTTATTGTATAAAGCACTTTTAAGGACTTAATGCTATTGGTAACTTATACCACCAGCAGAATCATTTCTGATTATTGGTAAATAAGTACATACAGTAAATCTTAAACTATTTTCACATTATCACACTTATAAAAAATATATCATTTCCAAAAATTATTTGAGGGTCTAAAAAATATATATATATTTATGTATCTATAAAAAAAGGCCTCAAGTTTTTAATTTTTATATCCGATTCTTTTCTATAGAAAATGAAGTGCTTTCGATTTTCGATTTCTCTAGGCAAAGTTCTTGTCTAAATGTAATTAAGAGAATATTTTCAAATCAAATTAAAAATTCAATTATTGTAAAATTAAATCTAGCGACGCAATCAATTTTCATTGATCGGTAAACTAAATGCTAACTTGGTAAACTAAATTATAATTCTAACAGATTGATGAATTTAATCTACTTCTAATTTACGAAATGAGCCCGGAATACCTCCCAAACCTTCACTTGGTGCAGAACAATTTTCTTTTGGTGCCAATTCGATGTACATGTCATCAAGGGCCTTTAGCTCTTGACATTTTGCTCGTAAGACCTTCTTGAATGAATCTAAGAGTGGAGAAAATTCATAAAATTAAAATAGTTTCCAAATTAGTGCAATTTTATAATATATGGAGCCTCAAATAAAAATTAAAATCTCAAAATTATCATATCTTACCGATCATTTCAGAAAGAGGAATTTTTCCTCCATATTCTTTTGGCAAAATTTGTGGATTAACAGCCTTTTGGAGATCGTCTAGATTTTTATGAATCTGTAAAAAATTGGCATATTTAATTACCTAATTTATTTTATTATTTATTTTAAATAAAATTTCTGGAAAGAATTCAATTGCTCTTAATTTTATTTTTAATTTCTTGTCAAAATTTCAATTATTCTTAAAAGTTAAATTTTTCGCATAAATTAAATTATTTTCAATAAAATTTCTCGAAAGAATTCAATTATTCTTAAAATGTTTGATAAATTTACTTGCAGAATTTCAATTAGGTAATTTAAATTCTTTGGGAGAATTCAATTATTTTCAAAACATTAAATTCAAAATATAAGTAAAATTTCATAATTTATTCAATTATTCTAAAAGATGTTGATAATTTTCTTTGCAGAATTTCAAGTAATTTCAATTAAATTTCTTAAAAAGATTCAATTATTTTAAAAAAATTTTATTTTCAATACAATTTTAGTAAAATATCTAAATTCAATAGACCTTTTCATTTCAATTATTTTCTTTGCGCATGCGTTATATGGAATTGAAATTCCGTTTCAAGTTTCGGCCCTGTTTACAGCTATTGCATTATTCAGACATGAAAAAAATTATAAAAAGTGTTCTAAATTATTATATGTTGCATAAAAATGGAGTATAATAATTATAACAAATACTGGAATAAATTTAATGAAAAAATTAAGGACGGAGCATATACTAATTATTTTATCAATAAGTTATTTTTTAAATATCAATAATTTATTTTAGTTTTTTTTTGCATTTCTACATGCAACGTTAATAAAAACAATAAATAAAATTGAAAGAGGTAACTATTGTGTTTTTCACATTTCATCAGCGAATAACAATATATCAATATGTAAACATAACCTCACTCTGGAACCAACTCTTTTTTCTTCTTTTAGTTGACTGTTTTCTGCACTTGCAGTGATATTTTTAATTGCAAATTTAACTGCGTGTTTTTATGTTTAAATTCGATACCAATTTTGCACCGGACACTTTTTCTTTTCTCTAAAAAAACATGAGCAAAAGTAAAGTTTTAACACATGTTAATAGAACAGGGCCGAAACTTTTAAAATTGGTGAACTGTCATGGTTGCTCCGCAGACGCATTCGCGACTTCCGAATTGAAATGAAAAGGTCTATTAAAGATATTCAAAAAAATGTATTACAATAAACATATTTTGGAGTTTCAATTATTTTTTTGTTTTGTCTAAAAATCAGGGAATTCTTTCAATCTTTCATGGAATAATTGATTTTCAGAGTTATTCTTTATGACCAGGAAATGACCGTGGATTTTTTTTATGAGAAAAGTGTCCACCCTGTATTATGTTTAAATTTTTTTAAAAGAACTGTATTATTAATTAAATTTTGAAAAACTCTTTTGTTTGTTAGTAGACTTACGTGTATGCGACTTTTGAGTTTTTCATTGAGGAGAGAGACGGCAAATTCGACGACTTTCGTTGCGCAAGTGGGAATGTTCATTAAATGCGTCTCCTTGTGTCGCATAGGAGTTGTATTTTGAATACATCTCAACATATTTCGAATGTCTGTTAATGACCAGGCACTAATATGACCCATAGTGAGGCCAGATTCATCATTCAAGTGGGTGTATCCTTTAACTTGATTTTCCTCCTCGTCCATGAGAGCTTCGACCACAATGCTGTGTGTTCTGGCCATTTGAGCCGATGTGTATTTATAAGGATCGAAGCGTCCTGAAAATTTGAAAAATTTTCTTCCTGGAAAACTATTTTTCAATTTAAATATGATTTTTTGAATTTGAAATATACGTACCAGCACACGAGAGAATGACTTTTCGTCCATGCTCGTCCCTTTCCAAAAGTGGAACCAGATATCCACTATCGATTATAGCTTCAATATCGGGATCATTAATGTCTAAATTTTGAAACCAATCAGGATAAAGTTGTCGCATTGTGAGATAACGTTCTAGCATTTCCTCGGCTAATGGGAGGCTGAATTTTTTTGTCCTTAGAAACCTGAGTAGAAAAACGGCATCGGTGCGACAACTTTTAATTGCCGGGTGTTTTTGAATCCATTCTCGAAATTTTTCTAGAGCTTGCTCACGCGTGTTTATGTCTTCTCTTAATTCCATTCGTGCAATCACTTGCGAATCGGTGCTCAGGCCACATTTGTAGTCCAAATTCTCTTCTGTTCCCATACCCATTTTTTCTGAAAAAGTTTTTATTTTTAGCTATGAATAAATGGAATTTTTTTTATTAAAAATCGTGTTAATTTGTTTATAAGTTTATAAGACAAACGAAAAAGTCTACAAAATTAATTAATAATTAATTAATTTTTACAAAATTAATTTTTTTTCAGTACTTTTAATAAAATTTCCTGACTTTTCCCTGATCCAGGGCTCGAACTAAGTCCATAAATTCCGTAAAGATCCGTAAAAGTCAGTTTTTTTTAAAAAAAAGGTCCGTAATTTGATTGAAAAAAAACGAAAAGAAATTACATAAATGAAAATGATTGCAGAAAATCAATTATTTTCAGAGGTAATAAAATTCTTCGCAAAATTTCAAAATTTGAAAAAAAATTCTCGTCAAAACTTCAATATTCTTTATAAATAATAAAAATTTTCTCCGAAATTAAATTATTTAAGTATTTTCATAAAATAATAAAAATTTCACAGGAATTCAATTATTTTCATAAATAATACCATTTTTTATAGGGATTCAATTATTTTTATAAATAGTAAAATTATCTGCAAAATTTTTTTAAAATTTTCGTAAAAATTTCAATAATCTATAAATATAATAAAATTCTTATGGGGATTCAATTATTTTCAACAATAACCAAATTCTTTTTAGGAATTTATTAAAATTCGTCAAAATAATTTAGTTATTTAAAATTTAAATTGATAAATTTGTTTATGAGAATTAAATTTTAAGAAACATTCATTCATTCAATGAATTATTTAATTTTGTATTTAAATAATTGAATTCTCGTATAATTTTCTATTAATTGCGGACTTTTTTTAAAATTATTTGAAGTTTTTATTTTCTGATATTATATATATATATTTAATTGAAGAATTTCCAAATATTTGAAATTTTGTAAAATTAAATTATAAACAAATGAAATGGAAAATTCCTAAAGAACTTTTTAAATATTATTAAAAATAAGGGATTTATAAAAGAATTTCAGTTAAAAACACTAAAAAAAGAAATTAGATTTTGGAGAGATTACAAATTATTGCAGAAATTCAATTATTTTTAAAAGTAATTTATAAGAATTCTCGTCCAAATTTCAATTATCTTTATAAGCAAATAAAATTCTTCTCCGAATATTAATTATTTTCCAAAATTTTTTCAATTGAATGTTTTTTAATATCTACCTACTATTTTAATAAAATTTTCCAAAAGAATTTAATCATTTACAAATTTTTTATAAATTTTTTTGCAATAATTCAATTACTTTCATAATTAATAAAAATTTCACAAGAATTCAATTATTTACAAGTTTTTTATAATCTTTCTTGGCAATAATTCAATTCGTTTCATAAATAATAAAATTCTTTTCAGGAATTCAATTATTTTCATAAATAAAGAAACTGATAGAAGAATTTCAATTATTTTTAATGCAGTTTTAATCAAATTCCTCCAAAAATGTAATTAATCATAAAAATGTTATTAAAATTCTAATTTATTGGAAATTTTAGAAATTTCAAAAACTTATTAAATTTCAATTATTTTGAGAAATAAAAAAATTTTCACAAGAATGCAATTATTTTTAAAAATTTTAATAAAAATCGTTGCAAAAATTCAATTATTTTCATAACTAAAAAAACTAATCGCAAAATTTTAATTATTTTTAATACTATTTTAATCAAATTTCTTGAGAAATGTAATTATTTTTAAAAATTTTATTATATTTTATCGAAAAAATTCAATTATTTAAAAATTTGTTGATAAATTTCTTTATGAAAATTTAATTTTAAGGAACATTCAATTATTCAATAAATTATTTATTTTTGTATTTGTGACAGGGACTGTTAAAAGAGACCTACGGTTCGAAAAAATCAATTAAAATAAAAAATTGATTTTTTCGAACCGCATAGGTCTCTTTTAACTGTCTCTGTCACATATATTAAAAACAATATATAGCGTGAATTTTTAGAAATATTTGAATTTTGAAATTAATTTTTTGAAAAAGTTTAATTGAAGAATTTACCAATTTTTGAAATTTCGTAAAATTGAATATTGTAAACAAATGGATTTGAAAATTGGCAAAGAACGTTTTCGAAAATTTAAAAAAATAATCGATTTAAGGAAGAATTATTATCTATAAAACATGAAAAATTTTAATTTTATAGTTTTAAGTAAAATGTTCTCTTATTTGACTCGGACTGGTTATATTTTTGTCAGTAATAATTGGTCCGTAATTTTTCATTTTTGTTCCGTAAAGTCCGTATTTTGAAATAATTTTGCCCCCAAGCGTCGAAATAATCAAGTACAATACTAAAGTTTCTCGAACTGTTTTCAGATAGGACAACGCATGGTCTGCCGTAGTTTCTGGTTCAAAAACACCAGTTGAGTGAAGATTCTAAATTACCAAATTAAGTAGACCTAACTTTTATCAATCTAAAAGTCAAATTACTTTCTCAACAATATGAGGGTCGTAGCTCTTATAAGTGGAGGAAAGGATTCCTGTTTCAGCATGATGCAGTGCGTAGCTGCCGGACACGATATAATTGCCCTGGCTAATTTACATCCCGTTGGAAAGGACGATCTCGATTCATTCATGTTCCAGACTGTTGGTCATCAGGGAATAGAATTTATTGCCGACGCCATTGGCTTACCCCTCTACAGAGAACCCACATTCGGAAGATCGAAGATGCAGGACAAAAATTATGTACCAACTGACGATGATGAAGTCGAGGATCTCTATAGGCTGTTGAAGAAAGTTAAGGATAGTGAGAATATAGAAGCGGTGTCAAGTGGAGCGATCGCTAGTGATTATCAACGATTACGAGTGGAGAATGTTTGTAAACGATTGGGACTCGTTTCCCTCTCGTACCTGTGGCAGAGAGATCAGGAGGAATTACTTAATGAAATGATACAGTGCTCGGTTAATGCGATTTTGATCAAAGTGGCATGTTTGGGTTTGGATTTGAAGCACTTGGGGAAATCGTTGATGGAAATGCAGCCACATTTGTTGAAGATGAAGGAGAAGTTTGGATTGAATGTTTGTGGCGAGGGGGGTGAATATGAAACGTTTACGCTTGATTGTCCGTTGTTTGTTAAGAGTATCGTGATAAACGAGTATGAGAGTATTGTCCATTCTAACAGTGATATTGCGCCTGTTGGGTATCTCAATTTCAAGAAAGTGCAATTGTTGGTGAAAGACAAAGGAATGGAGAATTTATCCCTGAAGGAGAGATTACAGAATATTATTATTAAAAATCCGCTTGATTACGTTTCAGAAATATTGTGTTTGAAGGAGGATGAGGGTAACTTGTCTCCGGATGAGGAGAAATCTGCTACGGCAGTCGAGGTTTGTCCTCGGGAATATTTTGACAATCCGAGTGTGAATGAGAACGAAAGTGGTTGGCTTTGGTTCGGAGGTTTGACCAGTGAGAACTCAGATCCAGCAGAAGCCATGGAGGATACTTTAAATAAACTCCAAGATCTTCTAATCAGCAAAAGTCTACAATTTTCGGACATTGTGTCAGTTACTCTTTTCGTTAAAGACATGGCGAACTATTCGTTGATAAACGAAATTTATATCTCGAGATTTGCTCAACTCAATCCTCCGGTTCGAGTCTGTGTGGAATGCTCTTTGAAAGTTCACGTTGCACTCGAAGCAACGGCCTATAAGGACGGAAGTAGTACAAAGGACGGTTCGGTTCATCAGAAGCATACCCTACATGTTCAGAGTATAAGTCACTGGGCACCTGCGAATGTGGGTCCCTACTCGCAGGTTGTTCGCATAGGAGATATTTTCCTGGTCGCTGGTCAAATTCCCCTAATTCCCGGCAGTATGGCCATGTTGAGTTCAAATATAAGACAAGAATGTCGTCTAACTTTGAGACACATCGAACGACTTCTAAAGTCTGTTGATAATAAAACACAATTAAGAGACATTGTCCAGGGAATTTGTTTTCTAACAGATTTCAATTACATAACAGAGGCGAGAAACGAATGGGAGAAATTAACCAAGAATACAATTGACGATTATATTATTCTGCCGAATCTCCCTCGGAATGCAAGAATCGAATGGAGTGTTTGGGCTCACAGAGATAACAGTCGATTTGAATATGAGGAGACTAGAAAAAATATGGGCAACATTAAAATTTTACTGAGAAGAAGATGGAATTATGATAATATTTCTGCTATTGTCGGATATTTGTCTTTTGATTTACCATCTTTGACAGACTCGCCAACGAATTTTACACAAGAAGAATTAGCACAGTGTCTTGAATATCTTCTCACTAATTTGAAGAAGGGATCAGTAACCGAAAATCCTGCGTGTACTCTACGAATTTTTTACAAAGCAAGTCGCTTCTCTTCAGAGTATATCAAAAATCTTTTAGTGCCTTTTTCAAATCAAAATTTAGTTATAACCAGTGTTCCTGCATTATATTTGCATAATGCCGACACTTATCTTTCCGTGTGTGGTATTCGACACGAATAACATTCAAATAAAAAATCGGATTTGTACCATGAAATATTTTACAGAAATAATACCATTAATAATATATAGTAATAATAATAATTCATTATTACTATTATATATTAATATTTATATCTGTTGTTGTTATTACTATTATTACAATCGAGATGATAATATAATTTTACTAAACTAAAGTAATATTAATTCTAATTATTTTATATTAATTATAATATTAATTTATCAGGGTTGCCACGCAACCTGAAAACCTGGAAATGTCAGGGAATTTTGATCGGAATCCTGGAAAATTATTCTTTTCTAAAGTTATTGTGCTTATTCTTGAAATCTAATTTTACTTAAATATTTCAAAATTAATTCAATTTTAAAAGAGTTGCGTTTGCAATTTTCATAAATAGGTGAACTTCAAAAGGTTTTAATTTGAAATTTTAGAAAATTTCAATTTTCAATGAATGAATTAAATACTAAAAATTTCACAGGAATTCTATTATTTACAAATTTTTTTTTTTAAATTTCTTCGCAATAATTGAGCTCCCGCGGGCAATAACTCGATCTGCGCTCGGACGCACTCTCTAATACCAGTCGGGTGGCAGTGAGTGGCGCAGAGGCGCTCACTGCTCCCCGACTGGTACTAGCGCTTGCGTCCGAGCGCAGATCGAGTTATTGCCCGCGGGAGCTCAATTCAATTATTTTTATGAAGAATAATATTTTTTACCAGGAATTCAATTATTTTTCATATATAGGTTTTCAATTATTTTCATAAATAATAAAAATCATCGCAAAATTTCAATTATTTTTAATACAATTTTAATGGAATTTCTCGAAAAATGTAATTATTCTTAAAAATTTTATTATAATTCCAGGCTTCGAAGTGACACACTTTTCCACTTTTTTGACACTTTTTTTAGTCAAGCCTACTTTTTGCTACTTATTTTGTCAAAAAGCTACTAAATGATACTTTTTTCCAAAAAAGGTAAAAAAAATTTACAGAATTCAAGAATTTTAGTTTTTTTGGTGAATTTCGTAGTTTTTAAAAAAACCCGCCAAGTGAATTAAATTTATTATTGGACGCGTGATTATAATATATTATAATAATTACTAATAGTGGATGTTTATTAAATTACAACTTTTTAACGTTTCGAATTTTTCGTATCTAATTTTATTATTCTTTAAGCTTCTTAAAAAAATTAAAAACTAAATTTTTCATTTTTCACTATATAATTTAATAGTAATACCTTTTTTGACTTTATAAAAGTTTCATCAAGTATAGAAAAAATCAATTAAGAATGAAAACTTAATTCTTTTGGTTATATAAATTGTTTGATTAAAAATCCAAAATAATATTTATTTAACGTGATTATTTATTATATTATGTTTACAAACTTTATGTCAAATTTAAAAATATTAATTGTAATTTCAATAATACAGTGTTTTAAGTCGGTTGTTCAATAATAAAAAAATCATTTATAAAGATTTAAGATCTATCTAGAAGAAAAATTATAATTTTTTTTATTGGAATTAAATTGCTCAAAATTTATTATTGTACAAAATTATGGCTATGTGGATTCTAAAATTTAAAAAATTTATATGACTAAAAACAATCCATTTTTTTCATTTTGATAGTTGTTATTAGTAAATTACTAAAAAATATTTACGTTTCATTTTTAAAAATTAGATGGCTGATAAAAAGTTATTGATAGTTTTTTAAAAAATAATAAGGAGAAAGAAGGTGTCAATTTAACTTCTCAAAATTATGAGCCTGTTATTAAAAAACAAATTCTTATGAAAGTTCTCATTTAAGTATTATTAACAATTACATTTTATTATGTAAATAAAACTTTCTAATGTAAAATATCGACAAAAAAGCTATTATATTTTCATGTTTTATGTTTATAAATCAAAATTTTAAAAAAAATTTGTGAATTTCTATTTATAGTATTTTTTTCTTTCAATTTTTTGGACAATTATTTTCAAAAAAATTTAATAAAATTCTCTTGGCAAAATTTCAATTATTTTCAAAAACTTTTCACAATTCAATCAAATTTTTTTCACAGAGATTCAATTATTTTTAATGCAATTTTAATCTAATTTCTCGAAAATGGATATTATTCTTAAAAGTTTTATTAAAATTCTTCAAAAGAATTTTAATTATTTAAAAATTTGTTGATAAATTCAAAAACAAAAAGTCAGTCGCTTATTCCAAAATAGTAAACATTTTTACTAATTCAAATTTAATGAGAAAGTATTATAGCGTGAATTTTTAGAAATAATTGAATTTTGAAAAGGTTTTAAATTATAATCTTTGAAAGTTTGAATTTTTCATATTTTTAACTGAAAATTGTGTAGATTTAATTGTTTTTTAAAGTTTAATGGAACTTTTTTGAAACTATTTCAAGTTTTTATTTTCTAATATATATTTAATTGAAGAATTTCGAAGAAAAAAAATCGATGAAATTTCGTAAAATTGAATTGTAAACAAAAGGATTTGAAAATGTTCAAAGAAATTTTTCAAAAATTATTAAAAAAGAATGAATAATTAATTTAAAGAAGAATTTTAGTTAAAAATTTTAGAAAATAATTGAATTGAAATGAGAATAATTTTGATGAAGTTACAGTAACAATATTCTTATAAAATATAAAATAATGATTTTATCAGTCGGTCATCTTTTATTATTTATTATAAAACATGAAGATATCGATTGCTCCAAGTCGAAGACTCGGAGTGATCGATATCTTCATGTTTTATAACAATTTTTTGAAAATTGTTTAATTTCAAAAAGGTTTGAATTTGAAATTTTTTGAAAATCTTAATTCTTATGGAAAAATACCAATAATGATTTAATATTTATTGAAAAAAGAAGCAATGGAACATTTTTGTGAGTAATAATTTTTAAACTGATTGAGAATATTCTTTAGAGTCAAGAAGTAAGAATTTTGTCTGAAATTTAATTTTGTCGGGGAAAAGCAAAATTAAATGTTTGTTGGCAAAAAATGTAATTTTAAAAATCTGGAAAAATTCCGTTTTTTAACCTGGAAAACCTGGAAAAGTCAGGGAATTTGAAATGAGCAAAAGCGTGGCAACCCTGTTTATTAATATTATTTTGCAAACAATATTCAAAATCTTGTTGAATTCGAAAGGGGCGTTGGGAAACTTTAATTTGCTTTGATACATAAAACATTTTGAAAAAGATGACAAAGTATTCATATTCTTTCTGAATAGTGAATTAAAATTTATGCAGAATACTGATGACCATGTATGTTTCAAGGCTTCTATTTAAAATGCCTCTTTTATTCGTTACACTGTGTTCATAGTAAATTAAAAATTATGTACAAACTTTAAAAAACAACTCATATTTATTACTTTCTTCTGAGAAGAATAAAATTAAAAGACTTAAAATTTAGTTATGATTTTACGTTTTTAAATATTGAAAAATTAAACTATTTTCATAATCATTTTTTCGTTGGAAAATATTAACAATTTGAAATTATTTAGTAAACGAAAAAAACTTAAATACTTGAACAATAAAAATAAATAGAGAAATGAAAAGAGAAAATAAAAATCTATTTTTATTTTCTTTTCTCTAGAAAAGAAGACAAATTAAATTAAATGAAAAAAATTGAATTCGAGTTAAAAAAATATTTAAAACAGAAAAGAAGAAAGAGCAGAAATAGTAATGTTCAGAAATAAATAGTTTTCTCATGGTTAGAGTTAAAGTGACAATAATCATATTATTGGTAATTATTTTTAGAGCAACACTCTATAACTCGTGAAAAATTCATGAGCGTGCGTATATGAAAATGAAAGTAATCAACAAACATAAGGAAGTAAATCTGCACTTCCGCTGTATATTTGATTCACAACTTTCTAGTTTTTGTTATTTTTAAATAAACTCAACTATATGAACTATTTAATAACAACATAACACTTGAATTTAACATTAGTCGAATGTGAAATAGAGATTTTTACGAAATAGGCATATTTTATTCGAAAAACGGTTATTTAGTCACGCTGGGATTTCCTAAAGTACCTATTTCTTTCACAATAATTCGTCTCTTGTGAAATAATTCCTTTGGATATTCTAAGGAATTTTATAAGAATTTTCTTTAATTACATATTATTCCTTTTTTTAATTTTAGTGTATAGTTAGAATTTATTCTTTTAATTGAATTTTAATTTTAGTGAAATCATTCATTATTTTTTTTTTAATTTTCTTTAATTTTTTTTATTTTCTACAATTTTTTTATTTTCTCTAATTTTTTTTTAATTTTCTTCAATTATTTTTTTAAAAATAATTTTCTATTTTAAGACAATTAAATTTTTGGTAAAAATATTGCTTTTTTTGTATGAGTAGTTTTGCTACAGTCAATTTTTTTTTAGAGAAAAACTCGAAAGCAATCGACTCTTTCTTTCAATATCTTTAAGAAGAAGAAAGTTCCTTAGACTTGAAGTATATACAGTGCCATTCAGTGAAAGTAACAAACCTATATTAAGTTCAAGTGAAACGAATTTTAAATGAAACAAGAGCTTTCAATTGAGGCAGAACTTTAAAAAATCAAAAATGTTCAATAAATTTAAGAAAGAAATTTTAATTTTATTACGAGAATTTTCTTTTTTTTAATTATTAGGACATATTTTGTAAAATTATTATATTCGTTGTTATTAAACTGTTTATAATTTATTATAATTATTTATTAAATATTATTATTACTATTATTATTATTATTATTATTATTATTATTATTATTATTATTATTATTATTATTATTATTATTATTATTATTATTATTATTATTTTTATAAGAAATTGTTATTATTTAGTAAATTCTTTTTTTAGATTTTTGGAAAAATACATAAAAGTTGAAAGAAATTAATATTATTTACTAAATTCTTTTTTTCGATTTTTAGTAAAATATGTAAAAGGTGAAAAAAATTATTATTGTTATTATTATTATTATTATTATTATTATTATTATTATTATTATTATTTATGAGTATTAAAAAATGTCCACTTAAAATAATATTTTTATGTACAGTTTTAATTTTCTTTCATAGATAAATAATTATATTCGTGTCCTATTTCATCAGAGTACCATTTTCAGTTTCTCATTCAATTCACCGATTATGAAGTAATTTATCGTCTACCTATGAGTCTTTGCCAATATTGCCTTTTTATTTTGTAACAACACAAGTAAAATCTTTTTTTGTTTGTAATTTTTCAAAAATTTAATTTTCAAATAAGTCACTAAACTGAAAAAAATAATTAATCACTCTCACTTTTCTTTTGGAGGAATATTAAATAAAATAAAATTATTCACTAAGAAATTTTGAAAAAAAAAATGAAAAGTTTTATCTAATCATTATTTGGGATTTTATTAAAATTTTTATTTTAGTGTAATTTTTAAAGAGATTGAATTTTTCACTTTTGTAAATTGAAATATTCTTCACACACCTGTGATATCAGGTTTCTCCGGCGAGAGTAAAGTGACGGGCAAGAGTCTTTTGGCGACTGCTTCGCTTAGTTAAAGTCAAAGAAGTAACCCGAATACTTTCGAATGATCCGGCCAAAAGAAAGAGGGGATTTCGATACGATAAGAGTTATGGAATTCTGGTCTTTAATTATGACATAAAAACGTAACTTTCAAGGTTTACAAATGTTTTGTTAGATTTTCTTTAAAAATCAAAGAGGATAATAGAAAAATAAAAAATTCTCTTTCAGCATCTGTTTCGATACAGAAAAGAAGAATTCATCAGAAAAAAAGAGAAGAAAAAAAATCTGGAAAAAAATTCAAAAGGAGAAAAAAAATTTAGAGTAATACAAAAAAAACGAAGTCTTACGATTTTGTAAATTTTTTTGAATAATTATTTGAATTTTATATGTTAATAAAATTTCTACAAGGAAATTAAATACATATATATACAAGAACAATTTCCGTTTGTAAGATCGTTAAGTCCTCGCGGATTCACTTTCTTTTTGAGGCATTCTACTTTGCTTTCTCCAAAGGATCGAATCCTCCATCGCTTCGTTAATCAAGAGAATCGGTTTTATAAACATTTTTTTAAATCTTTCTTTCCATGAAACTCGAGGAAACAAAATTTTATTTGTTAATTCAAGTAGTGTTGCATCTTTTCCATTTCGCTTAAGAAATTGTAAAAGTTTAATTGATCCATTTCAAAATATAGAAAGTCAATCGGTATAATTAGTTGAGATTTCAAGAAAAATAGTTAATGCAATAGAAACAACTAATTAAATTAACGATTTTTTTTGGAAAATTGCATTACTTTTCTGAATATTGAACAAAATTAAAAAAGGGAAATTTAAATCCTGTTAAAATATATAAAATCTGTTAAAATACATTTTTAATAATTTAAAAAAAATTTATTTCAATTGTAGTTTATTTACAACTATTAAAATGAAACATGAATTATTATATTTATTAAAATTACTATTTCTATTTTGATTAATATTTTTTTTATTATTATTGTTTATTTTTATTAATTATTTTTATTACTATCATAAATGAATAATCATGATAAAACATCACCAAATTGTCTTCAAGCGTCTGACTAATTTAAAAAAATTTTTTTAGTAATTTTATCTATTGAGATTAAGAATATTTGCATAATTTAGAAGTGTAAAATTCATGAGTAACCATTTCCTCTTTTAATGATAATGAGCTTGGGATAATATCAGTCTCGGTGTTTCAGAAAAGTGTCATGTATTTACCAAAAGAATTAATTCGTATTTGTAATACCTTGAAATAATCTTATTCACATTCAAATCCATTTTTCGTTTTTAAACTTTAATAGACTTCATTATTCTCTTCAATTATGATTTTTGTTTTTAAACATTATTTTTTGAATAAATTATTATTTTTGTTAAAATTATGTTATTGAAAATTTCTATTAAATAAATTGCCTGCTAGTTACTTTTAAATAGAATATAATTTCAAATAATATGATAAATTGAAATTTCAAAAAAAGAATTATGAAATATATTCTTATGAACAAAGAAATGTATCTTTTAAAATGAAATTATTTATAATATATTGAATAAGATAATTGGCTGAAGATTTCTCATCTTTTTTTTCTACATGTGAGAATGATTAGTCAACAATGGCGAGGCCATTATATTACGAGGTCTAATGTTCAAGCAAAATGAAAGTAATAATATGTTTACATTTTTTTACTCAAAAAGGAAAATTGAATGTAAAAAAAATATAAAAAAAACGAATACTGTCAAAAATATTCACTCTAGAAGAAAGTGAATGAAGCAGATACAAAAAAAAAAGTATTGAGAGTGCGAAACTTTCACTGTTAAAAGAAATTCAACTTGATTGCACAATATTATCCAAGTGCATTATCAAATTGTTCTTATTTAAAAATAATTATTTTTCCTGAAAAAAAATCCTTCTAGTAAAAAAAAATTATTTGTCTATAATAATTTAAATGAAATTAAAATTTTGTTTGAAATTAAAGAAAACAGTTTAGCAAAAAATTTAGTATTTCTTTTTTTATTCAATACAATGTTTAACAATTAACTTATAAACATATACAATATAAGACATATTATTTATAAACGAAAATTGAAAAATACAAAGTTTTCTTTATGCCGAAATATACAAAGGAAAATGTACAAAATAAATTACTTGTATTCGCTTTCTAAAATCAATCACCAATTTGGAAATTTTCAAAAAATTGACATATGTATATTGTATCTATTTTAATAGTACAATTTCTTAAATATTACAAAAATTGGTTTTAAAAATAAATATTTACAAGCGCGATTAATTTTTTCACTGTTGACAAACGAATCTCTGATGATATAAAAAATAATTATTATGAAAATTCTAAAAAAATACTACACATTTTTTATTTTATATAAACGCATTTTATGATTGTAACAATATGACTTTATTTACATATTTCTAAAACATTGTTCGTACTGATGAATTTCATTTTGTAATTTTTCTTTCAAAATTACTCTGAACCTATTTCGAAATCTTGCGGACACTAAAACTTAAACTTGTATATATGAAATAAATTGACATTCTACACAAGTATTGGCACTTAAAATTATATTCTAATTCGACACATTTTAAAAAGTATTGCACACATACGCAAACGCTTTCTTTTTGTATAAAAGAAAAAAAGAAACAATATCTACTTTAATTGCGCTGCAAAGTTTTTCAAAGATTTTTCCTTTTAAATACAAAAAAATGATTAAATTAGCCAGAACAAAAAGACAAATATTTCGATACATATTTTTTCGATTTGCAATGATATTTAATCTGTGGCATCAAGTAAATAGAGACGGAAGAATTAAATTATAGAAAAGTAGAGCATATAAGAAATTAATATGGCAATCATCCGAAAGGATTTCCAGTTAGTACATCTAAACAATCTAAAATACAAGAAAAAAAGAAAAAAAAATAGTAAATAATACAGTATCAAAAATGAATAGATGTACAATATTCTTATTCACGCACTCGAATTTACTTACAATTTGGCAACAATTTGATGACAGTGTCAAATTCTTTATACTTTTCTTTTATATTTACATATTGACCAAGTCATTTTCAAACGATTTAAACAAGTCGCCGTTTTTTTTAATAATATTAACAAATTGTTTTCATTTTTTTCCCAGTATTACCTCCTTTTTCGAATATCGCATTCAAAAAATATGGGAATAATAATTTTTCACCATTTATTTTAAAGAATTAATAATGGAAAATAATAATTTCAAAACATTTATAGTGCCAAAAGCACTTTGGAAATGATTTTCAGATTTATAAATCATCTAAGGATAACATTATCAAATGTTAGGTCCCTACTGTCTCGTTGACCATTAGACTTTTTGAATGGATTCCAAGGATGCCTTTTTGCTACATGACCTGTTGTTACAGATCCTGCAGGACTCGGCTGTCCGGAGGATATGCCTGAAGAACTACTTGCTGACACACTTCCCTTATCGTGGTGACTTGTTTTAGCCGGTTTCTTTAATAAATTAAAATAATTCAAATATTATTTATTATTTCTATCAAAGTGATTAAAAGCATTAAATTAATTTATATATAATAAATACAATAAATTGATAAAGAATAATTAAGAATTAAATTAATTCATCAAAAAGATAAAATATTATTTCAAACCTTTAAATAATTTCTGTCCATGGGGGTAACGAGTTTTAAACTAATTGAATCTCCGCATTGTTTAATGAGTCGTACAACTTGATCGTGAGAGGCCCACTTGACATCTTTATCGCTAATACTGACGATGAAATCCCCTTCTTTCATTCCACCCAACTGAAATTAAATTTTATTTTCAATATTTTTTAAAAATTATACAATAATTTTCTTATATGAAAAGAGTAGATATTGTCAAATAAATAAGTGATTTAAACGTGGTTGAAATTCACAACGTTTATCATCGGTGATTGGAGAAAAACAAACATTTCTCACTCATAAAACAATATTTTACAGTTAAGAGAATATTTAGGAATTAAGTCGAAAGAATAATGTTTTACGTTTGCAAATTTTTCTTTCTTAAGTTGCTGATGACGAAAAATTGTAAACAATTTTTTTAAGACAGAATTTGAAAAGAAAAATTATTTTTTCTTCTCTCAGCGTTGATTATAAACGTTGTGAACTTCACCAAAGTTAATTTAATCGAATAATTATTTGAAGAAAACTAAATAAAATATAATAGTTAATTATTTAATTTTTTATAATATATTAATTAATTACGTAATTCTGAAAACTTACGTCAGCAAGCGAATTATGGTCCACGGCGGCAATGATAACGGGAGCATCGCCTCTTACACTAAATCCAAATCCCTCGCCTCCTGGACCCCTTTGAAGTTGAATAAGTCTCGGCGCTGTCCAATGTCTTTTTGCAGAAAAAATCGCCACTGGACCCAAGGATCTGAAAAGGTCGTCAACACCATGCTGACCAAAGTCTGGATGTGTGAGACTCAATTGAAATTTCGTCGAGGCTGAAAATTAAAATTTCACATTAACTTCTTTTTTAAAATTCAATCTTCTATAAAATATAGAATAGAATAGAATAAAATTTATTTTGTCATAAATATAAACATATTTATATGTGTAATGTAGATCAACGAACCTATTATGTGGGGAGGATCCAGCAAGTCTCGAAAATCGTCCTCATCTCCGGAGCGATTATAAATTTCAAGGGTACAATCTTGACCCTTCTTCAAGACCCTTCCCAAAGTTGGCTTACCCTTCAGCTCCCTACACATTCTCTGTAACCTCTGGCTCTCTTCATGCAACACCAAAGCTTCCCTCAAATGTGCTCGTCCTTTAAATTAAAAAAATTTCCATTCAGTAATAAATCCAAATTATTCTCCAGCGAGAATTCTGTCTAATAAAATACATAAACATAAATAAAAATATATATACTAATGATTTTAGTTTTTGGGTCTTAATTTGGATTAAGCTTTGTAAAAACCCAAAAAGGGTGTACACGAAGAATTAAAAATAAATAAATATAATAATGACTTTATCACTCGGTCATCAAAATAATAAAACGTAAAATTATTGTTTCTATTAAAGTTTAAAAAGATTTTTAAAATCTCATTTTCTTAATAATTAGAAATTATCATGCATACCGAGAGCCTTTCTGTCGTTATCGTCCTTAGGGACGATTACATCAATTTGGGTCTTCCCATCGCTTTCCTGAATGCGCTCGAGAATTAATTTTGCTTCTGTGCAAAATTCCGATAATGGAATATCTAAGAGACCAACAGCACAATGTTTGTGTGCCAAAGCCAAATGATGTTCTCGTTTCACTAAAATTAATGAAACCCATGATTCCGGGACGTAATCTCGAACCGGCTCGCGAATTATTAGTCCATGAACATCGTTATAAACTGCAGATACCTGCAATGAGAAAAGAATATTCAATACACTAAGACTCTTATTAATAAATAATTCAATATTCAATTATTTATAATTTAAATTTATTTTTTAAATAATTTGTATATTTAAAAACTAAAATAATATTTCTTCAAACTCGTTATCTATTCGATATTTAATTTAAATAATTGATTCAATATTTAAAAGTATTATTGATAGCAATTTATACAGATTATTAAAAATTGTATTTTTTCTCACCTGAGCAGCTTCTTGAGCAAGATCTAAAGATACGTCAATATTTCGAGAATCTCTTGATTGAAGTTCCAATTTTTCAAAAAGACACTCCCTCGCTTGAGCCTGAAAGTAAATGATGAACAATTTTATGTTGATTTTTCAAAATTTTTTATAAAATTGGTGAAATAATTTCAACTATTTTCAAAAATTTAAATATAAAATTCTTGTCAAGAATTCGATTATTTTTATGCATTTTAAAATTCTTCGCAGGAATTCAATTCTTTTCAATTCAGTTTTAATAAAAACTCCCGAAGAAATTGGATTATTTTCAAATATTTTAATAAAATTCGTCAAATGATTTCAATTAGATACTTTAAAATTTTTTCTGAAGAATCCAATTATTTTTAGGATTTTTATTTTTTTATTTTTAGGATTATATATTTTATTTCAATTCTTTTTAATTCAATTTTATTAAAATTTCTCGAAGCAATTGGATTATTTTTAAAAATTTCAATAAAATTCAGCAGATAATTTTAATTACTTTCAAAAATTTTAATAGAATTATTCCCAAGAATCCAATTATTTTTATAAATATTAAAATTCTTCGCAGGAATTTAATTATTTACAATACAATTTACATAAAATTTCTCGAAGGAATTCAATTATTTTAAAAAATTTGTATGCAATTTTTACAATAATACAATTATGTATTTTCATAAATAATAAATTTTTTTGAAGAATTTACTTATTTTCAAGAAAATGCCAATAAAATTTGAAAGAATTCAATTATTTAAAATAATTTTGATAAATCTCTTTAGAAGAATTCAATTATTTATAATATGCATTTTAAAATTCTTTGCAGGAATTCAAGTTTTTTCAATTCAATTTCAATAAAATATTTTGAAGGAATTGGATTATTTTCAAAAATTTTAATAAAATTCGTCAAATGATTTCAATTAGGTAATTTAAAAATTTTAATAAAATTCTTCTCAAGAATCCAATTATTTTTATAAATATTAAAATTCTTCGCAGGAATTCAGTTACTTTCAATACAATTTTTTTCAATTTCTCGATATAATATAATGTTTAATTCTTCCAAAAAAATTGATTATTTTCAAAAATTTTTAAAAATTTTTTCCATAGGAATACAATTTTTTCATAAATACTAACATTTTTTGAAAGATTCAATTATTTTCAATACAATGTTAATAATTAAACTTTTTGAAAGATTTTAATGATTTTCAAAACATTCAAGAGAATTCTTCGAAAAAATTCGTCTACATTGAAAAATTTTAATAAATTTCTTTTTTAAGAATACAATTATTTTTTAAAATTTTGAGTCAATTCTTTATAAAAATTCAATTGTTTTTAATACAATTTTAACTAAATTATTTTAAAGAATTTATACAAGAAATTATTTTTAAAAATTGCATTAAAATTCTTTGCAAGAATTCAATTATTTTCATAAGTAAAAAAATACTGCGGAGGAATTCAATTATTCTCAATAAAATTCAAATAAAATTCTTCGAAAAAATTCGATTCTTTACAAAATTAAAAAAAAAATCTATTTAAGAATTGAATTATTTTCATAAATAATAATATATAATTCCTCATAGCAATTCAATTATTTAAAAAATTTGTTATAAAATTCTGTATGAAAATTCAATTATTTCCAATATAATTTTAACTGAATTTCTCTAAAGAATTTTAATTCTCTTCGAAACAAGTAAGTTATTTTCAAAAATTTGATTAAAATTGTCGTCAAGAATATTCAATTATTTATTTTTGGTAAATTCTTTGAAAAAATTTAATTATTTTCATATATTTTAATTAAAATTAACTTCTTCGAAATAATTTTATTGTTTTTTTAATTTTAATAAAATTCGTCGCAGGAATAAAATTTTTAACCATAAATATTAGAAAATTATTCTAAGGAATTCAATTATTTTCATAAATAATATAAAATTTCTGCTAAGAAATTTAATTATTCTCAATACAATTTAAATAAAATTCTTCGAAATAAGTCTATTATTTTAAAAATTTTAATAAAATTCGTCGCAAGAATTGAATTTTTTTCATAAATTCAAAAATTCTTTTTAAGGAATTCAATTATTTTCATGAATAAAAAAATTCTGCGGAAGAATTCAATTATTCTGATTACAATTTTAAAAAAATTTTCGAAAGACTTCAATTCTTTTAAAAAATGTCAATAAAATTCTATGCAAGAATTAAATTACAGAGTTCGAACTTCGAAGTTTTATAAAAGTTATAAAAATTATGAAAAAATAATTTTTTGAACAAATATGTCATCGTAAACGTCGATGATCGTACCAGCATTAATTGAACCAGCATGTCCAGCATATCTGGTCCCAGGTCCATGCTCGGTGCATTTGTGAAATTTTCATGAATGTATCGAAATGTTCCTGCTGCTCTCAAAAATGCATCAACAGCCTGATCTAAACCGCGAGATGTTCGTCTGTCTTGTTTAGCACCTAATTGCGTGTAAAGTGCTCCAGCATTGAAGAGAACTGACGCCTTTTCGAATGCAACTGTTCTCTGACAACTTGGCACTCCTGTCAATGAATCGAACCACTCGAAGTAAATTCCCAAACTTCTATCCGGTGGAAAGAAACGCCTTTCGATGAAGTACAATTGATTATAGTATCGAAGAAGTAATGCGATTCCCGCAGCGTCCCTCGTTGGTGTTCTCGTCGCCTAAAAACAAAAAATCAAATTAAAAATAAATTTCTTATTTATTCCATTATTCTTAAATAAACAAATTAATAATCTTATTTTATTTTTATTACTTTATTTTTAAAATAAAAATTTCTTTATTCTAGAAAGAATTTTTTATTTCGAAATTTACTTGGTACTATTTTTATTTTAATCATTTTAATATTTATTTTATTTTATCGTTCATAGCAATTTTCTTTATTTTGATAATAAAAACACGTATTTGAACATTTATAAATGACATACTTTTAATATCAGACGAAAAATTATTACGTAGTAGATTTTATCGTGAATTTTTTCAAATCTGCACTGATTGTGTGTTATAATTAAGATATAATATCTTATCAAGACTTTAATTTACTACATTTGCTCCAGAAATATATTCTCGAGTACACACAACAATTAATATTTCTAATAATAAATAGCATTAGACTCGTAAAATAAATAACAAACATTGCATACAATAAACAACAGAAGAATAACATTTCTTAGAAATTGACAAAATTTTCTTCAAGTAATTTAAAAAATAATTTTACTTGTCTGGTTTCCATGAGTTCAGCAATGGCTTCTTCATAATTCCCTCCATCTTCACTGTAATGCTCCAAGATAAAATCCTGAAACATGAAAAATAATTTTAATTAAATAAAAATAATAATTCCTACCTACCAAGTATTTAAAACTTAAACATTTTAAAAAAAAATAAATAAAAAAATCATTTTGGGTAACTAACGTGAAGTTTAAAGTCAGAGTCAGGTTTCCAAGTATCGTTTAATCGATACTTTCTTACCACTGTCACAGTTCGCAATTCGCAATATTATCTTGTTTAATATGTTTATTATCAATATAACGGTTCTTAATGCGGGAAATTAAAATGATCTCTTTCTAGAACCTAAATTACAAAAACCAGTTTTAAGAAAACTTGTTCTAATTTGAAAAAAAGCAATTCTTAATTATGAATAAAAAAGAATCTTGTCTATTCGAGAAAATTTTTTAATTAAATATTTCGAAACTTTAACCCTACCAAAGTGACACAGAATATTTTTAATCTTATTATTAAGTGATTAATTAATTAGCGTAAAAAGAGTAAAATGGTAAGAATTACTGTGGAATTGATTCGAAAACGTGCCGAGCATAATGAAGGAGAAATATCAACTTTGGAGGAAATCTCTCTGCATCAGGAAAATATAGAAAAAATTGAAATGCTTAATCATCTTTGTCGAGATTTGAAGATTCTTCTGCTACAGTATAATTTGATATCGAAAATAGAAAATCTTAATAAACTGAAAAAATTGGAGTATTTGAATTTAGCTTTAAATAATATTGAAGTTATTGAAAATTTAGAAGGACTGGAGAGTTTGAAGAAACTTGATCTTATGGTGAATTTCATAGGAAATTTGCAAGGAGTCAAAAATCTGAGGTTATTACTTTTATTATATTCCCTACGATAAAAACAAATTGACTTATTAACTACTGCTTATTAATAATTAATTAACACTAATTAACTAATTATTCTTTATTATTCTTTTAAATATTAATATTTCAATTTTAATTTTGTTTTTCCCTAACTTCATTAATATTTTCAAGAATTTTTAACTAAAATTCTTCTTTGAATCAATTATTTTTAATAATTTTGGCAAAAGTTCTTTGAGAATTTTCAAATACATTTTTTTACAATTCAATTTTACGAAATATAACGAAATTTCGATTATTCGGAAATTCATCAATTAAATATATACATTGGAAAATAAAAACTTTAAATAATTTAATGATTTACAATCCAATTTTAATAAACTTTCTCGAAGGAAATCAATTATATTTAAAATTATTAATAAAATTTCTTAAAAGAATTTAAATATTTTAAAAAATTTTAATTAAATTCATATTACAAATTCAATTAGTATTTTAAAAACTGTAATTAAATTCGCCGCAAGAATTGAATTATTTTCAGAAATAATATAATTATTCATCGCAGGAATTCAATTATTTTTAATACGATTTAAATTAAATTCCTAGACAAAATTCATTATTTTTAAAAAACTTTATAAAATTCGTCGAAAAAATTCAATTATTTACAATACAATTTTTTTAAACTAAATTTCTCTAAAAATATTTAATTTTCTTCGAAATAAGTAAATTATTTCCAAAAATTTTAATAAAATTATATGCGAGAATCAAATTATTTTCATAAATAATACAATTCATCACAGGAATTAAATTATTTTTATAAATATTACAATTATTTATCACAGGAATTCAATTATTTTTAATTATTTTTAAAAAATTTGATACAATTCTGTATAAAAATTCAATTATTTTAAATACAATTTTAACTTAATTTCTCTAAAGAATTATAATAAATTCTCTTCGAAACAAGTAAATTATTTCCAAAAATCTGATTAATTTTTGACGAAAGAATTTTTGACGAAACAATTGTCAATTCATTTTTTCATTGTTTTAAATTTATTTTTCAATTATTTACTGATTAAAATTCTTATCTAGAATATCAAATTATTTTCATAAATAAAAAAATTCTTTCGAGGAATTTAATTTTTTTTCAATAAATTCTTTGAAAAAATTTAATTATTTTCAAATATTTTAATTCAAATAAAAATTTTTAAAAGAATTTAATGAGGATTTTCTAAAAATTTTAATACGATTTGTCGCAGGAATTGAATTTTTATCATAACTTATAAAATTCTTCTAAGGAATTCGATTTCTTTCAATACGATTTTAATAAAATTTCCCATTAGAATTCAATTATCAAAAATTTTAATGAAATTTCATTATTATTAGAATTTAATTATTTTCAGTACATTTTTAACCTTTTCTGAACAGAATCTAATTATTTTCAAAAATTTTAAAGAAATTAGTCACAAGAATTGAATTATTTTCATAATATATAAAATTCTTCAAAGCAGTTTAATTTACTGTAATAGAATTTTACTAAAATTTCTTGATAGAATTCAATTAAAAAATTTCAATTAAAAAAATTTTAATATATCTAATTTCTTGAAAGAATTTAATTACACTAAACGTTTTCAATAAAATTCTTCTTCAAAATTCAATTCTTTTCAAAAACTATTAATACAATTCTATCCAAGAATTAAATTATTACAGTTCGAAGTTCTTTTTCTTTTTAAATTTAAATTTTAAAAACAAAAAAAGAAAAACCTTTTTTTCAAAGATAAAATTTTTTCTAAATTAAAAAGAAATCCAGTTATTAGCGCAAAATTAAATCGCATGTTTCTAGATGCAATGAAAATTTGGAACAATTGATCTTGACCGGAAATCCCTGCACTGATTACATGGGCTATAGAGAATACGTGATAGCGACTCTCCCTCAAATCAAAGAATTGGACATGGTTGCTATTGAAAGATCAGAAAGAATAAAAGCTCTACAAAAGTATGCTGAAGCTCAAGGCGATATTATTAGGGGTTACAAGAAATACGTGAAAATTCGAGAGCAACAAAAGAGACAACATGAAGAAAAGCAGAGTCTCAAAATTACCGAAATCAATTCCGATGATTCTGAGAATGTAAGATATTTTGTTTTTAATTTTTAAATTTATTTCTAATTTTTTAATATTTTCTGTTCTACAATTTTTGATTTAATAGGTTGATGAGGTAGATGAAGAAGAAGAAGAAAATGAAAAATTTTGGAACTCAGCAAGCCATCACACACCAGAAGATCGAATTGCAATTGCAGAGCGTGTGCAAAAAATCGAAGAAAAAAAGAACAGTTCCAGAAAGGAAGAAGAAAAACCAAAATACGTTCCTAAACTATTCAATCTAAAAGGGAAACCGTACAATATCAATCAAGCAAAAGTGCCTTTTACAATTAATGACGATGATCCAGAAAATATTATTCTTACTCTCCAAGTCTACAAGTAAACAATTTTTAACCCAATATTTTTTTATTTAATATTAATGTGACAAAAGGAAAAAATTAGTATTTTACTAATTCAAATTTAAAGAGTAAAAACAATTGTTCCAATATTTATAAATAAAATATATTTATAAAATAAAAACAATATTTTCAGATACTTGGACACATCTTATTTGGAAGTAGACGTTCAACCTCTGTACGTGCGTGTTACTGTAAAAGGTAAAATTTTGCAACTGACCCTCTCCTCTGAGGTGTTGACAGAAAAAAGTCTCGTTCAAAGAAACACGACCACAGGACATTTGACGATAACAATGCCTCGATTAAATCCCTCAAATATAATTTCTGGAAAAAAGTCAACTAATGCAAATAGCAGTAGCAAGGAAGTTCCTAAAGTGATCAAAAAAATTGGACCAGTAATTACGAAACGAGAACTCTTAGAAATTGGCCCTCCAAGGGACGATTTGGATTTTTCGAAAATTGCCAATAATTCAAAAAATAAAAAATGTCCGACCTATTTACCAAAACTTCAAAATTCATCTTTCAACTTTATCGACAATCCTCAAGTTCCACCATTGGAATAAAAGGATTCAATGAAATTTAATTGAAATTTAATTCAATTAAATTGAACTAAATTTCAATGAAATTCAACTAAAAACCATTTAAATCGGATTCAATGGGCATTAAGTACAACTGAAAACCAATCAAATTGAATTGCATTGCAATTCAATTCATTTCAACTGAAAACCTTTCAATTTCAATTAATCTGAATTGAATTTCCATTAAATTTATTCAAATTGAATTGAATGTCAATTAAATTCAACTAAAAACCAATCAAATTGAATTGAATATTAATTAAATTCCACTGAAAACCAATCAAATTAAATTGAATTTCAATTAATTCAATGAAATTGAACTGAATTCCAATCAAAATGAAATGAAATTCAATCAAATTTAATTCAATTTCAATTAAAATGAACTGAATTTCAATGAAATTGAATTGAATTTCAATTTAATTAAACTGAATTCCAATCAAATTGAATTGAATGTCAAATAAATTAAACTGAAAACCAATCAAATTAAATTGAATTTAAATTAATTCAATGAAATTGAACTGAATTCCAATCAAAATGAATTGAACTTCAATCTTCAATTTAATTACATTCAATTAAATTAAATTGAATTTCAATTACATTCCATTAAATTGAATTGAATTGAATTGAGTTGAGTTGAATTGAATTTTAAGTACATTAAATTAAATTAAACTGAATTGAATTTCAATTAGGGGAGAGTGGGGCAAAATGGGGTACCTTTTTGAAATTGGCTGTTTACAGAGAACCAAACGAATAAATCGATTCAGCTAAACTTCAGAATTCTTCTTTGTACACTTAGCTTTGAGGAAATTATGATAATAGCGGAGAAAAAAATTTTTGAAAGAACTTATATCGTATTTTCTGAGAAAGTGCTAAAATCCCATTTTGCCCCACCCGTGGGGAAAAATGGGGTGTCATCAAATAACTATACAAAACATGGAATATTTTTTCAAAATTTATTAAATTCTTGTTGTATGAGATTATAAATACAAACAAAAAGTAGGATTCTTTATTACTATGAAAAAACAAGTAATATTTATTAGAATTTAACAAAAAAAACATGGATATTGCAAAATATCGATATATCGATAATGAAACATCGATAGTATAAATGCCTCGAAGCAAAAATATCGATTCTTCTGCAGGAAACCTTTAAATATGCATAATATAATGTTTTTAAATAGTTGTAATGAAACGGCGTAGCTTCCGGCATGCCCCACACTTAGGTACCCCATTCTGCCCCACACTGCATATTAAAACAAAATGCAATGTTTACAAGTTATTGTAAACAATTAAACAATCTATTCTATTGGAAATTACTCTAGAATAAGTACTGAAAAAGATCCCACACTTGCCAAATTAAATGCATTATCCCAAAAAGTTTGGAGAGCACTTTAATTTTGAAAAAAATTCATATTTTTTTCGCTTAAAACTTAAAAGTTGTATAACTTTCAAAAAAAAATTTTCTTTGGAGTGTCTTCATAATTAATAACAGTTTCTTATCAACATGAATGATATATGTCGAGGATAAAAAAATTAAAAGTACCTATCATGGAAAAACAGAGGTACCCCATTTGACCCGCCTACCCCATTTTGCCCCACTCTCCCCTACATTCAATTAAATTGAACTAAATTCCAATCAAAATGAATTGAATTTCAATTAAACTTAATTGAATTTCAATTACATTCAATTAAATTGAACTAAATTCCAATCAAAATGAATTGAATTTCAATTAAACTTAATTGAATTTCAATTACATTCAATTAAGTTTGATTGAAATTTAATTCATTTTGATTGGAATTTAGTTCAATTTAATTGAATGTAATTGAAATTCAATTCAGTTCAATTTAATTGAATGCAATTAAAATTCAATTCAATTCAATTTAATGGAATGTAATTGAAATTGAATTGAATTTCAATTACATTCCATTAAATTGAACTAAATCCCAATCAAAATGAATTGAATTTCAATCGAACTTAATTGAATTTCAGTTAAATTGGACTGAATTAAATTTCAATTGCATTCAATTAAATTCAACTGAATTCCAATCAAATTGAATTGAATTTTAATCAAATTGAATTGAATTTCAATTAAATTTTAATTAATTCAATGAATTTGAACTGAATTCCAATAAAATTGAATTAAATTTTTATTCAATGTAATTGAATTTCAATTGAATTGAACTGAATTTCAATCAAACTGAATTGAATTTTAATTAAATTGAATCAAATTAAATTGAATTTCAATTAAATCCAATCAAATTAAATTTTAATTGAATTTGAATATTTAGTAATATTTTAATAAGATATTGTTTTAATATTGTACGATTAATTCTTAAGAAAAAACGATTATCTACTCACTTTAAAAGGATCTCGGAAGTCGATATCTTTGGTCTCTTTCAGTCCCAACGGTATCATGGGCATGATAGAATCTTCACTAAAACATGAAAATATTAAAAAAGTATTAGTATCAGTGTAGATTACATTTTTGAAATAAATACTTAATTTTACATTACAAACTAGTATTTCAAGTTATGTGATTATTACTTCAAATGAGTCTATATCAGCCACTTCAACTTTCACTTGCTCCCAATAAACATTATTTTTGACACTTTAGACCGCAGAATTTCGACCTAGTGCGGCAAGAATTTTAAGAATGCCCTAAAGTGTTTTATTTTACACCGATATTTATATCTTGATTTAGGAACAGGCATTTCAAATTAAAATATTTTTAAAAAAATATAATTCTAAATATTTGTATCATTGTTGAATTACCTAATTTTACTAATAATTAGTTATTTTTTCCCATTGAAATAGGTTCGATTCGTTCACGGTTTTCTACTAATTTAGATTTTGAGAGTAGAGACCAGTCAAAATTCTATCTGGAAATTAGGGAAAAACAAATTAAAATTTTTTTTCTTAACCCTTCTGTCCATACCTATAATAAATTATTTATACGAAAAAAGGCTCGACTTTACGATATAATATAAATAATAATTCCAGAATAATTTGTAAAATAATAGTAAATGTACCGTTTCAATATTTATGAATCTTCACGTGGCATAATTATTTTGCAGCCCTTTCACTTTGGAATCTTGATTACAGAGTTCGTGTAATTGTACCTTCGAGAACGTTTATCCTTCAAGGCGTAAAGCTCTGAGGGTTCTGCATATTTTTAAATGTAAAAATTCACCTTTGAAATTTATATTTGTAGAAAAGTTATATATTTTAAAGAACTGGGAAAACTTTTCAGAATTTCAGATACAATAATTACGTTTCGCATAAAATTGACAATGAAATTTATATAGTTGTTTCAATTGAAGCTTTTTTTCCTTGCATATTTAAAAATTTTCTAACTAATACTTTCAGAGTATTTATTGAAACAAATATTTAATTAAAAAATTATTTGATATTCAAGTAAATATTTTTTTGATAATAGCAAATAAATTTTTTTCCAGTGTGCACTTAGCATTAATATTTAAATTACGGCGCAGTAGTTTCTAAACACAAAATATTTGAAACTTCATAAATTATATAAGTAGCTAATTATTCCAGACATGTGTATTAAATATTTTACACAATTCGGAGCGAACTGCTATATATTTCTGCGCTTGAATGCACTTCAAGTCGCAATTAATTTCATAAATAAACTTCAGCACATAATTATTTTACAATTTGTGCTAATTTCTCAAGTGAAATTTTCCCGCTAACATTTTGTTTTTTTTTTGTTCGTATAATTCAATTGGAGATTTTACAAATGAATAGACAATCGGAAAATATTGTGCGGAGAAAATAATATCGGGGAATAATGTATTATTATATGTATTTATTATTGCTGGGCTTTTAAATACACGGTTAGATACATCCGCAAGATATATGCGGTTCAGCCTCTCATTGATATTCTAAATCGATATGGAGCTTGTTGTAAATTATTATACCTCGGAATGCATTTTGTTTTTTGTGTGAATGTACAATGCTCGATAGTGCAAGCAACTGATGATTGTTGCTCGTCCCTATTATACGAGTGCCATATTCCTATCGATATTGTCTCAAATTCACTTTTTTTTATTGTCTGCACCCCCTGAGAGTCACATTTCATTTGTCACATTTCACCTGTCTCTTTGTCTCATCCTTTGGTAATTAATTCTTTCGTATCATTTTCTGACACTATCATAGACGTTTAGAAATTATATTTTGAGTACTCGTATTATATAATTGAATAGTCGTCAATTCAATATTATTATTATTAACTAGCAACAATTCAAACTAACTTCTTACTAACTTTTTTAAATAAAATTACCAATTTTAAAAATAATAGAATTTATAAATTTTCTAATTTAAATTTTTGTTGGAAACACTAAAAAAAATTCAATTTTGGAGAAATTACAAATAGTTCAATTATTTTCAAAAAAAAAAATAAAATTCTTCTTATAAAATTCAACTATGTTCAAAATTTGAAAAAATCCCAATTATCTTAATAAATAACAAAATTCTTCTTCAAAGTTTAATTATTTTCATAAATGTCAAAAAAATTCTTGTCCTAATTTCAATTATTTTCAAAAAATTTTCTAATTTCAATGATTTTCAATGGGGCGCATGATTATTCCCCAAATGTCATTTTTCCGAAATGTCATTTTACCGAACTGCACTTTTGCGAATACTCATTTTTGCGAAAAGCCAATTTTTACGAATTGTCAATTTTCCGAAAATTTATTTTTGCGAATCGCCATTTTTACGAATTGTCAATTTTCCGAAAAGTCATTTTTGCGAATTGTCATTTTTACGAAAAGACATTTTTGTGAAATGTCATTTTTGCGAAAAGAGATTTTTCTGAAATGTCATTTTTACGATTAGTCATTTTTGCGAATTGACATTTTTGCGAATTGTCATTTTTGAGAAATGTCATTATTGCGCTTTGTCACTTTTGCGATTTGTCAATTTTTCGAAAACTCATTTTTGCGAATTGTCATTTTTACGAAAAGACATTTTTGTAAAATGTCATTTTTGCGAATAGTCATTTTTACGAATTACCATTTTTGCGAATTGTCAATTTTCCGAATTGTCATTTTTGCGAATCGCCATTTTTACGAATTGTCAAATTTCCGAAAAGTCATTTTTGCGAATTATCATTTTTGCGAAAAATACAATAGAAACTTGTAGGTATCTATAAATTCACTATTGTATTTTTCGCAAAAATGACTTTTCGCAAAAATGGCTTTTCGCAAAAATGACATTTCACAAAAATGTCTTTTCGTAAAAATGACAATTCGAAAAAATGAGTTTTCGAAAAATTGACAAATCGTAAAAATGGCGATTCGCAAAAATGACTTTTCGGAAAATTGACAAATCGTAAAAATGGCGATTCGCAAAAATGACTTTTCTGAAAATTGACAATTCGTAAAAATGGCGATTCGCAAAAATGACTTTTCTGAAAATTGACAATTCGTAAAAATTGCGATTCGCAAAAATGACAATTCGGGGCCGTCCATAAACCACGTAGCCCCATTTTTTGGGAATTTTGACCCCCCCCCCTCCCCCCATGTAGTACGCTATTACATGTATTAGCGCCATTTTTTCCTCTTGTCGTAGTCAATTGCTTGACCCCCTCCTCCCCCTCAAGAGGCTACGTGGTTTATGGATGGCCCCTTCGCAAAAATAGATTTTCGTAAAAATGACAATTCGCAAAAGTGACATTTCGCAAAATTGGCTTTTCGCAAAAATGACTATTCGCAAAAGTGCAGTTCGGTAAAATGACATTTCGGAAAAATGACATTTGGGAAATAATCATGCGTCCCATTTTCAATATCTAAGATTTTAATAAAATTTCTCAAAACGAATTCAATTATTTAAAAATTTTTTTAATAAAATTTTATGTAAACATTTAATTATTTTCATAAATAATACGAATTTCACAGGAATTCAATTATTTTCATAAATAATAAAATTTTTTAAGGAATTCAATTATTTTCATAAATAATACATTTTTTTTAAGGAATTCAATTATTTTCATAAAAAATAATTTAAAATTCTAGAAAATAATAATTGAATTAAAATGATGAAAATAATTTTGATGAGGTTACAGTAACAATATTCTTATATTCTTATAATATAAAATAATGATTTTATCACTTCGTCATTTTTAATTATTAGAAAACATGAAGAAATCGATCACTCCGAGTCGAAGACTCGGAGCAATCGATATCTTCATGTTTTATAACAATACTTCTATAAGTCGTTTTAAAAATTTTAAAAAAAGTTTGAATTTGAAATTTTTGAATGTCTTAATTCGTGTGGAAAATCCAGTTCCAAAAATAAGATTAAAAATAGGAATTGTGCAAATATTTTTCTTCTTTTTCTAAAACAAAATAATAATTTTGTTAAAAAAATTGTGATTCATAAAGAAAAATAATGCAAAATAAATAAATTTTCTATTTCTTAATTAAATTCAAATTCTTCTCAAATTACTTTAATTTTGTAATATATATATATTTAAATAATTATTTAAAATAATGAATTTATAGAAGAATTTTAGTTGAAAACACTAAAAAAAAGAATTTTGGAAAAGTTACAAACGATTGCAGAAATGCGATTATTTTCATAAGTAATAAAACTCTTCGCAAAAATTCAATTAAATGTAAAAAACATTTTTAAATTCTCGTCAAAATGACAGTTATTTTTATACATAATAAAATTCTTCTCCAAAATTAAATTATTTTCAAAAATTTTAATACAATTCTACGAGAAAATTCAATTCTTTTCATACCTAAAAAATTCTTTCAAGAATTTCAATTATTTTCAAAAATTTCAATGCAATTCTTCTCGAAAAATTAATTAATAGAAGTTATGTGAAATTCAACTGAAAATAATAAAATTATTTAAGAATTTCATTACAAACTTTTTAACAAATCGAATTTTCAAATAGTATTTTAATTTAATAATTAATAAATAATTGAATTTTATAAAGAGATACACACTTAAATTTTTTTAATAAAATGGAATTTTCGCAAAGTTTTTTGAAAATTCTGAAAAATAAGATTTTTGACATTTTTGAATTCTGTTGTTTCAAGATAATTGAATTTTCATAAATAAATAATTGAAAATTTTTGAAATAATTGAAATTTCTTTACATTCTATTAAAAATAATTAACTTCTTTTAAACAATTTTATTTTAATTTTTCGATAACAATTAAGGGAAGTTAGTCTCACCGTAATTATAATTTTATTTTTAATAATTCCTTCGCAAAATATATTCAATTATTTTCATAAATAGTAAAACTCATTGCAGAATTTTAATTATTTTTAATACAATTTTCATCAAATTCCTCGAATAATGTAATTATTTTAAAAAAATTTATTAAAAATTCAATTATGTTTACAAATTTTTTAAAATTCTCCTCAAAATTTCAATTATCTTTATAAATAATTAAACTGTTCTCCACAATTCAATTATTTCAAAAATTTTAATATAAAATTCTACGCAAACATTTAAATAAATATGTAATAACATTCTTTGGAAGGATTCAATTACTTTTATAAATATAGTAAAATTCTTTGCAGACATTCAATTAGTATCAATACATTTTAATAAAATTGAATTAATCAAATTTTCAATTATTATTATGAAAAGACAAGATTATTTTAAAAAATTGAAAAAATTCTTTGTTTAATTCAATTATTTTTCAAATTTTCAATTAAAATTATTAAAAAAAACATTATTTTCAAAAAATTTAAAGAAACTTGTCAAAAGAATTTAATTATTCATAAAAATTTGGAAGTCATTTGTAGATTTATTTATGTTCGAAATGAAATAAATTTAAATTTGATATGTGAAAAAACAAAAAAAAAACGGGAAAAATTAGGACAAAGTCGGAAATTTTGTGGAACAAAAATAGTAGACGCACTAATAAAAAATGAATTTTTTAAAATTTGTTGTCCCTGAATGTAATAATAATAATAATAATAATAATAATTTTGCGCTACAATTGCTGAATTTCTCATTCGAAGAAGAGGAACTGGAATTAAAAATGCCCTATGCTTTATCTATGGGTGCTATTATACAAGTTCAGAGTCGAGTGTTGCCCTTCTTACACGTCGAGGTGCACGGTTTGCCGGTCCATCCGCTATGCTTCGGTTCCTGGGTCAGTGTCCGCCCACTATGTGAATACTATGCCCATAATGCCGCTCTTTAAGTAGGCACAAAACCGCTTTAAATGCTATGCGCTTTATGGATGAGAACACTTCTTCCATATCGCGAAACTTCACTTCACTCATACGTGTTTCATCCTAATGCGTGCTTTCCGACACTTTCCGACACTTTCCGAAGCCTCAAGCACAAAGCGCGTGTTGAAAATCATCACCTACAATTGCCAAGGCAAGAAAAATGAAACGAGAAAAATTCTTTTACAAATTGCAAACTCGCCTCAATGCAACATTGTACTTCGAGTTTCAAACCAGTGATTTTAAACGGAAAATAACGGTTCTGGTAGGCTGGGGAAATTAGAAATGAAATTGCCCGGCTAAATATCTATTATTAATAAATAGTCTCGAAAAATTCGATAATTTAATTTAGTTCTCAGGGGGATTCTCACAGAATTAAATTACCATAAACATTATATCTCAATTATCATTGCATAATAGATATAATGATTTCGATATTCAATTTTGAAGAAGAAATTTACAATTTTTCCATAATCTCTGACTAAAGCGGCAAAGCATAATAATTTCTATTAAACCGAGAAAATTTCATTAAATAAAACAAAAATGACAAGGAAAAAAACGTGAAATTACCATCAGTAATTCATCTTATGAAAACTCGAGAGCAAAAAGAAAGAGTGAGAGAGAGAGAGAGAGAGAGGCATGAATCTTATTTTTTGGCCTCAGTCGTATTGACTCAGGTAATGGTCGTGCCGAAGACAAAAAAGTCCCATTTAGCTGAAATCATTGCAGTATTTGCCTTATTTCTCTCCAGTCTTTAGTCGTGCAAGAAGCAAGAAAGTTATTCCTCGCAGTAGCTGGTCCATGAGCTGCTGATGCTGCTGTGGCATAACTTGACAATTCGCTGACGTTCATTCTAAGAAAATAATTTGTCCTTTCTAATGACAAAACAACGACTGCGGACTTTTCTGGATTCGCGGCTCGAAAACGACAGTGACTTTTATAATATTTCTCTCAATTAATTTTAATTTATTTTATAACATCAATTTGCTCTGCATGTTTTTGTTTATAGAAATTTCCAAAATTCTCCATAAAATAGAAATTGTTGAAATTTTACAAGTTACAACAAATAAACTAGAAAGAATGCTTAAATTCTCTATAAATTACAGGGATCAATTCATTATTATTTCACTTATTAATTATTATTTCTCTTTCTCGATCTATACAATCGAATTCGAAATCTTTTCAAAATTCAATTATTTCTAGAAATCCACACTATAATGATTTTAATACATATTCAATAATTATTATCTGAAATTTTAACTGAAATTCATTTTTAAATTAATTTTTATTAGAAAATTCTACAAGAATTCAATTATTTAAATACAAAAATCAATAATTCATCGAATAATTGAATATTTCTTAAAATTGCATTCTCACCAAGAATTAAACAACAAATTTTTAAATAATTGAATTTTTTGTCGACTTTTCAAGGAATTTGATTTAAATTGTATTAAAAATAATTGCAGCTCTGCCAAGAACTTTATTATTTATAAAAATAATTGAATGTTTGCAACAAATTCTATTCAAATTTTGAAAAATAATTGCAGCTCTGCCAAGAACTTTATTATTTATAAAAATAATTAATATTTCGAGAAGAATTTTATTGAAATTTTTGAAAATAATTGAATTTCTGCAAAGAATTTCTTAGGTATGAGAAAAATTGAATTTTCTTCTCGAATTGTATTAAAATTTTTGAAAATAATTAAATTTTTTTTGTCGACTTTTCAAGTAATTTTATTTAAATTGTATTAAAAATAATTGAAATTCTGCGATGAGTTTTATTATTTATGAAAATAATTGAATGTTTCCAACAAATTCTATTCAAATTTTTAAAAATAATTGCAGCTCTGCGAAGAACTTTACTATTTATAAAAATAATTAATTTTTCGAGAAGAATTTTATTGAAATTATTGAAAATAATTGAATTTTTGCAAAGAATTTTTTTAGGTATGAGAAGAATTGAATTTTGTCGAAGAATTGTATTAAAATTTTTGAAAATAATTGAATTTAAACGATGAATTTGGTTATTTATGAAGATAATTGAATTTTTGACAAGAATTTTATTGACATTTTTAAAAATAATTGAATATTTGCGTAAAATTTTAATATCATTTTTTTTTTTAAATAATTGAATTTTTTGGCGAAATGTAACAAAATTTTTAAGAATAATTACTTTTTTCGAGGAATTCGATTAAAATCGTATTAAAACTAAATTGAAATTCTGCGATGAGTTGTATTATTTATTTATTTATAAAAAAAATAATTGAATTTCTGAAAGGAATTTTATTACTTATGAAAATAATATTGAATTACAGCGAAGAAATTCATAAAAAAAATAATTGTAAATAATTGAATTTCTGCAATCATTTGTAGCTTCTTTAAAATTCATTTTCTTTAAGTGTTTTTAACTAAAATTCTTCTATAAATCCATTATTTTTGATAATTTTTTAAATAGAAATTAAAAAAGTGCTATAAAATTTCTAATTAGATCCATTCAAAATTGAAATTTTGTAAAATTTCAAATTAAAGCTTTTGAAGTTCATCTTTTTATAAAAATTGCCAACGCAACTTGTTTAAAATTCAGTTAATAGTTTATGAGGCAAACAAAAATGACACCAAATTTAATTTTTTTTTCCTTTTTTTTTAAATAAAAATCCCTGACTTTACCCTGAATTTCCTTGACCTTTGACAACCCTGAGAGATAATTTATGACGAATTAAATTTGGAAAAATGTCATAAAGACCATGTATTTTTATTTTATTTGCTTCTAAGTACTGAAAATAGTTCAAGTTTTGAAAACTGTAAAAATAACTGATAAATATCGCAGAATTTGAGAGGATTTTAAACGGAAAAACATTTCCTATGTACTTTGCAGTATTAATATGCAAAACAATAATTTCTTTAACGACTTTTTTCAGTTTATTATTTTTGTTTATGACTACTTTGTAAATACAAATGCGAATGTATAACTGAAGAAAGCGCCATATTCAGTAACGGGAAGCCAGGCTCATACGGGACCAAGTAATGATTTACCGCTCGTATAACGCTTAGCGTTATTCACACAAAAATCTGTCTTTTCACGCTTAACAAAGTAATTAAAAGCAGAAAATGAAAAAATAGGTCATCTGCCCTCGGATCGACTTTAAAGCGCAAGAAAAGTCGTTTATTTTATTCAGAGTTGTAACTAAAATTTGATTTTCTATATCAAACCGACCGGAATTAAATATTAATTCAATTAATTCAATTATAGTAAAAAAATAAAATACAGAATAAAATTATGTAACTAATTTTGTTGGGTTATATAAAATAAATATTGAAACTCACCCCTCGCCATTTTGGTACAATTCAACTGAACTATTTAGTTCCGCTAGTTGTTCTTTGAGTAACTGCAAATTCGAATTGACAAAACTCAATTCCAAGGCAACTGTTTCCTTCAATTTCCTGTTAGTTGTAGCCCTAAAAAAAAATGTTTTTTTCTTATTTTTTGTTTCGGAAATAAAATCAAAAAGAATATTAAAAACATAAAAACAAAAAAAAGTTATTAAATATTTAAAAAAATGTTAAAGACTAAAAAAATATTAAAAACTAAAATTCAATTTTTTTTTCAGTGAATAATATAATTCTATACTAACTTAAAAAGATTCTCCGCTCCGGCACGAAGACGAAGCTCTTTGTTGATTTCCTGATTAAGTTTACTCCTCTTATTTTGTAACTTTCCTCTACAAGTGGCGACTCTCGGGTCCGAGCCCTGTAAAATCGGAAAAAAGAAAAAAATTCTCAATTATTTATCATCACTGATTCAATTTACATGTATTTCCCTGCACATAAGATTTTTATCTTTCCAAATTTTTTCCTTTGATTCATATATTATTATATACCTATATGTGAAAAAAAAATTTAATTATATATACACATTTCACATAAATTATATGGGATAACTTTTACTTTTACAGGGGGATTTTAGAAAGCAGTGGGACAGTAGAAAGTCCTATTGATTTTGTCCATTATTTGTAAAACATTTTTTCACACATAAAATATTGACGAGAAATAAAAATGTCAAAAGACAGTAAAATTGAAAAAATTAAAATTTTTTTCTAAAATTTTAATTTTTAAAACTAACAAAAATTTAGTAAAACTTTAATTTTTTCAATTTAAATATAAAGTATTCACTTTTTAAATATAAATTTTTTAAATTTTTAATCTTTTTGTAAGATAGAAATTTTTTAATTATGTTCATAAGAGGAAAACTTCTACTTTCTGCAAATTTTGGAAAAAATTAGTTTTTGAAACTTACAAAAATTTTCTGACTAAATATTATTTCCAGAATATATTTTACTACTTTTGAAGTAAATGTTTTTTAAGTAAGAAATTTTTCAAATCTTTTCTCGAATATGTGAAATAAAAGAAATGCTTTAATGAGAATTGAAGAAACTATTTCAAATCAATTCATCAATATAGTAATTATTATCGTGTTTATTGAAAAAATATTTTATAGAAAAATTACAATACGTTTTTAATTTTGTTTTTTTAATTAATAGAAATTAAAACATGATTGAATTTTAATATTTCTTACTCTTGAATATTAAACACAAGTCAGCACGATGAAATGAAAGAAGATTTCAAATGCTTTTTTAAATTTTAAATTTAAATAAATTAAATAAATGAAATATTTAAAATTTGAAAGTCAGGTATAAAGAAAGAAGATTGTATTGTCTCTGTTTTGCAAAAATAAATACAACATTTGACCCGTATTAGCTGACAAGATTCTGTAAAAAAGGAGATCAAAAGTTGATCTAAGAAGGACAGCAAAATGTCACAGACTTTGAAACAGGTCCGAAGTTCTTAATACGGATAAGAGTTGTCGAGTTCAGTATAACGGACATTTAAAAGCTGGTTGTTAATGATTTGCACTAATTTCTTCTTTTGCTGATAATATTTTGTAAAAGGTGAACTTCCGGCCTACATAGTACAATTTTATATTCACTAGGCAGAATTTTTATTTCTTTGTATCGATTCAGAAATTAATTATAAACACGTTGAATATCGTATGAAGTTTCATGATTCATTTATTATTATTATTATTATGCAAATTACAAAATTTATTTTCAAATATCAACTTCAATTCTCGAATAATTTCAGTCTCAAAATTTAAAAGAAAATTCACGTATTAGCTAATAATAATTTTTTTTAGTAGAATAAGACATAAAACTAAATAAAATCCAAAACCAAATTCATCTTTTGTTTCATTTTAAATTTACATTTTCTCAAAATAAGGAAGAAAAATATTACTGTAAAATCTGTTATACAGAAAAAAAAATAAACAAAGATTAATAATTTTTATAATTGGAATAATTACTGGAAACTTTATTAACAAAAGCGATGTTACAGAATCACTTAAACGGAATTTATTTATCTATTGAAAGTGAATTACAGTTTACTTAAAGACATTGGACGCGTATAATGTCCAAAGGCATAATATTTGCAATTTTTTCCACATGACTGCATTATTTTGTACCGGAACTTTTGCAGTTCGACACTGTCAAGAATTTTTTGATTCGACCAATTTATTTTAGTAGTGAAAGTTTATAGTGCCGGACCGCTGTTGTAACTATTCGAGCGTAATAATCATAAGGGGGTTCATTGCACGAATAATGGGTACTTATATTGCGTTAATATTTGTCAAGGAATATTCTCCATATATCCAGATCTAAACCGCTCAAAGTATTGAATTTATGTCAGATATTGCTTTAACGATAATGATACTCTGTAGGAAGGGAACACGTCTTGAAAATCCCATAACTAAATTAAATTTTATACTCTTTAATAAAGAAATAATTTCCCTCTGATTCTTAATCGAGACAAAATACAAATCAAATATTAAATTAGAAATACAATTTTTTTTCACTTTAAAATGAATAGATTTTTATTGCCATTAATTGTGACACGATCAATTTATTTTTAGTGATAGTTTGTTTTTTGCTATATTTCCAGATTGTGTTTTATTATTTCTGGAATAATGAGAAATAAAATAATTATTTCCTTTATTTTTATTGCTACAATGAAAAATAAGTTTGTATCATAGCAACTTTTATGGAAAGACAATAATTGAAATATTAACTGCAGTTTTCCAAACCAATTATAAATTATTAACAGAGCTGTTAAAAATCATGGTTTTTTAATATTTATAATCATTATTATTTTTCCATAGGAATTAAGATTTTCAAAAATTTCAACTTCAAACCTTTTTGAAATTTAATAAATGACAAGAATGTTATTGTAAATCATGAAAAAATCCCTTTCTTCATAATAATTAAAGATGACCGAATAATAAAATCATTATTTTATACTATAAGAATATTATGTTACTGTATTATCTTATTCAAAATTATTTTCATTATTTCATTTCAATTATTATTTTCTACAATTTTTAACTAAAATTCTTCTTTAAATCAATTATTTTTAATAATTTTTCAAAAATTTCTATTGAGAATTTTTAAATCCATTTCTTTCCAAATTAATTTTACCAAAAATTTACAGTATTCATAAAAATTTTTCAATTAAATATATATATTGGAAAATATACATAACTTCAAATAATTTTCAAAAAAATTCAGTTAAACCTTTTTAAAAAAAAATAATTCTACGACAGAATTGTTAGTTAAAACTTTGAAAAATTCAGATTACAAAGATTTTAAATAAAAATAAATAATTTATTAAATAATTATATTATGATTCTTATAAAATTGAATTCTATTAAAAATTATTTATCAAGAAATTTTTAAATAATTAAATTCTTTCGAAGAATTTTAATGAAATTTTTAAGAATAATAACATTTTTCGAGGAATTTGATTTATATTGTATTAAAAATAATTGAAATTTAGAGATGAGATTTATTATTTATAATAAAAATTAGTTTTTTGAGAAGAATTTTTTTGAAATTTTTGAAAATATAATTCAATTCATGCAAAGAATTTTATTAGGTATAAAACGTATTGAATTTTCTCGTCGAATTGTATTAAAATTTTTGAAAATTATTGAATTTATGCGATAAATTTTGTTATTTATGAAGATAATTGAACTTCTGACAAGAATTTTATTGTAATTTTTTTAAAAATTATTGAATTTCAGAGAAGAATTTTAATAAAACTTTTTTTAAATAATTGAATTCTTTTGGCGAATTTTAATAAAACTTTAAGAATAATTACTTTTTTCGAGGACTTTGATTAAAATTGTATTCTGCGATGAGTTTCATTTTTGATGAAAATAATTTAATTTCTAAAAAATATTTTATTATTATTGAAAGAAATTGAATCCCTGAAAAAAAATTTATTATTTATGAAAACAATTGAGTTATTGTGACTTGAGGAATATTTCTGAAAATACTTGAAATTTTCTTAAGAATTTTATTGAAATTTTTGAAAATAATTGAATTTTAAAGAAGAATTCTATTATTTGTAAAGATAATTGAAATTTTGCTCAGAATTTTATTCAAATTTTTGAAAATAATTGAATTTCTGCCATAGTTAAAATTAAAGATTTAATTTTTTATTCTGATTTTTCTGATTCTTTATTCGATTCTTCCTTATTAAGTTAAAGTTGATTAAAAAACCTATTTTTAAGTAAAAATCGTAAAAATATGATTTAAATCATGATTAAAATGAAAACATGTCTTTGATTTAAATCCTGATTTAAATCAAGTTGATTTAAATCATAACAACCCTCTGTCTATTAAATGTTGTTTATTCATTTCTTTTTTCAATTTTTTTTTTGCTCACAAATGCATATACAATTACTTTGAGAAAGCAAAGTAAGCAGAACGATTATTTATTGAATGTTATTTCAGAATAAATCCAAATATATTTCTTAATAATCCAAGTGGCATTGAGATCACTGATAATAAAACAAATGTGCAAAAAAAAGTACTCTGGGGACAAATATAGTGTAAGAAAACGTGAATGTAAACAAGATACCATTCACAGGTGCATGAATTTTATTGCACTAGAATAAGTGAAAGGGAAATGACGATAACAGCATTCAGCAAAAAAAAAAAACAAAAAAACAAAAAAAAAACTAGTTTTTCAAGGTACAATTTCAAAATATAATGTTAGACTTTCGATAGTGTATGGTAACGTCTTAAATATATGTACTAATTTAACGCATTCAATCACAGAAATGTGACTACTTTTTGAAAATGCGATTTTTATGAATGGCGCTTGTAGTTTCTACATTTTAAACACACAATTTATTGCAGTTTTGCTGTTTATTCTTGCCATCGAAATGGTTTTAATTAAAAACATCGACATCAATAATTTTGTTTTGCAAATTATTTTTCTTTATTATACTTTAAACCAAGAAAAAATTCCTCAAAGTACTTCACATTCAAAAAAAAAAAAAATTTTCCTAATGTAAAGACATCAGTTTCTTAAATTTGTTCTGATTGATTAAAAAAAAATTGTTCTTTCAAGCAATAAAGATTTTTTAATCAAAAGGTTTTTTTTATAGACTGTCTTTGAATCAAATACCTAATTTTATTTTAATTCAAAGAAAATTGAACTATTAATTTAAGAAACAAGTCAAAGCGAATTATTTCTTCAAATCATCAAAAACTATTTTCTGGGTCTACTTTAAATTAAATCACCTTTTTTATGATTTCTGAAAACCGTAAAAACAAAAAGAATATATTATTAAAAAAAACAGTAAGAAATTCGATAAACAATTTACAAAATTAAATTACTGATTTCAGCTTCTCAATTACGATCTTGACAAGAGCAACAAGTTCTACAAATGATATATCATTATCCTATTGTAGGTTTTCATGCAAGTGTGTTATGTGCATGTATACAGCATGTTGTAAATTCGCAATAATTGAGTAATCAAACTAAAAAAATAAATTTAATTCCAGAGAAAGCAAATTTTTTTTTCTCCACATTCATTTGAATTAATACCTACTCTTATTCAACTTTAAAAGAGTTTAAAGGTCGTGCACTAGGTGAAAGTGACAAATTAGTTGCCTTTCTATTATTGCACTTGCTCTAATTCCATTTTCACACATTATAATTTTTATTTTCACACCCGCAATTAAATTTTTTTTAATTAAATATTTACAATTAATTTTTTTTTAATTCAAATACTAGCAACAATGGCTAAACTTCTACTACCTTTTTAAATAAAATTAGCAATTTTTTAAAAATAATAGAATTTAAAAAACTTCTAATTTAAATTTTTGTTGAAAACACTAAAAAAAATTCAATTTTGGAGAAATTACAAATAATTGCAGAAATTAAATTATTTTTTAAAAAAAATAAAATTCTTATAAAATTCAACTATATGTTCAAAATTTTTAAAAAATTCTCGTAAAAATCCCAATTATCTTTATAAATAACAAAATTCTTCTTCAAAGTTCAATTATTTTCAAAAATTTTTCTAATTTCAATGATTTTCAATAGCTACTATTTTAATAAAATTTCTCAAAAAGAATTCAATTATTAAAAAAAAAATTTAATAAAATTTTATGCAAACATTAAATTATTTTCATAAATAATAAAAATTTCACAGGAATTCAATTATTTTCATAAATAATACATTTTTTTTAAGGAATTCAATTATTTTCATAAAAAATAATTTAAAATTCTAGAAAATAATAATTTAATTAAAATGATGAAAATAATTTTAATGAAGTTACAGTAACAATATTCTTGTAATATAAAATAATAATTTTATAAATTGTTTTAAAAATTTAAAAAAGGTTTGAATTTGAAATTTTTGAATGTCTTAATTCCTGTGGAAAATCCTGTTTCAGAAATAAGATTAAAAATAGAAATTGTGCAAATATTTTTCTTCTTTTTCTAAAACAAAATAATAATTTTGTTAAAAAAATTGTGATTCATAAACAAAAATAATGCAAAATAAATAAATTGTCTATTTCTTAATCACAGTTGTTTAACAATTTTCTAATTTTGACTAGAAGTAAAGAACAAAAATTTGCATAATTTCAATTTGACAAAACATAATATTTAACAAAATTTGTCATTATTACAATTTTGAATTAATTATAAAATAAAAATAATTATAACATAATAATAAAATATACAATCTATCTAAAGTTAACAAAAAACAAAAGTATAAACAAAAGACAACTTCAGAGTGTGAGGGACAGAAAAAGTGAATGAATGAAAAAACATTCAAATTATCATAGTTAATTTACAATAAAATTAAAATTTTAATTACAATTTTTTGTTTAAAAATAAATACTTCATCTTTTCAAAGAAGTTATCAGCTGAGAATTATTGTTCTTTTTAGTATTCAAAATAATTTTCGTTTGCCAAAAAAATACAAAAGAAGTAATAAAATATTGTCAATTGACACTCATTTGAACGTTCGAGACTTCAGGAAAATTAGTTTCTAAAGAAGAATTGATTTTGATTTACAAAATCGTTAAACTGTAAATAAGAATTTATTGTTTATGTATAAAAAGTTTAATGAACTGTTTTTTTCACTCCACAATCTCTTCTTACCCCGATATGTCTCCTTAAGGCTTCCAGGATTTCCTTTTCCTCTTTCGCCTTCTCATTCTCTTTCTCCTGACGATTGTTTTCACATTGTCTTTCGTTTTCTTTGTCTTTGTTAAACAACGCTTCCGAGGATTTCACATGAGCATGATTCTTCGGAGGCGGAGAATGATGGACCCACTTCAACATGGCCGTGTATCGGCTACATAATTAAAATATCGCCCGTTCCTCGCAAACAGGTGTCAATTATAGTGTCTCAATTTTTATTCACGCAATTACGCCCACTTACTTATTATCACATTGGAACTGCATAAGAATTTTATATTAATAAGGATTCTTGTTTTTAAACTTTATAAGAAATTTGCTACACGGAGAAAAATAAATCTATCTTTTACTATATATTTACAAGGTAAAACCAAAAAACTTCTGCAAAATTTCTGTCAAATTTTACTATTTTCCAAAGTGAATTTTGCTACTATTAATTTTTATTTTTTTAACTAATGTTTACAAAAATTTACTTCAATCGTATCAACTTTTACTCCGCAAAAATAGTAAAAATTGACAAAAATGATCACAAGTTTCCGTCAGTGTAAGTTTTACTATAAAATAGAAAATACACAGGGTTGCCAAAAAAATTTAATTTTCTTTTTTCCTGACTTTTCCCAGATTTCCAGACAAAAGTTTAAACTTTTTTCCTGAGCCTAAAAAATATTCTGATTCACACTAAAAATTATTAGATTATTTTTAATATTTTTTGAAAAATTTCTTTGAGAATTTTCAAATCCATTTGTTTGCAATTTCAAAAAAAAATTCTATTAAACTTTTTCAAAAAATTAATTCTATACAAAATTCTTAGTTAAAAGTATGAAAAATTCAGATTTTCAAAGATTTTAATTTAAAACATATTCAAAATTCAATTATTTCTAAAAATAATCTAATGCTTTTAATATTCAATTATTATCTGAAATTTTAACTAAAATTTCATTTTTAAATCAATTTTTATTAGAAAATTCTACGAAAATTCAATTATTTAAATAGAAAAATAAATAAATAATAAATTGCATTAAAAATTATTGAAATTCTGCGTTGAGTTTTACTATTTATGAAAATAATTGAATGTTTGCAACAAATTCTATAAAATTTTTTTTAAAATAATTCAGGCTCTATGAAGAATTTTATTATTTATGAAAATAGTTAATTCTTCGAAAAAATTTTATTGAAATTTGGGAAAATAGTTGAATATCTGCAGAGAATTTTATTATGTGTGAAAAGAATTTAATTTTCTTGCAGAATTGTATTATAATTTATAATTTTTGAAAATAATTGAATTTATATGATGAATTTTGTTATTTATGAAAATAATTGAATTTTTGACCAGAATTTTTTTAAAATATTAAAAATAATTGAAATTCTGCGATCAATTTTATTATTTATAAAAAAATAATTTAATTCCTAAAAGGAAATTTATTATTTATGAAAATAGTTGAATTGTTGCGAATAAGTTTATAAAAAATTTTGTATATAATTCAATTTCTCTGAAATTTTTATTATTTATATGAAAATAATTGAATTAAAGAAAATTATTAAAAATAATTGAAATTTCGGAGAAGAATTTTGTTATTTTGAAAAAATAATTGAATTTTTGACGAGAATTTAAAGAAATTTTTAAATAATTGAATTTATGCAATCGTTTGTAACTTTTTCAAAATTCAATTTTTTTAGTGTTTTAAACTAAAATTCTTCTATAAATGCATTATTTTTAATAATTAGTATTAATTAATAATTTAAAATTGAAATTTTCTAAAATTTCAAATGAAAATCTTCTGATCTTGATCTATTTAAGAAAATTGTATACGCAACTCTTTGAAAATTCAATTAATTTTGAAATATTTAAGTAAAATTATTAATGAAATATTTGATAAGTAATAATTTTATGATAGTTCATCAAGAATTAATTTTTGAAAAGAAATTATTGTCAGAAATAGGAAGAATTGAATGTTTTGTATTAGAATTCGAGGTATAATTTTATATTTTATGAGGCAAAGAGAAAAGTTACCAAAATTTAGAATTTTCTTATGAATTCTAAAAATTAAATTATTTCCAGTTCTTTTAATAAAAATCCCTGACTTGTGGCAACCCTGAAATAGTAAGAGATACTTTATTCCTTTTTTCCGTGTAGATTAAAATTTTAATTAACCAAATTTTTAATTTTCATTTCAAAATTTTAATATTTCAAATAGAAAACTAAAATGTTAAATTAAAATTTCAATCAAATTTTATCACTCTGTAGAAGTTTTTTAATTAAATTTTCAAATTTTGAAAATAACGAATTTTCTACATTATAATTAATTTTCATCAGTGTTCTGTAAATACGTGTTTAAATGTTTATCTTCTCACACAAGACGCACATTGGCCGTACAATTAGCCAACATTTAACCAAGCCGGTAGTAGCCACATTCTTACTGCAAATATTTCTCTAATCTATCTTTCTATCTTGGTCGATAAGATGGTTTAAGTTTGTCTGGTTCAATCGATAAAATATGTATGTGGAAATGTAAGAAAATTTTTTTTTCCTTTATGAAATTCTGATCGTGACACATTGAAATTCAGTATACTGTTTCTATGAAAACAAGATAAGCAGAGCCTATGATAAATATTCGCTAATGCTTCGGGTATTATTTTTCATTGTATACAATATATAAACTGCTTTTCCGGAACAGATTAGCGGAACAGAAGATATAAAGCAGTTAATTGAATACACAACTTGCAAAAGATAAATAGAATGGTTAAACCCTTTTTCCAACGATTTCAAGTTTAATGCGAAATTTAATAGAAAATCATTGGGATGACTGCTTTTTCATGTATCTATACATTCTATACCTTGAAAAAAGACTATTGATTTTCGACAAAAAGATGACAAAAAGCTGACGATCGTAATAAAATGATGGGAACGGAGGCACGGCCTCCGGTGAATTTATAGAAAGCGTATAGAATGTCTGCTAATGATTCACATATACATTATTGACAATTCTTTTTTTTCCCTGTAAAATCCGTTCCCGTCGTGTCACGGTACAATGGATGAATTGAGAAAAAAAATGTTCTGTGTAAAAGATCGGTTAACGAATTCATACCTATTCCCATTGCAGGACTTAATTGTAATTTGAGTGGTGCCTCTGATCTTTCAGTGGGCAGTAATTGAAAGTCGAAAGTTGAAATGACACACCCCAGTATGGAAAAAGTTGTTAGAGAGCGATTTTCTACTGTAGCTTAACATTGATCTGTGTCACGCTGTAAATATAATTCTCAACTATTAAATTTTAAGCAAAACAAAAATAAAACCGCAGCACGTGATTTTAAAATATAATAATTGATAATACTGCGTTGTATACTTAATATCAAAATTCTCATGTATCGCTATATATAGCGTATATACTGTAAAATTCATACAAATATAATGACAAACGTATTATCAGCATGCGAAAATACGTCCTTTTTCCTTAGCATCAATTTGTGTATAATGACGATGAGAAAATAGTCGGTTTTCTGTACCTCGCTTTACATTCAGATGAATTGGCTTCATGTCAATAAGTGAGTATGTTAGTGCAGACACTTTATTTTAATTTTACTACTAAATAATGACTAACCAATTAACTACTATTTAATTTAATTTCAAACCTAATATTTCCAATTTCTCAATTTGAAGAGGAAATAAATAAAATTCAGGTATTCATTTTATCATTTAGAACTTTAGAAACATACAGGGCTCGAAACAGTAAAAGTATTAAAAATGCGAACTTTACGGATTTTCAGAAATGAAAAATTAAGGACCAATTACTGACAAAAATATAACCAATCTTCAAAATTATTTTTATCATTTCAATACAATTATTATTTTCTACAATTTTTAACTAAAATTCTTCTTTAAATAAATTATTTTTAATAATTTTTGAAAAAGTTCTTTGAGAATTTTCAAATCCGTTGGTTTGCAATTTAATTTTATGAAATTTCAATTCTTCTAAAATTCTTCATTTAAATATACATATATGTTAGAAGATAAAAAATTAAAATAACTTTAATAGAAATGGAATTAAAAGCATTCAAAAAAATTTATTCTGCAGAATTGTTTATGAAAAGTATAAAAAATTTAGATTTTATAAGATTTTATTTTGAAACCTTTTTAAAATTCAATTCATATCTAAAATTTTAATTGAAACATTTTGAAATCAATTTTTGTTAGAAAATGAATGTTTGGAACAAATTCTATGAAAATTTTTAAAAATAATTGGGAGCCGTCCATAAACTACGTCACGCCTTAGAGGGAGGGGGGGTGGAATTCATTTTTTGTGACGTTCTGTAGAAAAAATGGCGCTAAAGCATGTAAAATTTGTGACGCGGGTAAGGGGGGGGGTGGAAAAATTATGCAAAAATTGTGTGACGTAGTTTATGAACGGCCCCTTGAAACTCTGACAAGAACTTTATTATTTATAAAAATAATTAATTTTTCGAGAAAAATTTCATTGAATTTTTTTTTTTTTTTAGTTGAATGTCTGCAGAGAATTTTATTATGTGTGAAAAGAATTGAATTTTCTTGTAGAATTGTATTAAAATTTTTGAAAATAATTGAATTTAGAATTTATATGATGAATTTTGTTATTTATGAAAATAATTGAACTTTTGATCAGAATTTTTTTGAAATTATTAAAAATAATTGAAATTTTGTGATGAGTTTTATTTTATTATTAATTATAAAAAAATAATTGAATTCCTAAAACGAAATTTATTATTTATGAAAATAGTTGAATGTATAAATTTATAAAAAATTTGTAAATAATTCAATTTCTCTGAAATTTTTATTATTTATATGAAAATAATTGAATGTTTACGTCGAATTTTATTAAAGTTTTTTAAATAATTGAATTTTTTAAAAAAGTTTATTAAAATAAATTGTAAATATTGAACATTATAAAGAAATAATTGAATTCCTGAGAAGAATTTTATTATTTATAAAAATAATGGAATTTTCCCGAATAATTTCATAAAACTTTTTTTAAATAATTGAATTCTTTAGGAAAATTTTATTAAAATAGTAGATATTGAAAATAATTGAATTTTAATCAATTTTTGTAATTATAATAATAAAATTCCCGTAAAGAATTTTTTAAAAATTTTTTGAAAATAATTGAATTCTTTTGGAAAATTTTATTTAAAATAATTAAATTTCGACAAATTATTGTAATTAATTAAATTTCTACGAAGAATTGTATTAACTTTTTTTTTTAAATAATTAAATTCTTGCAAAGTATTTCATTACAATTTTTAAAAATAATTAAATTCTTTCAAGAAATTTATTTAAAAATGTATTGAAAATAATTATTAAGTTCTAATGAACAAATTATATCAAACTTTATTTTAATAATTGAAATCTTTTGAAGAATTTTATCATAAAGTTTTTAAAAATAATTGCAGTTTTCGAGAAATATGATTAAAATTGTATTAAAAATAAGTTAAGTTCTGTGATGAGTTTTACTACTTATGAAAATAATTGAATTCTTAAAAAGAATTTGATTAAATAATTGAATTCTTTTGGAAAATTTGATGAAAACAGTAGGTATTAAAAATAATTGAATTCGGAGAAGAATGGTATTATTTATAAAGATAATTGAAATTTTGACGAGATTAAAAAGAATTTTTGAAAATAATTGAATTTCAGAGAAGAATTTTATTTTTTTTTAAAGATAATTGAAATTTTGACAAGAATTTTTTAAAAATTTTTGAACATAATTGAATTTTAGAGAAGAATTTTATTTTTTATAAAGAGAATTGAAATTTTGACAAGAAATTTTTTAAATTTTTTTAACTTAATTGAATTTTAGAAAAGAATTTTATTTTTCATAAAAATAATTGAAATTTTGACGAGAATTTAAAAAATTTTTTGAAAATAATTGAATTTTTGCAGTTATTTGTAACTTCTCAAAAATTCTCCAAATTGTTCGAGCCCTGAACATATGTTTGAAATGTTAATTTGAATTACAAAAATTTTGAATATTTTTCAGAAACATTGTTCAATTTAAACTTTAAAGTAGCAGTCTTTTTAATTCCACTTTTAAAATTGAGTATCGATGTTAATCATAAGCGATTCTAGAATAAAGGAATTCTCATACGTTTTCATGACTCTGCCATAAAATGATGACCGTTCGACTCTGTTTCTCGCCCATTTCCGCCGCCCTCGAGGCCGACTTCCGTTTTTTATTCATCACGCTCATATGCGTATGTTGTCCGATTCAAATTACATTTGCAATCGCAATGGAAAAAAAACTCCCTATATATTTCTTTCTTTATGCCTACGCACTTTCCAGGAGTAACACGAGATGATCTTTTTTCCACTACAACCATAAATATAAAAATTACACATTTTTCCAGAATTAATAAAACTAATTACAAAAAGACCGCAACTCCAAAAACTAGAACATTGCAAGTTTTCTCCAAGTTAATTATTTAATTAGCCACTGAGAAAAATCTGATGCGAGTGTAAATAGATTTGATTAACGATAATGATTATTATTATTTGCCATATCAAGAAGGAAGATTCAATTAAATAATTTTTAATCCAGAAGATCTTGTCTTTAGATTAATTAATAATTCATCAATATTGAAACGTTTCATCTTGAAAATCGCAGCCTAGCTAAAAAATGTGTGAAAAGATATCAAAGTGTTTTGATTAATGTAGGAAAAATTTAGATGATCTCACACAGATAGGACAAATATGAATCTAGATTAATCATCATCAGACTCCAAAGGAGCATCCTCAAGAGTCCACTCACGTCTTTCAATATAATCGGTCACGTCCTTCTGAGATTATGCGAGAAAGAGAGATGTAGTTCTCCTATTCTTTTTTTCTTTGCTTTTTTGCAAGTTTACACGAAACTTTCATTTTCTTTTTACAAATTGTCGTTTACTTATTTCTCATTCATGAATTTTTTATCTCTCGATCGGTATACTAAATTATTATCCCTTTGCTTGAAAACTGCTTTTTTTTAGTAGGTAAAAATAAATTACGATTTTCTAAATTTAAAAAAGAGAATAAGTAGAAAAGTACAATAGAAGAAAGCTTTATGTTATCAAAGGTATGTGGAAATCAAAAATGCAAAACAAAGCATCGATTCAAAAGATTCTTGTTACCAATGAAGTTCTTTTGTTAGTTGATGAATCACTAATACTTTTTTTTTGTCTCGTAACTAGAAACTGAAATTACGCTTGCGAATATTAATGAATCTTTTACAAAGGAAAAGAGCGCATTTAAATGATATTCGTTAGCATTGCAACGGGAGAAAAAAAATTCTCTTTGAAATATGTAAAAGAGATTACGTATATTAATCTCAAAAATCTGTTACATAAAATTGCAATACTTTTACTGCATTGTTTATATATGATAATTTAATATTTACAATTTGTGTTTTTATCAACTTCTTCGTATTCTTCCATTTCTAAAAATTATAACAGTAATTCGTCTTCCAAAATTCAATCACTTTTTTGTTGAAATTTTTAAATAAAATTATTCAAAACTTTAATCACTTTATTTCAAAATAAAAATTTTGATATTATTACAGTTTTAGAACAATAAAAATTTTCGAAGATTTCGATTTAAAAATCTTTCGAAATTCAATTATTTCTAAAAATTCACACTATAAACTATAATGCTACTAATATTTAAGTTTTATCTTAAATTTAAACTGAAATTCAATTATAAATCAATTCTTATTAGAAAGTTTTACGAGAATTCAATTATTTAAATACAATAAGAAAAAAAATTAATTAATTGAATAAATGAATTTTTCTTAAAATTGAATTCTTATAAAGAACTTTATCAAAAATTTTTTAAATAATTAAATTCTTTCGAAGAATTTTAATATTTTCTAGATTAATTGAATTTTTCCAAGAATACATTTAAAATAGTATTGAAAATAATAAAAATCAAATAAATAATTTAATTTCTGTGAAAATATTATTATTTATAAAAATAATAGATAACAAAAAATTTAAAAAATTAAATTTGTAAAAATACAAATTTAACAGCTGTTTTGAAGAAAAATTAAGTTCGTAGGAGGAATTTAATTAAAATTGTAAAGAATTGGTCACAATTTATAATTATATTAAATTTTTTTAAATAATTGAATTCTTAAGTAAATTCTATAAATAATTTTTGTTAAACTTTTTGAAAATAATTAAAGTTTATAAATATTTTTATAACTCATGTAAGCAACTAAATTATTAGATTTTAATAAAGAATTATATTAAATTTTTTTAAATAATTGAATTCTTTTAAAGAATTTTAATAAAATTTTTAAGAATAATTTTGCATTTCTCGAAAACTTGATTTAAAATAATTGAATTAAAAATAATTGAAATTCTGCGAGGAGTATAATTATTAGTTTTGAAAATAATTGAATTTTGGTAACAAATTATATTTAATTTTTTTTTAAATAATTGAATTCTTTTAAAAAGAATTTTAATAAAATTTTTTAGAATAATTTTGCATTTCTCGAAAACTTGATTTAAAATAATTGAATTAAAAATAATTGAAATTCTGCGATGAGTATAATTAGGGGCCGTTCATAAACTACGTCACGCCTTAGAGGGGGGGGGGGGGGGTGGAATTAATTTTTTGTGACGTTCTGTAGAAAAAATGGCGCTAAAGCATGTAAAATCTGTGACGTGGGTAGAGGGGGGTGGAAAAATTATGCAAAATAGTGTGACGTAGTTTATGGACGGCCCCTTAGTTTTGAAAATAAATGAATTTTGGTAACAATTTATATTAAATTTTTTTTAAATAATTGAATTTTTGCGAAGAATTTTATAAAACTTATTTTAAATAATTGATTTTTAAAAAAAATGTTATGAAAATTGTTTTTTAAACAATTGAATGCCTTTGAAAATTTTATAACATTTTTTTTAATTGAATTCGTTTGGAAAATTTTATTAAAATACATAGTAGATATTGAAAATGATTAAATTGAGGAAAATTTTTAAAAGTAATTGAAATTTTGCCAAGAATTTTATTTAAATTGTTAAAAATAATTGAATTTCGGAAAAGAATTTTGTTATTTATATAGATAATTGAATTTATGACAAGATTTTTTTTAAATATTTGAAAATAGGTAATTGAATTCTTGCGAAGAATTTGATAACATTTTTTTTGAATAATTGATTTTTTTAAGAAAAATTTTATGAAAATTGTGTTTTAAATAATTGAATTCCTGTGAAAATTTTGTTATTTATGAACATATTTGAATGTTTACAAAGAACTTTATAAAAATTTTTTTAAAATAATTGAATCTTTTAAAAGAATTTTATTAAAATTTTGAATTATTTCTAAGAGGTTTATTAAAATTTTTGAGAATTATTTGTTTATTCTGTAACTATTAGCGAATTTAAAGTAGTGCAAATTCTCAAACATAGAAAAAAAAGTAGCTTTTATTGTCATAAATCTTTAAAAAACTGTGATCCAAATAATAGCAAATTGTAAAAAAAGTAGTAAATAGTAGGTTTCAGTAGATGAGTACGAAGCCTGCAATTTAAAAATGACCAAACTGAATAGTATGACAAATTCTATCACCTGTGGATACAAAATAAAGTAGTTCGTCAATCAAATATTTCTCGCGGTGCAATACTCCTAGAATAATATTATGGTAACGGGTAATCTCCATGTAACCATCGCGGTAAAACCATCTCACCACAAACGTCACGCAACATGATGCGCAGGCTGAGATATATTTAAAATATGTATCGAGAACGTTTTACCGTATGTAATAACAAATATCAGTACTAATCTGACATAATTCTCTTAATGTATTTCCTAACGTTTAAATCAGTTTAAAGCAACAAAAACAGTTATTAAACGAAAACGTGTAAAAAAAAGAAAAATCAAATCTGAAATTTGATGGTGTGATACTCCCAACACTTCTATAAACGCCACAAGGTTGAAGATAAATCACCACGCAGCTCGAACAGGAAGATCAAGTCCCTCAAGGAACAAATAATCTGCAAAAACCCCTATACATCAACCGAGAATATCTTTTTCATCACGATGCAAATATTTTCAAGATGCAAATGAATTTAATTTGCATCACGATGAATCCAATAATAATGAAATGTCAAATTGCAACAATTACTTTTTCTTTCTTTCTTTATTATTAAGTTATGTTCCCATAATTTTTCGACGCTACCAGCAAAAAACTAGAGTGGTAATTCCCGGTATAAAATCTAACTGTTTTTAGCGTGTCAACTACTATTAAGGAATCCACATTCCTATGAGCCGGTTGACAGTTGAAGAGAAACTTCCGTTTGCAAGAAAAATATAGACAAAAAAAGTGAAGACAATACTCTCGGGAATTGGCCGACAGTCATCTCCTGTCATTCCAATGAAATGGGCAGCATTTTGTTAAAATCTCGAGAACTCGATGACGAGTAGATCCGAGTAGGCGCATACACCGCGGGGAGTATTTCGCGACAAAAAGGAAACTTGTGCCCATGGCAATTTAAACCTGTTTTCAGGACACTATTTATTCTCCAGACTGCTCTAGATAAATGCGAGATAGGTTAATAACTGAGATAATAAGCTGTGTCCAACAAAAGGCTCATTCATTCATTCGTTCATTTATTCAGAAACAAAATTCATGTTTCAATCAAACCTCTTTTCCGAGTGAAATCGCACTATTACTTTGATGGGATTATGGACTTAAAATGAGGATCACAATCGTCACTTGAACGTCACTGTGTTGCTTTTTTGTTAAGTTGAAAATTTTGCTTAGAAGAGTGATACTCGAAGAGTAATTTTAGGGGTGATGGTACATACATGGAGTGTCGATGAATAATGTTTGTGTAAAAGTGTGTGGTCGGCGTGTTTATGATCAAGGATCAATGTAAAGAGATCGGTCGATGGCTGGACCGCGTTTGCAACCAACCGTCTGAACGTAACTGGATGGCAGTGGTCAGTGTGATGCCCATGCGGACCATGGGCCTTGTTGTTGAACATTGGTGAAAGGAAACGATCTTGTAAGGAAGTGGTGGGGAGAAAAACACGGTGCAAGACGGTTCCTTCTGATCATTACCAGACCGCTGAGTCTATGCAGATCATATTCATCAAGCATCATCAAGGGACATGACACACTGATTACTACAATTTTGGGATGAGTGCATAAGAATATAGCATCCATAATTTATACACCAAAAATTTTCATCCTCTCCTGAATATTGCTCCAGGAATATTCCAATCTTAATTTTCTCAATGGCGATACAACAACATGGGCAAATTTTTCCTGTCGTTATCAGGTTTTCGGAAAATCTGAAAGAAAACACTTTTAGAATCTACTGACTGTTGAAGCACCAGATCTAGTTTTAGCTTTTTTTATTTACCCAATCGTTACGATAATGCTAGTCATCAATTTCTAACAGTGAATCGTAATGTCCATTATGTGACTAACAGTCCATATCAACACATTCGATCCAACGTAATTTCAGCAGAAGACAAGCTTCATTTCAGTTGAACTACTTTCGTGGCGAAGTTTAATCAGACCCAACAATTGGAACAGATAGATTACTATCAGCGATACATTTGCAAATTATTATAAATAAATGTATACAAGCAGAGCGCTAGTGGACCGTTTGATGATCGCCGAGTTAAGAAGAGCAGGGAAAGAGAAGACTTCTTTTGAAGAAGTTCTAAGAGAAGGGGGCCAATAACGGTATTCCTCTTTATACAACATTTCCTCGCCAACTTCAATTTTAACTTGTTAGATAACTATTAAAGATGTGGTTCAAAAAAAAAAATGCTGCTAGAGAAAAGGAAATATTGCACAACTGAATAATCGGTCTGTCCATTTTTTTATGCCAGTGAGCATTAGGGTCCAAGGATACACAACTAAAGTTAGATTATAATTAGATCTCTTATGATAATTTATTTGCAAAGGGGATAAGTTTTGTGGAGGCAGAACTAGAAATACTGACAAGCCACATGATAGTGATCACATACTACATATTCATATCCATGAATATAACTATTGAATTAAACCAGACAATTTCAGATGTATTGTGATAGTTGTTCTCAGAAACTATCAGAACATTTCCAAATTTCTTAGAATTCAATTTTGTTTCACTTTTCAAAAAATTACAATTTCTAATCATGGTCTTTGCCCACCATCATGACCTGAATTAACAGTTAGAACACAAACCTGACGTAAAGGAAAAATAGTTGCAGATCATATCTTTCATAATATTTACAAATTTTCTGAAAAGAATGACATAAGTCTTTAGCAATAATAAGTTTGAACAATTGAAACAACGGAAAATAAACAAAATGTTAATACTGGACTCATAAAGATGGTCTGCACTTTTAGCAATTTTGAAAGAAAAAAATTACAAAAAGCCAAAAGAAGAAAAAGACTATCCGCATTTACATCTGCAGTGATAAAACAGTGCCATCGAGCAAGTTTGAAAAACCAGTATTGAAGAGAAACAAAACTTTATCGTCCACCTTTGCTTGGCGGGTGTTTGCAGGTATTAAAATATATAACATTCGAAGGTTATAGTCTCGTCGGAGCTCTAATTAAGATTGGAAAGCGATGCAAGGTTAGCCTGAGATGCGAGGACACTTAAATTTGAAGCTATATCATGTATATATTCCGCTTTACACTTGGTCGATCAACCATCAGAATCGGATGTGTAAAGAAAAATATAAAATAGCGGAAATGGAGAGATTTAGCGAAGGTTATCTGACTGATAAAGAATAATGGAAAATGTATCAATCATGTAATTAAGTATCAATCTTGTAATTAAGTATCCATCTTGTAATTAAGTATCAATCATGTAATTAGGAAAAGATTTTTGTTAATTATCGTCCTTGCGATGATAACTTTTAACAATAGAACAACTTGCAAATTTATCGAGATCTTAGTAAATCAAGCATAAGTAGGGTTACCACAGGTCAGGGAATTCAAGGAAAAGTCAGGGAAAGTAGAATTGATTCGAGATGTCATGGAAAAATTAGGGATTTTTATTAAAAGTACTGAACAAAATTTAAATTTTTAGAATTAGCAGAATTTCAATATTATTTTCAATAAGTTTTTAAACGTTCTTATCAAAAATCCAATTATCTTTATAACTAACAAAATTATTCTCCGAAATTGAATTATTTTTAAAAATTTGAATAAAAATTGTTGGTCTTTCAATTATTTTCAAAAACTTTCCTCAATTCAATGATTTTCAATATATTTACTATTTAAATAAAATTTTCCATATGAATTCAATTACTTAAAAAACATTTTGATAAAATTCTTCACCAACATTTAGGGAGCGTTCATAAATGATGTCACGTAAATTTTTCGGGATTTTAGACACCCCCCCCCTCCCCCTGTCGTGCAATTTCATGCAATTTCACATGTAAAAATACATTGTGTCACGTTTAGTAGAGACCCCCCCCCCTCCCCCAAAAACGTGACATCATTTGTGAACGCGCTCCCTTAATTCTTTTCATAAATATTAAAAAATTTCACAGGAATTCAATTATTTACAAATTTCTTCACAATATTTCAATTATTTTCATCAATAGTAAAACTCACTGCAGAATTTCAATTATTTTTAATACAATTTTTAAATGAACTCTTCAAAAAATATTCAATTATTTTAAAAAATTTTATTTAGATTCGCCAATAGAATTCAATTACTTGAAAAAAATTTTAATTTAAAATTTTACGCAAATATTTAATTATTTTTTAAAATTTCAATAAAATTCTTGTCAAAAATTCAATTATCTTCATAAATAACAAAATTCATGGTATAATTTAAATTATATTCATAAATTATTTTAAAAAATAATAAAATTCTTGTTAAAAATTCAATTATCTTCATATAAATAAGAAAAGTCATGGTATAAATTCAATTATTTTCAAAAATTTTAATACAATTATACGTAAAAATTAAATTTTTTTCATAGATAATAAAATTATTCGCAGGAATTCAATTATTTTCAAAAGTTTCAATAAATTTTTTTCAAAAAATTAATTATTTTCAAAAATAATAAAGTTCTTCGCAAAACTTCAATTACGTTTAAATTTTTTTTCAATCCTCGTTAAAATTTCAATTATTTTCAAAAATAATAAAAATTTCACGTAGAAATTCAATTATTTATCAATTTTTAGAAATTTCTTCCCAACAATTAAATTATTTTGATAAATAATAAAATGTTTCTCAAAAATTCAATTATTTTGATAAATAATAAAACGCATCGCAGAATTTCAATTAATTTTAATCAAATTTTAATCAAATTCCTTGAAAAATGTAATTATTCCTAACAATTTTATGGAAATTCGTCAAAAAAATTCAATTATTTAAAAAGTTCTGGATAAAATTTTTTACGAGAATTCAATTTTAAGAAACATTCAATTATTCAATAAATTATTAATTTTTGCATATTTGAATAATTAAACTCTTATAAAGTTTTTTAAGAAAAATTTATTTAATATTGAATTTCAGTTAAAATTTTAAGTAGTAATTAAATATTAAAAGCATTAGAATTTTTAGAAATAATTGAATTTTGAAAAGGTTTCAAAATAAAATCTTTAAAAATCTGAATTTTTTATAAAAATAATTTTGAAGAAGTTACAGTAACAATAATATTTTTCTTATAATATAAAATAATGATTTTATTATTCTATTTTATTTTATTATGATTTTATTATATTTAAAAATGAAGTTATATTGATGTATAAATAAATGAAATAGAACTTTTTTGTTCTGTCTGGAAATCAGGGAAAAATAAAAATAAATTTCTGTGGCAACCCTGATAAGAAAAGAAAAAAAGCCCCTTAATACCTTGAACCAGATTTAAAAAGTTGAATATCCTCCACTTTATATGTAATCGCAAACTTAACTAGAAAAATAAATTTTTAAAATAGTTCCACGTTTTTATCCAATTTTTACAGATCAGTGATTATTACTTTTTTTTAAGACCAGAAGAAGGAAAAGAAAACATTACAAAGAAAAACATTCATAAAGGTTTAAAATTAGATAAAAGTAGATAAAAATTCCCCTATCATTGTGTGAATTGTTAATTAAACATCGATATCTGGTATTTTAGTTTCAAGTCATTATAACATGTATACACACATTAATTAGCATTCACATTAAAAAAAAAAACCTAAACGTTTAAATATATATATGACAAACGGAACTTTCTTTTTTCGTTGCGATTTTCGAAATTGTTTAAGTAATAATTTATGTAGAAATTACTTTCTTGCACTCAATTTTTTGAGAGAAATTTGAACTCATACATTTTATAGATTTTCAGGAAAAAATGTAAATTTTAGCATCAGAAATATAATGAAGATGTATAAAAAAAAGAAAGTTGACACTGTGTGTAAAAATAAAGAAGATTCCCAAATGATATCTTTTTCACCTGTTGTGTATGTAAATAAGTTCATTTAAGAAGAAAAGAATTTTGTGTACACAATTTATTCTTTAAGTACAATAAGAGATTGAAATAAGACATTTTATAAATATGCAAAAAAAAATATAATAAAGGAATTTTTTTTATTTCTTCATTATAAGAATATAAAAAGTTGTGTATATTCTAAGTGACCTTAGAAGTTTTGTTATTCGTAAAAGATTCAATGAAATGTCAATGTTTATTATGAAAAGTTTGCATGCAAGCATGTGTGCCAGGATGTGACCATCATGTGAAAGAAAAGCAGAAAGGACAAAAAGACTCTCGCCAACTTGTAAAACGTGTGGCATATCACAATCTCATATATGTACGCAAGTACTAGGTCATCGTTCACGTGACATATCAGCTGTTTCTTCTTCATGAAGTGAAAATACAATTTTCAAACACGCGATATTCGAAATTTTTTTTTAAGATCGTTTTCTAAGTTTTACTTTGAAGAATTGAATGAAAATTTTGTTAATTTCACTGTAAAAATTAAGTAACCAGGGTTGCTACGCTTTTGCTCTTTTCAAATTCCCTGACTTTTCCAGGATTTCCAGGTTTTTAAAACGAAAATTATTCGAAAACATCAATAACTTCATTTTTAAATAAATATTTAATCATTTATTTTTATAGAAATTAAGATATTCAAAAATTTGAAATTCAATAACATATAAGAATTTTATAATAAAACATAAAGATATCGATCACTCCGAGTCTTCGACTCGGAGTGATCGCTTTCTTTATGTTTTATAATAATTAAAACTTGCTACTTTGTTACTGTAACTTCTTCAAAAATTATTTTTATCATTACGATTATTCATTTCTAGAATTTTCAACTAAAATTCTTCTTTAAGTCAATTTTTTAAAAATAGCACAGGCCTACAAAATTTAGAATTTTGTCAGACCCACAAACGGGATAAGTCATTTCCGATGTAATTTGTCACCCTGAATCCAAAACTGGCAGCGAAATTGCTATATCACGTCAGGATTCTGAGATATTCTAACCTAAAAGAGTAAAAAAGCCCATTTTTTTGGCAACATTCGACTCTCAATAAAATCTACAAAAATTTTTTTTCATCATTCGAACAAATTTTAAAGGAAAGTACAATTATTCACCTTTCAAAATATTCTACACCCGATCCGATCCGACTTTTTTTTACTAAGATACAACAATTTAAAGTTTAGGTTACACGACCTAAAAACTGAAAAAAGGAAGAAAAGAATAATTGGAAAGTACTTTAACTTAAGCATCTAATTCTTAATATTTTGGGATTGTTGATTAGAAAACCGATGTCGGATTTTCAAAATTCAAAATGGCGGATCCAATATGGCGTATGTCAAAATAAAAAATTGATCGGATTCGCTTGAAACTTTTTACTCGGGGGTTTTTGAGGTCGCTAATTACAAATACGATTTTTTTTAAATAATTGAAATCCTGTGAAGAATTTTAATATTTAGAAAAATAATTGAATTCTTCTAAGAAATTTTATTATAATTGTAGATTTTGAAATTATTTGAATTTCAGCGAAGAATTTTTATTATTTGTGAAATGTAATTGAATTCTTGCAAAAAATGTTTAAAAATAATTAAATTTTTCGAGGAATTCATTTAAAATTGGATTAAAAATAATTTAAAACTTAGGAAAAATTTTATTATTTATGATAATAAAGATCCTAAAGTTCTGAACGTTCAAATGAACGAAATTTATTTATTTCTTCTACAAATTAAATTTTTATTGCAATTATTTTGCGTCACTATCCAAAAATTAATAACTGAGTTTCTAACCGTAAATATTTCAGTTTTTAAATTTTTTGTGATTAGTTATTTTTTAAAAATATCTTCAATAAAAAATCTTTCGTTCATTTGAACGTTCAAAATTTGGGGATCATTGATAATAATTGAATTCTTACAACGAATTTTATTATATTTTTCTAAATAATTGCATTCCTGTGAAATTTTTACTATTTTTGAAAATAATTAAATGTTTGCGTAGAATTTTATTAAAATTTAGTTTAACTAATTGAATTCTTTGAGGAATTTTTATTAAAGTAGTAGATATTAAATATTAGGTACTGAATTGAGGAAAGTTTTTAAAAATAATTTTGAAGTTCATCTACTTATGAAAATTGTAAACGCAATTCTTTTAAAATTGAATTAATTTTGAAATATTTAAGTGAAATTAGGTTTCAAGAATAAACACAATAACTTCATGTTAATTATTAATCATTTCTTTATTAATCTTAATAAAACTTCAAGGTTCTAAAGAATAGGACAGAAAAAACCGGTTGAATAGAAATTCTACTATGCTAAATAAAAATTCTGCGGTGTGAAAGTTCGGCCCAGTATTAATTCTACTTCATTAAATTTGTCTTATAAAATTCGAATTAACGGAGTTTTAAAGATTCAAGCTACTTTCTACAGTTTCAATTTGTTTCATGTACACTAAAACCGTTTTTTGCATCGTTATAAAATTATATTTCAAAATGAAAATTACTATATTTTTAAATTTTTTACTTAGGAGAAATTGAAAAGAATTCGTATTTAAATTTTCAAATTCGTATCTAGTTTCCAAATTCGTGTTTATCGATAGGAAAATTACAAATAAGTAATTAAAAGAACTTGCTTAAGAAAATTGGAATTTTGTCAAAAGAAATTGATTGAGTAACAATTCGTTAAGAATTATTGTGCAACAAAAGCCTGTCTTTCTATATACGTAAGTCGATTTTTAATTTACTTTCGTGTCATGTCCCTAGAAGGTAAACTTTATTTAGTTGATATTCAAGTTGTATAGAGTCCCATAGGTCAGGCACATTTTACAGCAAAGAATATAAGTCTTTACGTCCTTTGCATGGTCGACGCATCATGTAATGTGGCTCGTAATGGTGTGACGGGAAATAAACGCCATTTTCAGCGCTTTCCAAGCGTTACGAACATAAAACGACAATCTTAAAATGTATTTAATTAGACTTTAATTTTCCACAGTGCATGTTATTTTAGGTAAGCCTCAAAGTTTCAGAAAGGAACATAAACTAATTCTTCTATTATGTATATACACAGTTTTTCTAAGGATATCCAGTTGAGACAAAAAATCTATCAAAATAGTTGAGAAACAACGTTTTTGATACATTTTTGGTCTCAATTTGATATAAAAAAATTTAAGGGCATTTGAACCATTATAAAAGTGATAATTTCAGGCTTCGCACTCATCTACTAAAACCTACTATTTACTACTTATTTTTACGTTATGCTACTATTTGGGTATTTTTTTAGATTTCAGCTTTTTCAGATTTTAGTATTCCCACTACTTTAAATTCCCTAATACTAGAAATCATAAAACTATTTTCAAAAATTATAATCAAATTCTTTAAAATGATTCAGTTATTTTCAAAAAATAATCGAAATTAAATTATTTTCAATATCTAGTATTTTCATAAAATTTCGCAAAAGAAATCAATTATTTAAAAAAAAATTGATAAAATTCATCCAAAATTCAATTATTTTCATAAATAATAAAATCCCACAGTAATTCAATTAATTTAGAATAGCATTTTCAAAAAATTTCTAAAAAAATCAATAATTTAACAAAATCTTTATACAATTCTTCACAATAATTCAATTATTTTCTCTAATAATAACATTTTTCCATGGAAATTCAAATTTAAAAAAAAAATATTTCGATAAAATTCTAAGCAAGAATTCAATTATATTCATTAATAATTAAATTCTTCTCAGGAATTTAGTTATTTTGGAAAATTTTAATAAAATTCTTTGCAACTATTCAATTATTTTCGAATAAATAATAAAATTCATCGCAGGATTTCAATTATTTTTAATACAATTTTACAGAAATTGCTCAAAAAATGTAATTTCTTAAAAATTTAATTTCAATTCCTCGCAAAATTAATTGCTCAAAAAAATATTTTTTTTTAATTCTTTGAAAGAATTAAATTATTTACAAAAAATATTAGAATTTTTTGGAGGAATTCAATTATTCTCAAATATTTTAATAAAATTGTTTAAAAGAAATCAATTATTTTTATAAATAATGCAGGGTTGCCACAGGTCAGGGAAAAGTCAGGAATTTTTATTACAGTACTGGAAAAAATTAAATTTGCAGGATTCATAATTAGTTTTATTTTATATTTTAATATATGTATATTTAATTAATTTTAATATATATTTAATTAATTATTAAAAATCATGGATTTATAAAAGAATTTTAGTTACAAACACTACAAAAAATTGTATTTTAGAGAAGTTAGAAATGTTTGCAAAAATTCAATTTTGTTTAAAAATTTTTAAAAAATTCTAGTGTAATTTCCAATTGTTTTTAAAAATAATAAAATTCTTCTCCAAAATTCAATTATTTTTATAAATAATAAACATTTCACAGAAACTCAACTATTTACAAAATTTTTTATAAATTTTTTCGCAATAATTCAATTATTTTCATAAATAATAAATTTTTTTATAAAGATTCAATTATTTTTATGAATAATAAAACTCATCATAAAATTCAATTCTTTTTAACAAAATTTTAACCGAATTCCTCGAAAAATGTAATTCTTCTTGAAAATTTTATTAAAATTCGTCTAAAAAATTCGATTTTTAAAAAATTTTGTTGATAAAATTCTTTATGAGAATTCAATTTTGAAAAAAATTCATTTATTCAATAATTTGTTCATTTTTGTATTTAAATAATTGAATTCTCTTAGAATTTTCTAATAAAAATAATTGAAATCCTGTGAAAAATTTTATTATTTAGAAAAATAATTGAATTCTTTTGAGGAATTTTATTAAAATTTAAAATAGTATAGATTTTGAAAATATTTGAATTTCAGCAAAGAATTTTTATTATTTGTGAAGTGTAATTGAATTTTGGCAAAAAATGTTTGAAAATAATTCAATTTTTCGAGGAATTCATTTAAAATTGTATTAAAAATAATTTAAATTCTATATAGGAAAAATTTTAATATTTATGATAATAATTGAATTCTTACAACGAATTTCTTAAAAGTTATTGAATTTGAAAAGGTTTAAATTTGAGAATTAAAATATTCTTTTGGGTCAGGGAAAAAGTCAAAATTCTGTCTGGAAATCACGGAAAAGTCAAGAAAAAACAAAATTAATTTTTTGTGGCAACCCTGCTCTCTAAATTTGAATTAGTGCGGATTCGTTTATCAATTTGAATTAGTAACATTTTTTACTAATTTTTAGTAGTTTTTTACTAATTGCTAGTAGAAAATTACTAATGCAATTAGTAGAACGTATTTTTTACTATTTCAAATTAGTAAATTTTCTACTAATAATTAGTAAAGAACTACTAGAAATTAGTAAAAACAGTTACTAATTCAATTGGTAAACGAATCCGCACTATTTCATTAGTAGAAAACTACTAATTCAGATTTAGAGAGTGCAATTATTCGAAAAATTGAATTATGTCGATAAATAACAAAATTGTTTCCGTAAATTCAATTATTTTGAGGCATTTTAATAAAATCCTTGTCAAAATTCAATTATTTTCATAAATAACAATATTCATCACAAGAATTCTATTAATTTTAAAAGTAATACATTTTTTCTTGGAAATTCAATTATTTTTCAAAATTCTTATATAATCGTTGGCAAGAATTCAATTATTTTCATATAAATCATAAAATATTTTTTAGGAATTCAATTATTTAAAAAAAATTAAATAAAATGCTACACAGACATTCATTTTTTTCATGAATAATAAAAATTTCTCAGGAATTCAATTATTTATAATTAGTCAATAATTTGACTCTGATTAACAATAAATATCTCCATCTTCTATATTATTTATATTAGAATTTGCATAAAATTGGTCGAAAGAAATGAATTACATATTTAAAAAATTTTATAAAATTCTTTGCATGAAAAATAAGATTCGTTGCAGGAATTCAATTTATTATCAGGATAAGAAAGAAGTATAAATATTTCTAATGAAAATTAGGAAAAAGTCATCAAAATAAAAAAAATGGGATCGAATTTTTGTCAGTTTTGTGAAGTGCCAAAAATCGAGTTTTTTTAGTCGTCAAGTTTAATATTTTGATAGCTACTTTTTTTAGTTTAAAATATACTATTTGCTACTCTTTTAAAATTAAATATCGAGTGCGAAATCTGCAATTTGTGCAGAAGCATATATTCTAAAACAGTGACGTCATAATGCTTGAAATGTCCTTAAAGTAGTGAAAATTCTCAGGAAAAAAAACAAAAGTAGCTTTTAGTGTCTAAAATCTAAAAAGAAGTATCCAAATAGTAAATAGTAAACAGTAGGTTTTAGTAGGTGAGTTCTGCATTTGATTAGGAAATCGGGTTTCTATTGGTAATTTTCCGGCATTTAGATCCGTCACAAGTTACTTAATACTCTTTTGTCCACATCTCAAAGGCAATTGACGTATTATTGCGTAAAAGAGAAAAATGCTCTTCCGAGAAAGATAAAGCTAAAGGGATGATTATGTGTACTTGAAACGCTTGAAACTAGGCAGCATAATTCTAAAAAGAACGAGTTCACATCGAAGCTATAGGGAAAATAAAACACACGATGTGGAATGTAAAAAAAGGATTTAGATGTCTAATGAGAATCCCGGTAGAAATGTTATCGAAGCATTGGCGAACGATTTATGTGAACCGAACAGCAATCTCTTGCTGCGTGGCTTCCGCAATTGCATCGCGGCGAACAGAAAAGAAACATTCCGATTTCACTATACAGCACCACGACTGTCATTGGTCGATTAGATTCAGTGAATGGTCAGCCGGAAATTTCCGGTTTCCTGTTCTTTAATATAATATATATATCGATCACTGACAATTTCCACCCACTCAATAGTATCTCAAATTATTCATTTCATACCCATAATGCTTCGTTAGGCATATTATTATTCTTTCATGCGTATAAACGTAAGGTTTGTAAATAGAATCAATTCCGTATCAAAGGGATCAAAAATAATACAAAATATATTTTCTACCGATTTTTAAAACTCAGACTTCGTTTTTCAATGTCGCTAATAGCCAAATATTCTAGAAATATTTGGCTATAGTTATATATGAAAATCGAAAAAGTTACATTTTATACCAAAAAAGTTGCATTTTGTGTTGCAATATGTAGGAAAGACGAAAGTAATATTACCCAAAACCGGAATTTTTATTGTTATCCAATATGTAAACAGAGTAATTTTTAAAAATATTTAAACAGAAAAAATTCCATTCATTTGAACTTTGAAAATTTTAGTGAAATAATTATCAAATTATCTTTCAATTATGCATGTACTTTAGAGAAATATTTCTAATAATTAGATTTCTAAGTCAAGGATGCTAATCAATCCAATTAGTCAAATTAAAAAGAGACTGTGCTCCAGTTATGCATTGACGTGTAAGATTATGAATAATACAAAGTATACAATTTACAAAAAAACATATAAATAAGAAAACTTAAGAGATCATTTAGTGGAGAAATTCTGAGGAAATCTATAAAGCATTGATTCGTTACACTGATAAATCTATACTTATATCAGTTAACTTCAAGTACAACTTCAATAGCATGATAATTAATAATCTTTCAATTTTCTTAATTCAATTTTTTATCTTTATAGTTTTCAGTCACGGTTTAGAACTAAGTTTTACGGAAACTGCATTCGTTGATAAAAAAAAACGAAATTTTTTGTTTCTTTAATTTTTTCTAAACCATAAAAAACGTTGGTTTAAAAAATGATACCAGAAGTTAAATAAAGAATTATCAAATTTTAAATTTTGTATAAACTGTTTTCATTTATTTAAGAAAAGAAATTTTTTATAATAAATTTATCTGACTCTAAATTTGAATTAGAAAATTATTAAAAAATTTTATTAGAAATTTCTATGAGACTCCAATTATTTAAATACAAAAATAAATAATTTATTGAATAATTGAATGTTTCTTAAAATTGAATTCTCATAAAGAATAGTTGCATTAACAAATTTTTAAATAATTAAATTCTTTTGACGAATTTTAATAAAATTTTTAAGAATTATTACATTTTTCGAGGAATTTGACTAAAATTTTGTATTAAAAATAATTGAAATCCTACAATGAGTTTTATTATTTATGAAAATAATTGAAATTTTGGAACAAATTCTATTAAAATTTTTTTTAAATTACTGAAGTTTAGCGAATAAATTTATTATTTTATGAAAATAATTGATTTTACGAAGAGAATTTATTTGAAATTTTTGAAAATAATTGAATTTCTGAGAAGAATTTTATTGCGAATGAAAAGAATTGAATTTTCTCATACAATTGTATTACAATTTTTTAAAATTTGAATTTCAGAGAAGAAATTTGTTATTTATGAAGATAATTGAATTTTTCACAAGAATTTTATTGGAATTTTTAAAAATAATTGAATTTCTGGAAAGAATTTTATTATTTACAAAAATAATTAAGTTCTTGCGAAGAAGTTTATTATTATATTTTTAAAATAATTAAATTTTTGGAAAGAATTTTATTATTTATAAAAATAATTGAATTCTTGCAAAGAACTTTTTTTAAAATTTTATTAAAATATTTGAAAATAATGGAATTCCTCTGAAAAATTCTAATATTTTTTGTAAATAATTGAATTCTTCCAAAAGAATTAAAAAAAAACATTTTTTTAAGCAATTAATTTTTTTGAGAAATTGAAATTAAATTTTTAAGAAATTACATTTTTTGAACAATTTCTTTAAAATTGTATTAAAAATAATTGAAATACTGCTATGAATTTTATTTTTTTTTAAATTTTTTTAAGCAATTAATTTTTTTGAGGAATTGAAATTAAATTTTTAAGAAATTACATTTTTTGAGCAATTTCTTTAAAATTGTATTAAAAATAATTGAAATACTGCTATGAATTTTATTATTTATGAAAATAATTTATTTTTCGAAGAGAATTTATTTGAAATTTTTGAAATTGAAATTTTATTATGTATGAAAAGAATTGAATTTTCTCATAGATTTGTATTAAAATTTTTGAAAATAATTGAATTTTAGAGAAGAAATTTGTTATTTATGAAGATAATTGAATTTTTGACAAGAATTTTATTGCAATTTTTAAAAATAATTGAATTTCTGGAAAGAATTTTATTATTTACAAAAATAATTAAGTTCTTGCGAAGAAGTTTATTATATTTTTAAAATAATTAAATTTTCGGAAAGAATTTTATTATTTATAAAAATAATTGAATTCTTGCAAAGAACTTTATTAAAATTTTATTAAAATATTTGAAAATAATGGAATTCCTCTGAAAAATTCTAATATTTTTTGTAAATAATTGAATAAAAAATAAAAAAAATAAAATAAAATAATAAAAAAAAAATAAAAAATAAAAAAATAAAAAATAAATAATAAAATAATTTCATAAAAATAAAATAATTGAAAGAACTTTATTAATCTTTTTTAAATAATAATAACACAGCATAACTATAATTAATTATTTGATTACTGTTTTTTTAATATTATAGTACTTTGTACGAAAGGGCGATTTTATTTTTGTAAGCTCATTGATTCTTAAATAAATAAATAAATAAATAAATAATTGAATTCTGGTGACGAATTTTATAAAAAATCTTTTTAAATAATTGATTTGTTCCGAAAAATTTTATGATAAAATTGCAAAATATAAATTTATATTCTTGTGAAAATTTTATTATTTATGAAAGTAATTGAAAGTTTGCAAAAATTTTATAAAACTTTTTAAAATTATTGATTGCTTCTGGTAAATTTTTTATTAAAATAGTAGATATTGAAAATAATTGAATTTCGAACAATTTTATTTTTAATAATTAATTAAATATATATTAAAAAATGTAACTAATTTCAGAAGAATTTTAATTATTAAAATCTTCCAAAAATCCAAGTTTGTTAAAATTTCTAATGAAATTCATTCAAAATTTGAAAAAGAATGAACTCATATATGATAATATTTATAAAACAATATAATATTATATTATAATATATAATTATGTAATATTTACATAATATTATCAGCTTTAATAAATTTATATAATAAATTTATCTGAATTAATAAATTCTAAATGATTTAATTAAGACTTGGAAATAAAAAAGTCGTCTAATTAAATTTGTTCATTTGAGAAGAAAAAGACAAGATCGAATTCAATTATGTGAATTGAATTAGATAACAGCAAAATAGGTTGAATGACATCTGACGGAAAAGTGTATACAGTATATAGAAATAAGAGCGAGAATGAAGAAAAAAAATTCTGTAACTTTCTCAACGGTCAGTATAAGTAATGACAAATTTTTCTCTCTCGTGCAGAAAAAGAGGACTTCCATCCGCAATCCATGCATTTGTTTTATTTGTTACGTTTGTTTATTATATATACGCATGCAGAGGGTTTACATATTTATCGTTGACACATATTTATTATATACACGTATTCATTTCGATTATATATATTTTTCGTGCGTTAATACGAAGGAGAGAAATATCACTCCAATAAGGATACATGTATATCACTATAGCATCCTAAAGAACTCTGATATGTGCGCGCTCGCTCACCTCTCTAATTAAACTCTCGAGTTATTGCATTAAATGCAATAAGACCTATTATCGTCTGACGGAAGTTTAATATCATACATATATGTAGGTACGAACTTGGGCGAGTGTAAAAAATTCATCATCATCATCATCATCATCATCATCATCATCATCATCATCATCATCATCATCATCAGAACTAAGAATAGAGATCTTATTAGAGCTGAAGAGTTTTATTTGAATTTTATGCATTTTGAATGATTCATGATTCAATTCACGGTGCGGGACTATTGTAGAGTGTGCCTTTAACAGGTATGAAAACTTGGGCGGAACTGGATTAGAATTTTAAAAAAAATTTATTCGATTCATATGAACAAATCTATTATCAAATCATTATCAAACGGTTCATTTTCATCATTTGTTCATTTGTATGAAATAATTTTTATTTTGCAATTAAATACTATTTTCAATCAATACTGAACACTTTATGTAATAAATAACTTTATAATATTATTATTTATTTGGTAGTAGACAAATAATCGGTTATTTGAAGAAAAAAAATTGTTTGTTCACTGTGGTATGAAATTGTTTGAATAAAAAAATGTCAGATGCTCAAAAATAAAAGATTGGAGAATTTTTATGTAAACAAATTCGTGGTATGCATTTTTATTATGAAACACTTGAAATTAGACGCTTTGAAGTATTAAAAACATTGTTTATGTGATGTACACGATAGACACATGTTGCATAAACTATATAGAATATTGCTATTAATTTCTGTTAAAGTAAAAAAGAGAGAGTGAGTGCAATGTGCTCTTTTGTATTAATTTTCATTCTCTACTACATTCTACCCATTAAAATCAATTATTTATATTGTGTGTTACTTTTATCCAGAGCCACATCAACCCAATTTCTATTTTCTTCTTTTATTAAATCGAATTGATTGTTTTTTTCAAAGAAACTATGAAAACCTTTCACCAAATGAAATAAAAATAAATAAAATTTACCTTAAGGAATAAGTACTGGATGGAAAATTTAAACGAAAAAAATAGGCGTAAAAATATAAGACGTAAGGAATAAAAAACGTAACGAATAAACAACGTAACTAATAAAAAACGTAACGAATAAACGATGTAACAAATAGAAAACGTAACGAATAAAGATATTTTGACTTAAAAAGAAATTTGGTTAAGAACAGATCATTAAAGTCTTAAGACTTTAATGATCTGTTCTTAACCAAATTTCTTTATATATTTTTATTAGTTTTAGTTCAGTTATAGAGATTTATTAAAGTTGCAAGATGCTAAAGTGAGAAAAAGATTAGAAATAAAAAATTTGAAATCCGATTGGCGAAGTTATTGTTTAAAAGGAAAAAAAAATCTCACGTTTCACCTCTCACGTACCGTTGCGCCCTGCTCAACAAAAGAATATTCCACGTGAAATTATTCCATAACGAATAGAATTCTTTTTTCCTAACAAACTATAATGGGAGCATTTTCCTGCTCTGCAATGAAGGGAGAGCAAACAAAACAAAATGTTAACGGGGAATAATGACGCGGTTTTAATTACAACATATTATTATTTTTGTGAAGAGCGTTAAGCTACTCATTACCTGAAGTCGAAGAATCAACATGCTTCACGATCTCCAATACTTTTGCTATATTCAAAGTTATAATGCCTGTCCTTTGGTCAGTCAAGAACCCTATAGTGATCGCCACAAATGCACCTTGCATGCACTTTCCAATACACAACAGGAAATAAGTACATACAGACAAGAAGCTTCTTATCCTTGCTGCGGCTAAGGAATTCACTTTTTATCCTATTGAAACATTCTCCTAATATTCTCGAAATTTTCTTGAAACAGTTTTTTCTTTCAATTCTCAACTAATTGTAAGAAAGGTATATGTAAAACAGTTTCATTAATTTCAGTTTTTTTGTTTTTATTAAAAGAATCTTGGAACCGTAACAATCACTGTTTTCCACACTTTTTAACTATTCTCTTGTAAGCAATTTTCCTCTTTGGTGCACTTTGTCTTTTGATATTTTTGCCGTACTGTTAATTTGAAAAACAATTTTCTCTTTTTCTTTACACTTTTTACACTATTAGGGTTTGAAATTAGTCTAAATCACCGTTGTTCGTTTTCGACAAAAAAAAAATGTCTTTGTTTGCAAAGAATTTCAAGTTTACTGTACTGATTCTTCAGCAGAGTCTCACTGACACTAATTTTTATCATTTTCAACCTGATTCACTGAAATTCACTCACTAGAACCATAATTTATAAATGCGTGCTTTTTCTAATTGCGGAACATTGATTAAAATTTTAATAACAAAATTAGATCATTATCCGCAGCAGATTATTTTTCATTACTCCCATTTGGTTTCTTATTCTCATTTTTAAATTAAGAAATGAATAAAATTAATAATTTAATTTTCTGATATACTTCACGTTCAAAGGGTTCAATTTTCAGTTACAATAATAAAGAAAATGAAGATAAGAAGTTGCTAACGAATAGAGATATTTTTGCACAATAATGAAGAGAGTCAAGTCTGGAAAAATGGGTGAAAATTTTACTCAAAAATGCGCTAAATTTTTATGTCTTGAAATACAAAGTTCTGTATGTTTCTAATTATTCTTATCGGATTACACTGGGATTCAACTGACTTACGATGGCATACTACAGGTTACCGAACGGAGCAGAAGAAGAAAGAGTTTTACTTGCAAGTGGGGAGAGGAAGTGGTATTGAAGTGGTATGGGGATAGGATGAGGTTGGGGATGGCACAAACCACATAACCTGACAGAGTGCTAGGCAACTTCTTTTGTTTTTAAACTTCAAACAATTAAAAAAAAAGAAGAAACAAGAACACAATGATGTTACAGAAAAATTCCAATTCTCCCCAAACAATTAAAAAAATATTGAATTTCAAACTTTGTTTTCTTATAAGATTTTTTTTTGAAAGATTGATGTCTTATTTTCTTAAAAATTGCGTTTCGAACCACCACAAGTTTGACAACTTTCGACACAATTTCAAGGACAAAAATTTATCTCTCGATTATAATAAAAATGGTAAAAATCCAAAATATGCGTATTTCCCAATATTTCTGCTTGTTAAACGTCCTTCTTAAATCGATAATTCTATTCATCATGTTGTGTGATCAACATCCTCAATTAAATAAGGAGGAAAACATATCAATTTAATGTTAAGAAATCGTATTTATATTATTCTGTTTTTCAAGTTCATGTTGCGTCACTATTAAAAATGTCAAAATAATCATATAGATTTTGCACTTTGATCTGCGAATAACCCTCAATTTCGATTCGTTATAAATCGTAAAAAAATATTGGTAACTTTTGAGTCTAAAATTATTATAGTAAAAAATGACTATATTGTACTCTTTAAATGCGAATTAGTAAAAATGTTTACTAATTTGAATTAGTGACTGACTTTTTGCTTTTGAATTAGTAAATTTTACTAATAAATTAGTAAAAGTTACTGTTTATTAGTGAAGTTTACTATTTCAAAAGCAAAAAGTCAGTCACTAATTCAAATTAGTAAACATTTTTACTAATTCAAATTTAGAGAGTATATTTTCTTTCACTAATTAACCATTTTTTGGGTTCTTGCAATTTTCAATTTATTAAGCAATAAAAAAATTGAGGTTCCTGAAGTTAGCGTTGAAAAATATTTTTGTTGCAAAAATAAAAAAAACTACTTTTTTTACGGTCTTAGATTAAAAAAGTACATTTTTATTTTTAATTACAAAAGTCAATGAAAGAAGTGAAATTAGTGACAATTTCGTCTCTAAAAAACCCGCCCAAAAAGTAGTTTTCGACACTGAGAGTCGACGCTAACTTCAGGAACACACAAATTGTCAATACTGATTATAATGTCAAAAGTGACCAATTAAGATTTCCTAAATACCGAACTTTTTTCTAATTTTAAAAAACAAATAATTTGAGCCACGCACGGAATTCACGTCCTATATTAAATACGTCATTTCTACGCCACTGCAGTTATACCTTTCACCAGTATCGAGAAAAAAATAATATTGTCGCCACTCCTCCTGCATTCCTCTAATATTATTTTTTCCTCCTTTTTGACGAAGAATCACTTAATTTTCTACAAATTTTATAAATAAGGTCATTCTAAGATATTTTATCTCAAAATCTTTATCACAAATCAGATTTCTCTCGAATATTTCTCGAAAGTGATTATGGCTTTTGAAAATAAAAATATAAAACTATATACTGTCCTTCAGGTGAAGCATTAAATAAACTAAAATTGCACTTCTTGAATATAAAGAAGATTAGATGCAATATTCTAATTATCTCATTTTAAAAAAATAATTTCGATTTCCACTTTTTAAAAATATGATTAGAATATATAAATTTATGATGTAGGATAAATTTTCCTTTGAGTATAGTAAAATATATAAAAAATAACAAATGACGCATCGGATATAAGTGTTGGGGTATATTATCTAACCCTCTTAAAAAGTTTCAGGCGGTAAGTTTTTTCAATTAAAATGCAGCACGCGATTTACAAAATATGGTAATTCGAACTTCATTATACCCTCCTTTGGGGGAACTTGGCAATAGGGATATCAATGGATCTTTCGAGTACACCACTGCTTATGGCACTTAAAAACTTGAAACAAAAATACCACTATTCTGCAAACATTGTAAAAAACATAAAATCAACTATAAAAAAATGCTTTCTTTAAAAATTAAAATTACCCCCATAAAATAAATTAAGTACAGTTTTGGTCAACTTTTTGGAAAAGATGAAAATTGTGGCCATTTCAGAAAAACTTAACCAATTTTTTCTTTTTCTGTATCTCTAAATAAAGTAATTAATACATTTCTTTAAAATATAACGTCCATGAAGATTTGGAGATAATTTGACTAATAATAATTCGAATGAATCAGGGCTCGAACCAGTGAAAGTATTTAAAAATACGGACTTTACGGATCAAAAATGAAAAATTACGGACCAACTGACAAAAATTTAATCAGGACGAGTCAAATAAAGCAGACAATTTACTTAAAACTATATATTATAAATTTTTCATAACTATATAAGTCTTCGACTCGGAGTGATCGATTTCTTCATGTTTTATAGTAATTCAAGATGACCCAGTGACAAAATTATTATTTTCAAGAATTTCTAACTAAAATTCTTCTTAAAATCGATTATTTTTAATAATTTTCGGAAAAGTTCTTTGACAATTTTCAAATTAATTTGTTTACACGGAGAGAGAATATATATTAAATTTTGTAAAAGTATTTTCCAAATAGGGGAAAAAGTGCGACAAAGCGAAATTTTGATATAAAAAATACTAAACTTTAAAAAAAGTGATGTGAAATTTAGTGAAGTTATATTAGAATTTAATTAATATTCTGAATATTTGATATAATTATACTAAATTTCACATAAGTTATTTTTAAATTTAGTATTTTTTTATGTCAAAATTTCGCTTTGTCGCACTTTTTCCCCAGTTTGTAAAATGCTTTTACAAAATTTAATAAATATTCTCTCTGTACAATATTCAATTTTACGAAATTTCAATTATTCGTAAATTCTTCAATTAAATATATATTAGAAAATAAAAACTTCAAATAATATTAAAAAAATCCAGAATTAAACTTTCTCAATAAACAATAATTCCACAGAATTGTTAGTTAAAAATATGAAAAATTCAAATTTTCAAAGATTTTAATCTGAAACCTTTTCAAAATTCAATTATTTCTAAAAATTTACGCTCTAATGCATTTAAAATTCAATTATAATCTAAAATTTTAACTGAAATACATTTTTAAATCAATTTTTATGAATAAATAAAATAAATTTTTATCAATAAATTTATGAATAATAATTGAATTCTTTTGACGAATTGTAATAAAATTTTTAAGAATAATTACATTTTTTCGAGGAATTCGATTAAAATTGTATTAAAAATAATTGAAATTCTGCAATGAGTTTTATTATTTATCAAAATAATTCAATTCCTAATAAGAATTTTATTATTTACCAAAATAATTGAATCCCTGTAAAAATTTTATTATTTATGAAAATAATTGAATGATTGCGAAGAACTTTATATAAAAAAATTTGTAAATAATGAAATTCCTGTAAAATTTGTATTCTTTTTTGAAAATAATTAAAGTTTACCTAGTGTAGAATTTTATTAATGTTTTTTTAAACAATTAAATTCTTTTGGAAAATTTTATTAGAATAATAGATATTTATTAAAAATCATTGAATTGAGGAAAAATTTTGAAAATAATTGAAATTTTGCAAAGAATTTCATTAAAATTTTTTAAAATAATTGAAAATTTGTAATAATTGAATTTCGGAGAAGAATTTAATTATTTCTAAAGATAATTGAAATTTTGACAAGAATTTTATTAAAATTTTTGAAAACAATTATTGAATTTCTTAGAAGAATTTTATTATTTGAAAAGATAATAATTGAAATTTTGACGAGAACTTTCTAAA